>NC_080795.1:45203907-45813680 GCF_028018385.1 Neofelis nebulosa | reverse complement strand
TATAAACATTATGAGATACTAAATCTTACTAATAATCAATGAAAAATATTTTTTTTAAATGTTTATTTTTGAGACAGAGAGAGACAGAGTGCGAGTGGGGGGGGGCAGAGAGAAAGGGAGACACAGAATCTGAAACAGGCTCCAGGCTCTGGGCGGTCAGCACAGAGCCCGACGCGGGGCTCGAACCCACGGACTGTGAGATCATGACCTGAGCCAAAGTCGGATGCTCAACCGACTGAGCCACCCAGATGCCCCAAAAATATTTTAAATAAGTAGAAATTTTCATCTATCAGATAGCCCAAGACTAAAAAGAACTGATAATGCCTGTGTAGTGCATGCATGCACACACACTGTAGAAATGTTAACCATAGCAAAAAGTAGAAAACAACCTGGAAGTCCATCAACAGACTAATGCTTAAATAAACAATGGTAATCCATACAGTTGTTTAGAAGAATCAAGAAGATCTACATGTACTGACATAGTAAGACATCCATTTTATATTGTTAGTAGTAAAAAGCAAAGTGGTTAAGCATCTTTTCATTTATTGGCCATTTGATTCCTCTTCTACAAAATATTTACTTACTCATTTTTCTATTAGTTTTTTTCTCTTGCTATATTATGAGTGTTAACGTTTGTCTGTCATACATAGCAAGTGCTTCCCCCTGGTACGGTAGTTGTCCTTGAAATACATTCTGATGCTTTCTGCATACATACTTTTTTTTATAGATGTGGTAAAAAAATCTAATTTTTATTTACTGGATTTATCCCTAGGTGATAATGTATTTTCCTATAGTTTCTTGAAACATTTTTAAGATTTCTGTTTTTACCTTAAGTTGTTTAATCCTTCTGGAGAGTTTTATGAAAACTAAGAAAAATTTTCTGCCCAACAATCAACCATACACAAATTAAAAGAAGTAGTTTTTTTTATTTTTCAGATTAGCATAAACTAAAAAGACTGATAATATCTTGTGTAGGGGAGAAGGAGAAATGGATCCTCCCATGTATGGTCGATGAGAGTGTAAATAAAGTATTTTTGCATGAGTAGGGGAGAGGGTTGAAAATGAGTGACTACCAAAATTCTCAATATCCATACTTTTTGTAACTAGAAAGGGCACATGTGGCACTCTATCTTAAAGAAATAAACCTAGATGCACACATACATACACACTGGAGGATAATCACCTTTAAGATGATCCTAAGCACATAATGATATATAGACCTATGTTCACAGCTCAAAAAAAAAAAAAAAAAAAAAAGGATGACACACAAAATATCTAAAAGAAAAACTGAAGTGAAGGGGAGAGAAAAAAAAACATTTCAAAGGAATAATATTTTGATGTTCTACCTTCATCAACGTATAAATGGGGAACCACAAGTTCTGATAATAAGAATGAGGGTTTTCCATGTAGGGGAGATAGGTTTCATGGAGGTTGCTTCTCTTTTCATAGAAGTTAGAGGGCCTGGCCATCTGGTACCCAGCCTTGGAAGCTGCACTTACAATTACAAGGGCAATTACAGGGGGATAGGACTTACCAGAGATGAAATAAACAAACTGGCAATAATAGGAAGAAGAATGGGAAATAGGAATTTAAAAACATGGAAAAGTCTAGGAAACTTATCTAAAGAAGTCAAACTTTCAATGACTATTTTTCCTCACCCTCCCAAATTACTGGTTTAATGATATTATTGGGTTAATATGGCTATACAACTGGTTTAAAAGTACAGCTGTATTTATAGAGCTGTCAGAGCAGAATAACAAATTAGGAACATCCAGGAAAATACAGGTTGCGTGGTTGATGGATATTGAATGTGTGACAGGAGAGAGGCTACTCTCCCAGTTTTAGCTAAAATCTCTACTTTGGATATGCCTCTAGTCACGTGGGTACAAGCCGCAGCAGCAGTAGCAGATCCATGAGAATCCCACAGAAAAAGCTCAGGTTTGCAAGTCACTATTTAATCCCTTATGGTTAGATGATGAGGGGCATGACTTTTAGACTTCCTCTAGTATCTTCAATTTAACTTCTCCTTAATTCCATCACCAAGTCTGGAAAATGGGATTCATATTACACATTCCTCGGGGTCAATGTAGCTGGGAAAGCACCAGATAAATTAAGATTAAAGGAGTCTGTGAGTATAATGTAAATAGAGTGACAAGCAGCGATGACTACTTCATATGGAAGCTCCTTCAGACTTTGCTAGTTTTCTTCTCCATATTTATGAGACACCTATTTGAGCACAGGAAGCTCTCAAAAAAAGTAAGCTTCTGTTGCTGTAGATGAACACATTTATGCTGTTGTCCCTAAGCCTAAGAAACAGGAGAAAGTAGTACCTTATTAGGAGTTGCGGAGTGGGGGAAATGGGTCCGAACAAATGACAAATTGCTCATAGCCATAAATCTTGTTGAAAGTCAGTAAGAATTCACTTCAATAAGGCATTGGTATTGACAAAGTTATATTATTTGTTTTTCTTCTGGGCTGACCTGGCCTCCAAAAGAAAATACTTCATCATATCATGTCACAAAGAACACCCAAAGAGAAGATTCAGAAAGTTTCCAGTCTGTTCACAGATGGATCAAGATATTATTGGCTTTCACAGAGACTTGTTTCAGATTGTATTCTTTGTGCTTGTAGATTACTTTGCTCTTCTTCATAAACCTTCATTTCACTTAACTGCTTGGGAGGTCTTCCTCTGAATCTGATAAAAGTAGTCTTTGTACGGCTGCTCATTATTTTTTAACCCTCAGCAAATATTCACAGAGTTAAGTATGTTTTTGCGTAACATTTAAATTATACAAAATATAATAAAATACAACATGATTCATTGTGACCAACTCAAAATGAAACTTGGAAAATAAACTCATTTATTTCCTTTGCAATCTTCTACTTAACAAAAAGTTTGTTTTCTAAGCTCATTCAGAGCAGCTGAATGCTACAAATTTTGTAAGCTTTATTCAATTCTACTTTATACTACTCTGTTTTGCTCTACTATGCGGCAGGAAATTTCTTTGTCATAATTAAGCTGAATTTTTATTGAGGCTCCAATGAGAATACATTTCCCCACAGATTTCAGTGATAATTTTCCCACTTTAAAGACGGACATAACACTGAATATTTAATCAAGTCCAGTCACTTTTACACCAGATATTTCTAAGTGTTAGCCGTTGCAAAAATCAACGTTTCCATTTCTTTTGCCATGTGAATAAAGAACTTTGAATTTTAAAAATCCCAATGCCAGAAGGAGGAGTTGTTTATTTGAAAACTAAGCATCTCTTATAAAGAGGACTCGAAGGAGACTCTAAGCCACCATTATTTCTTCCTCACTCTCCCCATCTTCCCTAACAGTTGCTTTTATCAACCTCAGGTTTACAAAACAGTTGATAATCCGTGCCTCTTTCTGCTTTTTCTTAGCCACTTCTATGCTCAAGAACATTTCTATGAGGAGGAGGTTGGTTAAGGAAGGCAGAAAGCAAAGTTAGCCCAATGGTGACTTTCCCTGGCAGCTCCAGGCAGACTCTATTGTGGAAGATGCAAGTAACTGCAATCACAATGTTTTTGCCCCTTTGATTCAGTGTTCTCATGGTACCTTTGTCTTTTACATTTTTGTGGAAAATGAGTGCTAATGCAAATATGGAGCAATGTCAAGGATACAAAATTTTCCTATGGTGGACAGTTCTTATAAACTTGTGGCACTGGAAGAAATGTTATTAATTGAAATTTGGGGGATGAGTGCTGAAAAATAAGCTTTTGATTAATGGGGTATCTCATTTTAACCATGTTTTCTCCAGTAGGTAAACAGTTTATCACCTTACTCCTGGCATTAGCATCTTGCTGTTAATACAGCAAGATCCTGTTGGTGCTTGCAATCCTGGGTAATAAAATCCTGCTCTGTATTATCAACAACTTTTGAAATTACAGCATGCTTTCATTTGTAGTCCTGCAAATGTTATCATTCCTGAATCATTGATTAAAATTAATGTGTTCCCTAAACTACTATTGCAGATTTAAATTTCAGTAACTTTCTGCTTTGATGTCATATTGCACTGAGTTTCCTTTCTGACAGTAGTAGTACATGATCAAAATATCGCAAGTTCCTCAGAAGCATAAAGTAAGTGCTTGTTATGATGTAGCACCGCAAATAGCCTCAAGATTTACTTCTGTCTTCATTTTATCAGTTCCAGAAAGTCCAGAAGGATCTAATGTTTGGTTTCTTAAAAGAAATAAGACTAGGCTTTTGGTTTTTTTTGTTTTTGTTTTTTTGTTTTTTTGCAAAATCTTCAATGACGTGTTATGGGTTACAAGTATGCTGTAGTCTGCCACAGTTAATGAGCCCAGACCTGTCCTGGGCTGCCACAGAACCAAAGTGGCATCTATGGTGGCTTAGGGAGACTGGTTCTCTTTGGTCTGAGGTACGCAGGGTTGTTAAGTTTACGAAAAAACGTTTACGTGACTTTTGATGAATTCTTGAGGGACAACTGGCAGATGATAGGATACTGTCATATAGAAGAGGTTTACAAAATGGTCTGTCATTGACTTAGGACTTACTGAACACAGACAGCCCTACTTTCATTGAGCTTTCTCACATTTTGTTCTATGGGAGAGTTTACATCAGTTTATAACACAGTAGAAAATTCAGGGTAATGAAAAGAACATGAACTTTGGAGGCAGACAGATCTGGGTTTAAGTCCTGATTCCTTAAACTGGGTAAATTTAATTTTAACTTCACGGAGTCTCCAAAATGGGGACAATCCATGAGATTGTGGGTTGTTGAGAATATTATATCAGATAATATAT
Organism: Neofelis nebulosa; assembly: GCF_028018385.1. Classification (NCBI taxonomy): domain Eukaryota; kingdom Metazoa; phylum Chordata; class Mammalia; order Carnivora; family Felidae; genus Neofelis; species Neofelis nebulosa. The sequence goes on along the minus strand of NC_080795.1, from coordinate 45,808,889 downwards.
ATAACATGGTTAGTACGGGACACGTCATGGTAAAAGTTCAATAACAGTTAATGTTTTGTTTCTAAAACACAAACTTTAAACAAAATACAGGAGTATGTATGTGTGGTGCTTTCAAGTGTCTACTCCTTCTAGTTTTTGTTTTTGCTTTTTAATTTTGAAAAATCTTTTTTATCACTGATCTGAATTAAGAGGAAGATAATGGGTAAAATATAAAACTCTTTGTTTATTAGTGGAAAGTATACCCAATTTTGATCTTAAAAACCAGTAATAAGTTTACTTATATTTAATTCTTAAAATTATTACTGAGGTTCAAAATACTTGTCAATGTACTTTACTTCTCTATTAAATTCTCCTGGCTGAGGAGAAATTATAGATCTGACAATTTCTCTGCACTGTGGTTCTGATAATTATCAAAATTATATTCTTGTGTTTTTTTCCACTCCTTAGAAATATTTGGCCAATGTATGAATCAAGGAAGTAAATAATCTGCAAACCAAACAGACTCTTTTCCATTTTTTAAACTAGAAGTTAGAGACTCCTTTTAGTAAGTCTGGGTATATCAACTTTTATACAAAGAAAAGACTGAAACGACACAATGTCCAATAAACATGGCTAGTGCATCAGAATTTAAATTTCACACAGCTTTCTTTTGTTAAGGAAGATCAAGCAGAGTTCACAGCCAGAGTAGAAAGGGAGAAAATACTTAAAGAAGAAGCAGAGTAGTAGGTGAGGGTTTAGAGATTCCCTACTCTCCCTTCCTCTCTCCAAGTTCCTGACAAGATGTTCCCAGATGGTCTTTTAGCTTAATCCTTTTGTGCCCAGCCAAGAATACACAAACGTGTTTCTTCATAGAACTTGAATAAAATTTAAAGCAATGTGTTTTTGGAGGATCTAGATCTATTTGCCTCTATCTATGAAATTAATATTGTTTAACCTCCAAAGGGACCTCTTTCAGAAGCCACTGTTGTGCTTGATTAGGCTGCACTCAACGGCTGGCAGTGTAACTCCCTGCAGTGAGAGGTCAGGATCAGATCAGTCACCTTGTGACCACTGTATATAAAAAAGGCAAAGCTACCTATAGACCTACTGGGTTTCTCCTATTTTCTATATTTCTTTATGATCCTTAGTTTAAATGGCATCTTTTTCCTCTTTTTTAATGTAGCCACAGAAGCAAATGTGGTCCATAAAACCCTCAAAATGCCTGAAAATTAAACTGTGAAGGAACCTAGATCCATAAAACACAGTAACAATTCACTGTCAGAACAGCAAACCCCCCAAGAAACCAATTCTAAATTGCTGTGGATGCAAAGTAAGTGCCGCCATGTCCTTGCTGATATCCAGGCATTTGGCTAACTCCATAAGCACTTTTTCCCATGCTCTGTCCCTTGTACGTACTAAGATTTGATAGGAAAGGGAAGAGGAAATTTCCTGGTTTGAAATCCCAAGCCTAGAGCCCAGAAGAGGAACAGGAAGGGTTAACGTGGCCGCTGGGATGTGTGATCATCAGTGCCCATTAGCTCTTACTTTTAGAACCAAGTCTTCCAAATCTTGCTAAAATAAAAGGAATTACAGGGGCGCCTGGGTGGCTCAGTCGGTTGAGCGTCCGACTTCAGCTCAGGTCACGATCTCGCGGTCCGTGAGTTCGAGCCCTGCGTCGGGCTCTGGGGCTGATGGCTCAGAGCCTGGAGCCTGCTTCCGATTCTGTGTCTCCCTCTCTCTCTGCCCCTCCCCCATTCATGCTCTGTCTCTCTCTGTCTCAAAAATAAATAAAGGTTAAAAAAAAAAAAGGAATTACATTACTTATATTTAATGATGCTAACTAGCAGATAATATGCAAAATATCATTTCAATGAATTCCTTTTAATTTATTTTCTGTGCTGCTTTGTGGTATTCTTACTCTCTTTTCTATTTGGTTGTTTTCATGTTAAATTCTAATGTGGGTTTCAGATGTTTTACATGACAACATTTGATTAAAATTCAATGCAAGTAAATATAGGGTGCTGTACAGAAAAAAATGTAGTCATATAAATCTATATATATCTGTAAGGAAGATCAAGTTAATCCCAATTTTAAACCTCTTGTCTGCTCTGAGCAAAGTCTTGGTTCTGTAACATTGAAAGCCAATTTAGTGGTTTTAAATGATTCCTTCCATTTCTCCTGTTAAGTAAATCCTGATGATCAAGATGGATGTCAAAAGGGCCATAGCACTAGTCTTCCTCATGTTTAAAAAGATCCATTAAGCTCTTCCTTCTATTGCTAATAACTACAGAAGCCCCACTTACAGTTGAACAATATTTCATAGTCCCAAGGCATTCATAGATATCTCACTTGGAGCTAAGATTAAACTATGAAACTACAGAGACCAGATATTATTATACCCATTTTAGAGATAAGGAAACTAAAGCACCAAGTTTAGTTATTTGCATCAAACAATCTTGGCTAATGAGTCAAGACTAAAAGTCAAAGTTTCTGATTTCCCTTCTAATATCCTTCCCTATATGTTAACTCTCCCTACTGGCTGGGTCACATCTTTTTTTTTTGTTTGTTTTTTGTTTTTTGTTTTGGTTAATGTTTATTTATTTTTGATAGAGACGGAGTGTGAGTGGGGTGGGGGGGTGGGGAGAGAGAAAGAGAGAGGGAGAGAGAGAAGACATAGAATCTGAAGCAGGCTCCAGGCTGTCAGCACAGAGCCTGATGTGGGGCTTGAACTCATGGACCATGAGATCATGACCTGAGCTGAAGTCAGACGCTCAACTGACTGAGCCGCCCAGGCACCCCTGGGTCACATCTTATTTAACTTTCTCCCCACAACTCTCCCTGAGAGATGCTCTAGAGTTCCTCTCATTTAAGAGAACCACTTAGTGGCTGATTTCTGTCAATGTAATAATTTCACTTCGTATTACTGGCCGGCAAGAAATGTTCCCAGCAGCTAAATTTTCAGATAAATGTTCAAGTTGTGATCATTATGACATTAAAGTCACAGGTTAATTCTAAGCCTTTCCAGAGACATTAGCAAAACCTTTAGTTCTGAAGAGACATGTAATTCAATCCTTCTCTTTTAGTCACAATAACTAAATGAAATCAAGATATGATTTATGAGGTGTAAGAAGGCAGTTTATGATTTTCCAACTGTTGGTTTACTCAGATGTCTCTGGCACATTTTCTGCAGACCTATTCATGAAAGGGTAAAGAAGCCAATTACTGTAACTGAAAATTTTCAAACTACACAATAGCTATAAATTGAACTAAAATGACGTGAATGCTTTTGGCTGATTACAACCACTATTTTTAAACTCAGCTTAAAGATGTTAACAGTGATGATAAAAACAACAACAACAGTATTAACACATACGGAGCTCTGTGCTACACACTCAGCTAAGAGCTTCATATACATCATTTCATTCTCACATCAACTTTAGCAGATCACTACCAGTGTTCCCCCTGTATTCTAGATAAGGGGCCAAGGCTTAGAAAGAGGAAATAACTTGCCCAAGATCACACAGTTGTTAAGCAGCAGAGCTGGGATTAGAACTCAGGACTGGCTGGGGCGCCTGGGTGGCGCAGTCGGTTAAGACTCCGACTTCAGCCAGGTCACGATCTCGCGGTCCGTGAGTTCGAGCCCCGCGTCAGGCTCTGGGCTGATGGCTCGGAGCCTGGAGCCTGTTTCCGATTCTGTGTCTCCCTCTCTCTCTGCCCCTCTCCCGTTCATGCTTTGTCTCTCTCTGTCCCAAAAATAAATAAAAAACGTTGAAAAAAAAATTTTTTTAAAAGAACTCAGGACTGGCTGACTCCAAATCTTGAGCTCTTATTGAACTCTTCCATGTTTGCCTCTTAATTAGAGCTGAAGTCATAGATGCAAACTTGTATAAAACTTTAAAATGTAGGAGGTCTCCTATACTAGAGATACCATGTTGTGGATAGTTCTGTCATACACAGAAGTGTGTTATTACCCACTCTTTCAGTATGGATTCTAATCAACTTTAATTTCTCTATTTTAGTCTAGCTGATGCCTGAAAAATTACAATAAGTAAAGAAGTTGCGGGAGAGATGAGGTAATTGTCTTCAAATTGGTTTGTGGGTTCCTGGCAAACAATGAGTAACAAGCTACTGGACTGTCTGTGTGCTGAGGAAGTACGGGGGTTGGTTAAATTCCCTCAGAATGGTTCAACTCCTTTACAATTGACCAGATGGCACAGTCATTTCTTCAAAAACAAACAAAAAGCCCCAAACAAACAAGAAGAAAAATGACTTTTTAAGTCTGCCTTGGGCTGCATAGTCAAGATATGAGGCAACTTCAAATCTGGATTCCATTACCTTAAACAAAATAAATACCAATTTTTAAATATTTATAAACACAACTAATACGATTATGTTAAAAACAACTACATTCATCTTTATTTAAATGAGAACTGCCAATATTACAGCTGCTACATATAAAGGTGCTGGCAGAAGATTTCGTTTCTGTTAGATGTTGCTTCAGGTAAGAGGGACATGGAAAAGCCCACTGTCACATTATTTTAATATTTTAAAAAGAAACTTGTTAACTTGCAGATGTACTGTCTACTTGGACTGAATGGAAGATCATTTATAGGTTACTATAAATATCAAGAGTCATAAAAGAAATGCAAGTTGATAATTTAGGCTTTAGATAATCTGCTGTTATTTAAACTAGGGGGAGTAAAGCAAATGACCATATATATATATACACACACACACACACACACACACACACACACACACACACACACTTTCAGGTAGAGCTGGCATAATTTAAGATCACTAAATTATGCAGACTGGCGACGATGCTTTATTAATCTTTCAAAATGATAAGCAGTTGTTACCGGTTCTATAGCACTTCAGGTTTCTAAAAAAAAAGAGGCAGGTATAGGTATAGATTCCATTTATCATGTATTCTGGGTAGCCTCTCATAGAATTTAGGTTTTTAAATATGTATATGCATAAGTGGTATATATAATATACACACGTGTATTTATCAGTCACATGTGCTGAGAATGCAGACTGACATGAGGGACAATGAATTTCACAGCATTTCTTCTTCTAATTTGATTTTATAATATATGAAAGGATATCCCTCAGGAACAGAGAAAGAGAACACTATTACCACCCTTTGAGTATGTGGACATGTTCTTTGCTTAACGGTGACATGTGCAGAATCAGGTTAATGCTGACAACTCCCTGGGAGCAGTTTATTCATTACAGCATATTAAACGATCTGTGTCACAGATGTAAAGATATTAAAATATCACTTTTGGAGGAAATCCTGTATTAAGTTTCTCAGAAGACCATGTCTCTGCTAATAGACTAGATAATAATTTTATTATTTTAAAATTGAAGGACGTCTGGTGCCAGGCAAAGTTGTAATAAGCTCACTTCAACGTAACTCTCATGCTGCTTACAATAAAAAACTCGAGAGAGAAAATACAAAAAACAAAAGGCCTGAGGGCTCTAAAAAGCAAACAAGAACAATGTAGACTGGGGAGGAGAGTTGAACTTGCAGATAGGACTGCTACGGTCGTGTTTCTCAATTTGTTTTGTTTTTCCTCTTTTCTCTCACAACTTTGACTTGAAAGTGAGTCTTGGGTTGTGGTGCACAGTGATGGCAAGAACAGTCAAACATCCTTATGTCTGGGAATTAAGGCCTCTGTGATTTCAAGAGTGTAGGAAAAACCTGCTGTCTTTTATACTTCTTTTTTGTCTCCTGGTTTTGCCCCAAGGGTGGCTACAGTGTGTGTGTACGTGGGGGATGGGGGCAGGTCCTGTAGTGGCTGTGCTGTGTTAGCAGCGTCAAAGCATTTAAGACTTTAGCAGGTATTATAACTATGTTTCATGAGGTAAGGTAAACGTGCTTAAAATGAGTGGAGATATAGAAGTTCTCAGAAGAGAAACAGAAACTATAGAAAAGAACCAAATAAAAATTTTAGAACCGGAAAATTCAATAGAAATTATCTAATATGAAGAACAGAGAAGAAAAAAGAAAATAGGAAAAAACAAACAAAAAAAAGAATGGAGTCTCAGGGATCTGTGGAATAATATAAAAAGTTTAATGCTGGTGTCCAAAAAAGATTGGTGCAGAAAAACATTTAAAGAAATAATAGCTTAAAAGTTCCCGAATTTAGTTTTAGAAAGCATACAGTTACAGAGTTAAGGAGGCCAGAAAACCTCAAACAGGATAAATTCAAAGAAATCAAGCCCAGACACATTATAATCAACCTATAGAAAACCAAATATCAAGAAAAAAATCTTGAAAGCACCTAGAGAAAATCAACACGTTACATATACAGAAACAATGACTGTGATTACCATGGATTTCTCATCAGAAAGCACAGAGGGAAGAAAACAGTGGAACAATATGTCTAAAGAACCCACTGGAAAAAACCATTAGAAGTAATGAAGTCAGTAACATTTCAAGATAAAAAAAATATATAAAAATGTGTATGTGTTATGTTTCTATACACTAAAAATGAAAGCAGCAAAAGAGAAATCAAGAAAACAATCTCATTTACAAATGCATACAAAAGAATAAAGTACCCAGGAATAAATTTAACCAAGGAGGTAAAAGACCTGTATATCGTAAACTATAAGACACTGATGAAAAAAACTGAAGATGATGCAAATAAATGGAAAGATATTCCATGCTCACAGACTGGATGGATTAATATTATTAAAATTCCATAATCCCCAAAGCAATCTGCAGATTCAATGCAATTCCTATCAAAATTCCAATGACATTTTCAGAGAACAAATAATCCTCAAATTTGTATGGGACTACAAAAGACCCCGAACAGCCAAAGCAATCCAGAAAGGAGAACAAAGCCAGAAGTATCAGGGTCCCTGATTTCAAACTATGCTACAAAACTACAGTAATGAAAACAGTATGGCATTTGCATAAAAACAGGCACATAGATCAATGGAATAGAATAAAAACCCCACACATATATGTTCAAGTAACGTTCAACAAAGGAGGCAAGAATATACAATCGGGAAATGATAGTCTTTTTAGTAAATTGTGTTGGAAAAATTGGATAGCTACGTGCAAAAGAATGAAACTAAACCACTATCTTACACCATGTAAAAATCAACAAAACAGAGTAGACTTCCATGTAAGACCTGATATTATTAAATTCCTGGAAGAAAACATAGGCGGTAAGCTCCTTGATATCAGTCTTAGTGATGTCTTTTTTGATCTGACTCCAGAAACAAGTGAAACAAGAACAAAAATAAACAAAGGCCTAACTACATCAAGCTAGAAAGTTTCTGCACAATGAAGGAAATCATCAACAAACTAAAAAAACAACCTACTGAATGGGAGAAGACATTTGTCAATGATATGTCCAATCAGGGGTTAATAGCCAAAATACATAAAAACTCTTATAATTTCACAAAAAAGCAAATAATCTTTTTATGATATGGGCAGAGGATCTGAATAGACATTTTCCTAAGAGGACATACAGATGGCCAACAGGCATATGAAAAGATCCTCACCATCACTAATCATCGGGGTAATGAAAATCAAAACCACAATGAGATATCACTTCACACCGTGGGAATGGTTATTATCAAAAAGACAAGAAATGACTAGTGTTAGTGGTGATGTGGAGAAAAGGGAACCTTTGTCCACTGTTAGTGGGAATGTAAATTGGTGCAGCCACTATGGAAAACAGCATGAAGGTTCTCAAAAAGTTAGAGCTACCATTTGGGGCATCTGGGTGGTTCATGATCTCATGCTTTCTAAGTTCAAGCCCCATGTCGGGCTCTGCACTGACAGCATGGAGCCTGCTTGGGATTCTCTCTCTCTGCTCCCTCCCCCAACTCACGCTCTCTCTCTCTCTCTCAAAATATATAAATAAACTTTTAAAAAAAGTTAGAGCTACCATATATATACACACACCCCACCCACACACTGGAATACTATTCAGCCATTAAAATGAATGAAATCTTGCTACTTGTGACAACATGGATAGACCTGGAGGGCTATTACGCAAAGTGAAATAAATCAAGCAGAGAAAGACAAATATCATATAATTTTACTTATATGTGGGATCTAAAAAACAAAACAAAACAAAATAAAACCTAGACTCATAGATACAGAGAATAGTCTGGCAGCTGCAGAGGGCAGGGAGGTTGGGAGGGCCCTAATGGGTGAAGGAAATTAAGAAGTACAAACTTCCAGTTATACAATAAATTAAGAAATAGGGATATAATATACAGCGTGGGGAATATATTCAACAAAACTGGATTAACTTTGTAAGGTGACAGATGGTAACGACTTACTATGGTGACCATTTCACAATGTAAACAAATGTCAAATCACTATGTTTTTATACCTGAAACTAATACTGTATGCCAATTATATCTCAATAAATAGAGTATAAATATGGCAGAAAGATGTAATATGTTATCTCTTTCATTTTTAACTTATGATGGCTTTAACTTTTCCTGGATCTTTCTTAGAAAGTTAGCTTCATGATCACACCCCTTTTTATCCTTCCAATCAAGACACTGCAATGACTCTTTCACTTTAGAATCCAGAAATGAAACCAGCCACCTCAACTTTTCTCCTCCCCCTGAATGTTAACATTATAGGCATTCTTATCTTTCTCTTTTTTCTTACCCACATGATTACAGGGCTTCAAAAGAATCCTGAACATGGAACAGAACAGTCTTTCCTTTAGGATGGAAAAGTGCTACAACAAGTGTTCCTAGCTTACTAAATTGATAATGGGACTTGTACAGTTCACTCAAATGGACCAACTTAAAACAGAAATTCCCTGGATCAGCTTTAAAAAATAACTTCATTAATATTTAATAAAATTTATGCATTTAAAACACTGAATAAACGAATTAGTGCTCCACTAGAGTGTCAAAAGAAAATCTGCATCTTTAAGACAAGTCAGAATACATTTTATTCTTATAGGGTACTCACAGAAGTAACTCCCTGAGGCCAAAGCAGTATAAATATTTTTAGAAAGGTGAGTATGGGAAGATGAATTCCAAATTAGAGAATAATGAAACTTTAGAACTGGAATGGACCTTGTTAGTATCTATTATAATCACCACATTTTACAAATAAGAAAACAGAAACTCGAGAAAGTAAATTGCCTGGTTAAGATCACCCTGCTAATTACCGGCAAAGCTAATATTAAATTCCTGGTTCCCAGTTTGGTAATCTTTTTGCTGTATAATCATAATAGCTAAAGCAGTAGAAGTGAACATTTATTCGGGCCTACTAGCTGCTTGACTCAATGTTAAGTACTTTCATGAATTACCTATTTTCAGTTTTACAACTGCCCTATAGATAGGTATACATCTTGTAAATAACAGAGCTAGAATTAAAACTTAGGTTTGTCATAATACCAAGAGAGGCAGTACTGTGTAGTCATATCACGACACATTTAACATACAAAAATCCACCAGTTAAAACATTACAGAGGGAACCATTTGCATATCCTGGCCTGGACAATGAAGGCTGACAGAGAATTGTGGATTCACGTCTTTCTCTTTATGCCAGGGATCCACTGAGAGACCAGACTTAACAAGTCCAATAAATCTTGTTTTGAATTTTAGTTCTGCTTATTGCTATGTCTGTAATCGTGGACAAGTTACTTAACTTCTGCACACTTTAGTTTCCTCTTCTTTAAGACGGGATTATATATAGCATTTCATATAGAGTTGTTACAAGGATTAAATGAGAAAATACATTTAAAGAAATTAGTACACTGGCACAGAATGAACATCCAATAAATGCTAGTTGCTTCTTTTTAATTTTTTTAGCTATCATATTTTAACTACTTACTTTCTGATAAAATTCATTAAAAAAATTTTTTTTAACGTTTATTTATTTTTGAGAGAGACAGAGACAGAATGCGAGTGGGTTAGGGGCAGAGAGACAGGGAGACACAGAATCTGAAGCAGGCTCCAGGTTCCGAGCTGTCAGCACAGAGCCCAACGCAGGGCTCGAACTCATGGGCTGTGAGATCATGACTTGAGCTGAAGTCAGATGCTTAACTGACTGAGCCACCCAGGCGCCCCATGATAAAATTCATTTTTAAGAAATGTGATAATTTATATTGATAATTCTTTTTTGGGGTAATGTAAATGTCCAAGTAGACACATTTTGTGTAAAGAAAGGCATCTACAAGAATATTATGCAAAGGATGCTCCTTAGAAGGTATGTAAACCTTTTTCCTCCCACATAGGACCCCCCCTGTAGTGAACTGGCCCATCATCTTCACTCTAAGCTTCATCTACAGAATTTGGGTTCCATGTTGGTCTACATACAAGGATTTTTAATTTTTTTTTTAAATTCTTAACATTATTTTTAAGATTTTATTTTTAAGCAATCTCTAAACCTGGCATAGGGCTCAAACTCACAACCCTGAGATCCAGAGTCACATGCTCCACTGACTAAGCCAGCCAGGCACCCCCAAGGAGTTTTTTAAACAAAAAATACTTTATTATTTCAACCTAAGAACTGATTATAATTCAAATGCACAGCTTTGATATGAGCCCTGATAATTTCACTGAACTCAGTAAAGTATCTCGTAGTAGAGGCCACTGAAGCTACCAGCCTATAAGCAACTATGGCTGAAAGAACTTAAGGAGTGCCTTGGAATTAAGACTTATTTTCCCATTCCTGCACATAGTTTTGGCCAATGCTAAGCAGACTCCCAAACAGGTATCAGGTATAAAGGCATGAGTCCTTGAATCACATGAGACATCAATCACAGTACCATTCCCATCTTCAGTGCCCCTGATGGACCTATTGTATTTCCTATTGTATTATGCACTCAGTAAATGAGAACGTGTTTGAGGAAGGGACGTAGTGGTTACTGGCAAATGCTTAAAAACTGGCTCTCAGAGCAGGAGAGCTGACTGACAGCATTTGCCCATCTATGTGGCTAAATATTCTCACCATCGCCGATTTAAACTACCAGTGGTTTAACAACTATCTTTCAAAGTTCCTAAAAACTTAACGATTGGCTCTTGCAAGCCAGTCTGAGCTAGTTCCAGCAGCACATCAATGGACAGAAGGCTAGGATGCAGTCTAGGAGGTAACCCTAGGTTGTTCTTCCTTAGTAACTGGCTAGTTACCCTTTTCCAAAGTAGAGGACTTGTACTACACTTGAGCAAGAGCCAAGGGCTCCTCTGACCCTACTTCCTTGGCCTGAAATGAATCCTAATCCTCACACCTGCCATCTACTCTCCAGGAGCCTGCTGTGTAAAATGGTTCTCCTTTATGCTAAGAACAAACCAGCTTGACTTCCAGATTGGACAAATTCTCCAAATGCCTCACTGCTGGCTTCCATCTGCTAGATGGGACCACCTGATAGCAATAAAAATGCCTGATTTATACCTGAGCTTGCTAGGACCTTCTTCCAGTACTGAATCTTAGATGGCCAGCTACCCCTTCCAGTTCTACAGCCAAATCTCCGATTCTACCTCAACACAGGGAAAAAGTCTCTATACTCTGACCCCGTTTCCATTAGCCCTTGTTACTATCAGCGATTATGTTTTAAATCCAAACCCCTGATCACTTCCTACTCTTAAAAGGCAACAAGCTTCAGAAGTTCAATATAATTATTATAATGTAGGAGGATGCTCTCTGGTTATAAGAAAGGTATGGATGGAGAAACAAGAGCCAACTGGCAAATACCACTAATAAATGTGTTTCTTATACACGTACAAATATCTTTAAATGATCTTACCTTACTCATAAACTTTCTCAAATACATTTAATATAATGCAGTTACAGCAAGATGATTAGATCAAAAGAATACCAAAACAATAAACTTCATTTTCTAAGGTTTTTTTTTTTCTTTCATCCAATGGACTTTCTGTTTACAACAGCCCCTTTTCCTCTTGTTTTGTTTTCAACCTGAACAGCTGCATTAATATGGAAAGCATACCCAGGGGCCATTAATATGAAAAAAAGCTTTACTTCCCAATCACTGGAAATTCTTAAGCATTTCTATAGGCCAGAAAGAACCCCTGTTTCGTTCAGCTCTTGAAAAAAGAAATGAATATTCAGAGGCACAGTAAGAACACTGGGGCTAAACCTTGATACATTTCAAACATTTACTTAAACATGATTCAGCTGTGGGACGTGAACTTTACATATTTACATATTCCGCAGAGAAAAGGAGTCTCATCTGGTCTGCCAGCTGTTTTCTGTTTGATCAAGCTTGATACCTTGGGAATAAAACTCACTATGTAGTAGTAGTAGTTATTAGCACTCCAGTAAAGCTGAAGACTCTTACCTGTACATTTGTAATCAGAGGCTACCCCTTTGAGCACAGCGTCAAAAATGGACATTTCCACTCTCTGCTTTCTGTGGTGACAACTTAGAAGCAAGGAAGGCTGGGACACAATAAAGTACAAAAAAGGTTCCAGCTGCAAGTCACCGGCGCCTCTTCGTCCAGGCTGCCGAACGATAGTTATACCAAGTGCCTGTCTAGCAGATGACCTCGTGGATGCATGAAGGCTTTCGAGAGAGATGACCCCTATTTTCTTCCCCGAAGGAAAAGATACGCTGCTGCTCAAGAGATCTGCTGCTGTTACGGTAGAAATACATGGCTGGCTGGGCTTAGCAACATCTGAATCAACTTCTGGGAGATTTAATGAACTCTTGCCTGGTTTTTCATCATCCTTATGTTCTTGGGATTTTGATTTGGGTATGGCTGTACAGGAATAGGTCATTAGTGAGATTCTACTTGCGGTAATAAATACGTCAAAGGGAATAAAATTGAGATTTTTTACAATTGATGACTGGCGTGAGGGACGGGCGATGCGATGCTGACTGGTACCGCTGTGCTGCTCTATTTGTACTATTCTGATCTTAACGCTGTCACTGCCAATTCCACTATCCTGAGCACCACTGTACCGAGATGAGGTTTCAGCCACGTTTCCATCAAACGTATCCATTTTTTTCTGTTCTTGCTTAGAGATCTGTAAGGAAAAATAAAATATTTTAAACTAGTTACATCCCAAGTGTTATTATATAAAGGACGTTATATAAATATGTTGTTAAAATGGCTCTAGTATTACCTATATCAGAGTAATCCTAAAAATCAAGTAACCATTCAAAAAATTATTCATATTAAAATGCTGAGGAAATACTTGAGAAAAAGCATCAAATGTGCATTTCTATTATTAACATACACCTTTGAGTATATTTTGAGTCAGACTTCCTGTCTCTGGACTGATACTAACAGTAGTATGGATTTAAAAATGCCTCTTTAAAGAATATATTAGTCTTCTTGACAGTGATTTTTTTTCAAGTAGTGTAATAAACTCGTATTTCCAAATCATGATTACTATCGGTTGAAATTCTATTTTAGGTAGAAGTAGCTTATACTGTTTACCCTTGTCATTACAGAATTAATTTATAAGTTTTTGGATAGGAGGAAAGAGAGGGAAAAGTCAGCAGTCTTAAATTATGAAGGAAAAGAAAAGTAAAATAAAGTGTATTTTATTAAAAATGAAGTTCATTTTTCTCTACAATAGGACTTGAGCCAAGAGTATATATAAGTGATGAAGCAAAATACAAGTAAGTAAAGCCCCTGAAGGTGGATTCTTCTTTTGTGCACTAAAGGCTACTTATTCTCAAAAATTTCCATCCACCACTCCCTGTGTGGAGAACAAAGGACAATTTGGTGTTAGCGGCAGTTCCCATCACTGTGGCAGCACAGCACCGAGATCTCTAGTTTGCTCCTCTGCTCCCCTTTCTTAGGTCCTGCCAACCATCAGTTTGTGAGATGCTACTCGAGACCTAGATGTTTCATTTGCTTTTTTATCCAAGTAACACAGATTCATTAAAGAAGCCATGGACAATCTGAGGAAAAACCCAAATCCTCCCGACTATCACTTATCACCAAACATGACCAATGGTAATATTTTAGTGTACTTCCTTTCAGTATTTTTTTCTCCACCTGTACAAAGGTCCCCCCTGCCTTCGGTCCCCTTATGGTTATGATCATACCATAGAGACAAAGTATATCCCAGTTTTTAAAAATGCTAATATACTCTTCATAAATGCTGTTTTAAAAGGCTGCATAATATTTCATTTAGTGTTAGGAACATTTGTTCAACCATTTTCATATCATTGAACATTTCAGGTTAAAAAAAATTTTTTTAATGTTTATTTATTTTTGAGAGAGACAGAGACAGAATGCAAGTGGGTTAGGGGCAGAGAGAGAGGGAGACACAGAATCCAAAGCAGGCTCCAGGCTCTGAGCTGTCAGCACAGAGCCTGATGCGGGGCTCGAACTCACAAGCTGTGAGATCATGACCTGAGCCGAAGTCAGAGGCTAGACCGACTGAGCCACCCAGGTGCCCCAGAACATTCCAGTTTTTAATTTTTGTCAATAAACATGTGTGGAAAAACACTTAGTATTTCCTTAGAAAAGGCTCTTAAAAGTGGAATTACTAGGTAAATGGTATAAAAAAGTTTAAGGTTACTGAATATTGTCAACACCCTTCCAAAAAGGCTAAATTAATTTATATTAGCACCAGCAATGGAAAAATACTCCCCAATGTACTGGGTATTGCTTATCATTTCTTAGGCTTCTTTAATTTAATTGATAAATATAGTATCTTTTTTCCACATGGTACAAATTATTATGAGTTGCTTATGAAAATGTTGAAGGCTGTTAACTAATTCAAGACAGTGATGTAAGAGTCACTAGAATTTTATTTTATTTTTTTCATTAGAATTTTAAAAATATTTCTTGCAAGTTGATTTTAAAATAGCTGAAGGAGACATATTGTTATCAAAGTCCAACAAGAACTATCTGAAGCAAAAACAACTTAACCCTGTTTTTTTTTTAATTTTCTTTTAACGTTTATTTATTTTTGAGACAGAGAGAGACAGAGCATGAATGGGGGAGGGGCAGAGAGAGAGGGAGACACAGAATCGGAAGCAGGCTCCAGGCTCTGAGCCATCAGCCCAGAGCCCAACGCGGGGCTCGAACTCACAGACTGCGAGATCGTGACCTGAGCTGAAGTCGGACGCTTAACCGACTGAGCCACCCAGGCGCCCCTTAACCCTGTTCTTTGAAGATACCATATACTCTTAAACCATTCTATCTGTGTGGTGCTCTTTCCTGCCTGGAGAGCCCCTTCTGAGCTCCTGGTAGCTGGCAAATATTTAGCTATCCACCAAGACTCAGAACAAATGACACTTGTCTGAGAATTATTCTCTCATTCTTTTTCTGCTTGGTGATCCTAGCACTTTACACATACTTCGATTTCTTCTCCTAAAATGTTCTGTGGTGGCAGTATTAGATAGTGTTAAAATATTTATAGGCTTTAGAGGCAGATGGCTGTGGGGTCAAGTCCAATACCTTCTGACTGTAGGATTCTGGACAAGGTACAAATCTCTTTAAGGCTACATAACCTCATCTGTAAAATAGGGATATTAAATTTGACCTCAAAGGGTTTGAAGATTCAATGAGCTAATTTGCCTACAGAGGTCAGCATAGTGTCTGGTATACAGTAAGCACCTAATAATGGGCAGCTGCCGTATGCCTGTCTCTTTTACCAGGTAAAGGACTGTTGGAGGGACTCGGCCATGTCACTTGGCTTCTACCTATCACTAGGGATTAGTGCAGAGCCTGACATACTGAAGAGAAGATCCAGAAATGTTTGAGGATATGTTAGTTTCTGACAGAATAAGAAATGAAAAAAATTGCTCTGCAGACTAGAAATACATGATTGTTAGTATATAAACACGTGGACACAGACCTCCCCATATACTGCTCTCTTTAAGGTCTTTCCAAATATATTCATGGGCTCTTTCCTGATCTGCACTCTACCTTGTGAGCTGACCATACTTCGCACAATCCTCACAGTCTCTGCTGGGTCCTCAACCTCACGCTGGGGACATTCACATCCAACCAACAAAGTTGCTGCAGCACTAAATGAGTTAATGTGTTCAACACACACAGCAGCATGCAATTAAGGATAAGTTAAAAAAAAGAAGTCCCCTTCTTTGCGAAGACTTCCTCAACCCTACTAGATGGTGCCAGTCTTACCAGCTTTTGCAATTTTGTAACAAACTAATATTATCTTAGCACTTTTCACACTGTGTTCTGTCTCAGAGCAATTCAATGTAAGCCACTGAAAATAAAAAAAATAAGATACCACTCACTGAGTACGTTTGTTATTTGCCAAATGTTAGCACACACATACATTTTCTATACCAAGTGTTATAACCCTTTGAAGGAGTACTGTTATCCCCATTTCACAGCTGAGGAACCTGAGGCTTAAAGGGATTGATCAATAGATGTAAGGTCAGATATTAGGCAATGGGTAAGAGGGAACGCCATTCGTATTCCTAGTACACATGATATTCCTTGTAACATAGTAGAGCTTAACAATTGTGTGCTGACTAAATAAACAAAGGAGCATATTTAACATAAAAATTCAGTAAAATAAAGAGCAAGGCAATTACCAAATGATAACTTAATTTTAAAGCTTTTAGTTATCCCTATTATAAAAATTTCAAATATACACCAGATCCATTACCAACTAGGAATTCTCAAATAATATGTGAAAAAAGTAGTCTAGGACTTAGTGCCCACGTTTTGAGGCATCACAAACTAAATATCTGTATACAACGTAATAAAGAAATAATAAAGAATCCCTTTAGGCTGAGTTCCGTGGAACACCCAAATCCAGAAGTCAACTATTTTTATTCTCTCAGTCAGGAAAGGCGAACACAGTTAACTACATGAGACTACTTTCTATGAATAGAGCATTACATTTTCTGATTTACAGATTTGTTATTTAAAGTCTAGTCTCTCCTTCCTTAAAGTAAATTAAGTGTTCCCCAACAGTGTTAACATGACAAAATAAACCTCCCATAGGTAAAGATATTTAGTGTTCAGCCCTATTACGTGTTGAGATTGCCACATTAGGCTCTAGTGAATGTCAGGTAGCCTGATCTTGAGATATAAATAATCAGCAAGGGCAGGATGGCAGCTATCAGCTTGGGTCATGCAGGTTACTGAACAGAAGTCAGACGGTAACTAATTCTAGTCACTACTGAGCAGAATGGAATTTGAACCAATGACCCAGAGATGAAAGACTCTGACTCTCACTGGGAAAAAAAAAAAAAGTACAACTTTCTCAGTACTAGGAAACTAAATTCTTAAAACTGGGTTAAAAGCCAAGATTTCCTCCATTTTTCTAAGTTTCCACACTATTTGTAGCAATGAAATAAATAAGCTGATGATTTTTGAGACATATTTAAAAATCCATTGGTTTGTCACCAGTTCACTGCAGATTTATCTATTATACTAAAGAGTATCTGGCCTGCTCTTGAGAAGTTTTATAATTAATTATGTGTGCTAAGCCCTAAACTTGGGCATCAATTTACTATTCCTTTGTGGAAAGAGAAAAGTTCACCATGTAATAACTCTGAAAATAACTTTTGCTTTATTATTGTCTGAGGGGACTAATAATTTAAGTTGTCAAAAAACAGCAATATCTGCTTGCTGTTAGTGAATGCAGCAGCAACATGGATCTCTGGGCAGTGCTGTTACATCAGCTCTCCCACTCTTTACCTAACTCATTTAAAATGGACAATAAAAGTTTTCTTTAATTAGCTACTGGTGTGCATTAACATGATCATGATTAAACCATAAAAACCAACTGTACATTACTCTGGTCCCCTCTTCCATGTGTTTTGAATTATTCTGTTTGAAAATGTACTTTGCGTCCCTTTTAAAAGTTCGACCTTCTGCTTTCAGAGAATTAAATGCATATTACTGTAGTGAAGAAGATAATGTTTCAGACCTCCAGGCATATATTAAACACACTGGCAGCACTTGAGACAAAATGCTTTACTTATTAGATACTTCCTATTCTAAACAGTGTCATCAAAGGCTAAAAACAAAATCCATATAAAAGCTGCACAATGCTTCCACACAGAACCCGTGCCAAAATCCCTGTACTTTCCAACTAATGAGGAAAGGATGTGTACTCTTAACATATGAATGTAAGATTTTCCAAGCATTCACTTTAGGAAACTGGGCTATTGATTCCATATGGGTTATGTTAAATGAAACTGTATTGGTAAAATAACCTTTAAGATATCTGGCATGATAACTATAATTAAACAATATTTAAAAGACTAAAACAAAAGGGAATTTGGTTCCACAATGGCTAATTAAAATAAAATGAAAAAACACAGCCATGCCATCTATCAAGATAAATTGTTATTGTTTAAGAACTATTTAAATACTGTTAAAATATACTTTTAGATAAAATCTGAAAGAGCTGGAAAAATATTTGTGGCTGAAAAATGGATAGTTTGGTGAAGTAAAAAGTATAGGACTCTGAAATTTTATGCGGAGATAACAGCTTTAAAGCTTTGAGCACAACCAGATGGTACTTAAATCAGAGGAATTCTACGGTTTCACTATCAATGGGTTTCAATACGAGAAGATTTTCGATAGCTAGGAAAACACATCAAGTTGATAGTTTACTTCTTAGATCATTTCAGCGCATTTTCGCATCCTTTCCCAGCTGGCGGTGGCACACACCCTAGCCACCCAGGGAAAGGTGCTGAAAGCTGTACTGGGAGCTGGCGAGCTGGAGCCAATTCCTTCTTTTAATGCATGGAGATAGGTAAGTTTACTAGCTCACCCTGGAGTCTGGCGAGAGCCACAGTATCTCAGGAGCAGGGGCTAAAACCATACTTGAGTATGTGACAATACCAAAGAATGTGTTAAAATAATTTCAAATGACATTAATTAGATGTTCTTCAGTAGCATTTGGGAGCACAGAAAGATAAGCTTGACTGACTGAAACTTCTGGTTTGGCCATATCAACGTTTTTATGGGCACATTCAAAAGTCAGCCTCATTAATAAAAATGCTTCAAATAAATGGATATTTACATTGTTAAAGAAAAATATGTAGAAACCAACCTCTTGAGAATTAGCAAGATCTCAAACAAATACATTTTGTGCTCTGATGGATGACCAAAAAAAAGGGCAATTCAGCATCTATTCCAATGCTTTGTCATTTTAAGGAAACCTTCTTAACTATACACCAAGCACAGATATATCTACGTATTTTCCCACCTTCCTATTGTAATTATGGTTCTGTAACAGCAATGCAGAAGTAATATTTCCACCACGCGACAGTCATACTTTAACCTTCATCAGAATATCTTTTGCCGATCGGAAGATCATTTTTCACATCTTATAAATTATGAAAAATCAAGTGTGAAACCACAAAACCAAAGTGACAATCACTATCTGTATATCACTGTGACATTTACTCTGATTTTACTATCCCTGCTAAAATGTAGTAGTGTCTTCAAAGAAGTAAAGATCTTACACAAAATCAAATACAATACAAAATCAGTTACAGTATTTTAATGGCTTCACATACTGGAATTACAAAGAAGAATTTTTACAAGCTTGAGAAAATTATGTGCCTCACTGTCTAAACATTTGCAAACATACTCTTCTAGCTGCATCTTTTAGAAGTTTGGTTTTTGGGATGGGGTGGGGTACTGCTGCTGGGAGAAGGTCGTTGTATACTTTTAACCCCAAAACAGCCTACTTTGGAAGTTTTACATAAATAGCAAATTGTCGTAACTATTGGCAATACTTAATTTCTGCTGGATGAATTAATTTAATCAAGAAAACAAAGTTTATCTTTAAGTCTCAAATTTTCAGTGATGTCGGCATTGTACTTAATAAACTTGTTATCACTTTATGCATGAATTACCATAAGAGCTCAGTGACGTGCTAGGTAAAATTTAAGCACATGAAATTAACTAAAACATTATAAAGAATAAATTACCTTCTTTATGAAACATCAACTGTCACCAATCCATGTTATTTTTAACTTAAAAACCAAACTTGAACAAGCACTGGGTACTACAGGTACACAGTGTTAGAAAAGAAGGGCTTTTTAGATTTTATTTCTCTAAGCCAAATGTTATACCAGATTTCACATAATATAATTGTTCCCAGTTGGACGGCAAAAAAAAAGTTTTCACAATACTGCAGTAATTATGCAAAAGAGCAGAACTAATGACACCCATCACTGCTTAACAAATAGAATGGTAAAGAGTACTACAGTTTCAAGTTTTCCCTTTCATGAAGTTACTTTTCCGGCTCTTTGAAGTAACAGTATGAGGCCACTACAGCCTGCTAAGTGTCAGTTCACATATTCACATTTCAAGACCAGGGCTAAATGCAACAAAAGCAGCATGGTGATAGTACAGGCAAGGTTGTGTTTTACTATATAGTCCATGTTTGGTCTATTGTTCTAATTAAAGTTGTAAAGTACAAAAACGGACCAGTTCTAAGTGCCAAACGAACTATATAGGACCTTGGTTATTATCAGTGTGTTTCAATATGGTAAGCCAAACAAACAAACAAACAAACAAACAAACAGTCTACACACCAACCTCTCCACACAAGTTCAAATCATACTTCTTGAGATTTTATCTGCAGTGTTGACCTTTAGACTTTTGTGTCTGTCCTTTTTATACATATACGACTTCATAGCATAAACTTATTTTCAGGAGCTTCTAAATTCATGAAAAAAATTAGTCCCAGGTGAAACTTTGCATACAAGGCCTTAACTGAGAAACAGTTCTCATTCTCTCTCCCTCTCTCTCTCTCTCTGTCTGTCACATATAAAATTAGAACAGGTTGGTCCTTTTTGTTCAAGGAGACTAGATCTAGTTGATTTATACTAACTTCTGAACTTAGGTTTGACTTGTTTGCTTTTTGTAATGATTCAGTTTTTAAAAAATAAAACTTAACACATTGTGGGAACTTGGATCTTTATCAAAACAGATGCCTCTACGTTAGAAAAAACACCCTGCTTTGAAATGACCACGATGTTAATTCTTAAAAAGTGGCTACTGTGTGTACCAGGTAACTACCTCTCATACTGATGAAATCCAAGGTTCATACCACTAATGTCAATGTGGAAACCATTTTGTCTCATGGCTGCTTAAAGATTTTCAATAGGATTAAATCAGCTGCAAGTCCTTATTATATCAGGGTTTACAATTGTGTCTGAGCTGGAGTCTGTTTCTCATAGAATTTTATTCAGAGACGGACTTAGATTGGCTCCTTAGAGCTAGTCTGATTTTACTAGAAACAACTGTATCACATCAGCCACTCTCATAAACTTGCCGTAAGATTGAATCAGCCCTGACCCTGAAGCAGATGAAAGTTTACCGAGCCTATGCATTCTCTGTAAGAGTCACAGAAAAGTTTGCATGTAGTTTCTGCAGAAGGGCAGAAGTAGAATATGCTTATGAACTCTTCCAGTGGTCCTTGGCCTTGCAACTCTGAACCTGATAAGAGTTCTGATAAGAAAATTATAGGTGAACTTGGTGAAATTTCTATTGATAAAAATACATACAAACTCTTGATTATTTTATCCTTCAAATCGCATAGAGTCCTTTAAGGAAACTACGAAGGGTTTATGGAAGTGATGCCAGAGCATGCTCTTAAAACTAATCTTCCCCTCATTTTCAGTACAACTTAAAAACAATGAACAGGGTTTAAGTATATCCATAATTAACTTTATCCAATAGCTGGTTTTCATTGCCAAACAGAAAATAGTTGACAAAAATATTGAGCTGATTTTCATTATCATATATTCTATTTATTAAATCTAAACAAATCTGGTTCGGTTAACTGTAGATTCTCTTCAAAGTAAACCTGAATCTCAGTAGTCTCCACCACTTAGCTGATTTTATTGAAATCCATCAAGACATAGAATAGAGGTTCACTTACTAACTTTTATTGGCTACCCTTTAACTTCATGATAGCAGATCAAATCCAAACTGAACTAAAGCTACAGATTGATTCTGTTTGTCCTATGTTATCAATACCTTAATGATGCAATGGACAATGGACTTGAAATGCAAAATGGTCAAGATGTTAGAGAAAAACGTTTGCTTATGCCCTGCAGCCAATTCTTCTTTTCCATTAGAAGAACTTTGTTCTGTGCTGCTACTCCATAAAAATCATCACTAGAATGACCTTCCACACAAACTGCTTTGATCATAACCTCTCCTTTTAATCCCTAGAAATTTGAAGTATTCTCTAAACCAAGTAAATACTGTATTCCTAACAATAGTTGGGGTCAGCTGGCCCTACACCATCAGTTAATTTTCACATCCTTATATGTCCTAAGTAATATTTGCTGTTCTAAGAAAACAACTTACTGTATATTAATGAAGGTAATCCAACATATATCTTAAGGATATTCTTGACCATGTGGAACTGTCTGCATAAAAGTTTAGAAGTTAAAAAAAGAAAATGTTAGATTACCTCCTCCCAAATATCAAGCATCAACTCTACAAACATTAAAGTAGGAAGCAAGTCTGGAAACTCAGGAGAAAACTTTCTCAAAAAGCTTTTAAATTTTTCATAAATTTTAATCATAGCAGCTATAAGAGTACTAACTGATCTTATCACAATGTCTCTCGTTAATACTAAATTTCAGAAAATCATATTCATAACAGCTTACCAAATTAGCATCATTAAAGAGGAGTGTTCTTAGTATTTAAAATTTGTATCTCTCTAAACTACTTAAAGAATAAAGATTCTATTTTTTTAATGATATTTATAAGGTAATGTTATTCAGTCAAGTACGGTTAATGTTTGGACTTTAGCTATAATAATTTTATTGTGATAAAATACTTCCTTAACTTCTTGAAGATGGAGCAAATGTCAAAATTATTAAGCAAAATGTGTAAAAAGTATTTCACATTTATTCATTCATTCAACAAATTTTTACTGAGCATATACTATGTTCCAGACACTACTAGGGATATAGCAGAAACAAAGTCCTTGCCTTCATGGAGTTTACATCCTAGTGGGGAAATCAGATCATAAAATTTTACGCAACACACACACACACACACACACACACACACACACACACCTGTTTTTTGCTGACGGACTGGATTGCTGGATATTATGAGAGAAAGACAGGAGACAAAAGTGATTTGAATTTTTTGGCCTGAGCAATTACAAGAACGGAAAAAGAGGATTCTCCAGGTAATGCAAGTAGCTTCCCAAACTATGTGTTATGCTAATGCTTTAACAATCCATCTTCCAAACTTTGCCTATTTCCCCAAGAGTCATAAATGACCACAGTGATCCTCACCACCATACCCAAAGTCCCAAAGGACTCTCTAGTTTAATTATGATGGCTTCCTAGTTCTTCTAGCAAACCAAACCCCAGTCAGCTGAGAACCATGCAAGGGAGGGCTATTATTAGAGATGGTTTTCTGGGGATGAGCTTAGACCTCATTCTGCACAAACACTTGGGAGGACAAAATAGTGGGAGTCATGTCACATCCCCAGAAAATCAAAACGAGATGCAGAATATTTTTTGGGAGGAATTTGGCCTTGGAACAGCTAAGACTGAGAATATTAGTGAGTTGAGTTGGAGAAAGGAAGGAGAGAGGGCTGGACTCTTACAAGACCTTCCTATTTCTAACTGCTTTTGAGCATTTCAACTTGTATGTCCCATTATAAACATTATGCATCTAAAAGATCACCATAGGTCTAGGTCTAAGAGGGCGGTGGCATCTGGGTACTGGGTTTCTGGGCTGGTAGGATGGTCCTGGGCACAGCTCACATATGGAAAGTCCTCACCTACTTCTTAGTGCTCCCTGGCATAGGAGTGAGCATGCTCAGTGTCTTCCTGAATTTGCATCACAGAGAGCACAAGAGACCTGAGTTTGTCACCCACCTCCATCTCCATACCAGGTCCAAGTCCTTTCCCTGGGAAGATGGTAATTATACTCACTACCAGAACTCTCACGTGAATCCACTTCTGACTGACTATGAATATGAATAAAGAGAACTTGGACCACTACCCAGTGTGGACCACAGCACTGGTATGGTTATACACATAGACCAGAAAAGTATATGGGACCTTAAGCTCACCTTCCTTCTTTTTTTTTTCCCCCTTTGTCATTTTTTTTTTCAATATATGAAATTTATTGTCAAATTGATTTCCATACAACATCCAGTGCTCATCGCAAAAGGTGCCCTCCTCAATACCCATCACCCACCCTCCCCCCCCTCCCTCCCACCCCCCATCAACCCTCAGTTTGTTCTCAGTTTTTAAGAGTCTCTTATGCTTTGGCTCTCTCCCACTCTAACCTCTTTTTTATTTTCCTTCCCCTCCCCCATGGGCTCCTGTTAAATTTCTCAGAATCCACATAAGAGCGAAAACATATGGTATCTGTCTTTCTCTGTATGGCTTATTTCACTTAGCATCACACTCTCCAGTTCCAACCACGTTGCTACAAAAGGCCATATTTCATTCTTTCTCATTGCCACGTAGTACTCCATTGTGTATATAAACCACAATTTCTGTATCCATTCATCAGTTGATGGACATTTAGGCTCTTTTCATAGTTTGGCTATTGTTGAAAGTGCTGCTATAAACATTGGGGTACAAGTGCCCCTATGCATCAGCATAGGGGAGTGCTGTATCCCTTGGGTAAATTCCTAGCAGTGCTATTGCTGGGTCATAGGGCAGATGTATTTTTAATTTTCTGAGGAACCTCCACACTGTTTTCCAGAGTGGCTGCACCAGTTTACATTCCCACCAGCAGTGCAAGAGCGTTCCCGTTTCTCCACATCTTTCCTTACTTGTTTCAACTGTTGACCAGTATACTGATCTTCCATTCCTTTGCTTATGGCAGGAGATAGCTTAAATAAATAGATTGGCAAAAAATAAAATTGAAATAAATAAATAAAACATTACCATATCATTCTAAACTACCTTTTCCCTAAAATATCACCTTTATAAGTTAACTTCTTTTTTGTTCCTTCCCAAAGCTCAAATATTATATACACCTTTCGGTTCCCTACCAAGTACTGCTGGTCATTCCTTCATTTCAGTAATTACTCTTGCTGTTTTTCCTTTGTATTTTTTATTCTTACTGGCCCTTCCCAGTTTCCCCACTGGCTAATTATCTGAGTTCCTTAATTAGTTTCTTTCACTGGTCTTTCTCTTTCCTAACCTATCCCATATAGTACTGCCAGATTACTCTTCTCAAAACAGTTTAAATATTTACTTACAAACACTTGTCCCACTAGAATGTAAGGTTATTGAAAACAGACTTTTTGAGCGTCTATAATTCTACTTTATCACCAACACCCAAAATAGTGGTTGGTACACAGTAGGCATTCCATAAATATTTAATGTATGAATTAAGAAAAAAAAAACCTGAAGTGAATAATTTGCAAAGTGCTTATTTAGGTCCCTGGGTGAAAAAGGAGACACAAGGATCAGTTAAATTGGAGCCTGCCTTCTAGGTTAGAGATACTTTACTAAAGATGCTTTTAGAACAGGTCTGTTCCAAGACTGAAAGAAACCAGGATTTGGACTTGTTCAAATGGCAGTAAGAGCACTGAGGCTGAAGGAACCACATAAATAAAAAAGGGACATTTCCCTGATAAGGAGCGACATTGAACATCTTTTCATGTGCCTGTTGGCCATCCAGATGTCTTCTTTAGAGAAGTGTCTATTCATGTTTTCTGCCCATTTCTTCACTGGGTTATTTGTTTTTTGGGTGTGGAGTTTGGTGAGCTCTTTATAGATTTTGGATACTAGCCCTTTGTCCGATATGTCATTTGCAAATATCTTTTCCCATTCCGTTGGTTGCCTTTTAGTTTTGTTGGTTGTTTCCTTTGCTGTGCAGAAGCTTTTTATCTTCATAAGGTCCCAGTAATTCACTTTTGCTTTTAATTCCCTTGCCTTTGGGGATGTGCCGAGTAAGAGATTGCTACGGCTGAGGTCAGAGAGGTCTTTTCCTGCTTTCTCCTCTAGGGTTTTGATGGTTTCCTGTTTCACATTCAGGTCCTTTATCCATTTTGAGTTTATTTTTGTGAATGGTGTGAGAAAGTGGTCTAGTTTCAACCTTGTACATGTTGCTGTCCAGCTCTCCCAGCACCATTTGTTAAAGAGACTGTCTTTTTTCCACTGGATGTTCTTTCCTGCTTTGTCAAAGATGAGTTGGCCATACGTTTGTGGGTCTAGTTCTGGGGTTTCTATTCTATTCTATTGGTCTATGTGTCTGTTTTTGTGCCAATACCATGCTGTCTTGATGATTACAGCTTTGTAGTAGAGGCTAAAGTCTGGGATTGTGATGTCTCCTGCTTTTCTTCAAAATTACTTTGGCTATTCGGGGCCTTTTGTGGTTCCATATGAATTTTAGGATGGCTTGTTCTAGTTTCGAGAAGAATGCTGGTGCAATTTTGATTGGGATTGCATTGAATGTGTAGATAGCTTTGGGTAGTATTGACATTTTGACCACACTCAGATATCACCTCACGCCAGTCAGAGTGGCCAAAATGAACAAATCAGGAGACTATAGATGCTGGAGAGGATGTGGAGAAACAGGAACCCTCTTGCACTGTTGGTGGGAATGCAAATTGGTGCAGCCGCTCTGGAAAGCAGTGTGGAGGTTCCTCAGAAAATTAAAAATAGACCTACCCTATGACCCAGCAATAGCACTGCTAGGAATTTACCCAAGGGATACAGGAGTGCTGATGCATAGGGGCACTTGTACCCCAATGTTTATAGCAGCACTCTCAACAATAGCCAAATTATGGAAAGAGCCTAAATGTCCATCAACTGATGAGTGGATAAAGAAATTGTGGTTTATATACACAATGGAATACTACGTGGCAATGAGAAAGAATGAAATATGGCCTTTTGTAGCAACGTGGATGGAACTGGAGAGTGTGATGCTAAGTGAAATAAGCCATACAGAGAAAGACAGATACCATATGGTTTCACTCTTGTGTGGATCCTGAGAAACTTAACAGAAACCCATGGGGGAGGGGAAGGAAAAAAAAAAAAAAGAGGTTAGAGTGGGAGAGAGCCTAAGCATAAGAGACTGTGAAAAACTGAGAACTGAGGGTTGATGGGGGGATGGGAGGGAGGGTGGGTGGGTGGGTGATGGGTATTGAGGAGGGCACCTTTCGGGATGAGCACTGGGTGTTGTATGGAAACCAATTTGACAATAAATTTCATATATTAATAGTGAAAAAAAATAAAAAAAAATAAAAAAGGGACAAAAGACAGAAAAGAGAGTGGGTAAGTGTATGGCAAAGGAAACACCCCATCTGGCTCAAACAAGAGAGGTATTGATGGGAAGGGCGGAAGATGAGGCTGGAAAGGCAGGAAAAGCAAGATTCTAGGTGGCAGTTAAGGAAACTGAATTCTTAGTTTTATGCCAGTCTTCCTTAAACTATAGCCTTTTGGCCACCTGAATCAGAATAACCTAGGGCACCTGTTAAAACAGAGACTCTCCGGCCTCATGCCAAAAAGCATCTTACCTGAAGGTGACACCTGGTGAGCTGAACTTATAACAAACTTCCAGTAATATTTATGCACACTAATATTTGAGAAACACTGCTATATACAGTGGAAAACTAAACTTTCGAAGCAAATAAATGACAAACAGTGCTTGGGAAAAATAAATGTAATCAAAATGTGCACTGGGAGTAGAGATTGGAGGGCAAAGAGACTGCAGGTAGCACCACCACTGAGAAAGCAATTGGCCAGATGACCAAGATGGGGATGTGAAATTAAGTAATCATAGCATAATGGGCATTTCCCCTATGAAGCCTTCCCTTTATGAGCCCACAATAACTCCTCTCTCTCTTACAGTCCTGTAGGACATACTATCTTTATCATTTATCTGGTACTTAGCATATACTACCTTCTACTGCTATTTTCTTTTAAGCCTTCCCTTCTATCTACTAACTAGATTGTAAGATTCTTGAGTCCAGAAACATGTTATGCTCATTTTTGTAAATCCTGTGCACAAAATATGCATACAAGGTGAGATAAATATACTGGATGACCACGATGCTGGTGATTAAGATGGCAACACTGATAACCTAACTAGTTGATTCCCTGATATTCTCTAAAGCAATAACAATGCACAGATAGCATTTACTGCCTGCTTAGAAGGTGCACTTTTCTATGTGCACTTAATATACGTTAGACACTTTTCTATATCAATTCATTTAATCCTCAGAACAACTCTGTAAAGTAGGTACTATTATTATCCCCATTTTAAGATAAAAAAACTGAGGGGACGCCTAGGTGGCTCAGTAGGTTGAGCATCCAACTCTTGATTTCAGCTCAGGTCATGATCTCACTCACGGTTGTGGAATGGAGCCCTGCGTTGGGCTCTGTGTTGAGCGTGGACCCTTTGAGCTTCTCTTTCTCGCTCGCTCTCTCTCCCCCCATCCCTCTCCCCACTTGCATGCTCTTTCTAAAAATA
Source organism: Neofelis nebulosa (assembly GCF_028018385.1). Classification (NCBI taxonomy): domain Eukaryota; kingdom Metazoa; phylum Chordata; class Mammalia; order Carnivora; family Felidae; genus Neofelis; species Neofelis nebulosa. The sequence goes on along the minus strand of NC_080795.1, from coordinate 45,780,555 downwards.
AAAAAAATCGGGGTGCCTGGGTAGCTCAGTCAGTTAAGCATTTGATTCTTGATTTCGGTTCAGGTCATGATCTCATGGTTAGTGGGCCTGAGCTTCCACTGGGCTCTGCAATGATAGCACAGAGCCTGACTGGGATTCTCTGTCTCCCTTTCTCTTTCTCTAAAAAAATAAACATTAAAAAAATTTTTTTAATTTAAAAATAAAAAAAGATAAGGAAACTGGGGCCCAGATAACTTGTGCAAAATCACACAAAATTAAACATACATGTGTTAAGTGGTGTAGCTGATATTTGAACACAGGGCTCATTGTAAAACCATAATCTACAGGGGCACCTCAGTGGCTCAGTTGGTTGAGCATCTGACACTTGATTTCGGCTCAGGTCATGATCTCATGGTCGTGGGATCGAGTCCTGTGTTGGGCTCTGCTCTGACAGCACAGAGGCTGCTTGGGATTCTCTCTTCCTCTTTCTCTGCCCTTCTCTCTCTCTCTCTCTCTCTCTCTCTCTCTCTCTCTCTCAAAATAAATAAAATAAACTTATAAAATCATAATCTACATAGTCTCTATTGAGGACCTTTATTTGTTTCTTTCATAGCCCTTACCACAGTTTAAAAATTTTGTAAATCTTGTTGCTGTTGTTAACATGTCTCCCTAACTAGATGGCAAGATCCATAATTACAGGGACAAGTCAATTTTGCTCACTATTACATATCAAGTGTTAAGCATTCGGTACATGCTCTACAAATATACACTTTGTAAATGAATGAATGAATGAAAAAATAAGGAAAAAGAAGTAGGACAAAAGAGTGGAGGAATGAAGCAACACATACCATTATGGGTACCTCAGGGACCAGCAAGGCTTTTATTACTGATTTCAGACACATGGCTTCCCAGAGAAAGCCTTCATCAATATATGAATGTATTTTGAAATGCTGAAAGGAAAAATCCATTTGCAAGGTGCTGGGACCAGGTGTGTCTATTTTAGCAGTCACTGTATTCAAGAACAGGAAGCAGAGCTTGGAGATAGAGCACTGCACTAGGGAACTGAAGAGCTGGCTGAGTTCCACTGTTTCCACTAAGTCACACCTGTGTGCAGCTATGTGGGAAAAAACTGTCTTTGTTCACAGCTCTCCTTTTGTCGACATTGAGTTAAAATAGGGTAATCTAGGCCAAATTCAAATTCTCAGTTCAGCGCATCTGAGTCATGCTTCTGAGAGCTGGAAGAGGTTCTGGAGCTCATTGTTTCCAGAGATTTTCAAACTACTTTATAGTCATAGTACTCTTTTTTCAAAGAAACTCTTGTGGGGTGATGGGGTAGTGGGTAGGGACAGGTAGTCAATATGCACAATATGGAAAACAGATAAAAGCAAAGTTACCCTAGGATGGTTGTATCATGAGTGTGACAGGCCACAAAACTCAAATCTGCTACCAACCACCCCTCAATATTTTAAAGTTTTTTATTTAAATTCTAGTTAGTTAACATAAAGTGTAATATTAGTTTCAGGCATAAAATATAGTGACTCAACCCTCCCATGCAAAAGCCAGTACTCATCACAGCAAGTACACTCCTTAATCCCCATCACTTATTTCATCCATCTCCCCACTCACCTCCATTCTGGTAACCATCAGTTTGTTTTCTATAGTTAAGAGTCTATTTCTTGGTTTGCCTCTCTCTCTTTTGCCTTTGTTTCTCAAATTCAACTTCTGAACAAGATCATATGGTATTTGTCTTTCTCTGACGTATTTCGCTTAGCATAATATTCTCTATCTCTGTCCATGTTGTTGAAAATGGCAAGATTTCATTCCTTTTTTATGGCTAATATTCCATTGGCCATATGTCACATCTTTATCCATTCATCAGTCGATGGACACTTGGTCTGTTTTCATAATTTGACTATTGCAGATAATGCTATTAACACTGGCATGCATGTACCCCTCTGAATTAGTATTTTTGTATTCTTTGGGTAAGTACCTAGTAGTGCAATTGCTGGATTATAGGGTAGTTCTATTTTTAACTTTTTGAGGGTCCTCCATACTGTTTTCCAGAGTGGCCGCACCAGTTTGCATCCCACCAACCACGCAAGAGGGTTAGGATTCCCCTTGCTCCACATCCTCACCAGTGCCTGTTGTTTCTTGTGTTGTTGATTTTAGCCATTCTGATAGGTGTGAGGTAATATCTCATGGTAGTTTTCATTTGTATTTCCCTGATGCTGAGTGATGCTGAGTATTTTTTCATGTGCCATCAATATGTCTTCTTTGGAAAGAAATGTCTGTTCATGTCTTCTGCCCATTTTTTAATTAGGTTATGCATTTTTTGTGTGTTGAGTTGTAGAAGTTTTTAAATATTTGGGATACTAGTCCCTTTATCAGATATGTCATTTGCAGATATCTTCTCCCATTCTGTATGTTGCCTTTTAGTTTTGGTGATTGTTTCCTTTGCTGTGTGGAAGAAGCTTTTTATTTTGATCAAGTCCCAATAGTTTATTTTTGCTTTTGTTTCCCTTGCCTCAGGAGACATATATAGAAGGAAGCTGCTATGGGTGATGTCAAAGAAGTTACTGCCTGTGTTATTCTCTAGACTCCCTATGGTTTCAGGTCTCACATTTAAGTCTTTCATACATTTTGAATTTATTTTTGTGTATGGTGTAAGAAAGTGGTTTAGCTTTATTCTTTTGCATGTTGCTGTCCACTTTTCCCAACACTCCTTGTTGAAGAGACTGCCTTTACCCCAGTGAATAGTCTTTCCTGTTTTGTTGAAGATTAATACACCATATAATTGTGGGCTAATTTCTGGGTTGTCTATTCTGTTCCACTGGTCTTTGTGTCTATTTTTGTGTCAGTACCATTCTGTTTTGATTCCTACAACTTTACAATATGGTAATCTGGAATTGTGAATATTGTAATCTGAAATCTAGAATTGTCATGCCTCCAGCTTTGCTTTTCATTTTCAAGGTTGCTTTGGCTATTTAGGGTCTTTTGTGGGTCTATACAAATTCCATCATCAGTGGGATTTATTCCTGGGCTGCAAGGGTGGTTCAATATTTGCAAATTAATCAACATGATGCATCACAACAAAAGATTCAATCATTTCAACAGATGCAAAAAAAAGCATCTGATAAAGTATAACATTCATTCATGATAAAAGCTCTCAACAAAGTAGATTAGAGGGAACATACTGAACATAATAAAGACCATATATGAAAAACCCAGAGCAAATATTATCCTACATGGGGAAAAACTGAGAGCTTTCTCTCTATGTCCGGAATAAGAAAGGGATGTCCGCTCTCCCCACTGTTATTTAATGCAGCACTAGAAGCCCTAGCCACAGCTATCAGACTGATGAAAGACTGAAAAATAAAAGGCATCCATATCAGAAATGTATAAATTCTTTTCGCAGATGATAATATATACAGAAAACCTGAAAGATTCAACCAAAACACTAGAACATCTAATGAATTTAGTAAGGTCTCATGATACAAAGTCAAGGTGCAGAAATCTGTTGCATTAATATACACGAATAATGAAGCAGCAGAAAGAGAAATTAAGAAACAATATTTGGATTGGAAGAACAAATATTGTTAAAGTGTCTATACTACCCAAAGCAATCTACACATTTAATGCAATCCCTATCAAAATATCAACAGCATTGGGGTGTCTGGGTGGCTCAGCTGGTTAAGCGTCTGACTTTGGTTCAGGTCATGATCTCATGGTTCATGAGTTCGAGCCCTGCATCAGTCTCTGTGCTGACAGCTCGAAGCCTGGAGCCTGCTTCAGATTCTGTCTCCTTCTATCTCTGTTCCTCCCCTGCTTGCGCGCGCTCTCTCTCTCTCTCTCTCTCTCTCTCAAAAATAAATAAAGATTAAAACAAATTTTTTTAATTAAAAAAATATCAATAGCATTTTTCACAGAACTAGAATAATCCTAAAATTTGTATGGAACCACAAAAGAATGATTGATATAGTTTTTAAATATATGCTTTACTGAGATAATAATTCACATGCCAAACAATTCATCTATTTAAAGTATATAAATCAATGTTTTTCTTCCAAGTTTTCATTTAAATTCCAGTTAGTTAACACAGTATAATATTAGTTCCAAGTATAGAGTAATTCAACACTTCCATATAAACGCCTAGTGCTCCTCCCAAGTGTCCTCTTTAATACCATCACCTGTTTAACCCATCCCCCAGCCCACCTCCCTCTGGTTACCTTCAGGTTGTTCTACAGAGTTAAGAGTCTGTTTCCTGGTTTTCCTCCCCCTACTCCCCCATGTTTGTTTGTTGCTTAAATTCCACATATGAGTGAAATCATGTGCTTTTTGCCTTTCTCTGGCATATTTCACTTAGCATAATATTCTCTAGCTCCATCTACATCATTGCAAATGCCAAGATTCCATGATTTTTTTTTTTAATTTTTTTTAACGTTTATTTATTTTTGAGACAGAGAGAGACAGAGCATGAATGGGGGAGGGGCAGAGAGAGGGAGACACAGAATCTGAAACAGGCTCCAGGCTCTGAGCTGTCAGCACAGAGCCCGATGCGGGGCTCGAACTCATGGACCGTGAGATCATGACCTGAGCCGAAGTCGGACGCTTAACCGACTGAGCCACCCAGGCGCCCCAAGATTCCATGATTTTTTATGGCTGAGTAATGTTCCATTGTATGGACATATACACGCATATATATATATGTGTGTGTGTGTGTATATATATGCATACATATACACACGCGTATACATACGTATATGTATATATATATTCTTTACCCATTTATCTGTTGATGGACATTTGGGCTTTGGTATATTTACAGGATTGTGTAAACATAACCATAGTCAATTTTGCAACATTTGTCAGTCCCAAACAAAATGCCATATCCATTAACAATCACTTTCTTACCTCATTTTTCTCCCTCCCTGCCAGTCCTTAGCAGTCACTGTTTTACTTTCTGTCTCTATAGATAGGCCTATTCTACACATGTCATGTAAATGAAATCATATAGTACATGGTCTTTTGTGTCTGGAATCTTTCACTTCGCACGGTGTAAATTTCATCCACGTTGTAGCATTCCTTTTTACGGCTGAGTAATATTCCATTTTATGGATACATTACATTTTATTTATTCATTCATTAGTTGTGGGACACTTGGGTTGCTTCTACTTTTTGTTATTATGAATAGTGCTGCTATACATAGTCAGGTACCAGTTTTTGTGTGGACGGATGTTTTTACTTCTTTTCATTACATACGTAAGAGTAGAACTGTATGTATGTGTGTATATATATATATATATATATAAAACTGTGTGTATATATATATATATATATATATATATATATATAGAGAGAGAGAGAGAGAGAGAGAGAGAGAGAAGAACTATATATATATAACTCTATGTTTAATCTTTTGAGGAACTGCCAGACCTTTTTCTAAAACAGCTGCAACATTTTACATTTTTACCAAGTGTATGAAGGTTACAATTTCTCCACATCTTTAGCAACACTGGTTATTATCTGTCTTTATGATTACAGACATCTTAGTGGGTGTGAGGTGGTATCTCATAAGTGGTGCTGATTTCCATTTCCCTGATGGCTGATGATATTGATAGTTTCTTCATGCACCTATTGGCCATCTGAATACCTTCTTTGGAGAATGTTTATTCAGATCCTTACCCCATTTTTTGTAATTGGGTTAAGTTGCATAGTTTTAGCTCTTACATGTAGGTCCGGATCCATTTTATGTTAATTTTGTACATGGTGCTTATTCTTTTAATTTCTATAAAGTCAATATTCACATCCCCTCTTTTATTTCAGATTTTAGTAATCTGAGTCTTCTTTTTATTGCTAAGTCCAGCTAAGAGTTTGTCACCTTTGCTGATCTTTTCAAAGAACTGAGTTTTGGTTCTGATTTTCTCTATTGCTTTTCTATCTCCCCTTGACATTTTATAGAAACCTTAGAGAAAGTAGAGTTTGGGGCTAAGGCAGTAGAAGCTTCCTACCCATCCCTTCATTCAAATGACCACAATATCTGGGATGGCCCAAGCCAGTCCTTTTATTCACACCTGTTGTTTTATTTATCAATAGTGTGCACTATTATTTCTCAAATTTTCCGGTTCAGATGATAAATTATATGGTCACATACCAAGAGCTCTGGGCTGAAATGGGATTTTCTGTAGATTCTATCCAGCTTCCTTCCAGTCCCATCTTTTTGAATATTCTCTGTGGTCCTGGCCTCAGGGATAAAGTAAAAAAAGTAAAAAATAAAGTAAAAAAATAAAGAAAATACAAACCGCGGATTGAAGAGACACAGTTGTAGTGAGACTGGTGTGAAAAAAGAAGTTTTTGAGAATTCTCGCCAACTAACAAAAAAAGGAAAAGAGTTCTTTGTCTTTATTTGTGTCTCTCTGTCACTGTTCTTTTTATTCTTTTATAAACAAGTACAAATTGAGGTTGAGGTCATAGGCAAATATTCTCAAGAACTGCTGTGGATAAAGCAGTCTGTCTTCATCGGTTACTGACTTAACCATGGGGCAGGGCCCTATATTCTATTTTCCAACTACACGTGTGCACATACTCTTTCCCAGTGAAGACAGCATTCCTTAGGACAATGCCACTCTTCCGAAGGGGAAGGAATATTCTTACTTTTGAAAGAGAGGTTACAGGTCTAAGGGCTCAAGAAAAGACAAGGATCACACTACTTCCTTTTGCTCCATGCCTCCCCACACCTAATCAGTGTACCCAAACGCTGCAAGATGCCAATAATCCACCTTCTATTCCATTCTGTTTGTCCTTTCCCCATTCTGTCCTAGACCCATACTCTCCATGGGGCAGGAGATGGTTTTGTGGTTCCATCTACTTCAGGCACCTCTGCTTTTCCTAACAGCCAAAGGCATATATGCAAACGAACAAATACACTTTTATCAATTATTGCACTGTATTTCATTCACAACAGGAATCTGGAAACTGTACATTCAGTATTTCTAGAAAAACTCGGCACTAATTAAGGAGAATTAAATACATTTAGTGTACTTCATTTCAATCTTAAAATAATTTGTTCCTTATTAGTCTAGGAATCTGATCTGTTGTGTTGACTTGATTATCACATGTTACTCAAAAGACTTGATTTTATTTTCACCAAATGTTCTTACTTTTTTCCTGCTGTATTGGTCTTTAGACTTTATTTCAGAGAGGGTATTTTAGGAACTGAGATTTTAAAATATTTTACAAGAACCTGTTTGTTAACAATAATTTGGTATCAAAGTTAAGTCACAATGAAAAATCTGGTATGTTCAAGGTTTTCACTGGAACTAAAATGCTTATTAAAAGTCATGGAAAAATATTACTGCTATTTTTGGCAATAAAACACAATGATGAAACAAAGCTTCCCGAACAATGTAAAGACAGTGGGACAGTGACTCAAGGCACTGGCAGATATTTTATTTTGATACTTAATGCAGTTCACAGAATACCAGCTGAATTTGTTCTTAGGAACACATTTAAAAAATGGCAGTGATGGATTTTCAGGCCTGGTTACACCTACCAGGAAAATGACGCAACCATTATTCACCTCTTCCAACTATGGTTTTTACTGGCATCTTCTATGAGTTACACTTTGGCACTCTTCTAAACATCATCAGGCCACAAGCTCGGTCTAAATCAAATATTTTTACAAACTAAACAATCCAGTGCTAAAAACTACCCAAATTACAAAGACCTAATGCTGTTTCCGTTCCAAAGAATAGGCTATTTTATAGGGGAAAAAAGTGCTTACTACATTAAAAGGGAAATGGAGCTTCAACCCAAAAAACCTAGGCGATCTAGAGCACGAAAAAACCAGTTAGGATCAATCCTGCACTGGCCACCAACTGACAGACATAACCTGTTAATGACCTTTTCCAATCTCTGTATCTTATGGGCCCACATAATAGATTATCTAGGCAAGTCAGTTCATCTAGTATCTAGTTAAGTTAGTTTCATACAGAAAAATATCTGTTCATAGACATAGTCTACATTCCTAATTCTGGCTAACATTTTTGCAAATGTGAGCTACTATTCACATTATTACTGCAAAAGAACAAGTCCAAGTATATGTCCTACTAATGATAGGTGAGGACCATTATCTCTGCATGTGGAGAGTACCTGATTTTCAAAAAGCTGAGGGAATACACACAAGCAATGCTGGCAAGCGAAACTTAAACCAGTGAAACTTTCATTTTCCCTCATTAAATACAGATATACTAAGTATATTTTTGTAGTTGCTGCACATTTTAATTTGAAATTAGTTACACAGTGCCTGGTACATAATACACATGTTGAACAATACTTGTTGAATAAATGAATGCAAAATATCTCGTTCCCTTACAAATCTGGAAAAGCCGTATCATGTCAAGTATTAGTTATTACATAAGTAATATTTAGGAAGCCATAGCAATTACATCATACATTCTCCTTTCCCTTGAATAACAAAGACCATTAGTCTTTACCTGAGGAATTTTGTAACCAGACTAACTCTTCAGCTCTACTGATCTCTCTTGTTTCTATCACCTCTATTGATAGTTTTATTGCATAGGGCATTATATTGGTCAACTGCTGTCAGAACCAGCATAGGAGGATCTCCTCAACAATGGTAAAATCTTTGTTTAGAGACATTCATTAAATACATCCATCATTTATTCATTTAACACATTGGTACCGAGCTCCTGCTACGTGTCCAATAATTTTAGGCATGGAGGATGTATCAATGAACAAAAAACCAAACTGAAACAAACCCCCAAAACCTGTTCTTATGGAGCCTACATTCTAATAAGTAGAAGTAATAAATCTAATAAGTAAACCATACAGTATGTTACTAAATCAGAGGTAGTGTGAGAAAAACAAAAGCAGGTAGGGGACATCAGGATTTCCACAGAAGGACAGAAATTTTCAAAAGGGTGGTCTTGGTAGGCCTCATTAAAAAGGAGACATCTGAGCAAGGAGCTACTGGGAAAGGTCCTCACAGGAGCCTGGTGGCAGGAATCGTGCTAGGCATGCTCCAGAAATAGCAAGGGGGCCAGTGCAGCTGGAGCAGAATAGGAGCGCTCTCCTAGGAGCACTGGGAAGCACAGTAAGAGTAGAGGTCTGAGACTAATGGAGGAGCCAGATCATACAGGTCCTGGAAAGCCACTGCTGTAAAGACTTTAACTTTTCTCTGAGAGAAACAGGAGCCAGTGAAGAAAGCTTTCGAGAGGACAACAGAAATATTTAGCTTAGGTTTTAAAGGGATCTCTGGCTGCTGTTTTGAGAATATGAGGCTGAGATAACAGAGTACAAAAAGGAGATTAGTCAGGAAGCTATGTACCTAGCCATGTAGGTGAGACATGATGGCTTGGGCCAAGGCAAATGGGGAAGGTGGTGAGAAGAAGTTGAATTCTGGATATATTTTGAAGGTAGAGCCAACAGGATTTGCTGACACATTAGATATGATATATCATTGAAAAGGAGGTGAGTAAGACTTCACAAATTTTGGCTTTAGCAACTGGAAAAATGGGAGTTGTCAATGCCTGATATGAAAAAAAAAACTATGGGTGGAGTAGGTCTGAAGGAAGAGAAAGATCAGGAGTTCCATTTTGAACATGTTAACCTCATAGGGTGAAATGGCATAATCTTCACATTACAATCCCAGTTCATTCTCCTCATCATACATTTAATGTAGATTAAAAATAAATCTATGGCATTTTTTCAGGCATGCTAGTTAGAATTGTACTGGAAACCTTACATATCTTTTATTCATTAGAACCAACAGTTTTCTCACTACAGTAGCTGGAAATTCTAGTCTACCAGTTAGAAGTGAAGTTCCTGCTTGCCTTCCACTTCCCAAAACCAAATGTGTTTACAGCTTCTTGTCTCCTAGATTCAAGAACAATTTGGGCAAGACGAAATGGCTCTGGAATTAGAATCAGAGGATCTATAGGTCAAACTCTGGTTCTTCCACCTACCTGTGAGGGGGCCTTAACATCTTTGTATCTCACTGATGACAACATAAAATAAATAAAACACCTACATTATAGGAATGGTGTGAGATTACATTAAATGATATAAGTGAACAAGTTCCATGCATTTTAAAGAGTTATACCAATGTTAGAAGCTATTTATATTGCCTATAGCTTGCCAAACATTTTACACATGACTTTTCTATTTCTTTTGCTCATTCATTCATTCACGCATCCCACCATCTTACATAAAGGAATGAAGTTCCTGGAATAATCTCTTAACAAATTGGTGAAAGACTTCTGAGAAATTTTCTGGGGGTTTCTTCACCCTTTCTACTCTATGCCCTTCTAAGAGCTGCTTAGACAGTAGTTACCTTATCTTAATGATATACTTTACATGGGTCTGATTCCATTACAATGAATTCTGCAACTGAACATTTGTTAAAATGAAAGGACAAAAAAGTCCTGGTAAAATAATAGCAGGCAACCTGCTAAAATGGAAACAGCAATGAAAGGTGAGCCATGTTACACATCACTGGAAGAGTCAACTGGACTGATTCCAAAGTGCTGGGGTCAGAACAGAGCCAACTCTTAAGATATGACCTGTGGGAGATGAGAATGATGATATATGGCAGGAGAGGAAAAAGTGGGGTTAATGTCAAAGTCTTGGCCCTGACTATTCTCAATTTATTTTGTAAGAACTTTGGCCTACCCTTGATGGCCTTTCATTCTTATTTATGGAGAAGAGAGAGTATGCAGGTAATCTTTCTCAATCACATGATATGATTGCAGAGAGACTGGGAGTTTTGTTGACAAAAGGGAGTGTGTACCTAGTTTTTGGAGGTGAAGTCCAGGTTTCTTATGAATCTTAGTGAGTTAGCAAGAGAACAGATTACTATGTTTTTAAATAAACAAAGCTGTAGGAAATAATCTCAAGCATTAACAATTTTACCCTAACTGAAGGGTCTGTTATAGCCATTGCTATGAGGATCTTTTTGTAATTCTTCCTGCACTATATTCTCAGACGCAATTTTATTAGGGCATTTCTTCATAATTAGTTACTGGGAGTGTCTTCTGACCTAAGATATGAGCTTTTTCAAGGTTGGGAAGATATTTTATTAATCCTTGTAACCACAGAGTCCCTGTAACATACAAAATAGAGAAGCAATAAAAGTTGTTTTCTTGATTCCCTTCTATGTACAGCTTTCCCTCCTACACCTTTATTTCTGAAAGGCTAACTTCAGAGCTCATATAGTGAGATCTCATATATACTTCATTATCCCTTCGTGTCATGGGCTGCTCACACAAAATGGTTAATGAATGCCAAGCAACTTACGGCAGGAAACCCAGGATTTCAGACCACGCACTTCCTTATAAAGTAATGAAATGCTTGACACATAAGGGGACAGTACCATTCCTGCAATTCAATGGAATTATCATTTAGATTACACTTTGCTGTCTTGAGAAGAGGAATTTTTGGCTTGGTATTTCTGACTCACCCTTAGTGTTTTTTATTGCAACACTGTTATTCTTGTAAATCCATTATTTTCAACATGTCACCATAAAAGTATTCAAAGACACAAAAAGATGAAATAATTTTATAGTAAGCATCTGTATACCTATAACCTAGATTCTCTACAAAACTTCATTTTGGTTCACTTGTTTTAATAACTAGGGATAGAATGGGTCTCAGCAGGAAAAAAAATGGCACTTTCATTTCACTGATTATTTATAATTTTAAGAGTTAACAAAAATGTTAATAGCTAGTGAGTTCCTATGGGGTAAATCCTTTACCTATCTTATTTTTAATCCTTACAAGATTCCTACAGAGAAGCCGAGGCTTAGAGAGTTAAGGAACCTGGCTAGGTGCCACAATAGCTCTCTGAAAGCTAGACTTAAACCCAAACTCATACTCTTCAATATTCCATACTGACCCTAAAAGCCAAAAGAGGAAAAAACCAAACCAAACCAAAGCAAACAATGGAGGCAGACATTATTGGTTCCCTGTCCATCATTCTATTTTAATTTCCCCTATTCTTAGAGAAATCCCATTTTTCACACCCTCAGCCCCCAACCCCACTCTATGTCAGGGAAAGTTAACCCCACTGCCAGGATCCAGGGGTGCAACAAGTCCCTTTCCCGTGACTGATTCGGAAATTCAAGCCTAAGCCGTTCAGACAGGGAACTCCCTAAATCATAGGGCTTGGTTGAGGAATGGGCACATGAGCCAATATGGTTTAATAATTCATGGGAAAACGTTTCTTCAGGGTTTCTGGGAAAAAGCTTCCCCACCCCCATCAGAGAGCTTTGGGAAACAAGTGGATGCTATGAAGTACAGACACACAGCCAGGAATTATTACAGGTACAGTGCAATTATGAGGAAAGCAGTCTAAGGATGAAGCCAACATATCAAGAGTAGCAGAGGAAGTCAAGAGAAAAGAAACTGTATTCAACTGAGAGAGCCCTCAAGTGTGCCCTGCATCTGGAGTTCAAGTTGTGGAAGCCAATATACCCTCTTATTGTATCATAATTTTGGGTTTTCTGTTATTTATAGCCATAGACATCACAGCTGATTGGGAAAACCAGTCAAAAGAATGATACTAAAGACAGAATTAAAAAAAATATGAAACAGGTAAAAGAGAACACAGTTAAAGATTATATTCACAAGGCTGTATGAAGGGTCCACCAAGTTGAGGAGGCTGCAGCGAACTGTAGTGCTTCTTATGAATCTTAGTGAGTCAGCAAGAGAACGGATTCCTGTGGAATTTCATTCCCAGGCATGGATGTGGCAACAGCAGCAGCAGCAGTTTCCCAAGGTTGTTCATGCACAGAATTCTTAGGACTTCCATAAAGAATAGTCCTTATAGGGGCGCCTGGGTGGCGCAGTCGGTTAAGCGTCCGACTTCAGCCAGGTCACGATCTCGCGGTCCGTGAGTTCGAGCCCCGCGTCAGGCTCTGGGCTGATGGCTCGGAGCCTGGAGCCTGTTTCCGATTCTGTGTCTCCCTCTCTCTCTGCCCCTCCCCCGTTCATGCTCTGTGTCTCTGTCCCAAAAAAAAAAAAAAAAAAAAAAAAAAAGTTGAAAAAAAAAAAAGAATAGTCCTTATATTTTTCTCAAAGATTATAAAGAAATGAATTCTAGTCAGGCTTTAAAAAGCCTGGGTGAGTTCTTGCCAGCAGTCTCCCACACACAGGCAACCACTTTGTTACTCAATCTCAACACTTTCTGTTCTCCTTTGGAGATTTTAATTAAACTAGAAGTTCAGCAGACCTAGGTTCTAGTATTGGCTCTATCCAATTACCCTTGACATTTGTCTCTCTAAGATACAGTTTCCAAACCTGAAAATCCCTGGGATGGCTCTAAGGAGCAAAGGATTGAGTATTTGTGAAATACAAATACAAGTAATTGTTATTAAGGAAATATAGTACATTTGCTATTGCACACTGGTATAAGGGGTTTTTTTTTTTAATCCATCACTATTAAATAAGAAACAATGCTAAAAATAATTGCCAAAATATCACACAGAGGAAGAAGTAGATCATTTTCCCCTTTCCTCTTCTCCTTCCCAGCTGGTTGGCACATGGAGCTGGAACAAAGTGCAGTTCTTCAAGGATCTGCATTATTAATATTAAAGCTAATACTTACTACTTTAGAAACCAAAATGCAGCTAACCTGACGTGCCTACTTTTTTGGAGAAATAGAGTATCAGAAAATAACACAATGCAATAGTTTAGAGATCATGTATCAGCTGCCAGGGCTGGGTATAAAGTTGGCAGCCAACAAAAGTGGGAAAGAGGGGAGCCTGGGTGACTCACTCAGGTAAGAATCCAACTTCAGCTCGGGTCATGATCTCGTGGTTGGGAAGTTGAAGTCTTATAACTGGCTCTGTGCTGGCAATGTGGAGCCTGCTTGGGATTATCTCTTTCTCCTCTCTCTCTCTCTCTCTCTCTCTCTCTCTGCCCCTCTCCTGCCTGTATGTTCGCTTTCTCAGATAAATAAATGAATTTTTAAAAAAAGCGGGAGAAGAGAGAAAATGGACAACACATTTTTTCTGCTTAACAGTTCTGCCTGAGCTGAGGCTGGCACTATTTATTCACTTTGCCTTCTTAAAACAACAAAAGCCTAGAAATGAGGGTAGAAAAATTGTTTATAAATCTTTCAGTGTGATGGATGTCTAAGTACAGGCTCTTGTCCTCCTGTTTCTTAAAAAGAGTTACACCCAATTCTATCCAAAGCAAGCTATGTATGACTAAGAAATCTAGGTTTTACTGTTTCAAAGCAATATTATTTATAGATATCTCACATCATCATTCATCATTTTTAATCTTAAAATAGATCAAACAAATATGTGAGAAATTATTTTTGAAATATGGGAGAGAGACAATCCTTAGCTCCAAATTTATTTGCCCATTTGAATTGTTACATTTTATGAATCTTCAATTGCTGTTTGCGTGTATCTGTTCAAATTACTTAAAAAAATTTAACCTAGCATAATAAGTAATATTAAAGTAATATCATACCACTTTCTTTATGGTCTATGAACCTTGCAACCGTACACTTTGATTCTTCCTCTGTCAGCTTTTGTACCTGGTACAAACGTACCAGTCAATTGCATAACGTACTATACAAAATGTAATGTATTATCATTCCGTATGTGTTATAACCCCCCCCCCTTTTACATTGTTATTATTTTCACTTCAAACGATTGTCTTTGAAAGAGACTTCTAAAGTGAGGGGAAAGTAAAGGGAGGAATAGAATTCTAAGAATTCTGTGCAATACAATAATAGTAGGGGACTTTGACACCAACTTATATCAGTGGATGGATCATCCAGATAGAAAATCAATGAGGAAACAGTGGCTTTGAACAACACATTGGATCAGATGAACTTAATAACAAATATATACAGAACATTCCATCTAAAAACACTAGGATACATTCTTTCCCAGTACACATAGAACATTTCCAGGAGAGATCACATGTTAGGCCACACCATAAGTCTCAATCAATTTAAGAAGACTGAAATTATATCAAGCATCTTTTCTGACGACAATGGTATGCAACTAGAAATCAATTACAAGTAAACCAAGTGGAAAAAACATAAACAAGATGGAGGTTAAACAACATGCTAGTAAACTACCAATAGGTCAAAGAAGAAATCAAAGAGGAAATTTAAAAACAACCTGAAGACAAATGAAAATGGAAATACACTACAGTTCAAAATCTTTGGGGCACAGCAAAAGCAATTCTAAGCAGGAAGTTTATAGTCACCTGAAGAAACAAGAAAAATCTCAAATATACAATGTAACCTTATACCTAAAGAATCTAGAAAAAGAAGAACAAAGTAGAAGGAAGGAAATAATAAAGGTCAGAGCAGAAATGAATGAACAAAAATAAATAACAGGTTCTTTGAAAAAATGAACAAAAGTGATAAAACTTTAGCCAGATTCATCAAGAAAAAAAGAAAGAAGACTCAAAATCAGAAATGAAAAGTTACAATCAACAACACAGAAATACAAAGGATTATAAGAGACTACTATAAAAAATGATATACCAACAACTGGACAACCTAGAGGAAATGGGTAAATTCCTAGAAACATATAATCTTCCAAGATTGAATCAGGAAGAAACAAAATCTAAACTGATTACTAGTAATCATATTGAACTGGTAATTGAAAAACTCCCAATAAACAAAAGTCCAGGACCAGAAGGTGCCACAGGTAAATTCTACCAAACATGTAAAAAAAAAAAAAAAAAAAAAAAAAAAAAGAGCTCATACCTATCCTTCTCAAACTTTTCCAAAAAACTGAAGAGGGATCAAGTCTTCCAAATTCATTATGAGGTCAGCATTACCCTAATACCAAAACCAAACAAAGAAACTACAAAAAAAGAAAATTACAGGCCAATATCCTTGATGAACATAGATGCAAAACTCCTCAATAAGTATTAACAAACAAAATTCAACAATACATTAACAGGATCATCCACCAGGATCAAGTGGAATTTATTCCAGGGATGCAAAGATGGTTCAATATCTGCAAACCAAGTGATATACCACATTAAGAAAATGAAGGATAAAAAATCACATAATCATTTCAATAGATGCAGAAAAAGCATTTGACAAAATTTACATCTATTCATGATAAAAACTCTCAACAGTGTGGGTTTAGAAGGAACATACCTCAACATAATCAAGGACATACATGAAAAACCCCACGGCTAAAAATATACTCAATGGTGAAAAGCTGAGAGGTGTTCCTTTAAGATCAGGAACAAGACATGGATGTATATTCTTGCCAGTTTTTTTAAAAAAGTTTATTTATTTATCTGGAGAAACAGACTGTGAGCAGGGGAGGGACAGAGAAAGGAGAGAGAATCCCAAGCAGGCCCTGCACTCTGCATTGTCAATGTGGAGCTGGATATGGGGCTCAAACTCATGAACCATGAGAGCATGACCTGAGCTGAAAGCAAGAGTTGTATGTTTAACCGACTGAGCTGCTCAGGCACTCCCACTCTTGTGACTTTTATTCAACCTAGTCTGGAAGACCTAGCCACAGCAATTAGACAAAAAAAGACAGAAAGAGATGAAAAGGAAAGAAATAAAAGTCATTCACATTGGAAGGCATCCAATGTGGAAGAAATAAAACTGCCATTTTATATATATATATATATATATATATATATATATATATATAATCCTGAACACTCCACCATAAAGCCTTTAGAAGTAATACATGAGTTCAGTGAAGTTGCAGGATACAAAATTAATATACAGAAATCGGTTCCATTTCTCTACCCTAAAAGCAAGGTAGCAGAAAAAGAAAGCAAGAAAGAAGAAAACAATGCCAATTACAATTGAATTAAAAAGAATAAAATACCTAAGGATAAATTTAACCAAGGAGGTGAAAGACGTGTACTCTGAATATTATAAGACATTAATGAAAGAAACAGAAGACAATGCAAATAAATGGAAAGATATACCATGCCTATGGAATGGAAAAATTTATATTATTAAAATGTCCATATACCCCAAAACAAAATATAGATTCAATGCAATCCCTATCAAAATATCAATGACATTTTTTACAGAACTAGAACAAATAATCCTAAAATTTGTGTGGAAACACAAAAGACCCTAAGTAGTCAAAGCAATCTTGAGAAAAAATAAAACTGAAGGTATTACAATCCAAGGTTTCAAACTATACAATATACAGTAATCAAAACAATATGAAAAGAGCACAAAATTAAACAAATAGATCAATGGAACAGAATAGAGAGCCCAGAAATAAACCCATACTTATATGGTCAATTAATCTATGACAATGAAGGCATATATTGAATATACAATGGGGAACACTATTCAATAAATAGTGTTAGAAAAACAGGACAGATACATGCAAAAGAATGAAACTGGACCACTTTCTTATACCATACACAGAAATAAACTCAAAATGGATTAAAGGTAAGACATGAAACTATGAAACTCCTAAAAGAAAACATAGCAATATGTTAGACATTAGCCTTAGCAATATTTTCCTGAATCTATCTCCTCAGACAAGAGAAACACAAGCAAAAGTTGGCAACTGGCACTACGTCCAACTAAGTAGCTTTTTCACTGTGAAGGAAACCATCAATAAACCAGAAAGACAATTTGGAAGAGAATATTTGTAAATCATGTCTCTGATAAGGGTTAATATCCAAAATATAAAAAATGCATTCAACTCAACAGCAAAAAACCCACAAATAATCCAGTTAAGTAATGGGTAGAGGACCTAAATAGACACTTTTTCAAAGCATACAGATGGCCAAGAGACACTTGAAAAGGTACCCCAATTCACTAATCAATAGGGAAATGCAAATCAAAACCATGATGTGGTATCACCTCACACAGTCAGAATGGCTAGTATCAAAATGAGAAAAAATGGCAAGTGTTTGCAAGGATGTAGAGAAAAGGAAACCATCATGCACTGTTGGTGTGAATGCAAAATGGTGCAGACACTGTGCAAAACAGTATGGAAGTTCCCTGAAAAATTAAAAGACAGAAATACCGTAAGACCAGTAATTCCACTTCTGGGTACTTCCTGGATGAAAACAAAAAGACTAATTTGAAAAGATATATACGCAACCCTATGTTTACTGGATTATTATTTACAGTAGCCAAGATGGGAGACCAAACTTAAATGTCTATTGATAGATGACTGGATAAAGAAGATGCGGTATATATAACACAATGAAATATTAGCCATAGGAAGAATGAAATCTTGCATTTGTGATAACATGGATGGATCTAGAAGTAAAGTAAGTCAGACAGAAAAAAAATACCATATAATTTCACTTAAATGTGGAATCTAAAGAACAAAACAAACAAAACAGAGATAGACTCATAAATACAAAGAACACACTGGTCCTTGTAGAGGGGAGATAGGTGTGGGGATGGGTAAAATAGGTGAAGGGGATTAAGAGGTATAAAATTCCAGTTATAAAATAAATAAGTCACAAGGATTAGAAGTACAGCATATGGAATACAGTCAATAATGCTGTAGAAATTATCTTTGGTCACAGAAGGTAACTACATTTATCACGATGAGCATTTTGTCATGATGTAACTGTCAAATCACTATGATGTACACTTGAAACTAACACAATGTTGTATGTAAATCATACTTCAATTAAAAAAATGTGACAGGAACAGGTCTTTTACAGTTATCCACATGATTATCATCTCTAATGATATCATTCTCTTGGGTAGAGGCAGATATCTGCCTGGTATCATTTTCCGTCTAAAGAAGCTCCCTTGACATTGCTTGTTGTGGAGGTTTGTTGGTTACGAATTATTTCAGCTTTTGTATTTCTGAAAGATATCATGATTTTGCCTCAGGTTTTTAAAAGATATTTGTCTGGATATAGAACTCCAAGTTAAAATGTTTGGTTTTCCATTACTTCAAAATGTTATTCCACTGTCTTTGGTCTGCATTTCCAAGAAATCTACTGGCATTATCATTTTTATGATTTCTTCCCCTCTGGCTACTGTAAAGATTTTTTTTTTTTAAGTAGTCTTTCATGTCCAGTGCAGAGCCCAACGCAGGGCTTGAACTCACAACCATGAGATCAAGACCTGAACTGAGATCAAGAGTCAGACACTTAACTGACTGAGCCATGCAGGTGCTCCAAGATTGTTTCTTTATCATAGTGGTTTTAAGCAATTTGATGACAGTACAGTTTTCTTCATATTTCTCATGTGTAAGATTCATGAACTTCTTGGATCTCCTAAGTTTATAGTTTTTATAAAATTTGGAAAACGTCCAGCCAATATTTCCTTAAAATTTTTTTTCCTCTGCCTCTCTCTCCTCTCCTGTGGGTATCATAAATATATATCCACTAGGCTGAAGTTTTTTACAGCTTGTTGATGCTCTATTGCTTTTTCCTCTAGTCTTTTTTTCTGTTTCTACTGCCATGTATTAAAGATCACTAATATTTTATTCTATTTTTGTCTAATCAGCTATAAAGTCTATTCAGTTTAGTTTTTAATCTCAGACATTGTACTTTTTTATCTCTAGAAGTTCAATTTTTAAAATAATCTTTCATGATTTTCTTCAGCATGTTCATGCTTTCCTCTACCATCTTATACAGATGACATGTTATAATAACTGTACTAAGGTCCTTGTCTAATGTGATCATCTTTGTCATTTTGAAGTCTCTTTGTATTGACTAATTTTTCTTATTATGGGTTATATTTTCTTGCTTCTTCTCAGACTTCATATTTTTTATTGGATGCTGGACATTATGAATTTAACTTTACAGCAAGGTATTTCTGTACTCTAAATATCTGTATTTCTTTAAACATTATTTTCAATACTTGTTTTGAGATGCAGTATAATTATTTGGAAACACTTTGATCCTTTAGTTCTTGCTTTTAAGCTCCCTGCCCCCACCCCAGATGGGACTAGAGCCATCTTCAGTCTGTGGCTAATTTTTCCCTACTACTGAGGGAATACCCCTTGGAGTACTTTACTTGATACTCTATGTATTATGAGACTTTGAACTGTGGCTGGTGGGAAACAAAGAATTCTAAGACCTGTGTTGGCTCCAAGGAGTATTTACCCAGCTCCCTTTCAGTGGTCTTCCCCAACCTCAGATAGTTTCTTCATATTCATTCTCTGATCAGCGCTCAGCTGATTTACCATCCCCAAGCTCATACGCTCCTGTGTGCTTTCTCTCTGTCTCTTTCCAACTCTGTCCTATCTGTGCAGCTCTTGCCCTCCAATGTCTCTCCTGTGAATTCTGGCTGTCCTGACTTTCCTAAACTCTCAACTTTGTCTCCTCAAGAAGACTGCTAGACTACAGGTTCCTTCACTCTCTATATACCATGGCCTGGGCATTTTCAAGGTAGCGTCATTACAGGGCTCATCTCATTTGATCCCTTCCTGTCCTAAATTGCTTGCTGTCCAATGCTTAAAGCTATTTGTCATATATTTTGTCTAGGCTCTGAGTTATTTAAGGAAGAAAAGTCAGTCTGGTCTTTTACTCTACCATGGCTAGAAGGATGAGAACCGAAGCCCTCACTTTTCTTTTTTTAAAATGAAGTACTAAGAAGGAATATGAACCAGAAGGTTCAAGGAAAAAATAAATTTGATAAAATACAATAAAATATGGTTTGTCCTCAGTGAAGAGAATGTATCATTTTTGAGGCTCTGCTATGCAGTACCACTGTAGGTAGGGATTTTTACTTTAAAGCTAATTCATTTTTTCAGGATACAAAAGGGTACCCCAAATGTGGGGTTTTAGAAATACTATGTCTTTTTAAAAAATTTTTTAAATGTTTTTATATTTGAGAGAGAGAGAGAGAGAGAGAGAGAGAGAGAGAGACAGAGTGCAAGCAGGGGAGGGGCAGAGAGAGAGGGAGACATGGCATCTGAAGTAGGTTCCAGGCTCTGAGCTGTCAGCACAGAGCCCAATGCAGGGCTCGAACTCACGAACCTCAAGATCATGACCTGAGCCGAAGTCGGACACTTAACTGATTGAGCCACCCGGGCACCCCTAGAAATACTATGTCTTTTTATTTCAGTTGCTGAGTAGCCACAGAGCTTTCTCCACCTTTACTGTTCTGGGGAACTCCTTAGAAAGTATAATAAAAATTTTCCATTAAACTGGATTCATTCTCAAGATTATTCATAGTTTCACTCCACTTACATGCTTTCATGTCCTGAAAAGCCAAATATGGGTTGAAATAAAAATATAATGCTTCCTTCATTTTATCAAGTTTGTAGTTTTGTTGTACCAAATGGAGGTTACTAAAAATTAGGTATCTCTGCTTTTGGGGGATATAAAACTCTTTAAGAACATACTCTTTTGTTTACCTAATTATTCAATTTTTTCTTATTAAAAAAGAAGTGCTAACCTTCAGTAAATTGGTTCAGTAGCTAGGTACAAATAAAATCACACTGGCTCACTTATTACTTGGGATGGATAGATAGGTGAATGCATGAACAGATACATGGAAAGAGAGAAGGGGAATCTGGAAGGAAGTATATGAAAATATTCTAATAGTTACTCATGGATGGTAATAAAATTATAGGTGATATATTTTTTTTAATGCTCTGAATTTTCAACACTAAAATATATTATTGCTTTTGTTGTTTTAATAAAGAAAAATAAATTACCTTTTAAAACTTTCATTGTAGAACTTTATTTTAGAGGACCATTTCAGTGTACAAACTTTATCTGTTTTATTCCCAATAAATATTTGAATAAATTTAAATTACATATATGTATGTAATATGTATATATATATATATTATGTATATAACTTATACAAGTTATTTATTCTATTTTCTATAATGTATTTGAGCACTTAATATATATACTTATATTAAAAACAGTATACTTTACAAAGGATAACATTATATGAACACTTACCCTATATTCCTATTATTGCTTAGGATAGTTTCTTGGGAGCAAAACAGCTAGACAAAACTATGAGAAATGTACTGCTTTTGATACCTACTACCAAAATACATTCTAAAAAGTTTGTACCAATTGATATTATCACTAGTAAAGTATGATGACTGGTTAAATTGAAGGCAGCTTTTTCATACATGTATTACCTATTTTTATTTCCTCTTGCTTTTGCATTTCTTTCACCCTTTTATCTATTGAGATCACAGAGGATGTATGTACTCAAAACGACTCCATAAAGAGTGTTATTAACCCTTTATCATATTATTTGTCTATTTATATACAAGATTTCTGATTTTACTCAAATATTAGGTTTGTTGGTTAGAGAAGAGTGTTCTTTGGAATCCGAACACCTAGACTCTTGTTCTGCATCTTTCACTCAGTAGCTGTAATAATCTGTAATTTTAGTGTCAATGTTTTCATTCTAGTTCTAAAATTCTAAGAGTTTAAGAACAACAATAACTCTCAGGGTAGTTTTAATAATTAAATCCAAAAATGAAATTTCCTCAGAAACAGATTGTGATCATTGGTACAGCTGTGATTCCACGCAGCATTGAACACACAAGTTAATGTGATTTGGTTATGAAATATCATTTCTGAACAACTGAAATGTGCTAAATGGTATCCAATCACTCAAAGTATAAAACTTGGTAATCATTTTTGATTCATCTCTGTCCAGATATCCTCATGTATTTAAAATATCTCCAAGTCCTTGAAAAGCTGTTCTATTTTTACGTGTTCTCTTTTCTTGCCACCTCCAGTCTACCCATGACCCTTGCAACCCTGAATAAACCATAGCAATGACAATAACGGCAGCTATTAACAGTGACTAAGTGGTAACTCCAGGCACCATTTCAAGTACTTTAAACATATTCTCTCATTTCATCCTTGTAACAAACCTAAGCAATAAGTAGCAGAGTTATATCCCAGTTTAATACATGAAAAAATTTAGGCACATAAATATACAAATGAGAAAATTTTAGAAACCTACAATAAGTGGCAGAACCAGAATTCAAGGCCAGGTAGTCTGACCCCAGTGGTTGGGCCCTTCATAATAACTAGTAATGCTTCCTAGTAGAGATTACAGTTGTCTTCTAACTGGGTCTTCTGTTTTGTTATCACTCCTCAAATGCACCCTTTATACCTGGGTAGAGTGAATTTTAGAATACACACATTCCTATGAACCTCTTCATCCCTTCCATCACACTCTCCTCAGAATCAAGTCCAATCCTTATAGAATTACGTTAATAGCCCTTTTTACTCTGAATGCCACTTTTCCTCCAGCAGATCTCTCCTGTCCCATCTACAATATTGCTCAAAGTTGCCCAGCATTCTTACACTTTCTTGTTCACATTATCCTCCCTTCTTTGACACCGTTTCCCACATTTTCTGCTGGGGAAATACCTATTTAGCTTTCAAAGTCCTCCACACCCACAGGCAGAACTGATTATCTCTGTTCATCCCCACCCCCCCTTTTCCCCCTATATACCTATTACTAACTATACTGATATTTTAAAAATTCTCCAACTAGGTAATACACTCCTTTATTATCTGGCATTGTGAATATATAATAAGCATTTGTTAAATAAAGTAAATGTTCACAAACTGGTGGATCCCAGCTTTCAAACCCAGCATATTGACTCTTCCTCTTCCCCAAAAAGAGCAGAAAAACTCAACTTAGCTTTTAGATAAAATAAGGTAAAATATCATAGCAGTTTAAATTTGGTCACCTTGGATACTTATTAGACTACTGATTCCTGTGACCCTCTCCAGACATACTGAATCAGAATTTCTAGAGGTCCCTAACCAGTTTTCATGACCATCCTTGGTGATTATCATCATCGTTAACATCGTTAACATGGACGATAAAAAACTGAAAAGAAATCTGACCTTTAGAATGAATTGGAATAATATTATTCCAAAAATAATCACTGAATTCTAGAACTGAAAGAGGTTTTAATTTCACTTACTGCAACTCCCTTGCCCTCACTCTCCCATTTTATACTGGAGGAAACTAAAGCCCACCGTGCTCAAATGACTTGACCAAGATTCTATCATTAGAGGCAAAGCAAATTTTACAGCAATTTCTCTAATGCCTAGTTCAGATATGTTTCCATAATATTACACTGTATAAATTCCAATTTAGTTTAGATTTTCAGAAAGAAATTTCTGAAAGGAATTTCCAAAGGAAATTAAAAAAAAACATCAATTATCAATTGTTAAGACATTATTTAAGTATGTAGTTTTCTTTCTTAAAGAATAAACTCTTTAAAAAAACTTGTAAATTAATCTATGTTAGTAAATTCTAGCAGTCGTAACTACTACAACAGCTGAGGTTTATCTGCTAATAGACGAACCTAATTTTTAAATCATGTAATATCATCTAGGCTTCACAATAATATTAAGAATTAAGGAGTATTATTCCAAATTTACATATGAGGAAAGAGGTTCAGAGAAATCAAACTCTGCCTACCTTTCAAAGACCTTAAGTGGCTATGCTAGGATTTGAACCCAGCTGTTTTGACCATTATATGCTTTTTGTACTCTGCTGTATCACTTCATTTAGAAGATGACTAATAATATGTACTCTGCTGTATCACTTCATTTAGAAGATGACTAATAATGACTAATTACTACACTGAAAGGCAATTTTCAATAGATTTGAAAAATGTCCTTGGGGCGCCTGAGTGGTTCAGTTGCTTAAGTGTCCAACTTTGGCTCAGGTCATGATCTCTCCATTCATGAGTTCGAGCCCCACATCAGGCTCTGGGCTGACAGCTCAGAGCCTGGACCCTGCTTTGGATTCAGTGTCTCCCTATCTCTCTGCCCCTTCCCTGCTCACACTCTGTGTGTGTGTGTCTCTCAAAAATAAACAAACATTAAAGAAGAACGCCCTGACAGCGATTCTGGCAAGCAAAATTTCATAATGAAACTTAGTATAAAAGGCATCTGCCTTCTTTTCTAGATTATCACTTTAGTATGATGCAAAGTCAAATAAATTTATATTTAATCCAAATAATGAAATCATAAAATTGTGTTTTAAATAATCAAGTAGTGTAGAGCTATTTTTAAATGATCTGGATCAAGTCCAAATCCCCATGTAACACTCAGGTTAAAATCACCCTAGCCCATGAGGCTTCCTTCTCATACTGAAACACTTTAAAAGAATAACAATTTAAAATAAGATAAAAGATTTTCATGCAGTTATGTTTCTCTAGTGAAATCATATTGGTCTATACAGACTACAAGTAATCTCTAAGTGTAAATCTATGTACTCCTTTGAATTTGTCATTTAATTTATTATTGTTTATTTAATTGAGGAGGAGTAGAAATTAAGGAAGTACTAAGAGGCTCCCGTTCCCATAAAGACAAAACCAAAAACCAGTACTTTCTTGGCATCTTTTTCTAGGATAAAAAGAGGTTTGTTCAGAGTGTATACACTTTTTTGATAGGATGCCAACATGTTAAACTGTATCTATCTAGCTTTACATTTACATAACCTACCCTGCAGGTTCTGAGATGCTTTGACATCTATGAATGAAATAGATGAAACCAAATAGAATGAAAGCATGAAAACATCTATACCTTTAACTTATGTTCCAGGCTACCAACCAGTCCATGCAACAAAACATATTAAGCACTTGGTCCCTAAAAGGAATTGTGCTTGTCGTACAGAGCTTGACGTACAGCGTGAAGTAAAGATGCTGCTTAGGACAGCATTTTCAGTCTTGTTGAATGAAGTAGGCAATGAGTGAATGGATACAACAAACAAATAATAAATATTGCTCTTAAGTGCCTCAAAAAACTTCCAGTCTATTAAGATGAAAACATTGATTTAAAAAACATGAATTATCACCTGATATGTGCCTGGCACTATGCAGGCATCAGCAATGCTAAGATAAATAAGGTCATGTTTATTCCCAAATAACTTAAGACAGGGTCTCTATCCTTCAGAAATATAAATGCAAAGTATAACATACAGTCCCATACACTTTGGGACATTCAAAGATGAATCAGATTTGAGCCTTCCTTCAAAAACAGCTGCAGGGTAGTAAGTGCCCTCTTCAGTAAAAATAATTATAAACAGGTGTAAAAAGTAAAGACATTTAAGAAGTAAACATTAAAAAAGTGTGAGACTGGTTCAGGTAGAAACTGGAGGGATCTGGGAATATAAGTGATATTAAGCTTGGCCTTGAAGGCTAGATGAAGTGACAAAAGCCACAGATTCTGAAGGAGAAGTAGAAAAATTCAAATAAATACTAGGAGAAAGGAATGATGATAGGAAAATCAGAAGTATCTTCAGGGAGCAGGAGGTACAAGTTGACTACCCACAACTGAGTGACACTTTGTGTTAAGAGTGTTACAATCATGGAAGGACTTGGAGCATCCCTGCCATCAACAGTCTAAAGGCAGATTGTGGATCTGCAGTAAGCCTGACAACCTAAAGTCTTTGTATCCCCACCCCAAACAATTGTATCCCCACCCCAAACAATAACTGCACAGATTCTGTGTAGGAAAGATAAAGTAGGAGAGAGATGCTAGAGCCTTGAGTTTCAGGCTGAGTTCTTATTTTAATTCAACAGGCAAAGGGAAAGCACTGGAGGTTTTTAACAAAGGAATGCTAAAACCCTAAATAAACTTTAGGATAATCACTCTTGGCTGTTCTGTCCATTGGATTGGCTTAAAATAAGACAGAAGGCAGAGTCAGGAGGATGTTTATATTGCAGCACAGCAGTAAGGGCCATATGGTTGAAGATGAGGTACACAAAGAGACACTTTATTTCATTATTATTATTGCTTTAGACATTATCATTTACTGAGCACTTCTGTGTATCAAGAATTTTACTGAATACTTCGTTTTCTCGTTTATACTCACAACATGGCCCCCAAAGACCCCAAACCCTTTGTGACCCTCAAAAAGTTATGAAAAGCTAAGAACTGCTACTCTTACTCTCATTTGATAGAGGAGGGCATTGAAGATTAAAGAAGTTAAGAAACATGCCCTAAAGCCAGCATCAGGAATCCAGAATGCTAGTCTAATGGCAAAGGTAGCAAGTATTTTAGACATGCAATTTGGGTTGGAATGTTGGCTTCATCACTTGCCAATTATACAGTCTTGGGAAAATAACTAAAAAAAAAATCTGTGCTTCAGTTTCCCCTTTGAAAAATGAGAATAAGAAACATACCTAAATTTTACAGGGTTATAGAGAGAAATGAGATAATGCTCATACAGTACTTACCATACTAATAATAAGTATACAAAGAATGACTGTCATCATCATCACCATCCTTACCACACTGAGTCCTCAGATACGACTCCTAAAATTGTTACACATCACATGTTATCTTACCTCCATCTATATTTTTAATGGAAAAATTAAATCATATCCATTCTATGAGAACATTATTTCTCAAAAGAAAAACAATACTTTTTAAGTTTATAGAAAGGCTAGGAGACTTTCCAGTTCATTTTACTAGTGTTAAAATAAAAACTGAAGTCAAATTATGGAAAAAATGATATAAAAAACAAAACACCTACCATAAAATAATTCCTGGTCTTAAAGACTGCTTATAAGAATTCTTAGAGTGAGTCTATACTACCCAAAGCAATCTACACACTCAATACAATCCCTATCAAAATAACTCCAGCATTCTTCACAGAACTAGAATAAACAATCCTAAAGTTTGTATGGAACTACAGTAGACCCTGAATAACCAAAGTAATGTTGAAAAAGAAAACAAAAGCTGGAGATATCACAATTCTGGACTTCAAGCTGTATTACAAAGCTGTAATCATAAAAACAGTATGTTACTGGCACAAAAACAGACACACAGATCAATGGAACAGAACACAGAATGCAGAAATGGACCCAAAAATGTATGGTCAACTAATCTTCAACAAAGCAGGAAAGAGTAATAATGGAAAAAAAAGACAGTCCCTTCAGCAAACAGTACTGGGAAAACTGGATGGCAACATGCAGAAAAATGAAACTGGACCACTTTCTTACACCATATACAAAAATAAATTCAAAATGGATGAGAGACCTAAGTGTGGGACAAGAAACCATTAAAATCCTACAGTAGAAAACAGGCAGCAACCTCTATGGCCTTAGCCACAGCAACTTCTTACTAGACATGTCTTTGGAGGCAAGGGAAATAAGAAAAATGAACTACTGGGACCTCATCAAGATGAAAAGCTTCTGCACAGTAAAGGAAACAACAAAATAAAAGACAATCAATGTAATGGAAGCAGATATATGCCAATGACGTATCAGATAAAGGGTTGGTATCCAAAATCTATAAAGAACTTGCTAAACTCAACACCCAAAAAACAAATAACCTAGTGAAGAAATGGGCAGAAGACATGAATAGACACATTTCCAAAGAAGACATCCAGATGGCTGACAGACACATGAAAAGATGCTCAACATCATTCATCATCAGAGAAATACAAATCAAAACCACAATGAGATACCACCTCACACCTATCAGAATGGCTAAAATTAACAACTCAGGAAACAAAAGATGTGGGTGAGGAAGTGGAGAAAGGGGAACACTTTTGCACTGATGGTGCGAATGTAAACTGGTGCAGCCACTCTGGAAAACAGTATGGAGGATTCTCAAAAATTAAAATCGAATTACCCTATGACCCAGCAATTGCACTACTACTTACTACACAATGTTGATTTGAAGGGGCACATGCACCCCCGTGTTGACAGCAGTGCTTTATCAACAATAGGCAAATTATGGAAAGAGCCCAAATGTCTCCTGACTTATGAATGGATAAAAAAGAGGTGGCATATATATACAATGGAATACTACTCACCGATCAAAAGAAATGAAATCTTGCCATTTGCAACAATGTGGATGGAAGTAGAGTGTATTATGCTAAGCAAAATAAATCAGAGAAAGACAAATATCATGTCTTAAATATGGAATTTAAGAAACAGAAGGGGACACCTGGGTGGCTCATTTGGTTAAGTGTCTGACTTGGGCTCAGGTCATCATCTCATGGCTCCTGGGTTTAAGCCCCATGTTGGGCTCTGTGCCTACAACTCAGAGCCTGGAGCCTGCTTCAGATTCTCTGTCTCCCTCTCTCTCTGCCCCTTACCCACACATGCTCTGTCTCTCTATCCTTCAAAAATAAACAAACATTAAATAAAAAAAAAGAAACACAACAGATTAACATAGGGGAAGGGAAGGAAAAATAAGATAAAAACAGAGAGGGAGGCAAACCATAAGAGACTCTTAAAGATGGAGAAGAAACTGAGGGTTGGATAGGAGGTGGGTGGGTGGATGGGCTAAATGGGGGATGGGCATTAGGAAGGGCACGTATTGGGATGAGCACTGGGTGTTATATGTAAGTGATGAATCACTGGGCTCTAAACCAGAAACCAATACTACACAGTATGTTAACTAACTTGAATTTAAATCAGTAAAATTTTTAAAAATCAATGCTTAGAGTGAAAAGGCTTGTTTCAAGGTAGTGCACACAGTTCTATAACAAATATATGCCAGTGATGACCAAACCCAAAGCTGTGGGGATTCTTGTCTATTTATTCTTAGTACTATCTGAATCATTCTAACATAGCTATTTGAGAAACAGATGAGATAACACATGTAATAATACAGTATAGTACCTGGCATATGGTAAGCAATTAATGAATACTACCTATTGCTATCATCATCTTCATTACTATTTGTAACACATGATTCTTGAGAATTTTAAGACACATAATTTGCACTTCAACAGTCTTCCCAATAGTAACATTTCTGCCAAAAACTACATCATAAGTAAAGCACTAACAAAAATCAGATTTCAACCAGTTAATATACTATCTATACACAATTTATTTGATGTTTACTATATTTTATAAAGAAAGTTAATTTGCAGATTTATTCAGCTTATTGCAAAAGTCTTATGCATATTTGCAGCAATAAGAAGTTTTATAAGTAAAGGGACATCTCATTCTTTTTTTTAAAATATTTTTTGGTAGTTGACACACATTAATTCTAGACGTACAACATAGTGACTCAACAACTCTATACATTATGCTATTTTCACAAGTGTAGCTACGACCTGTCACCACACAACACTATTAGAAAGAATTAAAACTGTCATCATTTGCAGATGACACGATACTACAAACAGCAAACCCTAACGACTCCACCAAAGAACTATTAGAATAAATGAATTCAGTAAATTTTAGGGCACAAAATTAATATACAGAAATCCACTGTGTTTCTATACACTAATAACAAAGTAGCATAAAGAGAAATTAAGAAAACAGTCCCATTTACAACTGCATCAAAAGAATAAAATTCCTAGGAATAAACTTAACCAAGGAAGTAAAAGACCTGTACTCTGATGAAAGAAACTGAAGACAACACAAACACTGGGAAAAATATACCATGCTCATGGATTGAAAAAATTTATATTGTTAAAATATCCATACTACCCAAATCAACCTAGAAAGTCGATGCACCCCTATCAAAATGCCAACAGTATTTTTCACAGAACTAGAAAAAATAAGCCTAAAATCTTCAAGGAACCACAAAAGATCCTGAATAGCTAAAGCAATCTTGAGAAAGAAGAACAAAGCTGGAAATATTACAATTCCATGTAATTCTGAATATTTAAACTTTCAAGCAAAAGTTAGCATTATGGAAAACTTGTATTTTCTATCATGAACCTGACAGCTTCCCAGGATTTAGACTTTTCTGATGAGCTAAGTGGTAATATCGACAAACGTGACTTTTGATGTCATGTAATAAAATGTGTCAACTTTTGGAAGATCTGTAGAACTAAGTAAACAATTATTTTCCAAATGAATGATGTTACAAAATCATGCATGGGTCAGAGTCACTAGAAATCCATTGTAAGAGAATAAGAAAAGTCCATTGTTATGGTTTCACATTCCATGTGCAGCTAATCTTTTAAGAACTTACCATGATTAAACAGAGTTACAATATGATCCAGCAATTCCACTTAAAGGTGTATTCTCAAGACAAATGAAAATATATACCCACACAAAACATGCTTGTGAATGTTTACAGCAGCACATTATTAATAGCCCCAAACTGAAAACTCACCAAAGGTCCATCCATTGAATAATGGACTTAAAAATGTGGTAAACATCCATACACTGAAATGTAATTTAGGAGTAAATAGAAATGAAGCACCGATACAGACTAAAGCATAAAGGAATGATATCAACATTAGGTGAAGTAAAAGGAGCTAGTCATAAGAGAACACATATAATATGATTCTATTTACATGAGACGTCTAAAATTGATAAATCCATAGAGAAAGAAAAGAGATTAGTGGTTGCCTGGGCTGGGAGGATGAGCGAATTGGAGGGCCATGGTTAAGGGATGCAGGGTTTCATTCTGGGGTGATGAAAATATTCTAAAATTGACAGTGATGAGGGCTGTACAACTCTGAATATTTTAAGGGCCACAGAACTGCAAACTTAAAATGGACTAATTGTATGGTATGTGGATTATATCTCAAAAGAACTGTTGAAAAATATAAAGTCAAGTAGATAAAAAGGGAGACTACCATATCTCAAATTTTATTGTAAAAACAAAGAAAGAAGAATACCCACAATTATCTTAAAGGTTATTAAAATACTCCTTTTTCTGACTCTGTATCTATATGAGGCTGGATTTTTTTCCCTATATTTAACCAAAACAACGTATTACAACAGACTGAAAATAGAATTTGATATGAGAATCTGTCTTCCATTAAGACAAACATTAAAGAGATTTATTAAAAAAATCAAGACAGTGCAGTAATCATTTTTGTTTTGGACAATATAATGCTCATAAAAATTGTTATTTTAAGTCAGGGACAAATTGCTACAATAGCATAACACTAATTCCAAATTCAAATTGGATATACAAGAAACAATTTCAAAGTTTTTCTCTGTATCATATCTTCTCTCAACAGATACACTTGGGCTTTTTGTTGTGTCTTTTGACTCTAGACAAGATGCCTAGATTTGTTTGAGTTTGGTAGTTTACTGCTGGCTTTCTGAGTCAGTAAGACTATGTCACTGATCATTATCATCAAGTGAATAGAAGGCAAAAATCATACCCCTATGGGGTGTGTTAGACAGAAAGCTGTTCTTCTAAAGATTTCTATGTCCCAATCCCCAGAACCTGTAAATATGTTACCTTCCATGGCAAAGGAGACTTTGTAGAAGTGATTAAGGTTACAGATGTTGAAATGGGGAGGTTATGTTAGATGATCTGGGCCCTGTATAACCACGAGTCCTTAAAAGCTTAAGAACCGTTCTTTGCTGTGGTTATAGAGAGATGAAGTGTCAATGCAATGACAAAAGGTCATAGAGATGCCAACTGAGAGGACTTGACCTGCCATTATTGGCATTGAAGATGGAAGGAAGAGACCATGAGCAATGGAATACAGGAGGCTTCTACGAAAGGCAACAGTAGAAAACTAATACAGTGGTCATGTCAATTTTCATTCAAGACTGCTTGAGGGATATTTACTATAAAGTTAATAAGAAAGTTCAGCCTCAAGCCCTCTTGCTTGTATGACATTTTACAAGACCATGAACATTGGTTATTTTATATTTGTAATTTGTATTCTTTGTAAAAGGAACAATTTCAGATCTCAGGGCACCTAGATCCACTCCTGGAGAATGCTGAAAACAACATAGGAATTTCCCCAATAGGGGTACATCCAACTTCCATAAGTTCACAAATATCTCCCGAGATTACTGGGGGGAAAATCTCTTAGAATTTATGTGAATATGGTTCCGTGAGGAGAGAGAAGCCTCAGGAAAAAATAAGAAAAGTGATAAGTCAATGTCAGAAAATATTTTAAGAGTACCAAAATTAATGACTGCAAAAAAATCGTTACTAAATTACTGTGAGGAAGTCACCTAAGCAAAAGAGACATTTATGAAATGGTTATATCCAGAATTAGAGTTACATATACAATGAAGAGAGTTTAGACTCATTTCTCCCCAAATGGCTCAAATTTCAGAGCAGAAAAAAGGTATTTTGGGGTCACTTCTAGAAAGAAATTTCTCTAGTCATATCATAGATAAATTGAGATTTGCTATTAACTACCAGTAAATGAATACATTAGAAATGGATTTGCTGTGTTACTTTTTCTTAACTATCTCATTTCAACTCCTCTCAAGTCAACAAACAAGTATTTATTTCTTGGAGAGAAGCACTAATTACCACTGGAGGTCAGTCTTGGGCTTTCCCTCAGGTCATCAAACACACCAGTGAAAGACTAGAAAAACAGGTGAAAGGCAGCTAGCAAAGTCCAAATCTTTCATTTTGCAGATGAAAATACTAGAGCTCTGAGAGACTAAGAAGATGCTTGGTATTTAAGGGATAAAATACAGTTGCAACTGATACTATCAATTTTTACAATCTTTGAGTGTGAAAGGAACCTTTATTCTATTTATAACATATATCCTAAGTGAAGAAGAATAGGAAACTCTCTTGTACAGTACAATTCCAAAAGATTTATGTAGATACTCTCCCCTCAACATCAGACAAATCCGAATTACATGAAACTCCAAAAACACCTGACCAGTACTCCTGAAAACTGTTAAGGTCATCAAGAGCAAGGAAAATATAAGAAACTGTCATAGTCTAGAGGAGCCTATGAAGACATAATAAATGTAACATGATATTAATGGGATGTTGGAACAGAAAAGGACATTATAAAATTTTCTTAGGAAAACTGAGGAAATCTGAATAAAGCATAGAATTTAGTTAATAATTATATCAATACTGGTTCATTAGTTGTGACAAATGTACCATACATATTAATGCAATATGTTAGTAACAGTGAAAACTAGATGCAGGGTATATGAGAACCCTTTATACTATTTTTGCAATTTTTCTATCATCTAAAACTATTCTAAAATGGGGGTGCCTGGGTGGCTCAGTTGGTTGAATATCAGACTTCAGCTCAGGTCATGATCTCATGATTCATGAGTTCAACCCCTGCATCGGGCTCTGTGCTGACAACTCAGAGTCTGGAGCCTGCTTTGGAATCTATGTCTGCCTCTCTCTCTCTCTGTCCCTCCTCCTCTTGTGCTCTCTCAAAAATAAACAAACATTAAAATTTTTTTTTATTAAAAAAACTATTCTAAAATAAAAAGTGCATTTACAAAGATCTACACATTTTAAAAAGCAGCAAACTTTTAAGTAAACTTATTAGGATCTGAATCTTCCTTTCTTTTGTCTGCCGGAAATTAAGAGTCAAATCTGAGGTTCAGGCCTTGTAGCCTGAAATTATGTTGTGTTTTTGTTTGTTGGGTCTTAATTTTTAGCAATTTTTATATTTTACCATTATTTTGTATGTATTTCTATAAATTATAATCTATACTTATTAGGGAAAACATTAAAGTTTAAATAAAATAAATAGGTACCTGCCTTCCATCTCAGATTTCCGAGCTCTGTATCATTCCTTAACAGTTGTCTTATATCCTACTTCCGGAATAAAAAATAATCAAATGGGCACCTTCTCAACTTCCTACTACTGAATTCTTGAATATACTTGCATCTGCTTACATCTGTGACCGTGCTCTTTTTCTCCCTTTTTGTTCTATTAGAAGAGGTGTATTTTTTCCTAACATCAACCCCTCTGCTTTTACTTGTAGGATATTATTTTAGGAATTACACTATGGATTTTTCCTTCTCATCCTAACATATTTCAACCTCCCTTCCAACTGAAACCTACCCATTGATATTTAAACATCTTTGTTTTTTCCTTATCTAGAAATAAAACCAGGGGTGCCTAGGTGGCTAAGTTGTTCAAGTGTCCAATTTTTTGTTTCAGCTCAGGTCATGATATGGTTACTGAGTTTGAGCCCCACATAGGGCTGTGTACTGACGGTGTGGAGCCTGCTTGGGATTTTCTCTCTCTTCTCTCTGACCCTCCCCTGCTCATGCTCTCTCTCTGAAAATAAATAAACATTAAAAAAACAGTAAACAACTAAACAATAACCATTTCTTGAATCCTTTATAAGGACAACAATCCACTCCAACATTTTTCTTTGGAGGAACAAATGAAATACTGAGGCTGACCATGAGTTCAAGAAGGTACAAAGTGCAAGGAAATCCTAATCAGTGGCCTCTGAATTTAGAACTAAGTTGCCTGTTAGCAAACAGGTGGCATAAGAGTCTTTGTTCTTTGTCATCCAATTTAGAATAGCTGGAGAAAGAATGATCTGGAACACTATCTTTCCAATAACATATGCCCTGAGATGAACCAGCTCATTTATCATATTTTTACTCAAAAAGGATAATAACGAGTAACTATAACCTTTTTTTCTCAGGGCTTTCTTCCTTACATACATTTTTTCAAGCAAATGCAGAGACTGCCCATTCCTGGATTTCTTCCTCTTCTTCCTTAAATCAGTGAATTTCAGGCTCTCGTCATCTGGATTACTGCTAGAGCTTCCAATGGTCTCCCTAACTAATGCATCTGTCACTATTCCAAATGTGAATGTGATTAGGTCATACTCTTGTTTTAGATCCTTTGATGGCTTACCATTGCAATACAGTAAGAGATAATTTTATTTAAGAACAGTTAATTTAGATTTTAATTTTCCCTGTAAACAACCACATCCAGACCAGTTAGGTCACTGAACTACCTTTAACACCTCTTCCAACCAATACATTCTCAGAGTAGGGGGTGGGGCAAATATCTGGGCTTTGATACTTATCAGCTAATAACCTTGGGCAAATTATGTGATTTTCTTGAGACTCAGCTTACATATCTGTATAATCTGAGACAAAGCCCTCAATTCAGAGGGTCGTTGTTAGGACTAAAGCAGTTAGGCTATATAATACACTTAACCACCCGGCACATAGGAAGTACCCAAAAAGTGTTGGCTGGTGTTATAGATTCTGGGTAGCCACCTCAGTAACAGATACTCCGACATTAATGGAAATCACTGTTGTCAATGGACTTTGTGTCTTCCAAAGCTGTGCTGAGTGGCCAAACCTTTTTTTAAGCCAGGTTTACCAGTGTATAATTTGTAAATAATAGAATATATGCCTTAAGAAGGTACAGTGGGATGGGCTTTAATTAATGTATACAATTGTGCAACCACCACCACAATTACAATACAGAATATTTCCATCTCCCCAGGGTCCTTTTGTGTCTTCCAAATGTGCATTACTGAATGGGCCAATTTTTAGAATGAAAGGTGGGAAGGTATCTATAGCACATTTGCTGAAGTCAAGAAACTTTAAAAAGTAAAGAAGGAAGATTATTGGGTTTAGGCTTTGGTGTTTATTTTATATACCTCTATACTCTGTGAGAGGATTTTTCGTCATATGCTGCAGAAAGCCTTTGATGAAGAGCCAAAGTTTTAGAAATAAGCAATTTAAAAATGTATGAAATCTTAGATGAGAATTATATACATTCCCATGGCTCTGATGTTAATATTTTTTAAAAGTTGGTTCTTTTATGTAATAGTAATTGAAATCCCAGAGGCTTGCTTGTTAGAACAAACTGTCATATAGAAAGCCCAGCAAATGATGGAACCTCAGTTATTTTGAACAGTTAGCTCATTTATCGTATTTTTACGCAGAAAATAATGAATTACTTATGAACTATTTTCCTAGAGTGTTTCTCCTTATACACAAGCATTCTTCTAGGTCATGAGAATTAAAGTATTAAAAGAAAGCATTAGAAATTACACAAAAATGTGAGAAAGGAGCAGTTATTAAGAGATAAGATTGAAGATATGAGAAAAGACCTATAACTTAGTACAGAGAGGAAAAAATATTAACATAGAACAGATGTGAAGGACTAGCAATCCTGAGAGGAGAGGAGCTAATTGAGAAAGGAGATGAGATTTATCTCAGGGGTTTTTACCTGTTCTGACCAGCTTTAAGGTAGTAACATTATTTTTTTAAATGTAACTTTCTCATGCTTCATGGACAGTTGGATACGGTGCTTTATGTAGTTCTTTTTTCTTTAGGTAGTTATAGACAAGCCAAATACAATAAATGATAGCAGAAAGTCTGGGGAAATGGAACCGTTACTTAAGTTGGGACTATTCACAATTACTTTAGAAATACTGAATAAATAGAATAAGTACTGTATATTTTCTGATGGCTAAAGTAATTTTTTTTGTAAATGAGATTTTTCTTTTTTTAAATTTTTTTAATGTTTATTTTATTTTTGAGAGAGAGAGACAGAGCATGAGCAGGGGAGGAGCAGAGAGAGAGAGAGAGAGAGAGAGAGAGAGAGAGAGAGAATGAATGAATGAATGAATCTGAAACAGGCTCCAGGCTCTGGGCTATCAGCATAGAGCTGGATGCGGGGCTCGAACTCACAAACCATGAGATCATGACCTGAGCCGAAGTCGGACACTTAACCAACTGAGCCACCCAGGTGCCCCGTAAATGAGATTTTTCTTAAAGAACAGATTTTTTAGCTATCAAAGAGAGTGTAAGAACAGGTACCAAGCATGCATTGGATGGGTCACCAAGTAAGTCATTACCAGAGACTGAAAGGAAAGGAGAGCTAAGGATGTGGCTAAAGCCAAGTGGTTAAGTGGAGGAGGAAGGAGAGGGCAAAGGAAGAAATGCTCAATTAGTGTTATAATTGTCTACATTCTTCTTCAGGATATGTAGTGTGTGGATCAAAGAACCCCACCTTCAGATGCCCCGCAATGCGGTTCTATTCTTTGCCCCTAAAAATGTGGTTTTTATTTTGCTATAAAATTTTTATTTACTCTAAAACACTGATTTGAAAATGAGCATGTGTTACTCCTTACATACACTACTTCTGTAAGTGGGCTTAATAAGATAGTTACTTGCTAGCCAGGAATAACAGCGTAATTACTGCAGCCAGATGAACATCACCCAGGGCAATCTCAGCCTTCTCATTCTTCTGCTTAGTCAATTTTAAAAGAGTGTGCATTGTGTTCTTTTCTTTTTTTTAAGAATAACTGTAGCCCCTGGAAACAATGGGTGATATTATATGCTACAGCTATTTCAAATCCTGACTGAAATAATCGGATACTATATTAGAATACAATATACTGTATTGAATTAGAACAAAGAAAAAGGTAACTGTAATATTACCATTTTAACTAACAGTGTGTGAGGAAAACTGAGAAGTTCAGTCTAAAATGGGTCTGAGTTCAGAAGGACACCTGTTTAAGTTATTCACCAGTTCAGCTAACTTCAGCTCCTCTCTACTGCTTGCTTAAAACATTTTAGCCCAGTATTCAAGGCCCTCCACAGTATGTACCCAACCTGTCTCCAACAAACATACAATCAGTCACAATACCTTCTAGCTCTTTTGATGGTATATGCCTCTCTTTTCCATCTCTGTGAACAGATAGAGGAATTCCTATGAGTTAAGGAATCCATTTATCAACTTAAGAACTTGTTATGCCTCAAATTGTATTGTGTGATCAGCACTTTCCCTGGGTTTTATCATCTATATCTTAGAATATTTTAACACTGTCTGTATCAGTGAAGATTTTGTCTGGCCTTATGTAATAAAAAGCCAAAAATTACTGGCTTAACTTATGCCTATTTTCCTCATATAACTTAAAGTCCAGTGCCAGTTACAGTGGCTCCATGATGTCACTTGCATCTCAGGATCATTTTATCCTCCATTTTGGTATCCTTAGTGTGTGCTTTTGGTCCTCGTCTCTGTCATCATGTTTTGCCTCACGGTCACAAGTCGCTGGTCACTTCCGTTGTCACTATTCCAGGAAGGTGGAAAAGCAAGAAGGTAAAGACTTTCCTAGAAATCTATTGAACACTTCTCTTTATATCTCATTGGCTAGAACTGTGTCAAAGGAGTCAAAGGATGTCAAAGATTTTTTTTCTCTCCATCTTTCAGTTTCCCTTATTTCTGTGAGTTCAACTCCTTTCTTTCTTTCTTTTTAAAAAAAGAGACGTTTTCTTCACATGATGGTGGTAAAGAAGAGAGGAGCATGGTCAAAGAAAGCTCCAGTATGATAACATCTGGACGTAGTGATCCACAGGGAAGAGAGTTTATTCTTCTCAGTGTATTCATATAAAACACTGCCCTGGCCTGAGAAGTGTGCCCATTATCTGGGCCAATAAACGATAGGGGAGATGGAGTACAATGAGTGGCCAGGCCTGTGTCTCATGTCTACCCTCTAAAGGGAATCCCCAGCAAAACCACACAGGAGAATGTTGTTTAGTCAAAGGAAAGGAAGTTCTATTGTCAGATGAAGAGGGTTAGAAACACTGGGCAAAGACAGGGTCCCTATAGCAGCACTGTGCAATTGGCAAGCCAATAGTATTTCTGCCATATTATATGGTATGTCAACTTTAGGCTTTAGTTGATGGTATGTTGAAAATATTGAAGAGAGCCAAAACTTCTAAGGAATATTCTAGCTCTGGCTACCAGTAACCCTGAAGTCTCTGTGGCCAAGGCTGTCAGTTGAATTCCAATATTCACCATCCCCTTCTTTCATAGTAAAATAATTTTAAGTATGGCACATGGCCATGTATTAGAAAGAGTACATTTCTCACGGGCGTCTGGGGGGGCTCAGTTAAGTGGCTGACTCTTGGTTTCAGCTCAGGTCATGGTCACACGGTTCATGAGTTCGAGCCCCACATCGGGCTCTGTGCTGACAGTGCAGAGCCTGCTTGGCATACTCTCTCTCCCTCTCTTTCTGCCCCTCCCCTGCTCATGCTCTCTCTCTTTCTCAAAATAAATAAACTTTAAGAGGAAAAAAAAAGAAAGATTATAGATTATATTTCTCAGCCTCCTTTGCAGCTAGGTGCAATCACATGACTAACTTTGGGCTGATGGAAAGGGAACATATTTGATGAAAGCAACTAGGTGTGTGTGTGTGTGTGTGTGTGTGTGTGTGTGCGCGCGCGCGCGCATGTGTAACTAAAAACGACTATATGTCTTGATCTACCTCCAATTATTTTTTAATGTTTATTTTTCCGGGGGGGGGGGGAGAGAGAGAGAGAGACAGAGACAGAGAGAGAGACAGAGTGAGAATGGGGGAGGGGCAGAAAGAGAGGGAGACACAGAATTGGAAGCAGGCTCCAGGTGCTGAGCTGTCAGCACAGATCCCCATGCGGGGCTCGAACTCACAAACAGCGAGATCATGACCCGAACCGAAGTCAGACACTTAACCGACTGAGCCACTCAGGTGCCCCTAGCTCCAATTATTTATTACTGTCTATCTTCTTCATGAAATATATGAGCACTAGAACATGAGAGCAGAAACTTAATCTCTTTTGTTTATGCTGTCACTCTAATATCCATTATAGTGTTTGATACATAGAAAAGTTTCAGTATTTACTGAGTAAATAAACAGGTCATTCTCTGCCTATTCAATTCCAACTTCCCCATGAAGCTAGATCTCTCAGCACATGGTCTAAAGTCTTCTCCTCCTATTTTGGATCACTCCTATAATACTAATTTTCCATGGAGCATGTTTAATACTTTCCATTTACTGTTTTGAGTTCTTTGTTATAAATTCATTTACTTATGTTTTTTCTTACTTTTTTTTTAACGTTTATTTATTTTTGAGTCAGAGAGAGACAGAGTGCGAGCAGGGGAGGGGCAGAGAGAGAGGGAGACACAGAATCCAAAACAGGCTCCAGGCTCTGAGCCGTCAGCACAGAGACCAACGCGGGGCTTGAACCCATGAACTGTGAGATCATGACCTGAGCTAAAGTCAGATGCTTAACCAACTGAGCCACTCAGGAACCCCATTTACTTATGTTTTATTTCTCAACCAGATTATAAAATCTTACAGGGAAAGCATCACAGTGTACTTATTTTTCATACTTCTTTCAGTCTGTAGCCAGTGTATCTGATATATGGTAAGCCCTCAATGAGTACTGCTGAACACGACCCGGACAGGCAGTTTAAGAGAGCCTTAGGAAAACTTAATACATTCACTGGATTTCTGTTCAAGAAATCTGTATGAGATAAACATAAGCATGGCTAGGAAATTAAAATTTTTATGGTTTTCTTGATGTTCAGCATGTACCCTGAAGCAACTATGATGCGCTTCTAAGCATAAGCTTGTTTATCAGGATACAATTATGCTATTTTTAATATCTACAAGGAATAAGTAAAATTGAGACAGGTGTGGTAGCACAATCTACCTAAGAAATCCTTTCTTGGAGAGGATAGGCAATAAAATACTTAATATCTTTTCCAGCTCTAGATTTTAAGAAATTCAGGGTATTTCCTCACAGGCCCTCTTGTCCATTTAAGGCTCTGCTTGAATCCATATTTTATTGGTGCCTGTGTTTATTGCCTGGTTACAAGTGGTAGATCCAGGTGCCTCTAAAGAGAAACAAATACTCAGCATAGCAACACTGATGGAAAATCAACACATGCACATCACACAAAATTCCAACCTCCTTTTTTAATACGGAAATATGTAACCTCTGATATGGGCTTTCCCATTCATGCCTACATCAAGATAGACCAGAACACCAACATCCTCTCCCATATTGGTCTCAGTTCCTGCTTTCAAACCTCACCTCCACTCACCTGTGTTCTTGGGGTATACTTTGCCTCCATTTCCCTCATCTTGTCTAATGTTATGCTCCAACAAATCTCTGGTACTGCACCACCACTCAAAGTTTCTTCCCCTCTTCTTTACTCTTAAGTTCTTAGTTCTAATTATTCCTAGCAGTCCTTAGATTGGTCAAGTATGCCTTATAAGAATTTTTCACCAATGGCTAAAAACCAATTCCCAAAATGAAGAATAACTCCAAAGCAAATTATTTCCATGCTAAAATAGTAATAAAACCACCAAAAAAAAAAAATTCCACCACCACTCCATAGGGTATACACTCACTCACAGTATGTAACAAAAAATCCAACATATTATACTGTTTTATAACAAACTATAAAAACACCCAAGTAAACTCTGTTAGATATATATCATAAATCCTATTATAACATTTTTCTATATGAATATAGTTCTACATAGGAACTCAAATACTTGACATTTGAAATGGTAGGATAAAGATACTGGCAACCTTTCTAATTTATATTCATAGAAACAAATTAGTTCCTTGATACCCTATAAATTCTCTAACTTTATATTGACCTCAAAAATCAGTCTCCTCTCATCTGACTCTTTTGTGTCCAGTGGCAGCAGGTTCAGAGAACTACTAGTCCATTGTGGAGAAGGAAGAAAGAAGAATGTAGGAAAAATCGCTTTGAGTGAGGGGGAAAAAAGCACTATTTTGTAAGTTGCAGAGTGTGAAAAATTAAATTGTTGGCATTAAGTAGAGTCATTGGTGGGACTTGGGCGTGGGGTGGAGAGAAAGACAAAAGAAGTAGAGGTTTTTTTTTTAAACCTGAGCAAATTAAAAAATGTGGCAGTGATTAACATTAGGACAAACAATCACAGGAAAATAAAATCACATTTTATCACCTTGCTAAGCAATGAACAATATTTACATAGTCTTTATAATAAAAGTAGCTCTTACGGACTTTAAAAATATGATATAAAATTATGATATGAGAATACTGGGAAGATGGAAGAGTGAAAGAAGTGTCAAGAGATGGACTCCGCATCTACAATAAATAGCAAGTGAATAAGTAATACTAAAATGAGTAAATCAAGAGATGGTAGTCTATTCATTTATTCAGAAATATGGAGATAAATACCAGAAGAGTTAAAAGTGGCTAAGCAGGATTAGGTGGGGTTATTAGGAGACTGATAGTATTTTGAGGGGTGCCTGCGTGGCTCAGTTGGTTAATATATGACCTTGCTCAGGTCATGATCTCATGGCTTGTGAGCCAATTCTGTACAAGAGTCCCAAGTTGGGCTCTGTGCTGACAGCTCAGAGCCTGGAACCTGCTTCAGATTCTGTCTCCATCTCTCTGCTCCTCCCTCACTCATGTTCTGTCTCTCTCTATATATATCTCAAAAATAAACAAACATTAAAAAAACATTTAGGGGCACCTGGGTAGCTCAGTCAGTTGAGCATCTGACTTTGGCTCAGATCATGATCTCGTGGTTCATGAGTTCGAGGCCTGTGTCAGGCTCTGTGCTGACAGCTCAGAGCCTGGAGCCTGCTTTGGTTTCTGTGTCTCCCTCTATCTC
This sequence comes from Neofelis nebulosa, assembly GCF_028018385.1. Classification (NCBI taxonomy): domain Eukaryota; kingdom Metazoa; phylum Chordata; class Mammalia; order Carnivora; family Felidae; genus Neofelis; species Neofelis nebulosa. The sequence goes on along the minus strand of NC_080795.1, from coordinate 45,737,545 downwards.
TCCCTCCCCTGCTCACGCTCTCGCTCTCTCTCTCTCTCTTTCTCAAAAATAAACATTAAAAAACATTTTTAAAAAGCAGACTGATACTATTTTGATATATTTTGCTTAGCAACAGTTGTTCATGTATTACTTTGATAAAAATAACATTACATTATGAAAAATAAACTAAGCATTTCAAGTTAACAGGCTAGTTGTAGAATCTTATCTGTATTGCTTATGGTTTTACAGATTCAGACAGACTACTCAGTTTTCATCTTACTTTAAAGTGGTCTAATACTTCAAAGTGTGATTCAAAATGATCTTTCTTTATGCTGTGTTTTTTTCTTTATGCTGTGACAGCAACTGAAATAAAATGATATAAAGATAGGATCTGTCTGTTTTGTATTTGAACAATTCCTTATAATGTCCTGCATACTAACTGCTTTAGGAAAACTTGTAATGATATTTTAGTCCCCTTTTATTATATAAAAATGGCCTGCATTATTCTTCCATAAACAGACTTGCACAAATTAAAATCTTTAGTTCTCTGTTTATTCACATTCTCTTTCAAAAATTTCCTGACATTTATGGGTACATGTTACTAAATAATCACCCTTGTTAATTCTTATTGCATCAATGTCATGATTATACTACTAATAATCACTTTAATAAAATTGGCTTTTATGAGACCAAGGTTATCTTGAAAGAAGGCAAAGAATCTTCTAAAGAGTAAACCAATTGTGTAAATCACCACAGCCCTGTTAAACAATGGGAAAGAAATCAAGGAGGAGTAGTGGAGCTTCATTTCCAGAGAAAAGTTAGAATTGTACATTTGGACCTGACTATCAAGTTATCTAGGAGATTGACTCCAACCTCATGTAAATGGCAGGGAACTAGGATGTAAGAAACCCAAATAACACTCCTGTTCTTGTGTTATAGAACTAATTGTCATCATAGACATGAATTATAGAGTGGAATATGAAGGGACATGCACTTTTTAAATATGGAATGCACTTTGGATTTTTGAATATTAAAAGTTTATCTATGTTCTTTCTCAGCTTGTCAATATATGTATAGAGAAACAAGAAAAGGTTAATTTAAACAAAAGAAACATTCTAGGAGTCAGCAATCATGACAGTCATAGCACTAGAAGGGAACACTAAAAATCAAAAATGACAAATATAGGCTGAATGATCTAGCGGCCTCACCCCATCTAGAGTACATTGTTCAGAGCAAATATATTGGAAAAAGTTTTGATCAATATGAGAGGCAATTTGCCTAAACCATCAGCTGGTCATTTTATTGCCTGAAGTGCTTCTCTTTTCTTTGAATGTTTTATTTATTTTTGAAAGAAATAGTGAGAGAGAGCTGGGGAGGGGCAGAAAGAGAGGGATCCGAAGCAGGTTCTGTACTGATAGCAAAGAGCCTGATGCAGGGCTTGAACCCACAAACTGTGAGATCATGACCTGAGCTGAAGTTGAACATTTAACTGACTGAGCCACCCAGGCACCCCTGAAGTGCTTCTCTTTTAGCTATGTACTTGAAAGTTTGTGCGTTAGTTGTCCATACAATCAAAATTAGTAAGTGTTGATTTAAGCAATAATCCTTAGATCATTCCACTGTTTTCACTTCTATTTCCAAAGGTCTGTCCATCTTTCTTCCCCTTTGTTTATAGTGTAGATGTTTCCTCTATTAACAAAAGTCACTCACCACATTCTTGAATAACTTTTAAATTAATCTCTCAAATAAAACCTTGTCAAAGACTGTCTGGAAATATTATCACCATCCAAATGAAATAGAAGAAAAGAAATAATAATAATTAGAGCAAAAATCAATAAAGCCTCTAGCCAGGCTAACTAAAAAAGAAAAAAAGACGGGGTGTGGGGGGAGAATCAAACTACTAGTATCAGAAATGAGAGAGGGGACATCACTACAGATCTTATGGAAATTAAGAGGATAATAAAGGAATATTATGAACACCTCCATGTCCACACATTTGATGACCGTTTCAAGGAAATGGACCAATAAATTGAAAGACAATCAGACAAAATTCATACAAGATAAAACAGAAGGTCTGAATAGCCCTATATCTGTTAAAGAAACTTAAACAATAATTAATAACCTCCAAAAAAGAAATCATCAGGCCTATGTGGAGTCACTGATTTCTAGCAAATATTTAAGGAAGAAATTATACCAATTCTGTACAATGTCTTTCAGAGGGCAGAAGCAGAAGAGATATTTCCTAACTCAATCTATGGGGCCAGCATTGCCCTAATATCAAAACCAGAAAAAGAGATCACATGCAAAAGAAACTACAGATCACTATCTCTCATGAATAAAGACACAAAAATCTTCAACAAATTATTAGTAAATATAATCCACGATGCATAAGAATTATATACTATACTAACTGAAATTTATCCCAAGTATATAAGGCTCATTTAACATTTAAAACTCAATTAATGTAATCCATCACATCAACAAATTAGAAAAGAAAAATCAAATGATCATATGAATAGATGCATCAAAAGTACTTGACAAAATCCAAACCCATTCATGATAAAAACTCTCAGTAAACTAGGAACAGAGAGAAATGTCCTCAACTTGATAAACATCTGCAAAAAACCTAGAGTGAGAAACTTGAAACTTTCCCACTAAGATCAGGTAGAAGTCAAGGATGTCCTCTTTCACCACTATTTTTCAACATACTGGAAGTTCCTTCTAGTACAATAAGGCACGAAAAGGACATATAAGTATTATAGATTAGGAAAAAAGAACGATCTTTGTTCACAGATGGCAGGATTGTCTATGTAGAAAATCTGAAAGAATTCACATAAAAACTCTTGGAATGAGTAAGCAATTACAGCAAGGTTGCAGGATATAAGGATATGCAAAAATCAATTATATTACATTTCTGTACACCAACAATTAATGAGTGGAATTTAAAATTAAAAGCACAATAGCATTTACAGTAGCATACCAAAAATGGCACACTTAGGTATAAATCTAACAAAATATATACAAGATATAAATAGGAAAACTATATAACTGAGATGAACAAAATCAAAGAATTAAATAAGTGGAGAGATATTCTGTGTTCATGGACAGGAAGACTCAATATTGTCAAGATGTCATTTCTTAACTTGATTTATAGATTTGATGCAATCCTAGTAAAAATTCCAGGAAGTTATTTCATGGCTATTGGCAAACTGATTCTCAAGTTTATGTGAGGAGGCAAAAGAGACAGAATAGCTTCTACAATAGCAAAGGAGAAGAACAAAGTTGGGGGAACTGACACTGCCATACTTTAAGACTTACTATGAAGCTACAGTAATCAAGACAGCATGGTATTGGTGAAAGAATGGACAAAAAGGTCAATGGAACACAACAGATAGCCCAGAAATAGACCCTCATGAATACAGTCAAATGACCTTTGACAAAGGAGCAAAGGGAATACAATGGAGCAAAGGACAGTCTCTTTAACAAATGATGCTGGAAAAACTAGACATTCACATGTAAAAAAAAATGAATCTACATACAGACCTTATCCCCTTCACAAAAATGAACTCAAGACTGAGACTATAGACTTAATGTAAAACACACAACTATAAGACCTAGAAAAGAACATAAGAGAAAACCTAGATGATCTTGGGTATGGTGACGCCTTTTTAGATCCAACACTACAGATACGATCCATGAAAAAATTATTAAAATTAAAAACTTCAGCTCTGTGAAAGACAATATCAAGGGAATTAGGAAAAAAAGGCCATAAACTAGGAGAAAATATTTGCAAAAGACACATTTGATGAAGGACTATTATCCAAAATATACAAAGAAACTCTTAAAACTCAACAGCAAGAAAACAACCCAATTAAAAAATGAGCCAAAGACTTTACAGACCCTTCACTAAAGAAGATATGCAGGGGCGCCTGGGTGGCGCAGTCGGTTAAGCGTCCGACTTCAGCCAGGTCACGATCTTGTGGTCTGTGAGTTCGAGCCCCGCGTCGGGCTCTGGGCTGATGGCTCGGAGCCTGTTTCTGATTCTGTGTCTCCCTCTCTCTGACCCTCCCCCGCTCATGCTCTGTCTCTCTCTGTCCCAAAAATAAATAAAAAACGTTGAAAAAAAAATTTAAAAAAAAAAAAAAAAAAAAGAAGATATGCAGATGGAAAATAAGCATACGAAAAGATGCTCTACTTCATAGATCATCAGGGAGATGAATATTAAAACAACAAAAGACACCATTACACATCTAATAGAATGCCCAAATCTAGACCATTGGCAACACCAAATGCTAGCGAGAATGTGTATCAACAGGAACTCTCTTTCATTGCCAGTGGGAAGGCAAAATGGTATAAGTCACTTTCGAAGACAGTTTGGTGGTTTTCTTTTTCTTTTTTTTTAATAAAACCAAATATATTCTGACCATATGATCCAGCAACCACACTCCTTTCTATTTACCCAAAGGAATTGAAAACTTCTGTCCACACAAAAGTCTGAAGATGAATATTTATAGTTTTGTTCATAACTGCCCAAAGTAGATAAAGAGTTAAAGACAAATTTGCTAAGTTGTATAAATTCCTAAAACACATCAGAAATCTATGAATTTGGTTTTACTGATATGAGTGAGAGATTCATAAACTTAGCACAAATAATATAGGAATGTAAAATATTGTTTCCATGGGGCACCTGGGTGGCTCAGCTGGTTGAGCGTCCGACTTCGGCTCAGGTCATAATCTCACAGCTCGAGAGTTTGAGCCCCGCGTTGGGCTCTGTGCTGACAGCTTGGAGCCTGGAGCTTGCTTCGGATTCTGTGTCTCCCTCTCTCTCTGCCTCTCCCCTGCTCATGCTCTTACTCTCCCTCTCAAAAATAAATAAACATTCAAAAAAAATTTTTAAATATTGTTTCCAACCCTACTTTCTTCAAGGACTTCATCGAAAATGCCATGGGAAAATATCTTTTGCTCTATTTATTTTCAAGTCATATAATTATATCCTTATAGACTGTCTAATATATATTAGAAAAAAGTTGATATTTTAGAGACCACATACCTCTTCAGCCCCCCCCCCCCACCTTTTTTTAATGTTTATTTTTGAGAGAGAGACAAACACAGTGTGGGGGAGGGGTAGAGAGCGAAGGAGACACAGAGTCTGAAACAGGCTCCAGGCTCTGAGCTGTCAGCACAGAACCCGATGTGGGTCTTGAACTCAGGAATAGTGAGATCATGATCTAGGCCAAAGTCAGACACTTAACTGACTGAGCCACCCAGGAGCCCCAGCTCTACAGACCTTTTAAGAAAGATACTGAGCAAACAGAAATCATGGATGGTAAAAGACAGTATAGTTAGAGAATCTTCATTTATAAAAATTTACAGCTTTATCATTTTGAAGTATTTTTTTTAAAATAAAGAAGACTGATAGACTAATAGTTATAGTACACAAACTGTGGTAGAATGGAAAGAGCACTGACTTGAAAGACTTAAATTAAAATCTCAGTTCCACCATGTTTTAGCTATGCATGAATGATTTCAGGCAGGTCACTTACCATCTCTGAGCCTTATATGTAAAATGTTAATAATGCCCATATCAGTCTCACAAGATGGTTGTGATAATATGCTCAACTTACGTGAAAATGCCTGGCACACTGCCTAGCATCAAGTAGCTCTCAGTGAACACCTCTTCCTTCCCTCCCTTTTTAATAAACAGAACTTACGAGTCTTCGGTGTATCTCTTGACAAAAATAAAACCAATGTCTTTTTCACAGGTAAATGATTTCTTGACTTGAATTTTTATAGGAGATGTACCCTAAGTACAGATAGGATTATAGAAGTATGGAAACAAAAAAGAAAGAAAATATATCTTGAGAAGCATCTAATAAGAAGCTTTCTTTGTTTCACACTGACATGCTTTGTGGTTGCAAAGCAGGCTTCCAACCAACACCGGATCAAAATTAAAATTCTAGGCAGGCATTCAACTTTTATGATTGTGTCCATTCTTCACTGAGCATGGGAAATGAATGCTTTAGAAGTTATTTATTGAAGATATTCCCATAGTGCGATTACAAAGTTCACTTCCAAAAGAGGCCCTATCCCTGTAATGTATCTGAGTAAGTGAAAGCTACACCAGGTTTCTTGTGTTGTACTTTTTAAAAAAACTGCAGCAGGATACTAAAATCATGTATTTTAACAGAGGCTTTTCTGAGGCTAAGCCACAACAATTCTGCAAAGGTACATGATAGGCAAAGAGAGACCAAACAAATTTCAAAAACAGAGAACACCAATCCAATATAATTTATGACCATATTTTGAATAAAATTAAATATAGATTAATTAGCAGAAAGCATTTAATTATAGTTTTCCTATTATGAATATAAAGTTGGCACAAATGCAGTAAGACTAATCAAAATCAGGTAACAGTTACCTCTGTGGCCTTGCTTGATGGTTCCAGTCCAGTCATATTTGCTACTATTAACTGATGTAAGAGTTGAACTTGAGCCACACTTAGGAAGAAGTCCAGGTTTGTGGTTATATTCACTTCCAAGGAATGGCCACACACTAAAATCTCCTGAAAGGGACAAAAACAAAAACAAAAACAGAAACAAAAAACTGAATACAGATAAAGATACATGATCGCCATTAGATGATAATTTATCATTCTTACTTATTTGACCTCTACTACGTTGATGAATTCTCCTGGGACTCAAGTTCATATGTTAATGAGAATAGCAGAAATGGACAGCGTAGGCACTCAACAGAGTTTAATGGAATAATTTAATAAACATTTATGAGGTCCCACTGTGCACTGGGCTGTGCACTAGTTGCAGGGAAACAAACTAACAACACAAACACTAATTTTTTACCATTTCATATACATTTGGCTTTTTCATACCTCAAACTATCATTTCCATATGTAAGAGATGATGTAATTCTTCAGCATAATCTTGTTCATTCATTCAAACTAACAAATATTTACTGAGCATCTCCTAAGTAACATGCACTATAGTAGACTGCTAGGGATATCACAAAAAATAGATTGGCTTTAAATGGCAACTTGCTCTTGAGGAGGTTACAATCTAGTTGGGCAGACCGATATAAACAGGCAATTGTAGGCAAGCAATTACAGTTACAAGTGGTATGGTCTGAGTCTCCTCCAAAGTATACCCTCCAAATGATATATAACAAAAGAGAGTGCTGAAGCCAAAGATAGCTAGACTAATTACTTTCACTTTTTCAAGCTGCTAAGATCTTGGCAGCATTAGGTAGATGTCTACCACTTAACTGATGCTGTTCTGCATAACTTGAGTCATTTGAACATTCATTGTTGGAAAGCCATTCAGGAAAGGAAGAAAGAAGTGAAAAGCAATCCAGAAGCTTCACTTAATAAGGAGAAGTTCTGCCTCTTGTCATGAAGTGAATGTGGACAATGTTCGAATGCTTGGAAACGTCCACTGAACCTTATCCTTATTAGTGTCATCCAAGGGAACAGACTTAAAGGAGACTTATGACTGGTCCAAATGCAAGCTACAGAGCTTAGAGTAGATTTTAATACAGCCATAAAGAACAGCAAGTCAGGAATGAATATTCCTTTTTTTGGGTTAAATAACTTTTACTCCCACAAGTTCCCTGCTTTTACTAATTATAGGTAGAAATTTTATTCCTCAAGTAATGATGAAAAGAAATAAATTCATGTACTTTAAATCAACTGTGTTACTAAATAAGATATTTGTAGACCTATTTAATTTTTATACATTTTTTTGTGGATAAGAAAAGATACTATACCTAACCTAGCTTTCCCTACAGGGCAATTATAAACATCAAATAAACAACATCTATAAAAATATTATTTTTAAAAACTCAGAAAATGAATGTGAGGTTTTATTAGCTTAGATTAATATATTTAATATTTACTTAATTTTTCTGAACTTTTCATAACTGCCTCTAACTGTGAATGATCGAAGAGTTTAGGTTTTTAGCATAACATAAATTTCTGTGAAGAATACTTTTTAAATTGTGATGGACCACATTATTCTTATATTTCTATTCTAAGCATAGAGGCAGTATACTATAGTGATCAGACTTGAAATCTGGATCCACCAGTAACTGGCTAGTAACATTGGTTAAGTTACCTAATCTCTTTTGATCTTAGTTTCTGGATCCATAAAATACGAATACTAGTAGGGGCACCTGGGTGGCTCAGTCGCTTAAGCATCCTACTTCGGCTCAGGTAATGATTTCATGGTTCGTGAGTTCGAGTCCAGCTCGGAGCCTGGAGCCTGCTTTGGATTCTGTGTCTCCCTCTCTCTCTGACCCTACCCCACTCACGCTCTCTCTCTCAAAAACAAATAAACATTAACTAAAAATATGGATACTAGTAATATCTATTTCACAAGGATGTGGTGAAGACTAAGGTAATCCATGTACAATTTTCCACGTGAAGTAATCCATGAGAACACTGTCAACGTTGTTGCTTTCACCGGAAAGCAGGAGGAGGTTGTAGAGGTCAGGGTCAGGAGTGTATGGTTTGGAGTCAGACCAGTTGGGTTCATACCATGCATGCTCTGCTACTTACTACTTGTGAAAATTTGTACAAGTTATTTGAGTCAGCCTCTCTAGGCTTCAGTTCCCTCATCTATAAAATGAGGATAGAAGGAGTTAACTGGATTATCATGAGGACTGAATGTAGTTATAAATCCTCAGAATTATTATGAGGATTTGATGTAGTTATGAATAACTACATGAAAAGCAATAACTAAACAGCACTAGAAAGTACTCAATAATTTCTGGTTATAGTAACTTATTAATAATAAGCAATTTGACATCCTATACACTAAAACTAAGAAAATCCCTAACTTACAAAGAGAAGCTACTCCATTACATAGACTGAAATAAAACCTAAATAAAATTCTAACCTCAGTGTGCATATTTTCTGGAGAAATTATTTTGGTGAAAATGATAGCAGGTGCTCCAGTTATTCGGACAGAAAAATCTGTTAAAATGGGCGTTAAAATTGCTCTTCTTTCTTGATGCCGCCGTATGCTAAAAAACAAAGTAAAAAATGATTAGCCATTTCATTTTTTTTCAGGGATATTTTTCATTAAAGTTATACAAGTCTTTGCACTGCAAACATGTATGGTAAAATTACATTATTATTTTGAGAGTGCTTAGTTGTAAATTTTACAGTCACAGTTTTACAACTTCAATTCTTTATCTCAGATTGATAAAAGATAGGAAAAAATTATTGAGAAATTTGGATGCAATTAATTTCATTAGTCCTATCCTTTCAACAAATAAATTTGTTTTTAATTCCTTTTGTTATTGCAAATAACTTAGTATGTATTGTTATCAATAATAACCTTACTATTTGGTGATAATTTTTAGTTTCCTATTTTTAGTATTTCTGACCTTCTGGTTGACAACTGCCACCATTCCAACCTTATGAGGTTCACAAGTATATCCTCTTAATCTCTGAATGACCTCCTTTTTTCAAGTTCTAAGAACTAAGTTCATGGATTATTACTGTATATACAGTTCATGAAACAGCTTTTGTGACTTTGATACTGAATGCTTCTTCACAATAACCATCTGTGGGAAGTAAAAACTATTACTAACCCCATATTACCTATGAGGAAATGAGGATCAGAGGCTAGGCTAAGGCCACCTAGTGGAAACCAGAGTTACACAACAGGGCCTGATAGTGGAGCAGCATTTGGCCTCTATTTTAATTCTTCTTTACACATTCTCACCTGTGATCAGTTACTTGGCACAAAATTTCTACTCTTCTACCTACATTAAATTGCTAATAATTTCAAAGGAGTACTACATACATGGTAGAAGATGAAACTGGAAAACACTGAGAAACTAAAGCTTATGCTAGTACAGTTCTTCAAGTCTACAGTCCATTTTCTAAGTTTTCTTTTTATGAAATATATATGTGTGTGCATATATATATATATATATATGCATATGCGCGCGCACACACACACACACACACACACACACACACACACACACACACTTCTATGTTTTACCAGCAAGCTGTATCTCAAAAGTTCTTTGGAACCATTAAATTAATATTCCTTATAAATATGTCTCTGTTATTTACTTATAAAGTGATAAAGCTGAGATCAGAGAACTAGCATAAATTATCTCATGACAAATCTCATATAACCCTCAAGTCTTTCTATATCCTTTTCTACCAGAGTAGTCTAGAAAATACAAAGTTCTAGTATCATTTGTTCAATTTTGCAATGGGCAGAGTTTTACATGGTGTCTGCCAAAAAAGAAAATTGGATCATCCGGTTTTGTGACACATAAGTATTGGATTTCAAGAAAGTCAATTTTAAAGAATTAGGAGTTCTGCTGAATGGAGGGTAACAGGAAGAAATATTAAAATCTGTGAATACAGAGGAAAGGTTGTGATCCTGAGAGACACCATAATTAGAGCTTAATAGCTCAAGTTCCATAAAATGGCCAATGTGAGAAACATGTAACATCTGATGTGCTCTCATAAGGGAGTGTTTAAATATATGATGTATTAAAAATACCTTAAAATGGAAAAGATGGCAGGGAACCAAATAAGAGCAAATATTAACTAAAACACCCAATGGGAAAAAAGAGTACTTATACAGATCATATTTTTCCCCATCATGTGATGAATTAAATCAGTAACACAACATATGAAAGACCTATGACCTTAAAATATAAAAAAAAAAATCAGTAAGTCAACAGTCCTTTATTGTAAAACTATAACTTTCCTGTTAACATAATGTTAACTTTAATTTTGTGTTATTTCTTGTCTTTGAGGTAATGATACATATTTTTTAAGTCATTAAAAATTTTTATACATTGAAATACTTCAAAAGAAATAACTACTGAAAAAATAATTAAGAGAATTAAATTCTGCCAATATTTTACTAGATAAGTGCACAGGATTTACAATAACAAAAGGGGGGGGAGCCTGGGTAGCTCAGTCAGTTGGGTGTCCAACTTTGGCTCAGGTCATGATCTCACGGTTTGTAGGTTTGAGCCTGCACTGGGCTCTGTGCCTAGAACTTGGAGCATGGAGCCTGCTTCGGATTCTGTGTGTGTGTGTGTGTGTCTCTCTCTGCCTCTCCCCAACTCTCTCAAAAATAAATAAACTTAAAAAAATAAAATAAATAAAATAAAATAACAAAAAAGGCAAGTGAAACTCAAATTATTAACTGACATTGTTATTGACTTCAGGGTTTTAGCCACTCTAACTAAATCAAGAGAATAGATTATTAATTTCTCTTTTTTTTACTATTCCTTTCCCCTATACTCATCTGTTTTGTTTCTTAAATATACGGAAAAGGGAAAGAAAAAAGAGAGGGAGGTAAACCGTAAGAGACTCTTAACTGTACAGAACAGACTGGGAGATGGGTGGGGACACAGCCTAATGGGTGATGGACAGTAAGGAGGGCACTTGTGATGAGCTCTGGGTGTTATATGTAAGTGATTAATCACTAAATTCTACTCCTGAAACTAATATTACACCATATGTTAACTAAAATTTAAATAAAAACCTGAAATAGATAAAAAATATTTACTATTTAAGTATAGTTGACATCCAATATTATATTAGTTTCAGATGTAGCAGGGAACAGATTTTTTTTTTTCCATGGCCATATAGAGGCAACAGGCTAATCCTTACATCCCAAATAGGGAAAGGTTTTTTCTTAATTTTTAATTTATTTTTTAAATGTACATCCAAGTTAGTTAGCATATGGTGCAACAATGATTTCAGGAGTAGATTCCTTAATGCCCCTTACCCACTTAGTCCCTCCTTCCTCCCACAACCCTTCCAGTAACCCTCTGTTCTCCATATTTAAGAGTCTCTTATGTTTGTCTCCCTCCCTGTTTTTATATTATTTTTGCTTCCCTTCCCTTATGTTCATCTGTTTTGTATCTTAAAATCCTCATGTAAAATATCATGTGACTTCACTCATAGGGAAAGGTTTTTAAATGAGCTGTCTACCTAGATCTGGGGCCCTTAAAGGTTTAACAAAGCATTTTCTATCAGAAATAGAGAAGAATAAGAAAATATGACTATATTGGCAAGAGAGCTTGTTAAAAAAACAGAGATCTCCCCAGAAGATGAAAAATAATGGGAACTCCCTCATGTGTGTTTGGTAGCTGTAATTTGTATTACTGTACTGGTTTAGGAATACCCATTCTGAATTATTTATATAAAACTGGAATCAGACTTTTCATAACCCTGGGACATCTGTCAGAAATAGATGCATGTAAAACCTGTCTGGAAAACATGCCCTCAAATAGACAAAAAGGATTCTCAGGGACAAAGACCACTAAAGACAAGCTCCTGAACAGATTATTTTATATACCCCCACCCACAAATTATTCTTTATTAGCAAGAGGAAAATTCAACCCCATTATCAAATTCATTACCAAGAACTTCTGATAATGAAATCACCATATGAACAATTCAATAAATTTGTATTGTTTAAAAAATAATAAACAAATAAATAAATAAATAAATGCTTAAAATTATTAAACATGTACTGGATAGAATAAAATTGAGGAGTAAAAAACCAAGGTATTATCAAGAGTGAAAACAGATTTGAAAAACAAATACTACTTCCAGAAATGAAAAATACAGTCACTAAAATGAAATATACAGTAGATGTGGCAAATAACATTTTACACGTAGCTCAAGAAAAAATTAATAAACTAGAATACAGATTTGAGAAATATCCAGGAAATGTACTAACTTAAATTTTAAAATGGCAAGTTTAAAAGAAAAGAGACATGGAGGGGTAGGTCCAACATATTTAATTGGTATTCCAAAAAGAGAGAATAGAAAGGAAAAGAGACAACAGCAAAGAGTTAATAGTGGAGAATTCTTCAGAACTGATGATATATAAGAAACCACAGATTCAGGAAGCACAATGAGTCCTGGTTCAGATAAATACAATAAAATCCACCATCAGACATCTCTTGGTGAAACAGGTGATCACCTATTATGAAAAAAAGATAGCAAACAGAGAAAACAGATTATCTATAGCATGCTAGGGAATATGAGGTTAGGAGAGGTGTAGAAGAAATATTTCTCTAGTATACTAAAACAGTGATTTAATGTATTTCTACACTGCCCATAAAAAACAAGGAAATGGAATAGTGATTTCCACCTGTTACCTAACATACAGGATTAAACCCGTGGAAATATATTAAACCCTGTGTGAGGGTAAAAACAATTGGGCAATTATAAAGTGCTAAACAAGTAACAGTAGAATAATCATCTAAGTTAACAAAAGCTATTCAGTCAATCTCTGGGAAGAGATTATAAATATGGAAAAGCATCATTCTCTGAAATTGTCAGTACACAAGATGGCATAAGTATATGCCATATGCATACATGAAAATATATGTTTAGGAAGGCTATGGTCATTTTTCCCGGCTCAGCCAATTTATCCTAAGGTTCTTCTGCCCATCTTCCATTCATTCTTGACTAATTCTGTGGGAAATAGTACTGCAATTTAAGAGCCCCATTTCAAAAATTGTATATTATGAAAAACCATAAGTAGGAAATATGGTGTTGATGTTTCCAAAATATTCCACTAAAAAGAATAAAAAGTTCTAGATGGTCTATGTGTTCAGTGAACAGTTTTTTTATTCAACATGAAGACTTTCTTGGTATGGCATTACAGCTGAGCTTTGGACAAAAGATGCCTGACCAGAAGATACTTAAGTCTTGTTCTGCTAATCAACTGAGATAATCCCTTATAGTGGATATTCTTCAATATAAAAAATAATCACAGACATTTATCCTAAAAATATGATAACTGGAAAACTATTTGTTATCAGTTGGTTAACTGTACTTAGTTGTAGAGATTCCTCTTATTTTTAGATAGAGAGTTCTTCAGGATAATTTGAGTTCTACAGTAACTTTAAAAACAAAATATATAATAAAGAGTTTAAACCCTATTTTGGTGTTTTGGGTTTTTTCCCCAAGAGGAACACTATCCAGTGACTTTCTAATGCAATAAAGATAAAATCCAAACTGCCACTGATGTATAAAACATTCATAATGTAGTCTCTTCCCTACCCCAAACTTTACCTATTATTCCTTTCCTCTCAGCTAGTCATGATCCTTAAGTGTGCAACACGGATTCCCAATCACAGGTCTCTGCTCTGCCAGAACACTTGACACAAGCAGTCCACAGTTATTTGCATGGATAGCTCATTTTTGCCATTAGGTATTAGATTAGGCCTTCCCCGAGCCCTAATGTAAATAAATTTCCCAGGGGCCTTCATCCTAGTATACTGCCATATCATTCTCTTGGCATCTATGGCTGTGTGAAATTTTAAGAACATGGACTGAGAGTCCACTATTATGCCAGGCCCTCTGCTAGGTGCTGGGAATATAATGGCAGAGTTGGATGCGAGCAGCTCAGGTTAGCCGAAAAAATAATTAAAAATAATCATAAGGTAAGAGAAGTAAAATGGTAAGGAAAAAACAGACCGGTGTCAAAACTTTCAGTTGGGGACCTAATTAACTTGTAAAGACATATAAAATATCTGAATAATGCTTCAAGAACTACAACCCAAAATGAGGATATTTTTTAAGGGACATTTAAATAAAATGCTAGTAAAATTTTATTTTGGCAAAATTAAATGTTACAATGTTCTCATTCCCTAAAAACCAAACCAAAAAAACACAAAAATTACCTGCATCCAAACAAACAAATCAAAACTATGGTTAATATATTTGTGATTGAGATCACAAGTTTATTGAGATCACATTTATTTCAGCTTCTAAAAGAAGGTCGTATGAGTATATGTATATTGAAATATCAACAATTCACTTTTACTGAGATGTTCAATTGTCAGTCAGTAGCTCTGGTTAGTTTCCAGTTGTTTGTATCTATAGTGTGGAACTCTTGCATCTAATTCTACTTGATAGCTCTTTTTCCAAGGAAAAACTTCAAAATAAAACTTCATGGAGGAGGGAAAGTCAGGGGGACTGCTGGAAGTTTCTCAAAGAAAAGGACATCTGAAATTGAGGATATAAATGGGACTCCACCAAGGGAAAAATGATTGGGGAATTTGTTATTTTATTGCATTTTTAAAGCTTTAATACTATGCACTGATGTACCACATGGAGTTTTCACAGAATAATACTGGATAATGTATGAAAGTTATGTGTTATACATATACTTCTTAAGAAAATGTTTATTTCGGGGGGTGGGTGTGTGGAGCGTGCATGAGTGGTAGAGGGACAAAGAGAAACGAGAGAGAGAATCCCAAGCTGGCTCTATGCAGTCAGTACAGGGCCCGAAGTAGGGCTTGATCCTATAAAGCATGAGATCATAACCTGAGTCGAAATCAAGAGTTGGACACTCAACCGACTGAGCCACCCAGGTGCCCCTGTTCATATACTTTTAAGTAAATGTTGATGTAATCTTGTTTGGATCCTTCTCTTATTAAACAAAATGTTGAAGGAGGGAAATCTGAATATTTAAGGCTTTGGATCAGGGAATTATTACTTATATTCATATATGCAACAATTATGATGTTGGGAGCTTTAACATGACCACAAATTAATTGACATTACAGAGAGTTTTAAAATTTTATGATCTACTATTATGATGATTATATTCAATTTAAATATTTTCTGATTACCAACTTGTCTGTCAGTAACTATGATAAGAAACAAAGAATGAGACTGGCCAAGACAGATCTGTCCTTTTATCTCCATGCTACCCTCTCAGCTTGCCAAGGACATCCTTGGCCAATATGTAAGGAAAAAAGCCACCATTTCACACCCCCCACCCTTACACACCTTGAAGCACTAATTCCCATGTAAAATGGCAATAGTGACTAGATGTGTGACCTGCATATGGCAGACATCAGTACGTTATTTGAGTTCTCAGCACTTCATTTCCTCAGGTTATAAAATAAGCGCAGACATAGTAAAAATGGTTGCTGAGAGAAAAAGAAAAAGTGATTAACTAACAATGAACTTCAGCCCAAGTGTAAGGGGTCAGAGCGCTGAGTATAAGAAAAGCAGTTGAGGAAGAGGTAGCAAACCAGGGTTCTATACTTAGCTCTACTTTTAAGTGACATTGCACAAGGCAAGGAACCTCCTGAAACTTTCTCTTGTAGTGGTTCTGTTCTGTAACAACTTGCCAAGAATGGTTCAGAGTTTAGAGAGAAAACTGCATGAGATTTAGAGGTGTAAATGAAACAAATACTGGCCAATATTCTCTGAAAGTCATGCTTTTTAAAATACAGTAAAATTCAGAGGTGCTGGCAGATTCCAGCTTGTCTTCCCTCTTCTCGGTTCTGTGACTGGCTCTTTTTCCTGACCACTGGCCCTGCAGACTAACAACAACTGCAGGCTTACTCCCAGAAACAGAGGCAATGCTCCCATGGACTTGTCTACCAGCCTTCAGGGGTCCCTCCAGTGGCTGGACATGCCTGGGGACATGTCTCTGATCCACTACCTTTAGATCCTTAATTCACAGCTTCTTCCACAATTGAGTAAGACCTTATTCCTACAATAAATCCCTTATGCTATAATACTTATAACGGTTCTGCTGCCTTGACTGAATCCTAATGTATTCCCTCAGCTGAAAAACTGGGGTGTTAGAAGATCTACACATTTTAAAATGTGATAATTTTTATGTATAAATTCCCTTCTCCCAACATACACATAGAAACACATTTTGACTAAAGACAGAAGCCGAGTGACGTACTCAGAAGGAATGAATGAAAACCATCGTAAAGGTTATTATTTAATATTGGTCAGGGGAGGGAGCAAGTTATTTGTCAGTGAATATTTTTTTATATGTTTTGAATTTTACCTGTAATACCTATTGAAAAACAAAAATATAATCACATTAAGGTTCTTTTTATATTTCTTTTTTTTTTTTAATTTTTTTTTTTTTACATTTATTTATTTTTGAGACAGAGAGAGACAGAGCGTGAACGGGGGAGGGGCAGAGAGAGAGACACGCACAGAATCGGAAGCAGGCTCCAGGCTCCGAGCCATCAGCCCAGAGCCTGACGCGGGGCTCGAACTCACGGACCGCGAGATTGTGACCTGGCTGAAGTCGGACGCTTAACCGACTGCGCCACCCAGGCGCCCCGTAGGTTCTGTTTATATTTCTATCAAGATTAGTCAGCACTACAAAGTACATCAGGTCTAAAGTTCCTTCTTCATTTGGATCAATATCTCTCAGAAACATTCAGAGCCACCTGATCTGCTAGCTCTACATAATCATCTAATCATTCAATCTTTCATTAATTCACTCAAATCTTTAATATATTCCTATTATGTGCCAAGTATGTACTGGGTATTCAGAAGTGATAAAAAATGCCACGTTTTCATACTCCTAGCCTGTGGGTCTACTGCTTTCTTAGTTCAAAATGGCCCCTCTCCACTCCTGTCACCCATACTCTGGAAACAAATTCAGAAGCTGTGTACTCTGAAACCATCCCTGAAAACCTACCCATAGAGTTCATCATTCATTTCTTTAAATGTTCTATTTTGTATCTATGTCAGTATTAGATTTATTGTTTAAGTGTCTGTCACATCTGTTAGCCCAAGATGTCCTATGTACATGGAATGTATTTATTCTGATTTTGATGTGGCTTTTCTGTAATCCTAAACATCCTCTATTTACATCTACCAGTGTACTTCACTCACTGCACTCTAATAGGTAATTTAACTATCAACTCTTTGATTGGACACTGAGACCTGTAAGGGATGGACACATATCAGAAATTATTTCATTTTGTTTCTCTAGCGTAAAAGACATTCTATGGCATATAATAGTTGTTCTAAGTCTTAATTTTCAACAGCATGTCAAGACCATTCGATGGGGAATGAAGAGTCTCTTCAACAAATGGTGCTGGGACAACTGTATATGCACATGCAAAAGAAGAAAGTTGAACTTTTATTTTGTACCATAGATAAAAAAAACCCAAAAACTCCTCAAAATGAATCAACAATCCAGCTATAAGAGCTAAACCCATAAAACACAGAATAAAGCATAGGTATAAATCGCCAAAAAGAATAAAATACCTAAGAATAAACTTAACCAAGGAGGTAAAAGATCTGTATTCTGAAAACTATAAAACACTAATGAAAGAAATTAACGAAGATACAAACAAATGAAAAGATAGTCCAGGGTCATGGAATCGAAGAATGAATATTGTTGTTTTTTTTTTTAATGTTTATTTATTTTTGACACAGAGAGAGACAGAGCATGAACGGGGGAGGGTCTGAGAGAAAGACACACACACACACACACACACACACACACACACACACACACACACAGAATCCGAAACAGGCCCCAGGCTCTGAGCTGTCAGCACAGTGCCCGACACAGGGCTCGAACTCACAGACTGCAAGATCATGACCTGAGCCAAAGATGAACACCTAACCGACTGAGCCACCCAGGCACCCCAGAAGAATGAATACTGTTAAAATGTGCATACTATCCAAAGAAATCTTTGGATTCAGTGCAATGCCTATCAAAGTACCAACACCATTTTTCACAGAACTACAATAAATAATAAAATTTGTATGGAACCACAAAAGAACCTCAATAGTCAAAGCAATCTTGAGAAAAAAGAACAAATCTGTATGGATCACAATTACAGATTTCAATATGTATTACAAAGCTGTAGTAACCAAATCAGTATGGTGCCAGCACAAAAACAGACACATAGATCAATGGAACAGAGAAAAAAGCTCAGGAATAAACCCATCTACAACAAAGGAGGCAAGAATATACAATGGGGAAAGATAGTCTCTTCAGTAAATGGTGTAGGTAAAAATGAACAGCAACATGCAGAAGAATGAAGTGGACCACTTTCTTACACCATACACAAAAATAAACTCAAAATGGACCTAAGAATTAAATGTGAGACATAAAACCATGAGAAATCCTAGAAGAGAACACAGGCAGTGATCTCTCTGATATTGGCTATAGAAACATTTTTCTAGGTATGTCTCCTAAGGCAAGGGAAATGAAAACAAAATTAAACTATTGGGAGCAGGACGAAATAAAAAGCTTTTGAACAGTGAAGGAAACCATCAACAAAACAAAAAGGCAACCTACTGAATAGAAGGTATTTACAAATGATATATCCAATAAGGGGTTAATATCCAAAATATATAAAGAACTTATATAACTCAACACCCCTCCCCACCAAAAACAAACAAACAAAAAACCAACCTTAAACAATCCACTTAAAAAATGGACAGAGGACCTGAAGGCAGTTTTCCAAAGAAGACTACAGATAGCCAACAGACAGAGGAGAAGATGCTCAACATCAGGGAAATGCATATCAAAACTACAATGAGATATCATCTCACACCTGTCACAATGGCTAAAACCAAAAACACAAGGAATAACAAGTATTGGCAAAGATGTAGAGAAAAAGTAACCCTTGTACACTGTTGGTGGGAATGTAAATTGGTACAGCCACTATGGAAAACAGTATGGAGGTCCTCAAAAAATTAAAAATAGAAATACCATATGATCCAGTAATTCCAGTACTAGGTATTTACTCAAAGAAAATGAAAACATGAATTTGAAAAAATATATGTTTAATGCAGCATTACTTACAATAGGTAAGATATGGAAGCAACCTAAATATTTACTGATAGATGAATGGGTAAAGAAGATATACATATAAGTATACACATAATGGACTGTTATGCAGCCATAAAAAGGATGCGATATTGCCATTTGTTTTTTTAATATATGAAATTTATTGTCAAATTGGTTTCCATACAACACCCAGTGCTCATCCCAAAAGATGCCCTCTTCAATACCCATCACCTACCCTCCCCTCCCTCCCACCCCCCCATCAACCCTCAGTTTGTTCTCAGTGAGATATTGCCATTTGTAACAACATGGACAGACCTAGAGAGTATTTTGCTAAGTGAAATAAGTCAGACTGAGAAAACAAGTATCACATGATTTCACTCACTTGTGGAACCTAAAAAAAAAAAAAAGAATAAACAAACAAGTAAAAAGCGGAATCAGACCTATAAATACAGAGGACTGATGGTAGCCAGAGGAAAGGGGGTGAAGGGGATGGACAAAATGGGTGAAGGGAGTGGGAGATACAGATACGTTACATTCAGTTATAAGTCACCAGAATAAAAGGCCCAGCATAGGTAATATAGGCAATGATACTGGAATAGTGTTGTATGGTGACAGACGGTAGCTACACTTGTGGTGAACACAGCATAACAGACAGAAAAGCTGAATTACTATGTTGTACATCTGCAACTAGTGTAAGATTGTGTGTCAACTATAGACAGATTAAAAAAATTTTTTAAACATGGATATAAAATTTCATGACCTTGGATTTGGCAATGGACTCTTAGATCAATTATAAAAATTTGTGCAAAGATCATTATCAAGAAAATGAAAAAATAATTTATAAATTATGTATCAGATAGGGGTATAGCATCTAGAATAAGAAAAGAAATCCCATAAATTATCAACAAAAACCCAAACAACTCAATTTAAAAAAGGGCAAAAGGCTTGAATAAGCATGTTTTCCAAAGAAGATATAAAAATGGTCACAGAGCATATGAAGAACTGCTCAATATCACTGATCATTATGGAAACGCAAATCAAAACCACACCCAAAGGATGGTTATAGTTTAAAAAAAAAGAAAAGGAAAATAAGTGGTGGTGAGAATGTGGTGAAACTGGAACCTTGAGCATTGCTGGTGAAAATGTGAAATGGTTCAGCTGCTGTGGAAAATAGTTTCGCAGGTCCCGAAGAAAGTTAAACATAGAATTACCATATAACCCTGAAATTCTATTCCTAGGTATATATCCCTAATATCTGAAAACAGGTAGCGAAACAGGTACTTGTACACAAATGTCCACAGCAATATTATCCATAATAGCTAAAAAGTGGAAACACGCCAAGTGCCCATCAACAGATGAATGGATAAACAAACTCTGGTATTTACATACAGTGGAATATTATCCAATGATAACTAAGAATGAAATACTGACACACACTACAATGTAGAAAAACTTCCAAAATATTATGTTAAGTGAATGAGCCAGACACAAAAGGTCACATATTGTATGATCCCATTTATATGAAATATCCAGAATACATAAAACCATGGAAACAGAAAGCAGATTGGTGTTTTTCAGGCACCAGGGGGAGGGAGAGAGATGTAGAAGAAAATGCTTAATGGGTAAGGGGTTTTACTTTGGGATGACGAAAATGTTTTAGAACAAGATAGAGGTAGTGGTTATAGACAGTGGTAACGGTTACACAATATTGTGAATACACAAAGTGCCAGTGAATTGTTCATTTTAAATAGTTCATCTTATTATGTGAATTTCAATTCTTTATTTTTTATATGTTCATTTACTTTGAGACAGTGACAGAGTACTAGCGGGGGAGAAGCAGAGCAAGCGAGGGAGACACAGAATCCGAAGCAGGATCCAGGCTCTGAGCTGTCAGCACAGAGCCCGACATGGGGCTCGAACTTGTGAGCTGCGAGATCACAATGTCAGCTGAAGTCGGATGCTTAACTGACTGAGCCACCCAGGCGCCTCAATTTCAATTATATTATTAAAACACACACAGGTACACAAACTCTTTACTAAAATGAATTAAAGAATGAATAGGAGAGATACAGCTGAGTTAAGGAGAGACGGTCATAAAGTTTCCTAGGAAAATAACCCCACCTTCTTTGTTGATAGAATTTGCAGTTCTTTTTTAATATATTTTTTTAATGGTTATTTCTGAGAGAGAGACAGAGCATGAGCAGGGGAGAGGCAGAGACAGAGGGAGACACAGAATTCGAAGCAGGCTCCAGGCTTTGAGTTGTCAGCATAGAGCCTGACATGGGGCTCAAATGCGTGAACTGTGAGATCACGACCTGAGCCGAAGTCAGATGTCCAACTGACTGAGCCACCCAAGCACCCCTAGAATTTGCAGTTCTTAAGATGACCTATAAATTATGTAAGGTGGAATTTCCTGGATCTGAAAAATGAGTGAAGCGGAGGAAAGATGGGGCCCTGGCTGATATGTGATGTTAACAGATCAGGACTGGCACAGTGCATGTGAAGTGTGCACCAGATCCACCACGCAGGACCAACTGCTGGGAGTGTTGGCTACATCCTTCTCCTGAAATGTACCTTGGTCGGCAGTGGGAGATTTTTCACCCAAATTTACACCCCAAATTTAGGGGGCATATGCTAAGTGATATGTTAAGAGCACACAGAAGGGGAACTTTCTGTGTTCTCATGGAAGCTCAGGGGGAGACTTCCTGGAAAATGTGATGTTTATACTGAGGCCTGATGAATGATGGGAGTTAGGCAAGCGAACAGGGTGGGTTAAGAGAGCTCCAGGCGGAGTTCACATACCAAGGCCTATTAGCAAGCAACAAACCTTATTTTCAGGAAGCTGAAAGAAGCTCATTATGAAAAGGGCCACAATGAAATTAGAAAAGAATGTGGGTGCCTGAAGAAGCAGCAGACTACCACCTGGTATTTGGTTTTAGGCACATTATTTACCTTGGGAGGCCTCAGACTCCTCATGTAGAATTAGAGAAAACAATTCATACCTTATAGCATTACTGTTAAAATTAATTTAAATAAGTTAGGTAAGTGATAAGCATTTTATAAGCAATTATTAAAGTTGTTGCTATTATTAATGCCAAGACGTAGATAAATATAGTTTTGGTAGTATAAGGGCAGAACCCCAAAGCAATCAGCATTGGAAAAGGCATACAAGAAAGTTTACACACAATGTTTTAAAGAAATTGAATCAACAAACCACCATGGTGTGTTATAAGCAACTAATGTTAGTGAATCTTATAAGCAAACACACACACACACACACACACACACACAGACACACACACACACACACACACCAAACAATATGAAAAGTGAAAAAAATAGTGAATGCTTTTTAAAATCATAAAGACTTTCAGGTTTACAATATAAAAAAAATATTTTTAATGCCTAGTATCTTTGTTCTAGCAAACAATTCTACCTAACTTTCTGATGAGAAACCACGAGTAGTCTTGGTGAGATGGCAACGGCTCTCTACAAATCTTGTAACTCACATTCAGGACTAATTCCTTTAAAAATGTTCTCTGTGAACATAGGTGCTTTTAGTTAAAGTGGACTAAAAAAATAAAGGCAATCCAGAGCTTTCGTTACTTTCCTCCTCTTATCATCATAAACAGAAAGGAGAGACTTAAATAATCTGACCTTGAATACAACGGATTTCAAGGAAAAATGTGAATGTATCCTTAGCCCTGAAGTACAGTCTTTCATCAATAGCAAGCTTTAAAAAAAACAAAATGCTGACACAGTCTTAAATTTGTAATAATTACAGTGTAACAGATTTCCAAGAAAAATCATTAGCTACAATTACAAAATATATTTTATGTTTGTCATGAAATGCAGAAGTGGTACCAAAGCACTTAGGTTGGGCATGCTAAAGATTTTATCACTAACTGTTCTGGTAATGAAATATTAGAAAGTGTAGAAAGTTGCTCAATAATTTCCTACCTGCTGGCCATATTCCACTCAAGGGCTGGATTTTGAGAATTTCTTTCACTCTCTGTTAGCACCCCTCGTGTGCCACTTTCCTTCTCCGGTTTTAGTTGATCCCACTGTGCAGTACCAATATTGATGGACTGCAGATCTATTTGGTATTGTCTATCTTCAATTTCTGATCCAGGATCTCGAAGAATTCCCAAGTTCAAAGCTCTCCTGAAAAGGCAATGAAAAAAAGTGAATAGATAAAATATTCTGTTTATTTTGTTCACTAACATAGTAACATTATCATTTTTTTCTTTTGGATTACTGATGAATTCACTGGGCTATTCAAATCTCTGAGGCAGGTAAGCTGCCACATAGGAGGCCTTGAATGTATACCCCAAAGTTATCATGTCCAGTACTCTACCCTACAATGATTTTTTAATATTGTTCCCAGCACTGTGTTGTTTTCCTAAATACTTTCACATACATGATTTCAATCCTTGAGATGTTGTGGAGATTCTATTATCTCCTTTTTTACTAAAGAGGAAACAATTGAGGTAGAAAGACTTAGCCAAAGGTACTGAGGTAGTATGTAGCAAAACCACAACTTAAAAATCCAGGTTTTCTGACTTAAACCCAGTCTTCTCTCCAATGCTAATAACCTCCTTCCTCAGGCCTTTGATGTTTTGTTAGGAAAGGTGATAGAGCCTTGTTGATCTTTTGTACTCCCTTACCCTTTGCCCTTGTTTAGGAGACTAAGCTGTTGAGAAGACTATATTGTTTACTGACATAGAGGCACAGTGAGGATAACTGACCCATAAAGAGTTGAAACTTTGATCTTACTAGCCCCAATGCTGTGCAAATGAATAAAATTATCAGTAACATAAAGCTAAATTAGAGGAAGTAAATTGTTAACTTTTTCATGAGGGTTTTAGAATGAAAATAACAAGACAATATGGTGGGCAGGAAAGAACTGGGTTCAGGTTCAGAGGTCAGGTAAACCTGTTTGTGTGAACTTGGGAACTTTTTGGTTTTGTTTTGGTTCACAAATGCTTTAAATGGAGTTATCAAAAGGAAAATAATATATGGCCCTAATGAAAGTTTCAATCAGCACAAAAAGTGAAATAATATAGAGAATAAAAATATTTTTACTAGTACAAATATTGAAAAAAATCTATAATCTCAGTTATTAGAAAAAATACAACTAAATTAATTACAGCAATTGAACATTAATGAAATTAACTGGCAGGGGGTGGTGAGAAGGGGAAGCATGGGTTGTGGTGTAAAAACTACAGAAATAGGGTAAGAATCTGATTAAGACTAAAAGTAAGCAGTGTGGAGCAGACCATGCCCAGAGGCTGGTCAAATACAGATGGCAGGTAGAGGACTACTGAGACTCAAGATGGCAGGTGTGTGGGCCAGATGCTAGGGAATGGATATAGCATCGGATGCGCCAGGCAAGGTGAGGGCTGATACTAATGAATTCAAGTGAAGAGAAGAGCTGGGAGAGAACTGGAACTAAATGAGCAGGCAGTTCAGGTAAGGAGATGTCAGAGGGGGTTATAAGAGGGAGATATCAGAGGGGGTTATAAGAGGGAATAGGGAAACAAACAGGCATTGGTCAAGAAACCATAGCAGGAGCCAGAGAAAGAGATGGATGAATTCTCAGGATCCCTAAGGTAAGAGCTGAAGCTGTTTTTTTTGTTTGTTTGTTTTTGTTTTTCCCTTTCTTCTCTTTTCTAAGTTTGAACAATTGCAATCTAGGAGGACTGGGCATGCAAAGGAAAACGGCCTAAAATTTTACTTGAACCAAATAATTGCATTAGAAATAAAGCCCATAAAATGGACATGAACCTTTTCAATTTGCCCTAATGAAGGCAAAGAAAAAAAAAGAACGAATGAGGGTGCAGATGGGATGGAGTAACATTTAGAATATCACTGTTTTGACAGAATACTCTTCTTTCATTTTAATATTGGTATAATTCTGCTTAAAGGCCCATCTCAGACTTCACTTTCTATTAACACCTTCCTGACCAGCCTTTCTCCAAACTCCCTCTCTCCCTAATCTGTACTGTTGGGGTCTCTCTAAAAGTACAGTAACATCACAATGACTTGTCAGTTTTTCCTAACATACCATAAATTTCTTGAAGTCAGGAACAACTCTCCTATCAAGCCATCAGTAAATGCTGTTTCAACTCACTGATTTGAACTGACACAAATCTTGATACATCTCAAATGGAGAACCTATCTGTCCACAGTAGTTAAGAACACAGTCTTTAAACAGTAAACTTCTGATTGGGATGCACATAAATTCAAACATACAGCAAATATCTTGGGCAGTTGGTGGTCTAGCCTATTCCTTAGATTATTATTCCCCATAGAAAAGTTACATTTCCTTATTTTAAACTAGCCAATGCTTTCCACACTTTAAATAAATTGCGTAAACATATTTTTAAGGTGACCTAAAATACTTGAAGAATCCCTAAAGAAAAAGTATGTTATGAAATATAATCAGTGCTCTATTAAAAGACAAAGTAACCCAGCCCAGCATTAACATCAATCTATTTCCCTTGGCACATGGACGCTATATATAATCATAAGATTACAACCACAAAACCCTGAATTTCATCAGAGTTTTTCATGTAGGCTTGAAATTCCCCACATTTTTTCTTGGTCTTAAATTGAGATATATTCCTCCTATCTGTGGAAAATGTGACTTCCCACAGGTTCTTTTCCCTATGCAAATGGTCTGTATAATTAGCAATAGCCAGATACTTCTAAGCATGGTTATTTTAAAATTTCAAGCTTTCTAAGAATCAGGGTTGGAGATTTCATGTTTTCTCTTTTTCTTTGTTTTTGAAATAAGTATCTGTATTTTTAACGTGATTTGAAAGTTCGTTTAACTTAAAAGCCAATGGTAAAACCATTTATATCCGAGTTGTAGAAAACTGGATAACTGAAAGATTCATATGAACTTTACTCTCAGATTTTCCAATGATCATGAGCTTGGAGAAAATATTTAACTTCTCTGTGCCTTAGTTATTTCAATATTAAAATTAATACAGAGAAATAAAATATATGACAAGAAATTAAACTACTCATAAAAAGGTCCATTATAAATTTTACACCCATTTCTGAATGGATTCTTAAATGGTTCTGAATGAATAACATATCATAAATGCATCACCACCAAGAATAAAACAAAGCCCATTTTCCTAATTATGTAAAACCATAATGAAAACTCTCAAGATAAATGTTCTTTAGTATTTCCAGGTTCACCTGTTTCCAAAATAAGGCACATCAGAAACCACGGACGAATCTTCGGACTCAAACAACCAGAATGCTTGAAAAAAAATTTTTTTAAACACCTCTCAGAGTTGGCACAACGGAACAGAAACTTCAAACTTCCCCCACCCTAGATGCGCGCCCAAGCAAAACCAGGGACATTAATAAAGAAGCACCTGCCAAAGCCAGCTTTTGCTCTTAGGGTTTCTGCTGAATCCTGCACAGACACTGATGTTCTGCTCTGGTAACTACATAGGAGGAGATTTAAAACTCAAGGCCCACCCAAGGTGATGAATCAGCTTAAGTGGAGACCCTGCATATAAAGCTGGGGTCACAAAGGGCTACATAAGCAGTGAAAGTGTGAATTAAAAATGGCCCTCCTAGGGAGCCTCTCGGTGGTAAGTTCTGTATCTTGATTGCAATGGCAGTTAAAATAATCTACATATGTGATAAAATTGCATAGAACTATATGCACATTATCACATAAGAGTACATCCAGAAACTGTTGAATCTGAATACAGCTGTGGATTGTACTGATGTCAATTTCCCGGTTTTGATATTGTGCTATAGTTATGCAGGAAGTTATGAAAGACTTGACATTACAAAACTCTGAGAAGAAAACATAGGGGGAAGTTCCTTGGCAAAAGTCTTGGCAATGATTTCTTGGATTTAACTCTAAAAGCAAAGGCAACAAAAACAAAAATAAATAAGTGGGAGTCTATCAAACTAAAAAGCTTATGCTCAGTAAAGTATCAACAAAATGAAAAGGCAACCTCTGAAATAGGAGAAAATTTTGGAAACCATGTATCTGGTAAGGAATTATATCCTAAATAGATAAGGAACTCATACAACTAAATAACAAAAAGCCACCAGTAACCAATTTAAAAATGGGCAAAGGATCTGAAATAAACATTCTTTCAAAGACATACAAGGGGCCAACAGGTAGATGAAAAGGTGCTCAATTTAGAGCAGTGAAAGTACTGTGTATGATACTGTAATTATGGACACGTGACATACCATATTATACATCAGTTCAAATATATAGAACATTTAACACGAGGAGTGAATCCTAATGTAAACTATGGATTTCCGGTGATGATGATATGTCAGTGTAGGTTCTTCAATTATAACTGTGTACTACTATGGTGGGGGATGTTGGTAAAGTCCAAGATTAATAAGCTAAACATAACAAGGCAGAATAAACTAAAAAAAACTAGAAGAAAATAAGAACAGAAATTAATGAAATAAAAAAGACACAGAAGGATCAACAAACCCCAAAAGAGACAAACCTCTAGTATTTGAGACAAAAAAAAGATAAAGATAGAAAGCCTAATAAATTAATTTTGCAATTAAAAAACTCAACTATGATGCTGTAGAGATAAAACAGATAATAAGAGGATATTAGAAAGATTTATAGGAACAAAGATTTTACAATTTATTGTGGAAAAAAAGTCTCTCCTCTAACTTATCACTGTCCCTAAAGAGATTTCTTATCCTTTTCACCGTGGGATTTATATAAAGGTTGTCCTCTCATCTCTTCCACCAAATATAATGCTACTTCTCCTTTTATAGCTCTTTTTCTATGTGGAAATGACTACTTTAAAACTTTATCTTGACAGTTAAAACTGTTGATAATGTAATAACTAGTGAAAAGCATCCAAGTTCTTCCCTATTTCTTGTCTTACTCAAGACTGTCAAAACTCTTCTCCTAACTAGCCCTCTGGCCAATGAGCAAACTTGCATGCATGCATTCATTCATTCATTCATTCAAAGGATATTTAGTAGAGTACTGCATGCTAGGCCCAATGTCAGGCCCTAGGGATACTGGGTTCCTGTGTGGTTCCTGCCCTAATTCAGCTTATAGTCTAGTTGGGGATTTATAGGCAATAGCAAAACAGTTAATTCTATAAAAGGTTAGGTATAGAATGCAATTGGAAGCACATAAGTGGGACACCTGACCCAGACCTAAGGGTCCAGAATTTAACGGAGTTCAAAAAAAAAAATCCCAATCTCATTTCATATAATGAAAAAAATTATTTCAGGCAAAGGAACAATAGGTTCAAAGGCCCAGAGGTGTGAGAGGGTAACATATCCAGACACTTTGAAGATGCTCTGAATGGTTCGCATGGAGAAGGAAGGAAGTAAAGCCTCAGGCTAGTGAGGCTTCAAGCCAAAGACAGGTCCTTCCATCACAAAATGTCCGAGAATGCACTAGGCCCAGCCTTGGGGATGAAGATTTGCAGCCCACAGGTCAGACTTATCTAGCAAAATGGCATTTTCTCCTCTGCCATAAAAGTTACAGAATTTATGTAATAGTACAGTAGTCAAGAGTAGAGAAAGAGCTTAGTTTCTGTTTTAATCGTAAGAATTAAGAGAAGGAGTCTAGCGTAGAACTTGCCACATCATAAAAACCTCAGTGTTAGAAAAAAAATCATCCTACTTTGATGATCTCTTCAGTCTCTACATAAAATGTTAAATGAAAGTGAAATGATTACTAAGTGAGGGAAGAGAGGCTCACCCAGATAAAGCACACAAGAGGGTTCTGAAAAAGCAGAAGCCTGAGCAAACAGCACGAATGACCCTCAATTCAATTACTCAAACTGAGTGAATTCTACCCAAATTTTCTAATTTGATCTGTTTCATCAATCTAAAAACATTTTAATAGCATGCTGGTTAGTTTGTAATAACCGCCTCCTGCCCCCCACATTTTCTAAGATAACAAACAATTGATAATGGAAAGTTTAGGCCAATTAAAAATACAGTTGCATCTTTAAAAAACGTATTTTCCTCAATAATTTTTTAGCCTTCTGAGATATCAAACCTAAAAAACAATGTATTCTTGTGCATTTTCCCAATATAAAATTTAAATTACTATTACAAATAATACAGGTAGGCCATTTGGCTTATTAGTTTAGGTTAATATAAAAATCAAATATATTTAAAGAATTAGCTTTACAAGTTTGGTTTGATTTTTCTGTTAAAAATGAATACGGGGTAATTTTTTTTCAGACTTAGGTCATAAAATCTAATTTTTCTTTCCAATTATGTGATCCTTATGACTTATTTTCAATTCAAGTCAGAAAACATACAATGGTGCATTGATTCACTTCATTTTCCACAACGTACTTATTTTTTTCCTCAACTTGAAATACTCATCTTTATTTTTTAAAGTATAAGATGCCCATTTTGTTTAATGTACACTTAAACCCATTTCAGTCATTATAAAATATTCAAAGTATTTTTTCAATATGAAATATAAAAAACATTCAAAATGTGTTCAAATACCATATTAACTTTAAATAAGTAATAAGAGAACAAGATGTCTTGCAAAAGATGTATTTAACTATATCTTTTCTTGAAGGTATAAGTACAGACACAATTTGAAGATAATTTATTTTCATTTCTCCAAATGCTAGAAATCATCTTGCAATTTTTAAAATGCAATTTTCCCTAAGTATATGACTTTATAATTTAAAAACAGGTTGTTATCAGTAAAAAACAACTTAGGGGGAAAAAAAAAGAAGTGAAAGACAATTTGAATGCAAAGCCAAAAAAGAAAATACATTTTAATCAAGACAGCTTTGATTTAGTGCACTAGATTTTCATAGCATAAGAAACTGCAAACTCATTAGAGCAAAGAATTCTAATAAAATGATACTTTACTAGGGAACTCACAATAGGAAAAGAGCTTTAAACTTTAGCAAGAACCAAAATGCCTAATATTAATGTCTACCTTACAAAATGCAGTGAACCTAAATGTTCATCAATGAATTAATGGATAAAGATGTAATATACACATACACACAAGGAAATATTCAGCCATTAAAAACACACACACACACAAAGAAATCATTTGTGGCAACATGGATGGACCTTGGAGGTATTATACTAAGTGAAATAAGTCAGAAAAAAACAAATACTCTGTGATCTCATTGATATGTGCAATCAAAAAAAAAAAAGGGAGCGATCAGAAAAAGAGATCAGACTTATGGTTATCAGAGGTAGGGGAAGAATTAAAGAACGTGGTCAAAAAGTACAAGCTTCCAGTTATAAGATATATCACTGCTAAGGATGTAATGTACCACATCATGACTATAGCTAACACCGCTTGCTACATGATCTACAGGAAAGTTTTAAGGGTAAATCCTAAGAGTTCTCATCACAAGGAAAAAAATTTTTCCTTCTATTTTTTCTTTCTTTTCTTTTTATTGCATGTATATGAAAAGATGGATAATAGCTGAATCTACTGTGATAATCATTTCAACAATATATGTAAATCAAACCATCATGCTATACATCTTTTTTTATAATGATTTTTTAAATGTTTATTTATTTTTGAGAGAGAGCGAGCATGAGCAAGGGAGGGGCAGAGAAAGAATCCCAAGCGGGTTCCATGCTGTTGGCACAGAGCCCGACACGGGTTTCGAACTCATAAACCATGAGATAACGACCTGAGCCAAAATCAAGAGTTAGACACTTAGCTGACTGAGCCACTTATGTGCCCCATTGTGCTGTAATCTTAAACTACAGTGATATATGTCAATTATTTCTCAATAAAACTGGGAAAAAACAATACACATACAAACTTACAGTTATAAGATGAATAAGTGGTTCTGGGGATCTAATGTACAAAATAGCTATGATAATTAATGGTATATACTAAGAGAGCAGATCTTAAGAATTTTCATTAAAAAAAGGTAACTGTAACATGATAGATGTGTTAATTAGCTTGGTGGTGGTAATAATTTCAAATTATATACATATATCAAACGATCACTTTGTATACCTTAAACATATACAATTTTTCTTTCTCAATTTACCTCAACAAAGCTTGTAGAAAATACAATGAAAATACCTTAATAAGAAAAGCTTATATTGACTCACTTCCTAATTAAATTTTTCCTGGAAATGTTTGATATCATAAATAGAATCAAATTTTTTTGTCTCAAATTCACATACCTCTAGCTCTACCAACTTTGCTCTCTCTCCTTATTACAGTATTTAAGACCACTTAGCAATTCAAATCAGGAAAGGGGGTGAGTCAAGATACCCATAACTTCCTTGCCCTTAACACAAAAAGCTGCTTTATTGGCTAAAATGTAGGAGTTATAATTGTAATTGCTTTGCCCTTCCGAAACTCATCTTCCATACCATTTGAACCGTTCAGCAGGTGGTGTAGGAGGATAAACTAAAGTCTGCAATAGTTGGGTCAATAATATAATCATAAGGAACCAAAGAAGACCTTAAGTATATAACAGGAAACATAGCTTTAATGTTTTCCTTTTTAAATTGATTTAGTCTGGGTCAGGCCTTTTGTATGTTTACATAAGGAACAGCTCATGTTGAACCATTTATACTTCTCACTGCTGAATAGGCATATCTTGGGAGCTCACTGTAAAGAAATAAAATTCATTACTTACAGCTCAGTTAAGAGCGGTAAGTTTACAGAATGTTAAGCCAGAAAATAGGAATGTAAGAAGTAAAATTTATATGTCTTGATTAAATTAAACATCTCCATTTTTATCACCAAGTGTCTATAATAATAGTAATTTTGACAGTATACAGGGCAGGGGATATAAATAGTTGACCATCAGGCTGAGACCTACTGCAGATTTCCATGACCAAAAACTTAGCGCAGGAGTTCTCATCCTCAGAGCGCAGAAGAATCACCTGGGAGCTTGTTAAAAATGTTAAGTTCCCACCTGCAGAAACTGTGATTCAGCAGGTCTGGACTGGGACTGAAAAATATGCTTCCTCCCTTGTTTATTTTAGTCAAAACTAGCACCCTTATTGATTTTAAAACCAAATTCTAATACGGAGAGTATCACATCTCTTTGACTTGGAACATCATATCTCTGGTACCTGAAGTGAAAGGAGCAAGGACAAGAACCAGTAAATCCAAGGCTATTCCATTTATAAAACAGAGACATTAATACTTGTCCTGCTTCCTTCACAGAGACCTTTAGAGGAAGCATCTCTTCTCTTCGAAAGGTCAAGATACTGTTAATTGACTTCACCCTGGAAAGCTGGGTCAGTGTCTATTTACTCATCTCCATGAACTTAGCCACAGGCCTTGACACCTGGTAGGCTTTTAACATACGAAGTTGAATAAATAACAAATATTCTTGTCTCTGCCCTTCTCTTCCCTTGGGGCTTTTAGAGCAATCATTTTTTTCTTTTTCTCTCTTGTATCTTTATCCTTCAGGCAAAACTATGTTGAAGTAAGAGAGAGAGGTTCTCCCTAAGACCCTGCATCCTCTCTAGCTACCACCCTTTCTTTCACATTCCCTTTTAACCAGAAATTTATTTTTCTCTCAGTATTTCTATTTTTTCACAATTTATTTTCTCTAACCAAGAACAATCAGGTTGGTCACCCCTACCTGTCCTCTGAAATTTTCCTGGAAAAGATCCCCAACTGATTTTCTAATTATCAGATCTAAAGGGTGACATTTATCCTACAAAATGGACTACCACTTGGCAATGAGAAAGAATGAAATATGGCCTTTTGTAGCAATGTGGATGGAACTGGAGAGTGTTATGCTAAGTGAAGTAAGTCATACAGAAAAAGGCAGATACCATATGTTTTCACTCTTATGTGGATTCTGAAGAAATTGAACAGAAAACCATGGGGGAGGGGAAGGAAAAATAAAAGAGAGGGAGGGAGGCAAACCGTAAGAGACTCTTAAAAACAGAATAAACTGAGGGTTGATGGGGGGGGTGGGAGGGAGGGGAAAGGGGGTGAAGGGCATTGAGGAGGGCACCTATTGGGATGAGCACTGGGTGTGTTGTATGGAAACCAACTTGACAATAAATTTCATATTAAAAAAATAATAAAGGGTGACATTTAGTCATTAACTCACCTAACCTTTTTGGATATTTGACAATTCAAAATGGCAGTGTAGCATGTGGTGAAGAGCACAGACTGCACACTTAGCCTGCCTTGATGGATGATTCTAGCTCTGTCACAAACCATTGGGCGTCTTTGAGCAAATTAAAGTTTCAGTGCTTCATTTTATTCATTTGAAAAGTGAAGTCACTGAAGAGAGTCAAATGAGTTACTTCATGCCAAGTAGTATCTGACACCAAGTAAATGATTTATATATATTGGAAGATATTATTATAGAAATGTTTTTCATTATTAAAAATTTCTTCCATGAGCTTGTGTGGTTCCACACTCCCTCAACTGTCCTTCTTTAATCTCCTTTACTAGATTCTTTTCTGTTTGTCCCTTCAATATTAGTGATTTCTAGAGCTCCATCTTCATCTTGGGTTTTGTATACATTCATCAGCACAACTGATTCACAAATGCCAGGATATGTACTTCTTAATTATACCTCCAATTAAGGAGATAGGTTTCCTAGGACCCCCTTACATTTTCTGACCCAGCCCATGCTATGATGAATGACATACATTTGCAAGACAGTTGGCTACCATTAGAGTTCCATGGTCAAAGAAAGTGCAGTATAATTAAACTGTACTAGGAACATGAATTTTATTTTTTCAGATTCCATTTTTAAGTAATCTCTACACCAAACATGGCACTTGAACTTACAACCTCGAGATCAGGAGTCATGTGTTCTACCTGACCAAATCAGCCAGGTACCGCCCTAAGAACATGAATTTTCATGTCACAATTACATTCAAATTCTGGTTCTACCACTTACAAGATATATATCCTTGGAGAAGTCAGCTAACTCAGTGAACATCAGTTTCTTCTGTAAGGGGATACTGGTACCTACATAGGTTTTCATGGGGATTAAGTGGTAATTTCAATTAACATGTTTAATAAACTATACATGACACCTGGTTATTGTTATTGCAACAATGGATAAGAAAGCAGCTTTGGTCTGCTTTCAGACTGAATCCACTAGTCTCACTCCGTATTATAAAATCCAAAAGTACACTGAGGATACAGAGACTTGTGTTTAAACAAATAGGCTCTATAATAATTCCTTGAGTATAAACAGAACATTATGTAAGAAATGATTTCTCTATAATTCCAGTCCAAGTGATAAAATGAATACTAAAAACATCATGTATTTCACATTCTCAAAAGAAAGAAAGGCTTTATAATAATAGAGGAACAAAAATAGAGTCATCTAATTATTAAATTTTGTAAGAATTTCATACATTTCACATTAAAATTACTTTTTATTCAATACAAACTTTTTAATAAATAAGAAATTTTACATCAACAAATGGTTTTATGATGGGGCAATAATAAAACTCACCTTTTTTCCAGTTATACAAATATTAAATGGTCATGTGCACAAATCCACAAAACATGACAAAGTAATGACAACAATATTTATCATTTTTTTTCCTCTGATGGCTAAATTATAAGCAATTTCATTAGTATATAACATACCTCTGAAGTTTCTCAAAATATTCTCACTGGTTACAAAAGTTAGAAGCTAGATTTTCACATTCTATCTTAAGGAAAATATAAGCTTTGACTTTTTTTTTTCTTTTTTTTCTCCAGCAAACAGTTGGAGTTGAGCTGGTAAGTACTCATCTGCTCATGAAAGTTATAAATGGGGTACAGACTTGCAAGATGATTTAAGAAGATACAGAGTATACAATGTATGCTCAATGTGAAAAGTATATCAAACTATACAAAACTCTGATCACATAAGAAATATATTTAAAGAAATGAATTAAATGAACATGCACTGCATTGAAGAATTGTTGTCATCAAAGAACCCATGTGTGATCTCAGAGAAATTACTGAAAGATACACTAGAATATAGACAAATGGAAGTGCTACCTCAATTTTGTAAGAAAACTGTTTTTGATCTTTAACGACATTGATTTATTCATTCATTCTTCAGAACGTTTCTGAGCACTTAGAATAGAAAGTGATATAAAGAGTTATATGAATTAACTAAGAATAAATCAAGACAAACCTATTCCCTTTTTTGGTTATATTACCATGACAGCACTGAGAAAACAACATCACTATTATAAAACTTGATGTTATAAAGATGTGCAAATGACTAAGTTTAGATACTTTTTAGAATATACTGGAGCAGCACCTGGGTGGCTCAGTCAGTTAAAGCATCTATCTGACTTGGGCTCAGGTCATGATCTTGCAGTTTGGGCCCCACATCGGGCTCTCTGCAGTCAGTGCTGAGCTTGCTTTGGATCCTCTTTCCCCATCTCTCTCTGCTCCTCTCATGCTCGCACACTCTCAAAAATAAAAAGTAAACATAAAAAAAATATATTTAAGAAATACAGACTTGACAAAAAACATAGTAAAATGGATTTAGAGCTGCCTTAATACCAGATCCAAATAATAACTATTTAAAGTTTCTTTTTTTTTTTTAAATTTTTTTTCAACGTTTTTAATTTATTTTTGGGACAGAGAGAGACAGAGCATGAACGGGGGAGGGGCAGAGAGAGAGGGAGACACAGAATCGGAAACAGGCTCCAGGCTCCGAGCCATCAGCCCAGAGCCTGACGCGGGGCTCGAACTCACGGACCACGAGATCATGACCTGGCTGAAGTCGGACACTTAACTGACTGCGCCACCCAGGCGCCCCTAAAGTTTCTAATAACATGACAGGATTTGGCTCAATTCAATAGTCTTTATCATTAATTTTAATGAATTCATATAAATCACTCTTATCGAATTTTCAAAAGACCAAGTTGGGAAGTACAGCTAATAATAATGAATGAGAGTATTTAGGATTCTATAGTATCTCAAAATACTGGAAGAGAGTCAAAACTATTAAGATGAAATTTAAGAGGAACAAATACAAAATTCCCATACATAGGATCAAATAGCCAACTCTGTAAGTACAGGATGTGAAAGAGATTGCTTGACAACACTACACACACACACACACACACACACACACACACACACACACACACACACACACACAAGAACAAAAGAAAGCCTAGAAAAGTTAGGCTGGCTTATGAGAGAGAAAAGAAATAACAAAACCATTGTAGCCTTTTAACTTTTAAATACATTACATACACTGCACACTATGAAGTTTCACAGGATTAGGCAGTCTCTTCCTTATTACAGTAATAAAGTTGTACAACTCTTAAATACTATTCTTTCATTGATTTTCAAACATTAAGTTTTAGAATGAATTGATTTTATATGCATAGCTTCGATTAAAATAATATATAATTCCTTGACAACATGAGATCCAAGAGATTTTTTTTAGAATGTTACAATATGATATTACAGGTGCGTTCAGATAAAATCCAGATTTCTAAAAAATGCAGGTACCTGGCATAAAAGTAAGCTTCGTTTATTTATTAGAGTCCAGAGTGGTCTGATTTAACAGTGTATTTTACTACAATTCCCACATAGGTGACTTTGAAAAACTAATTGTCAATTTAGCAAAATCCTGCATTCTTTAGGTTTCTTTAAATTTCCTTTCTTTAGACTTCTAAAGATAGTAAATATAATAAACAGATGAAATTTATAATGTTTCCTTATTATAGAGATAGACCTCCTACTTGCTTCTAATGTTTCTACAACATATCTCTGGCAACATTCCTGATTTATGATTCTTCTATAAAATCTACCATTGGCTGCAAATCAACTCCTACCACATAAATTATGGACCATCCAGACTTTATTCCAACTATGTTAACATCCTTTTTCATTCTGAGATTTTTCAAATCTTTATGCAATTTTTTTCATTTTGTTTACTCAAAATAATTGCTTTTGGTAGTTAATGGGCTCCCTATTTATTTTCAAATCCAATTTGAGTATCATAGTTGAAACTTTCTACAAAATTCTCCATTCTACTACCATTTGTAACATTCCCTCTATCTTTACTAATCAATTGTTATCTATTATCTCCTACTCCTAAAATATGTTTAACAAAAAAAAGACTTCCTTTCAAAAATCATTTAAATCAGGATTCAAAATTGTTCAAAATCTCTGCTAAAGGTTTTCAGTGGTAACAGTAGTATTTAAACACACTGGTCAATAATTAAAAATGAAGTTTTAAGAGACTATTTAATGACCCAGAGAAATGTTCATAGAACATTACTAAACAGGAAAGGCAAGTTCTTACTACCTTTATGATTATCTTCTAAAATAAGAAAAAACCCTTTAACCTTACAAGAGTATTTATAAAAAGAGTGAATTGCAGAGGAATTAGCTGGACTTCATGTAAAATAGTCCTCATTTTAATTTGCCTAAGAAATCATTAATATAATTTTTAATAAAACCATCTCCATTTATCTCTTATGAAATTCATTTTTATTAGTATGCCTATCACTTGAACCTTCTTCTCTTTAATTACATTATTTTATTCCACAATATTCTGATTCTCTTACCAAACTATTAAGTATTTTTGTACTGCAAAATATATAAATATACACAGTAATAATATTAATACCACTTTAATTTGCATACAGTGTAATGGTTTGCAAAGGGCTTTTCAATATTATCTCTCGTAAATCACCACCCACAGGATGTGATACATAGAATTTATTTTGCAGATGCTGATGATTCAGGTAAGGAGGCTGGGTAAAGGCAGAGTCCAAATTGGAAGCCACACCTTCCAACTACAGATTCAGTCTTTTCTATACCTAACAATACGAGAAGTGGTTTTCGTAATAAAATGTAAGATTGTATTTTATTGTAAATGTATACAGATGGGTGAGAAACCGAGAGATTTCAGATTAAATTAAATGAAGACAATATTTCCAAGATTATAGAGTAGATTTACAATAAGACATTTGATGGAGAGGGAGCCTTTAGACTTGGTATATAACAAACCAACACCTTTCAAAAAAAATATTGCCATGTTATTTTATATAGTTTATAAAATATAGAATTGCTTCAGGGGAACCTGGGTGGCTCAGTCAGT
This sequence comes from Neofelis nebulosa, assembly GCF_028018385.1. NCBI lineage: Eukaryota > Metazoa > Chordata > Mammalia > Carnivora > Felidae > Neofelis > Neofelis nebulosa. The sequence goes on along the minus strand of NC_080795.1, from coordinate 45,698,898 downwards.
TGAGTATCCAACTTTGGCTCAGGTCATAATCTCAAGGTCGGTGAGTTGGAGTCCCGAGTCAGCCTCTGTGCTGACAGCCTGGAGGCTGGAGCCTGCTTCAGAGTCGGTGTCTCCCTCTCTCTTCCCCTCCCCCACTCATACTCCCTCTCTCTCTTTCTCTTTCTCTCTCAAAATAATAAATAAGCATTAAAAGAAAAGATAATTGCTTCAGACCAACAAATATCACAAAACTTGGGATCAGGAGTCAAGAATCTCAAATTTCCGTAAAATAACCATTAAGCAACTCTCCATTTGTAAAGGAAAACAGTACTTTTAAAAAATGCTATCAATGGTTTGGGAAATCTCTTAACATATGATCTTAAAAATATAAATATCTCAGGGGCACCTGGGTGGCTCAGTCGGTTAAGTGTGTGACTTCTGCTCAGGTCATGACCTCACAGTTTCTGAGTTCCAGCTCCGCATCAGGCTCTGTGCTGAGCGTGGAGCCTGCTTGGGATTCTCTGCTTCTCTCTCTCTTGCACGTGCTCTCTCTCAAAATAAATAAACTTAAAAAAAATAAATACCTCTACATGCAAAATAATCAGAATAAAGACAGTTTAAGGAAAGGTACCAAGCAATAATCTTCTAGTCAATAATCAATGCACAGACTCACATTTGACTTAAAAATTTGGTATATTTTCCCTATTGTATGGTAGGGTACCACCCTTCTATCACCAAACATTAGAGGGCACATATCTATAAACCTAATCACACAAGGGCATCACAGCACTGAAGTATTGCCTCTAGTTGTACAAATATTTTTACCTAAGGGTCTTCCAGGCACTCCCAGTCCTATGACAATCTAGTTTCTAGTGCCTATTATCACAGTATTAATACTAAGTGTTTGTCACAATGTAGAGCAACGGCAACTCTCACACTGAGCTACCGGAAAGGTAAATCTGATACAATCACTTTGGAGAACCCTTTGGTGATACCTAGAAGCACCGAAGCTGTCCCTAACCTATGACTTAGGAATTCCACTCCTAGATACCTTAGAGCCCATTCTGTCCAATACAATAGCCACTAGCTGTATGTGTCTATTGAAAATTATGTCAGTTAAAATTCAACACAATTTAAAAAATATAGTTCCTTAATTCACAGTGTAAGTGCTCAACAGACATATGCAGTTAGTGGCTAATGTATTAGAGCAGATACAGAATATATCCATCACTGCAGGAAGTTCTTTTGTTAAGCACTACCCTAGAGAAACTATTATATATGTATACAAGGAGAATACTGAAGAATATTCATCACTACATGTGAAAGAGAAAAATTCAAAACTTAAATGTCCATTATTGGGGGGAAAGATTAAACACGTGGCATAGTGACACAATGTACTATTAACCAGAAGTAAAAATCTATGAATGAGATTAGGAATATCTGAGTGGTTCTTACATGCATAAAGGCAGAATTAAAACAAAAAGCAAGTTGCAGAACAGAGGTAGGTAGTGGGTATACAATGCAATTTTTAAATTTTCTGTATTATTCTGATATAGTTCTTCAATACAAAGGCTTTTAAAGCATACTGTTTTGCTTACTACAGCTCTATAGAATGTCTTGAAATCTAGGATTATGATACTTCCAGCTCTGTTCTTCGTAAGATTGCTTTGGCTATTTGGGTCTTTTGTGGTTCCATACAGATTTTAGGATTGTTTGTTCTAGTTCTATGAAAAATGCTTTGGTATTTGATAGGGATTGCATTAAATCTGTAGATTGCTTTGGGTAGTGTGGACAAATATTGGTTCACCTTATCCATGAGCACGGAATGAGTATCTTTCCATTTGTGTCATCTTTAATTTCTTTCTACGGTGTTCTTTAATTTTTGGAGTACAGGTCTTTCACCTCTTGGTTATATTTATTTCTAGGTACTGTATTCTGGTACAATTATAAATGGGATTGTTTTCTTAATTTCTCTTTCTGCCACTTTATTTCTGTATACACAAATGCAGGAAATTTGTGTGATAATTTTATAACCTGCAACTTCACTGAATTCATTTATTAGTTCTAGTAGTTTGCCTTCCTGGTCTGATTGCTGTGGCTAGGACTTCCAGTACTATGTTGGATACAGTGGTGAGAGTGGGCATCTTTGTCTTGTTGACCTTAGAGGAAAAAGTCTCAGTTTTTTACCATTGAGTATGATGTTGGCTGTGCGTTTTTAATATATGGCCTTTATTACATTGAAGTATACTCCCTTTAAAGCTACATTGTTTATAGAGTTTTTATCATGAATGGATATTGTACTTTGTCAAATGTTTTTTGTGCATATGTTGAGATGATATTTTTTTTAATTAAAAAAATTTTTAATGTTTATTTTTGAGAGAGAGAAAGAGATAGAGCACAAGTGGGGGAGGAGCAGAGAGAGAGGGAGACATAGAATCCAAAGCAGGCTCCAGGCTCCAAGCTGTCAGCACAGGACCCAATGCAGGACTTGAACTCAACAGCCATGAGATCATGACCTGAGCTGAAACTGGAAGCTGAACCTACTGAGCCACCCAGGAGCCAGAGATGATATGTTTTTTATCCTTTCTTTTGTTAATGTGATGTATCATGTTTGATATGTAAACACTGAACCACTCTTGCATCTCTAAGATAAATCTCACCTGACTGTCCTTAAGGATTTTTTTTTTTAAGTGCGGTATTGGATTAGGTTTACTAATACTTTGTTGAGGATTTTTCCATCTATGTTCATCAGAGATACTGGCCTGTAGTTTTCTTTTTTTTAGTGTCTTTAGCTGATTTTGGTGTCAGGGTAATGCTAGTCTTATAGAATGAATTTGGAAGCTCTTCTTGGTCTCTTAGTTTTTGGAATAGTTTGAAAAGAATCAGTATTAATTCTTCTTTAAATGTTTAAATGTTAAAAGCAAAACTGAACTACTGGGACATCAAAATAAACAGCTTTTACACAGCAAAAGGCAAAACAAAAAGGCAATCTGAACGGAAGAAGGTATTTACAAATGACATATCTGATAGAGGATTAATAGGAAAAATATATAAAGAACTTATACAACTCAACACCAAAAAATCCCCCAAATAACCCAATTAGAAAATGGGCAGAGGGCCTGCAACAAACACACAGAAATGGCCAACAGACACACAAAAAGATGCTCAACATCACCAGCAGGAAAATGCAAATCGAAACAACAATGAGGTATTACCTCATACCTGTGAGAATGGCTAAAATAAAAAACACAAGAAATATGACTGTTGGTGAGAATTGGAGGAAAAGGAACCCTCGGGGCACTACTGGTGGGAATGCAAACTGGTGCAGCCACTATGGAAGACAGTATGGAGGTTCCTCAAGATATTAATTACACAATTACCATATGATCCAGTAATTCCACTACTGTGTATTTACCCAAAGAATACAAAAATACTAATCTGAAAAGATATATGCACTCCTTTGCAGCATTATTTACAATAACCAAGATATCAAAGCAACCAAAGTGTCCACTGATAGATGAATGGATAAAGATGTGGTATACATATAAAATGGAATATTACTCAGCTATAAAAAAGAATGAAAACTTGCCATTTGCAGCCACATGATGGACCCAGAGGGTATACTGCTAAGTTAAGTCAGTCAGTCTGAGAAAGACAAATACCGTATGATTTCACTCATCTGTGGAATTTAAGAAATAAAATGAAGGAAAAAAGAGACAAATAAAAAACAGCTATTTAAATATAGGGAACAAACTGATAGCTGACAGAGAAGAGGTGGATGGGTGGGGGGAATGGGTAAAATAGGTGAAGACGATTCTCATATTGGACCATATTGGATGCTTATCATGATAAGCACTGAGTAACATATAGAATTGCTGAATCATTATATTGTACACCTGAAACTAACATAATACTGTGTGTTAATTATACTTGAATAATAAAAAAGGGCCAAGCAGAATTACAGTGTGGTAATTAAGAGCTCCATCTTGCTGTATGATCTTGGACAACCATGAGTTTCGTTTTCTCTACTATAAAATGTGAGTAATAGTACCAAGGAGTGTCAAAGGATGAGGTGAAAATCCAAGGAGGTAAAATGTGTGAAGGTATGCTGTAAATTATAAAATGTTATGAAATGTTAGTATTAAATAGGGCTTAAACAACAAACTGCAAATTACCTGAGAATTTTAAAAGTGATATAAACCATCTGAGTAGGTTGGATAAAGGCAGGATATGGTTTTTGTGCCATGTAAAAAAATTACACTGGGGCGCCTGGGTGGCTCAGTCGGCTGAGCGTCCGACTTCGGCTCAGGTCACGATCTCGCGGTTCATGAGTTCGAGCCCCGCGTCAGGCTCTGGGCTGATGGGTCAGAGCCTGGAGCCTGCTTCCGATTCTGTGTCTCCCTCTCTCTCTGCCCCTCCCCCGTTCATGCTCTGTCTCTCTCTGTCCCAAAAATAAATAAACGTTAAAAAAAAAATTTTTTTTAAAAAATTACACTCAGTTTGTCAGTGATATTTTACTTAACTCTGCATAAGGACTAAAGGTGTAATCCTTTCTCCAATTTAACCAATACAGCACAACCAGATTAAGTAATTATTTAAATTTTTTAATGTTTATTTATCTTTGAAAGAGAGGGAGAGACAGAGTGTGAACAGGGGAGGGGCAGAGGGACACAGAGAATCCGAAGCAGCCTCCAGTCTCTGAGCTATCGGGCACACAAAGCCCGATGTGGGGCTCTAACTCACCAACCACGAGATCATGACCTGAGTCGAAGTTGGACGCTTAACCGACTGACTGAGCCCCAAGTAATTATTTTAAAAATGTTCACTGTAGTAACCATAACAGCTAATAGAAATAAGTATTCAGTAAATATTTCTGAAAGCTTACTATGTGCCCATCAAATTCAGATGCTTTGCATGCATTAATTTATGTAATCCTCGTTACAACCCTATTAGGTAGGTGTAATTATTATTCCCATACTGCAGATTAGGAAACTTAGACAGTTAAGTACCTTCTGTTGACCAAAGACATTCTGCTAGTAAGTGGAAAAGCTGAAATTTGAATCCGGGCAGCCTAGTACCACAATCTGTGCTCTTCAACCACCTATTATATGCTTGGCACGGTGTTTAATTCTCCAAAAATAGTGCAAACCTGATCAGAAATGCTCAGAACTGCCCCATTCACCCAGGCAATGAAGCACAAACTCCTTAACCAGGAATCCAACACTTCTACAAGGTCATCTCTATCACTTTTCCCTACCTCTCTCTCATTATGCCCTTGTAATTAATCCTCTGATACAACAAGAAGAATGCTTAGGTCTCTAAATGTACTTGCCTTCCTTCTTTGACTCCTTCTTTGATAAAATTCATTGTATCCTTCAAGGGTTTCAACTAGTTGTAACTCTTCCATGGAGATGCCCTCTGGGTACTATAGCCCCAGAAGACTTCTCTATGAGAAAATCTCCCTTATCTAACATCTATAATCAAGATGTGATTAATTACGTGGATATGAATTAGGACACTCTGTGATTCTAAACAGCAATGCTGTATCAAGGATATTCTGAGGCTATTCCTATCAATAATAAGTGTACATACTGTCAAGACTTGTTTTCCAAGGCTTGGCATTAGAATCTTCTTCTTTTGGAAACTTTTCCCTACAGAAATTTAATCTCATGAGATGAGGTTCTAGAAAGATCTCAATTAAATCTTGGACTGAACAGTATTCAGATTTCCAGAAATAATGAAGTTTAAATTATATTACTATAGATAGGAATTAAAAATACAGTATTTTATCCATGTATCCACAAATTAATGAAGCTGAAAATAAATCTATCAATTTTACTCAGGAAGTCTGACAATGTCATGTCATTCCTGATATGAAGATAATTTTTTCTTCTTCAGGAAAATAAAAACATAAAATTATTTTACCCTATTTTATTCTTTAAAGACATTTTTATTTACTTTGGTCATCAACACCCTAACATGGCAAGAATATAAAATACAGAGATAATAAATGGGATAGACTTATTCTAAATAGTACATCAAGAGTTAAGTATGCCATAATAAGACATTGTTGATGTTAGTCAGCAAAATATGAACTATTTAACCAAAATATCTAAGTTATATTATTTATTCTAATAAATTTTATATAAGCTTTAAATGATACCAGGGAACAATACTCTTTTATAATCTTAAAATCAGATAAGTAATATTAATCTACAGTACAGTTTCTAAAAGTACATTATCCCCAACGTTTTCTAAAGTATAATTAAAAAGGAAAAAGGAAGAATTAAAGCAACATATAAACAATCTAACAATGTAAAATTAGCAGTTTTTATAAACAGAACAATGACTAAAAAAATATTTAACCTTTAGTATTTGTGCTCTATACTGTGACAATTTAAGAAAATAACCCTGAAACAACAACGTTCAGCAATAGCAAAGACAAACATATAAACGATGAAGGTACAGTTGCTCAAAACAGGGACTCAAGACTACAGTGAAACCAGAGAACGATTAGGTAGTTTTTAGAATTTTGGTTACAAAATAAATACCAAAACACAAATGTGTTTCTCTCTCAAAGGGAAGGGAAAAGAAACTGATTTAGAGGGGCTGAAATTTTGTTTTACCAAAGAATTCTTCAAATTTAAAAACTTATTTCTGAGGAAGACATGGTCCAAAGTGATGGAAGAGCTAGAAAATATTTTACCGATAAACTTGAGACATGAAAGTGGTGGAAAAAAGAATTTTTCTCACACCTTAGCATGTGTGCTGGGACAAAAGAGTTCAACATAAAATTTATGAACTGAGAATCAATGAGGTCAAACAGCTGTTAAAAAGATGCTACAAAATGACTCCCAATTTAACTGGTGATGATTTTCAAATCTCTTCTTTCTGCGAACACCATAAAGTACTCCTTAAAAATATAACTGTTTATAGAAATGAAGATGTGTTTTCTGCTTTAGGGTACCAAAAAGAAGAAAAAGAATATTCCTTCACAAAAATGGCTGCTACCAGTAAGAGAAGACAGTATTAAAGTAGCTTATAAGCATCTTTCCTATCACCAATGTATCTAACAATTATGTACATTTATTTACTAATTTATTCATTATATCATTTTATTATATTAAAATCCAGAATTCTCATTCAACATCAATATGTTTTTAAATTATACATGTTGTCTACCTATATCTTAACATGTTGGGAAAAATGAAAAAGTGTACAGAAAATAATTGTACCTTTTTTATAAAGCCAATTGAATACTGTCCACAAATTACTGATAAAAGGTCTTAGTTATTAAAATATTTTTAATAAAAAATTTTCAAAATATTTTTTACTTAGTACACTATTATGCTTACAACATAATCATGATTATTTTGATCCTAAATATTAACACCATAAGCCATGATCTGAAACTGATTTAAACTATGGTGAAAATAACTTTAATTTACAATATTAGTGAAATCTTTTCTTACAAGATGAAAAAAATGCAAATGCTACAATATACTAAGTATGTAAAATATTCAGTGTTTTATATTTTAAATGTACCATATATTTCTTTACCTAGAGAAAATGATGTTTAAAAAATCAATTAATATATTTTAAGCCCAATTATAAAGATGACTAAACTATGTTCCATGAAAGTAAAGATTGTGAAAATTTTTATTACACTTTTTAGATGCTATGTATGTATCCTTACATCCACCTAACAGCTGGTAAATAGTAAGTACTCACAAATATTTTTAAAGAAATTAATAAATGGCATAATAAAACTGATAATTTAAGGAAAAAGGACAACTTATTATTTCAATATTTTAGAAAGAGCTTGTTTGGAAGCTAGTACATGCCTGTAGTCTCAATTAAATTAATGTATTAAAGATATATCCAGCACCAGCACTGAAAGAGGGACAAAAGACAAAAACTAAAAATACCCAGGTACTTGTACAAGGGGAAAAGATCAAACTGGTTCCTTAAACAAATAAACAAAGCAGTCCTACACACACACACACACACACACACACACACACACACACCCCAGAATAAAGCATATATTTCCTGAGCACCACCACTATTGAGTGCTGAATAACTAATGGGCAACCTAACGATTTCATACTAAAAGTATAAAAAAGATCCCAAAAGCAAATATAAATGTCATAGAAAAGATAAATATGAAAGAATAAAGAACATATTTTCATATATTTTACATTAAGGAGGCAGAAAAAAAAAACCCTAAAAATTTTAAACATTATCTGAAGACTTAAAGAATGGATATAAAGCTACCATTTTTTCCTACTTTTTAAAACTGCAGTTAGAGAATTCAAATTAGTCTAAAAAATCTAGAAAATATCCACCAGTAAAAACAAGGAAAATAACTTCCCATAGACCAATGATCACAGGTAACTACCTTTGACAATCTGGTGTATAACAATCCAGGGTATTTTCTTCTTTTTTTAAATTTTTATTTATTTTTGAGAGACACACACACACCCCCCGCGTGAGTGGGAGGTTGGGGGGAACTGGGCAGAGAGGGAGAGACAGAATTGGAAGCAGGTTCCAAGCTCTGAGCTGTCTGCAAAAAGCCTGACTAGGGGATTGAACTCACAAACCATGAGATCATGACCTGGGCAGAAGTCAGATGCTTAACCAACTGAGCCACCCAGGTGCCCCAGGGTATTTTCCATTAATATGTAAACATGTATGTAGATAAGCTCTTACTCTATATGCAGTTTTAAAAATGCTTTTGTTCACTTACCAAATACCTAAAGCATATTTCATGTTAATAAACAGGCACACATATCGTTTTTTGTGATGATGGTCACTTAGAATTTCACTGCATGTATACACCGTTATTATATTAACCTGTCCTCTACAGCTGAGCATTTAGATGTTTATCAAATTCTGCCATATATATAATCAGTCACTGTTGCTCATTTATGTTTGAAACGCAGCCTAAAGCTATAGTGGTTTAGCACTTCACTGCTCTAGGTGATCTTAGAAGAGTAAAGAGCATGTGTAATTGTCAATTTTGTTTCATTAAAAATGTATAACAGTGCTGATGGCGATTTTGTCAATACTTATTCTTACTGCCTCTAAACCTCACATACCCAGGAAAACTACACTCTGAGGCTAGTTTCCTTCTTGAAATTTATATGCCTGTAGGAGACTGTGAGAAGAAAATGCTGATTTAAAAACCAGGTACATAAGGTAAAGTGAGGAAACATAAAGGGCTGTCTATGGTGATGTTACTATTGGCAGTCCCTAGCACTAAATCATCTCTTTCATGGCAATCAGTCCTTAGGAGGATTATCCAATTATGAAAAATAAATACCTTAATGAAAATGAGAGGTGGCAGTTTAAAAGAAAACAGTACCCTTAATTATAATAATGCTCCTAGGTATGGTTAATGACCCTATACATTAAGGAACATAGAACTTTAATGACCTGGACCACACCAGGGTCACAATTGGTAGCGGAACACTGATCAACATATAAAAGCCACCAAACACATGAAAGAAATTACAGTACATCACACATCAAACATTTTGGCCTGGTGCTTCCTTCCTCTAATCCTACTGGCAGGAAACGCTCTACATATCCTTTGAGGTGACCAGACACATTTAAAAGTAGTCCCTGGTTAAAAAAGCTCTTTGGCTACTGCAGTTTTCTCCAAAGAGGAGAGCGCCTTCTGCTCAGCACTGCTCCCTTCACTTCCACTTGAAGCACCTCAAAGGAGCTCCGCTGATGAGGTACTGTAACCACATCATGTCATTTCCTCTTCGCCTGGTTAAAATGTATAGAAAATAAATATAAAAAATGTTTTCACATTTTTATGAGGTAGTATCAGGCAAATTCACTCGCAAATATTATAGATTTAACTATTTTGTTTTGAAATATGTAAAGTAAGGTGAACATTATGTAAGCAAACACGTTTTGCCCTAAATCATCTTCTAAGTTAGCTTCTTATCAGAAAGTATTTATGGCACTATGAATAAATTTTAAGACTCTCTTTTTAATATTCCCATACTTAGCCTGGAACCTGAACAAATGATCCTGGCACACTATGCAAAGTGAAGGCTGCTAAATTTCTGAGGATGAACATTTTCCAATAAATTCAGTTGGAAAAAAAATAGAGATACAGATGGAAAGATAACTTTCCCTGAGAGTCATCTGTTCTGCTATTAACTAGGATTAAAAAAATCAAAACATATTTGATTTTACTGTGTTATTCTATGGTGTAAATATGTTTATAGTATATTTTGACATTTTTTTAACCAGGATGACAGGATATTAAGAAATTATCATATATTTCATTAACATCTACTCTGTCACCAAACTGAACCAATGACATTGCAATTCTTTAATTCTATGCATGTATTTTTTCCCTAGTTTTTGCATTATTCTTCAAGTTTTGTGGTACTATACCTCAGTTTTATCAGGTGTTCTTTAAAATCACCTGGAAATACTGAGGTTGTGTTTCACTGAACATCAGCTTCGTGACTTCTATTCAGAACTTAAGTGACTGGTAATGTGTTCAATGCCACAGACATGCTGTCCATAGTGTGTTTGATAAGCTGACATGGGACAGGGATTCTTTTCACTGTTGTGTCAGTTTATCAAACCCATACCTGGACGACAGTCAATTCAGTTAGAGGACGACGGAGTCCTGGAATAAAAAGCGGCATTTCCTTTTAAGAAGCTATATACTCTGATGTACAAAAGTCCTATGTATGTATGTATGTATACGACAACGTGCACTAAATAACTGTAGCAATAAATAAAATTCATAGAAATTGGTTCAAAAGCTCACATTATAACCACAGTTATTGAAGTGTATCTTAGGAATATGTCTAATGAATAGAGTGGTCTATTAATAAAAATTTTTCATCTTCTTACATCGAGTTTATGTTTTTCTTACATTCTTTAAAGATTCACATGGAAAATCTGATATTAAGGTATGACCAAGTGAAGTTAAAAGTTGTACTTTAATTCCGATCAAAATCATTTATTTTTGAATTGTGTGATTTGACACTGGCTCACAAACTATGTTGATTTACACATGATAAGCTATGTGGAGAAAAAATGTTTTCACAACTTATGTCAAAAAAGAATATATGATTATGGAGGTCAGAATAATGGTTATCTTTGGAGTGGAGGGCACGGGGTGGGATGGAAATGAGGAAAAGTTTCTGGAGTGGTGGGTGGTGGTACCTTGGCCGTATCTACGTAAAAGTTCATCAAGCTTATACAAATAATTAATACACTTCCCTAAATTTAAGTTATAACTCAAGATAAAGATATGAAAAAAAGAACTAGAAAAAAAACTAGCTATGTGCTAATTTGTATCTATTTTGGAATCTAATTTATAATTTTTTCTACCTTTGTCAATGTGGATTAATTTTTAGGTATCTAGTTTTTGCTCAAAGCTCAATGTTAAAAATGATGGGCAAGAAAAGTATTTCAGATTGAGACAAAATCTGTCTTCAGCACAGAGGATACAAGGTCTCCAAATAAAGAATAAGTATTTCTAGTAGACAAAATAGGTACAATTGGACTGTTTAAGGACAGTGACCTCAGTCAATATACACTAATATAAGAAATAAAGATAAGTGTACATAGAAGCTGTTGTTTAAATTGGTACTTTAGAAAATAAAAACTTACTTGATCTCATGCAAAAAAACAAGTATTTTTTGGGTAATAGAATCTTATTTGTGGTTAGCAAGTCTTCTCATACAATGTGTAGAGGTAACTTATTATTAACCATACATATTAAATGAATGCATAGATGCCTTCTAACTTGATTTGTATTAGCTTCTACATTTATATAGAGAAGATAAAAAGGGCTTAGTAGACACTCCTAGTCAACACAGAGTAAAAGGGGTCTTCCTCAAGTTATAATTACAAAGCGAACACTACAGCTCGCTTTTACAAGTTTCTTAAACTCAAAGCTGGTTGAAGATTTCAATTTTTTTAAGTAAGCTCAAGGCCCAACATGGGGCTTGAACTTAACAGCCCTGAGATCTTCCGAATGAGGCAGCCAGCCACCACCAGATTTTTAAAACTCCGTTTATCTGTTTATCTTCTAAGCTCTGTATCTACTCTTTAATTCATTCAGGGTGATGAACAGGGTACATTATATGAATAACTGTAAGAATAAACATGAGGGTTACTTTTTAGTTAAAATATTCAATCTTTGTTATTAATTGAGAAAAAATGTAATTCTTCCTGTACACCAGACACTTAGAGAATAGCAACTTTTACTGTTCTTTAAAGAATGGTCTTATGAGACAGTGGTTCTGTTAAATAGTCTTCCTAAGTATCTTAAAGGTAAACTATGCTCTCTCTTGCTTATCTCTAAGCCCAGAAGTGTTCAGATAATAATTTCACATGATAATGTTAGTGCCTCAATGAAAATATACAATCAGAAATGCATATATTATATATCCAGCATACTTTATATAACCAAAATGTATCTGAAAGAAATACAAGATAGATTTTCCAAGTTTATAATATAAAACTGTCATGAAATGAAACTAAACATATTCTATTATTCTGTAACTTCTTTCCAACATGAATTTCTAGTGTAAAGCATCTAAACATATCAATAAAAAGGGTTAAATACATGCAATATAACATTCCAAAATCTATGACAGTAAAACTTAGAGTCATTTCAACACTGTTATTGAGGTAGCTTTTGGCAACAAATAGAAATACATTCATGGAAACCTACATCCTGCTACAGGAAGCCACAAAAGACGCAGTAACATTGGTGAGGGCCAAATGTAAATCCGAAGCCTTCACACTAGATCAGCTGAAGAACACGACAGGGACTAAAAGTCTGCCAATAGTATTTATGAACAAAGCTTTTAGACAAGTTATTCTAAATACCTACTATCCCAATCTCTCTGATTTGCTAAGAGAGCGTTATCTGAAACCAACAGTAAGCATTATAGGATTAGGGACATAACGTCACCAGATATGAAACATATCTTGCCCCAAACCAAAACAATGGTTATTTTGAGAACATTCATATAGAAAGAAAATTAGAAAGAAATTAAAGGTTGGGAGGGGAAGGGCATAGTTTATGGAGATTTGTAAAATTTGATCTTTACAGTATATCTGGAAAATACAGCTCAGAGTTAGAGTAGAAGGTCAGCTAGGTTTTAAGTGAAATTGTAAAAGGACATAGAAGAGAAATACCAACCCTTGAATTGCATATTCATTAGGAATAAAGAAAGGCTATCATTAGTATTTCCAGAAAAAGAATAATCTCTTGTTTGTAAATAAAGACAATTTTTCAAAGCATACATGCACAGTTTTTAATCATATTAATCTCATCTATGAATTTCTATTGGTCATATTGTTTCAATTAACAATTGTTTGGGCCTATGTATATTGTTGAAATGTACATATAAAACAAGATTAACAAAATTAAGTTAGTCTCAACCATGAATTTCAATGGTTACATCAATTTAATGTTATTTCGTATCGGGAACATTAACCCTATGAAAAGCCAGAATCACCATTATAAGGTTAAAAATGACAAAAAGATACTGTCAAGGTTTTAATGTAGGTGAAATGTTCTGTTGCATGCAAATGCCTGTCTCTTGGATTGCATCAAGGTCTATTTATTTAAAACCTTAAATGAGATACTTGAGTCCTGATTTTTAGTAAACTGTAATTTAAAAAATAACTCATGTGATTGTATATCAAAGTCAAAAAAAAATTAAGACTTTTTTTTTATAGTAGTTTAAAAAAAATTCGGCTTTAACAAGATTTCAGTAAAGCTTCCATTTAGAAAATGGGTATTTTATGTCAACACTTATGCTGCCAAAATTATCGCCATAAAATGAATTTTTGTAATGAAAGCTACATTTTCTTATCAATTATAAAAGAACAAAGCATGTTTTCACACTTACTGTGGTGGGTGGTTAGCACATCAGTGAGAAGCGGACAGCAACCACTATTGCACAAGTTGTCCATAAAAAAAAGCAAAAAATGGAACAAGTGTTGGAGGAGTACTACTAATGGAAATCTTCTAAGAGAAGATTTCTAAGATAAGCTGAAAATGAATCAGCTCCTCTAATGTTTGTAATTCCTTAAAAGTAAAATTCCATAAATGAAACTGCCACAGATTGAGTACACCTGTCAGAAGCCTCATTTATAAAAGATGTCTTTAAAAAGTTAGTCAAAATTACCATGGAGTTTTCATATAATGCTTGTAGACAATTTTTAAGAGAATGAAATTCTCTATGGAGAAAAACTGAAACCCAATACTACATTCAATCAATTAAGTACTGAATGTACCAAAAAAGGATTAGCAAATGCCCGTAAAGAAGAAATGGCTGAAAAATTCAACAACTGGTAAAGTTTCTAAAAAGCTATGGGATAAATTAGTCACAGATAAAATCCCAGAAGGGACTTCAGAAGACCCACAAATATTTGTGGCTCCTACCAAGAGCTATAGGCAGAACTTTACAAATGTCGAATTATAAGAAGAATATAGTTCTCTCAAGTAAATGATGAAGATTAAGAAACTTTGTAATTAAGAGTACAAAAGAGGGATGCCTGGGTGGCTCAGTCGATTAAGCATCTGACTTCAGCTGGGGTCATGAGGTTACAGTCTGTGGGTTCGAGCTCCATGTTGGGCTCTGTGCTGACAGCTCAGAGCCTGGAGCCTGCTTCAGATTTCTGTGTCTCCCTCTCTCTCTGTCCCTCCCCCGCTTGTGCCGTCTCTCAAAAGTAAATAAATAAACATTAAAAAAAAAAAAGTAAAAAAGAAAAAATGTTTTGAGTATTTTAAAATTCTTTAATAAAATATTTTAGAAAAATGTATGAAGTAAATTTCATTGTTATAATCACTAGGTTAAGTCTTTTAGGGTAGATATTAAAATTTTTGTAAATTTTTATTAAAAAAAATTTTTTTTTTTCAACGTTTTTTATTTTTATTTTTGGGACAGAGAGAGACAGAGCATGAACGGGGGAGGGGCAGAGAGAGAGGGAGACACAGAATCAGAAACAGGCTCCAGGCTCCGAGCCATCAGCCCAGCGCCTGACGCGGGGCTCGAACTCACGGACCGGACCGCGAGATCGTGACCTGGCTGAAGTCGGACGCTTAACCGACTGCGCCACCCAGGCGCCCCGTAAATTTTTAATCCATATGATACAGCAATGACATTGGAAGTCTGTGTATAATCTTAAATGACTTCCAAATCTATATGTCTAATTCTATAAGCCCCATTTTCATACATGTAGCTTAAACACAGTATTTCTCAATTGCACAGGATGTGAGAGAAAAAAGCCCAAGGTACTAAAACTCCATATGCTTATTTAACTTTGATATAACTTTTGCATATGAAAAATATGTGAACAAACAGTACACAGTTGTTTCAACATAAGAAAATCAATACCTTCTTCTACACAATTTAAGAGAAAAGTTGTGATATGTAAGAATACTCTGGGAAGAAGAAATACAACAAAGAAAAAAGAGTTTCAACTTTTCCTTCTCTTTCATAATTTTGAGACAGAATTAAAGAAATAATTATACTGAGGTAAACATTTATCATTATGTTTTATAATCACTTAAAATATCTTATGAAATAAAAATCACAGACATATACTGAGTTTATTAATCAGCAAATCTATGTTAATATTTATATCTGGTCATGATTCATTTCACAGCTCAAAACGTGAGAAAAAGCTTGATGACAATCAAAATCATTAGCTAGGGATGTTAATGGGGAGATTTTATGTAGATCATATAGTAAGAAGTACAGCCTAATGAAAATTCTTTCAAAATAGATTTTATGTTCAAGTACATCCAAGGACCAAAGAACTCAAACACTAGGATTATAAGAGTTTTCATCATAAATTATGGCTCTAATAGCTGTAATATTAAGCCATCGTAGCTTGTAATATTTTAGGAAACCTAAGGAAAATGCACTAAAACTTCTGCCTATTAGTTTGTTTCAATTTACTCACTGTTTTTAATTTTTATTTATATTTTTAATATTTGATTTTGAGAGACAGAGAGAGAGAGAGCGCGAGTGAGCAGGGGAGGGGCAGAGAGAGAGGGAGACACAGAAACTAAAGCAGGCTCCAGGCTGTGAGCTGTCAGCACAGAGCCCGACGCAGGGCTCGAACCCATGAATCGTGAGATCGTGACCTAAGCCAAAGTCAGACGCTCAACCGACTGAGCCACCGAGGGCCCCTCTATTTACTCACTGTTAACAAGAATATTGTTAGAAAAAAAACTAATATCTAAACACTTATAAAATTTAATGAAATATGAATGCAAAACTTCAAAAAAAATTAAGTTCAACCTTAGCTATACACTGGTTAACTGTAAATTAAACTAAAACCAGCATCTTTTTTTTTTTTTTAAAGATCTACTTTTATTTTCTTTTAATTTTTATTTAAATCCAGGTTAGTTAACATGTAATGCAATGATGGCTTCAGGAGTAGAATTTAGTGATTCATCACTTACATATAACACCCAGTGCTCATCCCAACAAGTGCCCTCCCCTTAATGCCCATCACCCATTTAACCCATCCACCCACCCCATACACCCCCCTCCAGCAACCCTCAGTTTGTTCTCTGTGTTTAAGAGTCTCTAATGGCTCACAAATCAAAAAATTAAAGCCAGCATCTTATAAGAAACTCAGTAACAGGCAGCAAAATGTAGTGGTAAAGAGCATGGACGATGGAAACAGGTTCTGTCACTTATTTTATGCGTGACCCAGAAGAAATCACTTAATGTCTGTAGAATCAGTTTCTATGTCTAAAGTACAGACAATCATAATACTTGACTCTTATTACTTAAAGGTTATAGTGAAGTAAGCATTGCGCTGAAACATCAAGTAGAATCCTTGACACGAGGGAAGCACTCACTAGATGTTAGCTATTACTGCCGCTGCTGCTGCTGTTATATTGCAGAAAGGTACCTCAGGCACTGGTATTGAAGGCCAAAGAAAGAAGACATTCTAAGTAAAATAATTACGAATTTTTTTTTGTTTTTTGTTTTTTTAAAGAGAAGGATTTAAGCGAGACATTAAAAAGAAAGATGTGATTCTTAGGAATTTGTTTACGTTAATGATGTTGAACACCAAAGAAAAAGATTTTTCAAGAATTCATAACCTCTCCAATGTAAAGTTTTTATAATAAAAACTCCTTGAAAGGCTAATCTGGAAGAAGAGTATATTTCAAGGAAATTGAAAATGCATACATAAAGAAGGGCCACAGCAAAGAACCTACTAAGCATTACTGGGGTAAACAAAATATATTCAATAATTTGAACAAGACTCTTATGTAAGAAAATGCCAGCAAGACTTGAAATAGAGATTGAGGTCAGCTCACAGAAGAGGATGCATGTTGGGTTAAAAGAAATTTTGTCATATTAAAACTTGAGCATTATTACAGATGTTGAGCAGAGTTTCAAAGTGGGACATTAAAGCCCAAATGCCTACAATATTTTAATTCATACCGTAGTGACTACTGTGAGCCACTTGGGTCTTTTCAATTCACATGGTAACAAAGAACAGCTGTAATTATTTCAGTTTCCTATTGGTACTGATATATTTGTTCTTCAAAAACCACCCAGTAGCTATCTCACTGACAGAAACAACTCAATTTTCCTTTTACAGTTTCCCAGGTACAGTGATGTCTTGAAGTCTGGAAGTCTTTGTCACAATACGTTCTACAGAAGTTTTCACAGTGTTTTTTTAATAATGGAGAACATTTTGTTGGCTAGACACAAAAAGTAGTCTTTAAATAGATTCTTGATCTGTATCTAAAATGGTTCAAAAACAGGCAAGCATTTCTGAGTATGAGGACACTGAAGGGTGCCTACAACATACTGAGCTGAAACAAACCCAAGTTGCAGAACACTATTTAGACCCCATTTTTTAAGACAGGTAGAGCTGGCTTGTCACTCTCTTACAGACACACAGAAGTGGTCTAAAAAAGTGTCAACCTGTTAACAATGGCCACAAAGTAAGGAAATAGCCAGCAATCAGAATAAGCAGTGGGATTGTATTTTCTATAGCATATATTATTTAACTTAAACAATGAACACTACACTTTTATTTTAAAAACCTTAATATAGGCTTATTAAAAGAGTAAAATAAAGGTAGATTTACTATTTAAAAGGTATCATTTCAACAATTTGTTATTTTAAAAAATTCTATTTTAACTTTTCATATTTTAATTTGATAACAAGACTACTAAATAATGATAAACTGAATTGTAAACAATTTTTTAAAGGATTTTTATGAAAGGATTTATATTTTATAAAAGGATTTATAGAAGGATTTTTAAAAACAGATCACTAAAACATACTGAAAAAATGATGTATTTACTTAGACTCATGAATAACTAATGTCAATGTTTCTATTCTCTTCCACTTTTAAAAAGAAAAATCATTGAATGGAAATGAAGAATACTTTTTCCCTGTTCCTTCCTGTGAAACCTGTCTGGATGGAACTTCCGGAAACATTCCTTCCTCGTATCATAATTTTCAGAAGATGTACAGACTTAATGCCGTAAGGACACGAAAAAGTTTAGGGTGCAAGTTCATAACTTCTGATTTTGCTTATTTCATTAATCCAGGCTCTGTGGGAGGTGTTGTAGATAAAGTGTGAATTATTATGCTATTGAATCTATCAGAGCTTTACAATGTAATTTCATTGACTTGAATAATATGGTTGGGGTCTTGAGTTCAATGAAGGGAGGTACCATTAAGTCCTACTCAAAAGTACATTTCTAGCATTGGTGTTACATACACTGTAGGCACTCAGTAGATATCTGCCGAATAAGTGAAACAATTAATATTTTAAAAATAAGTGAATTAAAGTAATAAATGAGTTAATGCATGTATACATACATGCAATGTGATAGCATGAATGTCTCAAAAAATCCCTACTGTTCTAATGACTGATGTAGAGCTATTTATTCTATTTCTCTTATTTAAAAAAATAGTTAAAAATAATTTAAAACAATAAAAATTAAGTTAAAATACTTGTAAGACTGTATTCAGGTTTATAGTCAATGAAATTTTTAGGTAAGTCCTAGGAAGTAGAGATAATATAAATCCAATGTAATTTTCCTATAGTGAGTATACTATAGAATGGCATAAGGTCCTGACCGATACTTACATCCATTTTTTTTTTAGTAGAAACAAACATAAACTCTCCAGTTACTGAGCTGCAGATGATATACCAGCATTTGAAGAACATAGTTTCCAAAAATATGTATAAATCATTTACATAAAAAATGTAACTAAATTTATTAAATCCTTAATGTGCTTAAGTTACAAACACATTTAAACAGTTTACTTCATAATGCTTATTTTAATTTCCTTAAATCAGCCTATGAAGGAACACTTTTCAGCATAGGTCATTTTTTTTTTTTAATCTGCCTTTTAACCTTTTATCCCTAAATGTTTCTCTATTGCTCTTTAGCCAGAGACAAGAACCTGAATCATCTCTGAGGGAATGAGATTGTGTAAGATAGAGGGAAATCTATCAGGCCAAACTGTGTTTCAGAACTTCAGTGTAAGTCAGGGAAAAAAACAGTTGAACACATCATAGGAGAATCTCAGAAAGAGGTGAAAGGAAACTGGGAGATCACCTTATGCAGGAATTAGTAGTTGGAAACTAGAAAGATCAGTAGACTAAAAGGAGGAAGTAGGTAAAAACAGCAGAGGGTCAAGAGAGGAATTCATGAAAACATATAGCTGAGCATGAACACTGGATAAATAACATGTTATATATGCTCTGTTGTTTTCTAGTGGATCAGATCTTTTGAGACTAATGAGGTGCAAATTCATGTAAGTTGTCAGTAATTTAATACATGTTTTATTATTTCACATTTTCTGAATCATAGACCACAAAAGTAACAACCAGTATCAACTGCAAATCTGTAAAAACTCTGAACTTAAAAAAAGACTCCATTGAGGACGGTCTTGCTAGGGAACAGGAAAATGTGGGGATGAAAGATACTTACTTGCTGTCACAGTGTTTGAATGTTTGGCATTAAAAATTATCAGCATTTATTAAAATATATTTTTTAAACCTTGTTTGCTCAAAAGATTTGGAAACCACCTAATCTGCTACACAAGGTGTGGCCCTTGAAGCAGCACATCAATATCACCCAGCATCAGTGTTCTACGCAACCATGTGGGAGCTTGGTGGAAATAGGGAATTTCAGGCCCCATTCCAGACCTCCCAAGTCAAAAGCTGCATTTGAACAGATCCCCAGGTGATTTATAGATACATTCAGTTTAAGAAGCACTGGTCTAGGGGCGCCTGGGTGGCTTAGTCAGTTAAATGGTTAAGCATCCAACTTTGCCTCAGGTCATGATCTCACAGCTCATGGGTTCAAGCCCCACTTCGGGTTCTGTGCTGACAGCTCAGAGCCTGCAGACTGCTTTAGATTCTGTGTCTCCCATTCCCTCTGCCTCTCCCCTGCTTATGCTCTCTCTCTCTCAAAAATGAATAAACATTAAAAAAATTTTTTTAAAAAGCCGCACTGGTCTAATTCAACATATAACCAACCCCTTCTTACCCTTCTACATGGTTGATCAGCCTCTGCTATATCAGCAAGGGGGAGCTCAGTACCTCCTAAGATTGTCAACATTTCAAAAAAATGTAAATTCCTGTTCTCCACCTGCCAAACCCCAAACTAAATCCTCCCAGTTTTCCTTCCCTCAGTTAATTTCATCTTTCCAGTTGCTTAGGCCATACAACTGAATTATCCTTATCTCCGTTGTCTCAAATTCCATGTGCAATCCATCTGCAACTTCTCCTGGCTCTACCACTAAAATATGTCCAGAATCTGACCACTTCTCATCACCTCCACAGCCACTACCATCAGCCAAACCACCATCATCTCCTGCCAAGATTAGTGCAACAGTCACAGACCCTTGCCCTTCCCTGCCTGCAGTCTATTCTTCACGTGTTGGCCTGAATTATCTGCTTAAATATAAATTGGATCCTGCCACTCCTCCAGCTCAAACTCTCTGAAGGCTTCTCATCTGATGAAGAAATCAACCCCTCAAAAATCAGAAAACTTTCATATCACATATTCGGTTAATTCAAATGACAGAAATAATCCTTAACATGACTCCTTTAGAGATCAATGTCAAACTCTCATTTGTTCTTCTGAACTGTGACTCCTTTGTATTAAAGGCAGATTTCACCTGTTTTCAAATGTATATTTTTAGTCCTTGCTGGTGATCCCTTCATGTCCTTTTGCAAGTAGATATCTGGTAAACAACAAAATCATTATTTCAAAATTCTTCATGTGTTGATTATTTTCCTCCACAACCACCTCCCACTCAAAATGGTAGCCAAACGCCTAACAATGGCCTCTAAGTTTCCTCCATACTGTCTCTCACCACACTGATTCAGGCATATACTGCTTCAGCTGACACTGGCTTCATTTGTACACTCCTGTTCCAGGATCCTTATGCTTTCTCAGTGAGCCATTCCTTCTCTTATTAGGCCATGATGTCCATCTCTAACTCCCCATTTTCTGTCTTCTTCCCTGCTTCCACAACAAGTATTATAGAATATTTTAAATTTGTGACTGTCTCCCCATTAAATATAAGTTCCATAAGAGCAAGGCTTTCTTCTTTGTCTTGACACCCATCCAATACCTAGAAAGGTGCCTAATGTGCAGTAGGCTCACAAAAAAACATTTGTTAAATAATGAATAAAGAACAAATAGCCCCATTGTTATTACTTTTATAACTGAAAGGTCTTCATTCCATTGAGCTGCAAGTTGTCATTGTACTATTCACTAATTTAATGATCTTAGGTCTGTTCTTAGCTTCAGAAGGAATAAAACTATTCCCTGTGACACATGACAGGTCAAGTATTTAAAGAATGGTCCTATGTCCCCTAGTTTTCTCATCTTCAGATTTAAGATCTTCAGTTATTTCAGTCTTACTATTGTTCCTTCAAAGGTTTTTTTTTTTTATTGGTTGCATTTAGGATTTTTTTGAATTTTCACATACATATTTTTAATAATGAAAATACCTTTTAATTTTTTTATTTTTATTTTTTTAATATTTATTGTATTTTTGAGACAGAGAGAGTCAGCGCGTGAGCGGGGGAGGGGCAGAGAGAAAGACACACAGAATCTGAAGCAGGCTCCAGGCTCTGAGCTGCCAGCACAGAGCCAGATGTGGGGCTCAAACTCATCAACCGCGAGATCATGACCTGAGCCAAAGTCGGACACTCTACCGACTGAGCCACCCAGGCACCCTGAAAATACCCAACTTTTTAAAGGTAAAGGCATCTCCTTTCTCCCAGGTACAGACACATTTTAGACCTGGGAACCTGTGCTGGGGGAGACAGATGTTGCATTCTCTCTCTCCTTGCTCAGCATTCTCCCTCAGCCCATCAGGGAGGAGTCTCTTTATTTTTGATTTTCAGTAAATTGACCATATTGTCCCTAGATGTAGTTTTCTTTGCATATATTTTGCTTTTATTGAGGATAGGGTACTAGGTTTCTTGGGTCTGCTGGTTAATGAGTATTGTTAATTTTAGAAAACTCTCAAGGGTTATCCTTTTAGTTATGCCTTTTGTTGTTCTTTCTCCTACTTACACATACATTAAACCATTTGGCAGTGACCCACATGTTTTTCAGTGTTCACTTTTTCCTCCTCTCTGTGCTTCAGTTTGGATAATTTCTATTTAGCTATGTCTAAATTCACTAAATCCTATCTTCTGCTTTGCCCATTTGCTGTTATAGCTATCCAATGACTCCTTAATTACAGAGAGTGTATTTTTCAGTTTTAGAATTTTAAATAGACCTCGTTTCTATGAACTCTTTATCTTTTCAACATTTTTAAAATACTATTAACAATTATTTAAAACTCCTGTCTACTTATTCCAACATCTCAATCATCTGTAGGTCTTCTACGAGCTAAATTTTCTCCTGATAATGGATCTAATTTCCTTGCTTCTTTGATATTTTATAATTCTTGATTATATATTGGACATCATATATAAAAAGACTAAAACAAGTTAAGTTATTTCTCCTAGAGAAGGCACACATTTTCCTGCCAGGCAGAATGGGTAAGCAGGGGATAATTTTGATTCAATCATTAACTGAACTAAGTTGGGGTTGGTTTACAGCTTTAAACTTAATTTGCCTCTGGTTTCAAAGGTCCCAAGGGCAAGACTTGTCCTGTGTTTGTTGTAGGCCTCTCCTAGTAGACTTGTACTATATATATATGAAATATAATGCAAGACACAAATGTGAACCACCTCTGTAACTTAAAATTTGCTAATAGTTACACTGAAAAAAGGTTTAAAAATACAGTGGGAAAGAGTTGTAATAATGTATTTAACTCAACACATCCAAGTATTGCTATCATTATATAAAATCAACATAAAGATTAAGGAGATATTTTATTAATTATTCAAAATATTGTGTGTATTTTATACTTCTAGAACATCTCAATTTGGACTAGCCACATTCTTTTTTTAAAGTATCTTATCTTACCTGATCTTAGAGAGTGCCAGCAGAGGAGAGGGGCAGAGGAGGGGGGTTAGGGGAGGGAAGGGAGAAGGAGTGCGAAGGAGGGAGAGGGAGGGAGAAGGAAGGAGAAGGAGGAGGCTGGGGGGAGGGAGGGAGAGAGAAGGAGAAGAGGGGGAGACAGGGAGAGGAGAAGAGGGGAAGAGAGGGAGAGGGAGAGGGGGAGGGAGGGAGGGAGGGAGAGGGGAAGGCAGGGAGGGAGGGAGGGGGGGGGAGGGAGGGAGGGAGGGAGGGAGGGAGAGGGAGACAGAGGGAGACAGAGAGAGAGAGAGAGAGAGAGAGAGAGAATGAATCCCAAGAAGGCTTCACCCTCAGCACAGAGCCTGACGTGGGGTTCGATCCCATGACCCCAGGATCGTGACCTGAGCCAAAACCAAGAGTCCATCATTCAACCTGCTAAGTGACCCAGGTGCCCCTAGACTAGCCACATTCCAAAAGCAGAAGAGCCATAGTAGTTAGTGACTACTGTATTGAAGAGTACACCTCCAACATGGCTTTATCTTTTAAAGAATGTGAAACTTTGTGATATTCAATTTCTTCTTACCAGCTCCCTCTCCCCACCCAACACTCAAAAAAACAAAAACAAAAACAAAAAAAACAAAAAACAAAAACCACTATGGATGACTGTGTGTTTCAGGTTCCTCCAGATTCCAATGTGTCACTCTAGCTCATGACCAATAAATGTCCCTTGATTTATTCCTTTCCACAATAAAATATCCCTGCTTATAGCAGATAAGGCAAATAATTCCAAAGGTGAAAAGTGCATCCAGTCTCCATACACCTAGAACAGGTATTTCTCTTTCTGGAATTTAATTCCTCTGGACCAATTTGTGACATCAATCTTTGATTTAAAACAATTGGCTCTATTGAGATACAATTTACATCCAATAAAATTGATCCTTTTGAGGTGTATAATTTAGTTTTTTGTATATTCTCATTGCACTCACTATACCTCACTCACTGTACAAGTACTCACTGGACAAATTATGGTACATCACCACTATCTAATTCTAGAACACTATTATCACCCCAAAAAGAAATTCTATACCCATTAGCAGTCATTCTTCTCTTCTGTCTTAGCAACCACTCTTCTACTGTCTCAATGGATGTGTCTGTTCTGGTCATTCCATTTAAATATAAATAGAATCATATAACATGTGGCTTTTTTGTCTGGTTTCTTTTACTTTGCGTGTTTCCAAGGTTGATCTATGTTAAAACATAGACTTTATTCCTCTCTATGGCAGAATACTATTCTATTACATGAGTATTCCACATATGTTTAGCCATTTGTCAACTGAAAAACCTTTGGGTATTTTCCACTTCTAGCTATTATGAGTAGTGCTGCTACGACCACTGTGGGTATGCGTTTGTGTGACACAGTTTTCAATCACCTTGGAGACATACCTAGGAGTAGAATTGCTGCATCATATGATGACTCTATGTTTAACCTTATGAGGTGTTTCTCGCAGTAGCAGCACCATTTTACATTCCCACCAGAAATGCATGAGGGTTCCAATTTCTCCACATCAGTTGTCTTTTTTATTATAGCCATCCTACTGGGTATAGTTTTGACCTGCATGTCTCTAATGACTAATTGGGTTGAAAATCTTAACACGTGCTTATTGGCCACGTTTATATCTTCTTTGCATATTTATCTATGCAAATCCTTTGCCCATTTTTTAATTGGGTTGTTCTTCTATTATTGGCTGTTAAGAGTTCTTTATATATTCTGGATACAAGTCTCTTATCAGATACATGATTTGTAAATATTTTCTCATATTCTATAGACTGTCACTTTCTTGACAGAGTTCTCTGTAGCACAAAAATTTACAATTTTGATAAAACTGAACTTACCTATTTTTTTTCTTTTGTCCCCTCCTCAGCTTTTGGTGTCATTTTAAAGAAGCCATTACCTAATCCAAGGGCACAAAGACTTATTCCTTTCCTTCCTCCTATAAATTCCAGAATTTTACTTCTTATATTTATATCTCTTATATTTACATCATAATTTTTATGTATGGTATAAGGTAAATGTCCAAATTCATGTAAATATTCAGTAGTCCGAATACTATTTGTTGAAAAGACTGTTCTTTACTACTGAATTATCTTGGGTTATCAAAAACCAATGGACAGTAAATGTGATGGTTTGTTGGTGGAATCTCAATTCCATTCATTTATATGTATCTATCCTCATGCCAGTACTCCATTGTCTTGATTACTACTGTTTTATCCTAAGTTTTGAAATCAGGATGTGTCCACCTTCCAACTTCTTCTTTTCCAGTATTGCTTGGGCCTATTGAATTTCCATATGAATTTTAGAACCAGTTCTGTCAATCTCTGCCAATAAATTAGCTGAAATTTTGATGTGTGGATTATGATGAATGCAAATTATTTGGGGGAGTACTGCCATCTAACATTAATTAAGTCTTCTGATCTATGCACATGGGATATTATTTCATGTATTTATATCTTCTTAAGATTCTTTGTACATAGGATATGATTCCATGTATTTTAGATCTTTAATTTCTTTCACCCATGTTTTGTAATTTTCAAAGGGTTAAGTTTTGCACATCTTTTGGTAAATTTATTCATAAGTATTTCTTTCTGATGCAATTATAAATGTAATTATTTTCTTAATTTCACCTTTAGGTAGTGCATAGCTTAGTGTTACTATGAGCTGACTTTTATAATTTGATTTTGTATCCTGCAACCTTGCTGAACTTGCTTGCCCAAAAGTTTTCCAGTGGATTCCTTAAGATTTGGTATATACAAGATCATGTCATCTACAAAAAGACAGTTCTACTTCCTCCTTATAATCTGGGTGTCTTTTATTTCATTTTCTTGCCTAACTGCCCTAGCTAGAACCTCTGGTATAAGGCTACATAGAAGTGGCAAGCGCAGATATCCTTGTCTTGTTCCTGATCTTAGGGAGAAAGCATATAGTTTTTCACCATCAAAAATGTTAGTTATGGATTTTTATAGATGCCACTGATCTGGTTGAGGAAGTTAGAAAAGTCAAGAGAGAAATAAAAAAACACTAAGAGCAGATTAAAAGAAAGAAGAAGTAAAAATATGCAGTGGGAGAGTGCAATGACTAAATGATATGATCAAGGAGAGGGACTAAATGATAAAAATACAAATCTAAAAACAGTTCTGAAAGGAATTCATAAAAAATGATTCTGAAATTCTCTGCCTTTAGTTAAGTGTATGCTTTTGGCAAATCATGCAAAAATTCTGTGCACTTTGGTTTGTCAATTATAAAAAAACTGGGGCATTTATTCTATAAAGTACCTTTTTTGTACTTTGTGTGTACTTAGTATATATTTTTATATATTTTGCATGTTTCAGGATATGAGGCACTGAAGATCTAAAAGAGATACTATGCTATTTACACTTAATTTATTTTTTGGCTTTATATTTCCATATTCTACAAAATAATTCAGGTAGCAAAACAGGGAAGGAAACGAGATAGGGAAAGAAGGTAGAAAGTAAAGAAAAAGAAACATAGAAAAGGAAAAGATAAAGAATAAAGATACAGAAAGGGAAGGAAAAAATAAGTATGAAGAAAATATGGAAAGTAAATACGGACAGCGACTGAGAAAAAATAGTTCAAGGACAATGAGAAGAAAGCAATGACAAACAGGCCTAAGGGAGCCATATCTTCACAAATGACTTCTAAGGAGCCAGAATGCGGAGAGGGCAGAGGAGGAAAGGAGTTCACTTTATTGATGGTGATAAGATCTTTTAATAGAAAACATATTTCTTTCACCATAAGTAAGACCCTCTTTGAGGGCTGCTTACTTCTGAAATGAAAAATAAAAGATAAATACACCTGAAAACCTTTTCAAATGTTAGAAGATTAAATTATTTTCACCCAGAAAAAATTCTACTGTAATCCTTCCCCTAGATACTGAGAGAGTAAACAGTTATGAGTTGTGATCTTGTGTCTATCATCATCACTTAACCAGAGACAGCTATTGTTTTGGATCCTCAGTTTCCTTATCTATAAAATAAGGCAGCTGGATTAGAAAATTCCAAAGGCCTCCTTCAGTTCTCACATTCTGAGATTCTATGTAAGCTAGCAAAATAAGAACTTATTTAAGGGATGAATACTATAAGCTACCAACAAAAGTAATACAAGAAAGAGAACATGATATGTAATTCAAAAGAAAAAAATATCAAATAACGGAAAAATTTGAGAAAATCAAATCCCTAGGTCTGCTTAAAGTAAAAATTGCTATCAACCTCTAGGTGGTAAGTGCATTACAAAGATCAGAATCTTTCCTAACGGTAACATTTATTGGAGAACAGTAGGAATTTATTTTTAAAAGAATGACACCACCTCATCTGAGAAGCAGACCAGCAGGATGAATAAGACACTTGTTCATCTGTACTTCTGTGATTTTTCTCACTTGGTATTATTTGCAACTGCACTTTTATGTCTGGCAGCAGTGCCAGTATGAATGATGTATTATTTTTATCATGTTGATTACACATGTTCACCAGTTTAGTTGTCCATATATGCTTGGTGTGGTTTGCAAATACTCAGTGACAAAATCCAGAGCATGGCATTTTCACAGAAAGTGTTTACTGTGAAATTTCTCCTTAGAAGTTTGCTTTTCTTTACAGCTTTGATCCACATGACATCCACAGACCTACGTTTCAAATAATGGCTTATAGTGAAATTAAGAAAATGACTGCAGTAGGATGTGGTAGTTCTGGAGCGAACCTCAGTTTCTTATGTGATTAGAGATTTGGTCAAATTTAAAGTCTGCTAAAATTTTCCAAACTGCGCTTCTTCAGTTTTATGGGGCCTTGGTACCTACATTCTGTTATTCATCAACACTTCACAGAAATACTTGATTTGTCTGAATGAATTTAAAAACCCACAACTGAAGAAAATCAGAAAAACCTGGTTTTAAATATCAAAAGATCCCAAATGAAAAGTATTTCTACAGGCCACACTAAGCAAGTTTTATTGATCAGTGTACTGCTTTGCAGGATGAAATTGCTGCAAGATCGAAGATAAGAAAATAAACTTACTGGTAAATATCTTTCCTGAGGACAGTTCTGCCAAGGGGATTGTCAGCTTGGGGAGCCATAGCAACAGAGCCAATCTTCAAAACCATCGTGTCTTCTTTTGCTGCCTGATTAACTGTAATAAAAGAAATGGATTCATGAGGTATTCAGTGGGTCTGTGTGTACTTTATGCATATGGAGAAATCTAAATAACGGGTAGAGACACATGAAGATAAAACCAATAAATGAGGGCAAGGAAAAAATTATGTGAGAAATAAAAATATTTGAGGCTTTTGAGAACTACTTCCTTTATATCCCATTAAGTAATTTTCCGTTGTGCACAATTAAAATGATAGTTAAAAAACCCAACAACTCCATCCCAACATTAAAACATACAATGTTAACTACGTATGAGTCGTGTTAAAGTAGTATGTTTCTCAAATTTCATAATCTTATGCTACTACGTCTTTCTCCCAAGTGACTGTCAGCCCTGGGTTTTTGACACTGCCATTGCAGTGTACGCATAGATTATTGTCAACAAAGATATTAAAGGTCACTACAAGGTCAGTGACAGATTCTCAAACCATTTAAATTTACATGACAAATAATAATTAAATACAATACACACACACATATGTACACACATGGTCACAGCACTTCAAGTTGTAACATGTCAGAAATTCCAAAAGAAATATAATGGCTGCAACGGCAAAGAAAAAAAAAACCAGGTAATTGTTTAATATACAAGGACATTTCAACGTGTTATTCTAGGCACTTTTTAATTTAAGTAATTTCTACTGTGAACTCGCTTGGGAAATAATTTCATACCTATGTAAAACTTCCACCTCCTAATAGAATCTAACACTCAGGTAAGTAATCTCAGAAAACAATAAAAAAATGAAAAACAATATATATATATATATATATATATATATATATATATATCAGAATTTAAATATATATAATTCTGATCCTTTGTATTGAATAAAGCAACAGCATTTTGCCATGTTCTTATAAAGTTTAACAATTTTTCTGTAAATCACTGGCTAATTCAATGTCTTTTCTAAGGACCATTTGAAATGGATAAGGGTTCTTCATGGCCCCATTAACTTATATTAATATAAATTTATATTCTACTCCCTCTTGTCCAACAGATGATGCCATTGTAGTAGCTGTTCAAAAATTGTTTAAAATTGCTAACAATATACAACTTTGTGGCTTTTGAAGAAAACAGATACTCAAACTCATCGTTTCTCCCAAGAAACTATCATCTGCCACAAATGGAACAGAACAGGACTGGCTGCAAGACCTCGAGAATATCCTGAGCAGAACACGCCTACAAAGGCATACAATCCATATTTCCCAAACTGTGGTGCCCAAAGAATGCAAAAGCTAAGAGATTATTTCCAGCTGCTTCAGCAGTATACTCAGTATGGTCTGACTTAGATTAGACTAAAAAAGAAAGTCAGAATTAAGAAAATCAGAAAAAGTTACAAGAAAGATACTCAGGAAAAGAAGGAACCAGGATGAGATGTACATAAAGGGAACGGCAAAACAGCTGGGAGGTGGTGGTCCCAAGGACAGAAAAAGGGGGAGAAAGAGATGAGCTATCATAATAAATATTAGCATGTGGATGGTGCAATAAAGACAGTACTTTTAAATGTCCACAGCAAAAAAGATCAAATAGAAAACGGCTTCTCATGCAGCTGTACTCTTTTCAAATGACTAGAGGTCTGGTTTGATTATAGGTCCTCATACTATGAACATTGTTTACATTTCACAGATCTTGCATTTTATGCCAAGCTTATCAAATAGTTCCATGTGGGGAAAACCTCTGATTAAGCAGCAGGCATCAATTAAATCAATAAATAGTAAGTCTAGAGAATAGACCATACCACAAAAGTGCAATTAGTATACTTGCTAACTGTTCTTCCAGGCTACAGATACTACTCACCATATGAAAGTCTGAAATGTAATAGAAACACTGCAGTAAATGAGGTACATATGGAAGAAAAATGACGTACTTGGTGTTACATACAAAGCCAGATCCAAGAACAGAATTCTGTTTCTGTTAGAGCCAAAAGTGTTCTCACTAGATTATACTGACTATAAAGTTTTAATAATAAAGAAAAGCACTGAATGCAGATCATTCACAAACTAAATAAAAATAATCAATTTTATTATAGAAAGTATTTAGCTTATCAAAATGTACCTTTGAGATAGAAGAAAAAATAATAAAATATGTATTTATATAAGAAAGTGCTTTGATTCAGTTCTTTAGTTACTTTATACTTAGAAAAAAGTAAGCTTCCCCTTTTTTGGTTTATTTCACCTGCATTTAATAGTTGGACCATATGAGGAAATGTTCCCTCTAGATGCATTTTCAACATGAAAATGAATGCCTTCCTTCTTTGCTTAAACTGTATTTTTAAAAATTTAGGCTCATGCGGAACTACTTACTCTAGAAGACTCATATTAGATCCAAAAAACAGTCCTCTATTCTGAAATAAATAGCTTAAACTGGAAGTCAAACACCTGTAGATTCAGGATCTTGATAATGATTGCACATAATGCAAACAATATTCAAGTTGAAAACCAGACTTTCAGTATCATTTGTTTAAATAAAATATTAGAATGTTAAGTATATTTTTCTTATTATTAACTGATTTTACACATGAACTATTAAAAACTTTTACAGTTAATGTAATGTGAAATGTAAGTCTGAAAGATCTTATCTTTTCTTGGTGCAAGAAGAGTGTGTATTGAAAATGAAAACGTTACGAACAACTTTGAAATTATGAGCTTAAGTGACCAGAACCTGAAGTTTAAATAAAGAGCAGAATTTTCATGCAATTGTTGGATAACATAAGACTGTTATTTATAAATAACTTTTCATAAATCCAGCAAGAAATAAGTGTTTCAGAGACTTCTTCCTTTAGGATTCTCAATATAAACTCAACAGAATAAAACATCTCAAGTCCCAAGAGTATTTGAACTTGCCTCTGTGCAATGTTACACTTTTATAAAGCCCTAACTGTAGTGACAACCCTACACAAAGCTATCATGGGTGAATTAATCATTTGAATTAAGAACAGCAATGATGAAAGACAAAGTGTCAAAAAAAAATGTAGAATGTGCCAAAAGTTTTGAATATTTGGCATGCAATATAACTACAGAAAGGCTATCTATCTATCTACCTACCTACCTACCTACCTACCTACCTACAAGATACATCTATCTATATAAATTACAGACAGGCATATTCTAGAAAGTCATTACCTCTCAGAGATAGTTTATAGATATAAGTACAGCTGACCCTTAAACAACAAGGGTTTGAACTCTGCAGGTCTGCTTGTATGTAGATTTTTAAAAATAAACCTATTAGAAAAATTTTGGAGATTGGAGACAATTTAAAACAACTTGATGAACTGTGTAACCCAGAAATACTGAAAAAGTTTAGAAAAAGTTAGGTACTATTGTAAGAATACTGCATAGAATACATATGACATATACACACACATAGACATAGACACACACAGAGGCAGAGGGAGAGAAGAAAAGAGAAGAGATATATGCAATACAACGTAGTCCAGACAAAAGACTTAATACACAAAGAGTTCTTACTAATTGATAAGGAAAAGA
This sequence comes from Neofelis nebulosa, assembly GCF_028018385.1. Lineage (NCBI taxonomy): Eukaryota > Metazoa > Chordata > Mammalia > Carnivora > Felidae > Neofelis > Neofelis nebulosa. The sequence goes on along the minus strand of NC_080795.1, from coordinate 45,666,719 downwards.
TGAGCAACTACCTAGAAAAAGAATGCAATTTTAATTAATGAGACTGACAAAAACCCAAAACTCTGTTAGAAACAGAGTAAAGAAATAGTAAACTGGTGCAGCTATTTAGACAGGCAATTTGACATCCCTTAACATCTTAAAGGTACATGCCCTTTGATCTAGCAATCTTTTTTGCTAGAAATTTATTTATATACATACTCACCCAAGTCATGAAAAATGCCACTAAAAAGGTGTTTACTGCAAAAAGTGTTTGTATAAAGGATTTAAATTAACCACAAGTTCACAGAGAAACAGACTATATTTTCCAAAATGGCTGTAACAAAATGCACTCTTTTTTCCATATGCTCTTATTCAAGGTTACCTGCTTAGGAAGTACTTAGGCATGTGAATTTTGAAACTCTACCTTAAAAATCCGACAATAACCACCACTAAAAAAAGAAAGAACTTTAAAAATAAGAAAGCAAAAGGCTAGAAATATTTTTGCAATTCCAATCAATTGAGGATTTTCCTAGTTAAAGCAGCTGAATAGTAAATTTATTTTTTTTTAATTTTTTAATGTTTCTTATTTTTGAGAGAGAGACAGACAGAGCATGAGCAAGTGAAAGGACAGAGAGAGAGTGAGACACAGAATGCAAAGCAGGCTCCAGGCTCCGAGCTGACAGTACAGAGCAGAATGCAGGCTCAAACCCACAAACCATGAGATCATGACCTGAGTCAAAGTCCGACGCTTAACAGATTGGGCCACTTAGGCGCCCCACTGAAAGGTAAATTTAATACAACACCAACAAAATTGTGTGATATGTAGTATTAATGATTATAATACAGTAAACCAAAAAACAAACAAAACAAACACACAAAAGAACTAAAGCTGTTTTCTCTCCCTTTTCCCAAATAGCCAGATTTTTATTCCTTCTGACATGTACACAAATCAGTGAAGCACAGAACCTGTTTCAATAAACCATGGCTGCGAATGATAGGAAAATAAAGCTAGAGTGAACTACTGAACTTCTAACCTCTGTCTCGTTGAAGAGGTGCTTAGTGGACAGGTGCTCCCATCCTTACTAAGAGTGAGCCCTCTTATATTCTGAACTATGCCTGCACATGAGTGTTGTTCAGAAAATACCACAAATCCTGCCTTAGTCAAAAAGGTGTCCAAGCAGACTGGAGGTTCCTCAAAAACAAAGAATTCTCAACACAGAATTACCATATGATCCAGCAATTCCATTCCTAGGTACATATCCCAAAGAAGTGAAAATGGGCTCAACAGACACTTGTATGCCAGTGTTCACAGCACCACTACTCACAACAGCCAACACAAAGGTGGCAACAACACAAGTGTCTAATAGATGAAAGTTAACAAAATGTGGCACGTCCATACAATGAAGTATTATCTAGCCACAAAGAGGAAGCTCTGATACCTGCTACAATTCGGATGGACCTTAAAAACATCATGCTAGGTGAAATAAGCCAAATATTTATGATTCTGCTTACATGAAACATGTACAGAATAAGCAAATTCATAGAGAAAGAAAGTAATGAGTACAGAGTTTGTGATGATGAAAACATCTGGAAACAGACAGTGGTCATGGTTGTAAAACCTGGGCAATGTAATTTATGCTGTTAATGTACACTTGAAAATAATTACAAATGGAAAAAATCTTGTTATGTGTATTTTACCACAATAAAAAAATTGAAAAAAAAAAGACTTCTGACTCAATGACTGAGATAATTTATACTTTATAGACAAAGTCTATCTTAAGAAGAAACATTTAACACCATAAATAAGGTTCACCTAAGGGCCATGACACTGATGTGGGTGGTGAAAAGAAGTTGTCATGTAAGTTTCTCTCACATGTATGTATATTTACAAAATTTTATTCAAAGGAGTACTAGAATGAATGTCTAACTGAAAGAATAAGTCACTATGAAAATGTCCCTCCTATTAACAAGTACCAAAGACATCCCAAATCATTCAGTACATCAAACAGGTAAAATATTTTATGATGAATAAGCAAATGTTGGATGCAGATCAAATGTGCACATAGAGGAAAGCTATGTCTGATTCTGGAAGATTTATCAGTATAAAATACTATTGAACACCTATTTAAAAAGTCTAAGCTAGGCTGGCTCATCCTGAAAAAGCAACATATTGCTACTGCTCTACATTTTAGGCCCAATTTCAAAACTTAAATGGGAGATGAAGCATATACATTCGGTTTCTTTTCTTTTTATTTGTATTTGTGATCAATATTGATGTTTTAGGATGTGAAATTTAAGGTGTGAGACCTTAAAATAGCATTAGGGATATCAGAGGAAGAAGGATTCAATCTAGGATTAGTTAGCAGGCAATTACTATTTAGAGGCCAATTACATCACATAATTTGAGGACAATTTGTAATTCCTGAACACTTCTGTAGCAGTAAAAACTCATCACAGATAGGTTGCTTTCCTTCCTGATTTGTCTGCACGACCTTTCCCAATTTTTTCATACAGCACTCCTGTATTTCTCTCCACCTCATACTACCCTCTCATCTCTAACACTTTTTTTAACACTTTTTTCCCCTTAGGTTTCCATGAAGTTTTGGCCCTTACCACTTGTTTACACTCAAATGAAAATAATAAGAAAATTATGGAATGAAAACACAAAATACACACTACAAAGAATTTTCAGTAAATCTGGGGTGCCTGGGTGGCTGAGTCATTTAAGCCTCCGACATTGGCTCAGGTCATGTTCTCATGGTTTTTGGTTCCAGCCCCCATTGCTCTGAGCTGACAGGAAGGAGCTTACTTCCTGCTGAGAGATCCCGCAGATGGATCCTCTGTCTCCCTCTCTCTTTGCCCCTCCCCTGACTGTTTTCTCTGTCTCCCTCTCAAAAATAAACATTAAAAAAAAAGAAAAAGAATTTTCAGGAAATCACAAAAGCTTACTAACATAAATTATTTTAAATGAAATTACAGAAACTCATTCTGGTTAGGAAAATAAATGTTTTTATACTACCCAGAGAGGTATCTGTAGAAAAGAAAACCCTTAATTGCTAAAAAAAAATTTACAATTTGTTAATAATATAGATATCATAAAACTTTATTCTTATTTTCATCTGGATACAAATTTTCTGCAATTTTATTTTAATGGAAAAACTTATAGATACTGTAATATAATGATATTTTAAAATATTTATTTATTTTGAGAGAAAAAGAACAAGTGGGGGAGGGGCAGAGAGAGAGAGAGGAAGAGAAAGAATCCCAAGTAAGCTCTATGCTGTCAGATCAGAGCCCTACACGGGGCTGAATCTCATGAACCAGTGAGATCATAACCAGCCAAAATCAAGAATCAGATGCTTAACCAACTGAGCCAGCCAGGTGCCCCAATATAATGATAGTTTTAAAATACAATGGACTACTTCAAACTCTTATCAAAATAATCCTAAGTTTTCTCAAATAAAGAAAGCCAAACTACTTCTGTTTCCATAGTGTTTTCCCCCTATTTGCAGTTGAAAAATCAAAAAGATGGTCTGAAATCTCCATGACCTTTTATGTCTATCCCTCTTTCTGTATGGTTATGAAAAAGTGTTATTATGACACAAAATGGGTCTCAGAGAGCTATACTGTTTAAAAATATAGGTTTCTTTTTTTGCCTAAGTAATTTTAATATAAATCGTATTAGTTAAACATTCATTAGATACTCACATAATAAAGGATAATAACAAGGAAAAAGCACAAAGGTCAGCGTGTCTACAATGAGCATGCAGCCTCTATCCTGGTTAGTAGTTGCCTCTCAGATCACTTGTAATTGCTCAATGAAGACTAACTTTATTCTTTACCATTCATGTGTTTCTACAAAGTCTCTGAACAGATGAAAACAACTGTATAATACTGTCAGAATACAGCATATACAGACAATACTAATTTTTTTTATTTCAAAATAATCAATTTTATGACAGTTCTACTAAAAATCAGAAAGAAAATAGGAACTGGTTAATACTAAAAACCCATGAAGTACAGGGGCAACTCGGTGGCTCAGTCAGTTACTTTTGGCTCAGGTCATGATCTCACAGTTTGTGCGTTCGAGCCCCACGTCAGGCTCTGTGATGACAGTGCAGAGCCTGCTTGGGATCCTCTCTCCCTCTCTCTCTTTCCCTTCCCTGCTCTCCCTCTCTCTTAAAAACAAACAAACATTTAAAAATATCCACTAAGTATAATACACTGAATTTATCTCTATACATGTTGGTAATTAAGAACTATAAAGCTCTACAAATTTATTTTTTACTTAGGGAACTTTTTAAAAAAGGACCATTACCTTGAATAAAACTTTATTTATAATGTTAGGCAGAATAACTTTCCCCAATTAAGACTTGCCTTTGGGAGACAGAACAAGAGACAGACTAGGCTCCAAGAAGAAACAGAATGAACTAGATGCTTTTCTTTTTTTTATTTGCTATCACTGACCATTCAAGCTCTTCCTCCTCCACATAATAACTAAAAGGGAAAAAAAAGCTTTACTGTTTTCATGTGGCAGAGGCTAGTACTTATCCCTCAACTACCATTCTCTCTTTTTCTAATTCACATGGCCTTAATTTATGAGCTGGGCACCCTACCACCTAGGGAAATACTGTTCTCAGCCTCTCTCAGAGTGGGGTGTAGCCATATGACTATGTTTTGGCCAAAGAGGTATATAAGCAGTAGTGAAATGGGGGACTTCCAGATACTCTACTTTAAAAGAATGGGCACATCTGCTGATTCAGTTGCCATTTACTGAAAGCTAACTATGCAGCTAGCACTATTCATGTAGTCTCCACGTAGTCATCATTGAAAAGTAAGCTGTCAGTAAGGTCTATCATCAAGTCAAGCACTACTATTACCATTTATATGTAGGAACTTAGACTTAACTTGCTTTAAATTTCACAGTTCTGAACTAGTAAATCTGGGATTTGAACTCAGGTCTCTGTAACTTCCAAGTTCATACTATGTGAACCACTATACTAGAACTTCACTCAATATCCTTAAAGTTCTTCACTGTTTTCTAGCATGGGGGAAGCAAAAATTTAAAAGTTACTCTCACGGTTGGAGGCAGTGGGATTCTAAATTCATTTCATTACATTTTATTTATTTATTTTTTTTAGTAGGCTCCATGCCCAACATGGGTTTGAACTTACAACCCTGAGATCAAGAGTCAGATACTCTACCAACTGAGCCAGCCAGGTGCCCCAAATTCATTTCATTTTATTTTATTTTATTTTTTATTTTTTTTATTTTTCAACATTTTTTATTTATTTTTGGGTCAGAGAGAGACAGAGCATGAACGGGGGAGGGCAGAGAGAGAGGGAGACACAGAATCAGAAACAGGCTCCAGGCTCTGAGCCATCAGCCCAGAGCCTGACGCGGGGCTCGAACTCACGGACCGCGAGATCGTGACCTGGCTGAAGTCGGACGCTTAACCGACTGCGCCACCCAGGCGCCCCTCATTTCATTTTAAAACCTAAGTTAATTTGCACTGAGAAGCCTGGAAGAAGCCACAGGAACCTTGGGTGTTGGCTATTTTTTTTTTTTTTTAATAATTTCTACTTACCTTAGGTATATAGAACCTAAAATTTGAGATAATAAAACAAATGACAGTAAGATAAGCTTCACTAGCAAAAGTCCTGATGAAAAAAAAAAATCTACTTTTTACTCTAGTAATTGAGTCAGAAACAAACCCAGTATCCTGACATATCTCCTAAAGGTTTCGTTGTAAAATGACTATAACATAGTTACTCTTTCTAAAACACACCAGAGTACAAACTACAACCACCAGCCATATTAAAAAAGAATAGAAAAAACTAAACTCCCTAAATGGAAGTTATGTAAAATCAGACCACAAAAACCTCTGAAGGCCATACCTTCAATACTTGGCTGCATTTCTTCTGTTTTTGGAACAAAAATTCTGATTATGCTTGTGTTGATATAAATCAAAGGTAAGCTGCGTGAAGTCAATGTATGGCTCCTCATGGGCTGACCAGGAGATTTTCTTTTCTCTTTTTGGGTCCTTGGTAATTTTGCTTGAAATATACTTGCAATGGCATTAAGCAAAGGAAAGCAAAGGACAATATCAAAAGCTTGTGCTGAAAGAAGAATTTCATGAAGAAAATGAGGGGAACCATCCGTTAAACCTTCAGATAACTTATGAAAACTTCTTCGCTCATTTCTTGATATTAACTTGTGGCGGACATTTTTTGTTACAGCTTTTGTGTATGTCAAAGAGAGAAATCCATGCTGCTGATGAGAGCCATCTAGGAGTTTTGCTGTTGTCTGTTCCAGAAAGAGGAAATCACAATACAAACTTCATTACAAAAAAGAAAAAAAAAAAACTATGTGAAAGCAGAAAATAATCTCAGTTGATATTATAATCTTTTACTATGTCTACACCCTCTGATGAGCACATTACTGATCAATTCCACACATGGGGAAAAACCATCTAAGACTTGGAATGCTGAACTGAAAATTAGAAATCCTGAGTTCTAGTCTAGATCTTGAGAGAGGCAATTAAACTTTGTTGTATCTGTGTCTATGATTTCTACATTCTCTGTGATATTCAGAATTTGCAACAAGACATCTCCGGATTTTACCTTTTCATTCTTGATAATTTTTCATTAAAAGTACCAATGTGGATCACAGAGACGTTGTTTATGCAGATGAAACTGAAATAACCATGTAATGTTCTTCCATTTGTAATCAACAAACAATCTGAATAGAAAAGATGATTGACTTCCCTCGACTTAATTAACATTTATGAGAGCAGAGTTTTTTCTTTTAATAATTTGGCTAATGTATATGAGACTAAGCCCATAAAAAGAGCTTCATTGATACCATGCTTTGATAACTAAACCAATCATTTAATGCATGTTTATTGGAGATAGTAACATAACACAAAAATAAAACATCTGTCTTTTAGAACTTGCTTATTTTCAGTGGCTATCATTCTGTTTACAAAACCTAACTATCAACTCTCTCACAATTCAAACTCCTATTCCTTGAGTTTAATGCTACATAAATACACATACGACATTTGACTGACAGTAAAAATTATAACATTATATCATCAATACTTCTGACAAAACATGTCCAATTATATTCAAATTACACACTATAAACAAATTGTAGTAAAACAGCATACTTTGAAGAGTGAAATAAAATGCATACTTTCTATTTTTCAACATTAAAGGACAGCTCTTAAAGTTTTCCTGAACCAATTAATGTACATAAAATCCTATTTTACACATCACTCAACATAAAGTTAAGGTGTTATACACATTTCCAACCTCTCTTCCCAGGGCCTGATAAAGTTTTTAGGTTATTATAGTCCAATGCGTGATGTTGAGAGAGGAAGTGCACTGAGAAAGAACAACAAACAGGAAAAAAGTGAGAGTGGCAAAGCAGCAAAGTGCCCAGGCCTATGTTATCCCAGCACTGGTGAAGCTCTTTTGCTTCCATTTTCTTCCTCTCACATTGCTACCTATCACCTAGTGACACAGCAAGGGGAAAATAGTAGGCATTTTAGCTGTCACTGTTGATTTTGTTTTTAATCTGGACTTTACAATGAACAAAGGTAAGATAAAAGTTAGTTATCTTTGTCTATGTTCTTTTTTAACCTCATTTTCTGACCATTAAAAATAACCTGGGAAGTAGGCATTAAATGGATGTGCAAAATAAGAAATTTCCTGTAACTGTCCTGCTGCCTTCAGAGGTGTTTTTTTGTTTTGTTTTTACTGTTCCCAACTTTCTAGCTGCCTCTCTGATTTCCCTTTCCTTTTGCTTTCTACACGGAAAAGGAAATACAGTAAAGCAAGAAAACGTGCTACCAGTCTTATGTCCATCTTGCTAGGTAACAGGAAACACTGGATGGAGAACGATGGCTGTGATATAGCCCAACAGCAACAACACTGTCTGTATTTAGATGTTTAAACTGGACTTGGGGGGCAGGGTTATAATCAACCACTAATCTAAATAACCTAACTCAAATCCTCCTTAATGGCTATGCTTGAATCCTGGAAACAGTATAAAAGGTGCTTCAGTGTATGAATGTTTTGATTTGGAAAACATATTTTAAACATATTGAACGTAGGTACTCTTGAATGTAAACTCCCCATGAGAGAAAGTTTGTTGAACTGTTGTATCCTCAACTCCCTTAATGTACAAGGAACAAAATGAAAAAATAAATGAATACTAGCTGGAGTGAGATAATGTAAATATTACTTTTCATATGGTAATAATCAGCATCTTATACTCTTTAAAATGAAAAGTTAGAAAACACTGATAATTAAAGAAGTATTATAAAAATGCAGAAAAATTTTAAAGGGCATTAATAAGTTTGGGTTTTTTCATGAATATACATTAAAATTATTAAGTACGTAAAAAAATTAAGAATGTTTCTCAGAGACACCAATACCATTCAAATAAAAATAAAACTGAACAGAATTTCCACTGATATAAAAGCCACATGTAGAGACGTTTTTTCCAGACTAAAATTCCAGAAAAAATGTCAGAATCCAATTAGAAACTAGCATTTGCTATTCAAATACAATATTAAACAACTGTTTAAAATATTTGACTAATTTTATCACCTTTTTAAAGATCTAGGTCTTAAATTCCTTTTGAGCTACAAAAAAGAGGAAATAGTTCACACATGCTAAGAAAACATCTAATGTTTGCAATGATTTAAAAAATTCTTGGGGCGCCTGGGTGGCGCAGTCGGTTAAGCGTCCGACTTCAGCCAGGTCACGATCTCGCGGTCCGTGAGTTCGAGCCCCGCATCAGGCTCTGGGCTGATGGCTCGGAGCCTGGAGCCTGCTTCCGATTCTGTGTCTCCCTCTCTCTCTGCCCCTCCCCCGTTCATGCTCTGTCTCTCTCTGTCCCAAAAATAAATAAAAAACGTTGGAAAAAAAAAATTTTTTTTTAAATTCTTAAGAGAATTGCTATTATCATTGTGGTAATCTGTTCTTAATATTTTTAAATTATATGCATTTGTATTGACTTTAAGAATGGCGTTTAAAATAATTAGCTTAATGACATATCCAGATATATTGTACCACTTAGAAAAGAATAAGGTTCTAAACTTCTAAAAGCCACTGGTGGACAGTCTAGTGTTCATCCTATATCCAGCAATGACAGGCATATAGCCCTGTCCAGATTCAAGATCACCAAATACGGTAATGTGGATTAGTTGTGAGAAGGAAATGGCATAATAGAAAGGGGAAAAAAGCAATCTAAGTAAAAGCCATAAAAGAAAAGACAAAGCAGTCTGGTCAACTCTTGATTATTCAATACATGCACAATTTAAAAAACATTACACTTAATGTCCTACACTTCTATTTTCTTATGCTGATGGTAAAGTTAGTTTGTAATTACAAAACCAGAGTGAAAAACAGTATATGCAAGTAACTCAGAAACAAATTAGATGGTACTAGAAAATCAGTCTATGAGTTAAAAGTAAAGTAGAGTTCATTTACAAAGTGGATGACACAGAGGAAGATAAAAATCAAGAGTTGACTCTATGGATAGTTCAATTCCTTCTCTGGTTTCCTGTTAGTGGGAGTTCTGTAGCATAATTTTAAAATGATTTCTTACAGAAGGAAAGAAGCCAGAGCAATTACTGAAAGGGTCCTGCTTGCTGATGGGTCGAACCAACAAGGTGCGTCTGTTCAGCTTGTCAGTACAGGAAAGGAAGACACCTCCACATTGCCCCAAAGACCAACACTCTTCCCCAAGGCTTGAGGTGATGGACAGGAGCAAAGAAGGTGAAAAGACAAAAAGCAATAAAAGCCATAAGCAAAAAAATCTGGATAGTTTTAATTTTGCTCAAGTTTGCATGGGCTCAGGTTTGAGCCCCTGCTAGGTATGGCCTCTGTCTGGACCATCTTCTGCAAAAGCATTGTTAATGGAAGTAAATGAAAAATAATTGCTTTTAGTGTCAAATTACTACTATTAGTTTATGATAAAGGACAATCCAACATGAACTCACTTATGAATAGGAAAAACTTCTAAAACATCAACATAATAGTACATTAATGATAAAACATTTTAATAAAAGCAATCCTACCTTTGATTTTTGAAAAATTTACTTAAAAGCTATAATAGGAAAATGGTTACAAAACACAAGCATTTAAAGGAGTAGTTTTATTTTGTAATGTAATTTTGGAAGAATAGGTCAAAAAGAATTTATCTGAGCTCTAATTCTTGCAACCATTAGTCCTATTGCATGAATGAACAAAGATAAACAGTTTATAATATATTTTCAAAAAATCATAATTACTAAATGAGTCTCACCACAGGTTTTTCTTTGCACTGTAGAAATACTCCTTCAAAATGTCCTGACTGCCAACCTTCCCCTGGCCTGGAAAACATAAGTTCACCTTATCTGTTCTTTTCAATTTTTCTGAGTTAAAAACTGAGCATATATAACTATTTCAAATAGTTACTATGTAAACAACACTACACTGAACTGAAACGTGGAACTGACAATGCAATCAAGAACAATTTATTTTAGCACCACACCCTGGGTAGTTTTGCATAATAGAAGCATTTGTCTTATTGGTAAAACTGTATACTTATTGATTGGTTATTTATTTCTACCTTATCTCTGAGACCACAAGGCCCCTAAAAGCATGATTTATGTTTATTTTTCTTACAATACTACATCCTCAGTGCTTAGCATAGTGCACATAACACACAACAAATATTTTGAATAAATCAATGGGTAAATATTTAAAACTTACATAATTTAACAGTAAAGTCATTGATGATCTAGAACATAGATTATAATGTTCACATCATCAGAAAATTATTACAGCTATAACATAATAATCGTGTATCACTTGAAATAATCATGTATCACATGTATCTATATCTATCATATAGAGATATACTATTCAGGAGGATCTAAAGAGCTAAACATTACATTATCAAAGATCAATTAATGATTCATGGTTAGTATAAAAGAAAATATATGCTTCATAACATTCTACTATTACAACAGGTTTTAATATATACCCAGCAAAATATTTTGAACTTCGTAATTATGACACAATTTTTTGGCTAGATAGATTTGATAGTCATTGACATAAGCAATAGGATATGTGTGACACGCAATATGATAAGTAATAAAAATTCAAATGTTTTTAATGCAGAATTAGAAACCTGTTAAAGAAAAAAGATTCTGTTTTTAGGGTATATGATGCACCAGTAAAAGTACAGAAACAGATGTGGTTCTGCAGGCACTCAATAAATAACTGCTGAATGAAAATTATGAATCCAAAAAACAGACTTTAAGGCTGTTTCTATACTAAATTAATATGAAACTAAAAATATGATGCTGTTTAAAAAATAATTTTAAAAAATGTGTTTTATTATAATTCAATTAAAAAATACAAATTCCAGAGTAGTATTCCAGAATAGCAAAAAAAAAAAACCCCAAAAAACTCCAAAAAGTGCTAGTTATTTTGTATTTGGGAAAAATTAATGACAACATTGCTATGTATCTTTGTGAGGATATGTAAAACTTTACTTTTTGGGGGCGCCTGGTTGTTGCAGTCGGTTAAGCATCCAACTTCAGCTCAGGTCATGATCTCGCGATTCACGAGTTCAAGCCCCGTGTGGCGCTCTGTGCTGACAGCTCAGAGCCTGCAGCCTGCTTCAGATTCTGTGCCTCCCTCTCTCTTTCTGCCCCTCTACCACTCACACTCTCTTTTCCTCTCAACAATAAATAAACATTTAAAAAAAACCCAAAATACAGTTGTTTAAAACTTTATTTTTTTACTATTATTTATTATAAATAAATTATATTTGCCCACAATAATACTTTTGATAGAAAGTTATTAGGGCAAGAAAAATCTGGTTCTAGGAATATCTACCACATGTATATTAGTCAAATGAGAGATTAAGAAAAGTCTCCAAAGCACAAAGGGCCATGAGATGTCGCTCCATTTTAATCTGTGATTTAACTCATATGGAGAGTGGACAGCAAGTATACAGCAAAAACAAAACCATCCACTATGTCTCCAGTATCTTTGCAAATATAAAAAATAACAAACTGAGATGATTAGTAAAAGCAGCTCATTTAATATGGCAATATGGGTATTTATGAATAGATTTGCCATCGCATGAAACAAAACTTTGTTATATTCCATATATGAATGAATACCAAGTAAAATTTATCAATTTATCTGTTAAGAACTCTCTTTGGGAATAAGTACAGCACTTCAAAAAATAACAAAATATAAAAATTCTTATATAAGACTGTGTTCAAAGAAAGCATAGCTTTTCCCATATTTATTATTTACCTGCTTCTATAGTGATCAATATTGAAACTTTCTATTTTACATTTCACTTTGGTATATACATCCTGAACATCTATGGAAGCACTGAGATCTTCTAGTTCACTGACCATACAAAGCTCTGCAATAAGAAGCAAACATAATCAGCATTGACCTCACAATCAATATTAAAACCTTGTGTTTTACATTTAATGTTCATGTATACATCCTTAACTCCTAGAGAGGAAATGAGACTTTCTGTTCATTAACCATACAGGATTCTACAATAATAAGGAAAAGTAACATCAATATAGGCCTCACGATTAAGATAAAGCACCTATTTCAAGACAGAAGAAATCCATTGATGCTTGAAGTACTGTATCTAACAATCTTTGCATACTTTTAGTGAAAATGATATAACACATCAATGAAACCAATGAAAAAATTACTTGGCTTTTGGAATGAATTTTAATATAAAAAGACAAAATTTACATATTGCTAATAGAAAGCAACTAAATTAGACCTAATGATGTTTGTTTACTTTAAATGACAGTGATAAATAAAACTAGGTTCTACTATTTCTTTGAAAAATATGTTTAATATTTTACCTTTTTAGCAGAGAAGAAAAGTAACCCTGTACCTGTGCCTTTATTTTCAGGATCTGGAGCAAAGAGCTTTATAGTAATTTTGGGGAGAACCCACTGCATCCACAGACTAACACGGCCACTGGATCCACCAATGTTACTTGTAGTTTGTTCCAAGGTAACAGAATCTGAAAATGGTGAGTCATCACCTGCTTGTACAGAATCTCCCTGGAATGAGAAAAAACAAGTGTGTAACAAAGAAAAATAACTATAAAAAATGATAAATTTTGAAGGCTCGACTTCTGGAAATAAAGTTTTACCAGATTATGGCCATATTCATTCATTTACCTATTGCCTATGGCTACTTTTTAGCAGTTAAGTAGTTCCTATAGAGATACTATGGGCCACAAAACCTAAAATATTTACTATCGAGCCATTTATACAGTTTGTCTACCCCTGCTATACAGCACTTATGTATGAATCTGCAATATCCATAGCAAAGTGATTACCATAATAAGCATGGAGTAAGAAATAGAACATTTATTATGTCTCACATATTACAAGAAGACATTAAAAAGTTGGATTTGATAATAGTTCTTTTTTAATTTTTTGAAGTAATTTCTACACTCAACATGGGGCTCAAATGCACAACCCCAAGATTAAGAGTAGCATGTTCTACCAACTGAGCCAGCCAGCCAGCTAGGCACGCCGACAACAGATTTTTACAATGACTTATATGGCTAAACGGCTCAAGGTAAAGACCATGAGCTTATTTAATTCAACAAATACATAATGAAGTACGAATATGTAATTTCCCACATTTGGAACTAACAAACTTTCTGTAAAAGGTTTGTTTGGTAGTCCTTGTTTTCGTTAAATGTTTTCAGCAGCTGTTACATGGTCTGGAGAAAATTATAAATCCTGGTTTGGAGTTGGATAACTTCAGCCTCAAGACAGGAAGAGATGGTGTCAGGGATAGTGATCACTCTCACGTATTGTGTTATTTTAAGGACTAGCTACCAAGTATTTGGGCTCTTAAAATCCCACCTTTGCAGTCCATTTAAAACTTTCAAAAATACTCAGGAGCCCAAACCCATTCTCTGAGAACTGATCAAATACACTATAGTATGCTTATTTACAAGACGTGTATATATTTTTAAACTTTAGTTATATGTACTTAAACATAGTCTGGTAAAGCAGCATGATACACTAGGTTAAGGACTTCTTCAGACCCTATTCATGTTTGTTTCCTCCTCTGCAAAATGGTTATTTTGATACTTATCTTTTAGAATTGTTGTTAAGAAGAAAAAAGAACATGAACATAAAGTGATTACATATAATAAACAATTCATAATTAGTAGGTATAATTATCGCCAACAAATGGAACGACTACTTACAAATTGTATGCTCACAGTCTTACAAAATTTGGTATTCTATCTATACCTTCTTGCCTTTCTCATTTTGTCATCTTTCTAACTTTAGCACCTTTTCCTTTGCCATATATACTCAACTTCTAATAGTTCTTTGTTGCTTTGAATGTCTCAAACAAAATGTTCACTTCCTATGCCAAGGAGTCATGACCAGTAGTCAACAGCCAGAACAAAACATCCCTTAAAATTTAATAGAAGACAACACAACATGGTCAGTATATTGCTTTCTATGGATAGTTTCTCAGGACAGAAGCCACTCATCTCTTAGTCAAGCCATTAGTCTGACAGCTAACAACAGGGACGATGAGTAAAACCTTATGTAAATCCAAAAATTTCTGCTCTCATTAGCACAGGCATGTATTCTACTCAGGTATATTCAGCGCCTACATGAAGTTTTTACCTTGACCTCATGATAATTTTTACAATCTCTTTCAATCAGAAGAAAATTTAATTTCCTTGAACACCCCAAAGGAGACTTAATGGGGAAGATTTTCACAAAAGAACAGACAAGTACTTATTGTTGGAATACTTAGACACCAAACACAGCAAAGCAATAGTGTCCTGTGATTTACTGTGACAGAAAATTATAGACTTAAATCTGAAGATAGTGAAGCCATTCCTTGTTACATTTACACCAAACAAGGCAAACAACTTCCTGTTCGTGATGTTTTCATATAAATGCTTCTCCAAAATAAATAGTCCTAATTCTGCTACAGCTGAAATTCTTACAATTTGAGAAGCGATACAAAAATTCAGGGTTTTGGTTGCTGTCTAAAGTAACACAACATCTAATGAAAAGCACAAACTAATCCCAGAAAAGGATGCATTTTACAAAGTCAAATTCAATAAAAGATAATATAATATAGTCAACATGCCTTTCTTTATGGGTAAATTCTTATAGCAGAAGCATTCATAAATTAAATTTTCCTTCAACAGTTAGAAGAACATCATACTCCCAAGAATGGAAACTGTGGAGAAAGCAGCACCTCAAATCAATGAGACCTAGATTTTTAAATATTGTTAGGTATATTCAGTAGGAATGCTAAGAACATGGTGGCTTCAAATTTAATAACTAAGCACTTTTGAAAAAGTTGCTCTCCCTCCTCATGCAGTTTCAGTTTTCATTTTGGATTTACAACATTTGGTGTGGTATTGTTAAATATGTTTGTGCATTAATTTTCTGCTCTATTTCCAAATCTATATAGCAAAAATAGAGCCAGAATTGAAGATGCTGAACTATTTTCCCACACCTCTTTATGCCAAGTTCTAAAATACACAGTTCAATTCTTTCACCATTCTGTTGCAAATTGACCAAAAGACTGAGTTTATTTTCCTAGCTGAATTTATCTTTGTTCATCTGGAAGAGCAAACACTGCAGCCCTTCATCCTTGGCCTGCTTTAGAGTTCAGGGATGATCATAGTTTTGGCCACACTGCTCCACTCCCTTATCAAAATAACTCCAGCATTCTTGTTCAATCACAAAACTTCCCAAAGGGCTAAACACTTCCACCACGGTTTGTACTTAAGTCAACAGTGACAAGTGGCCTGCTGTGGTTTGCACTACCTTTGCTCTCGCTATTTCAATGCAAGGGTGGGGAAAATGATGAACTGTTTTTAAGCTTCGTACTTACGCCTCTTACGCCTATTTCCCCTTCTACCACTATCCAGATGGATATTCAGGAAGCTAGAGCTATATTCACTGAAAAGTATGGTACTTCCTACCAACATGTCAACATTAAAAAAATTACTCATAAAGTATAAATCACCCAAGGATCATATAAACAAATACTCCTACTTAATACAGATAATTGTTAAGAATGTACTTTTTAAAACCAGATTCATTTGTAGTGAACTCTTCATAGTCAAAATAATGAATGTATTTGATGCAAATGAGAAAAACAGTACTTTATATAGTAGCAATTTTTAAAAATTTATGAACTTATTTGAATGCAAATATTAATTAGAAACGAAAAATTTAAAACTGTGATTTCAAAGCATTCCCTAGATACATAATCTATATAAATAAGCACAACAAATTTAAGGTGACCTCATAGCAACTCCTTATTAGATATGTCCCCTGAGGCAAGGGAAACAACCAAAAATAAACTATTGGGACTTGATCAAAATAAAAAGCTTCTGTAGAGCAAAGGAAACAATCAACAAAACTAAAAGGCAACTTATAGAATGGGACAAGATATTTGCAAATGACATATCTGATAAAGGGTTCATATCCAAAGTATATGAAGAACTTATAAAACTCAACACCAAAAAAAATGAATAATCCAATTACAAAATGGGCAGAAGACAACATGAATAGACATTTTTACAAAGAAGACATCCAGATGGCTAACAGACACATGAAAAGAAGCTCAACATCACTCATCATCAGAGAAACACAAATCAAAACTATAAGGAGATATCACCTCAAAACTGTCAGAATTGCTGAAATCAGCAACACAAGAAACAACAGGTGTGTTGGCAAGAATATGGAGAAAGGGGAACCCTTTTGCACTGTGGGTGGAAATGCAAACTGGTGCAGCCATTCTGGAAAACAGAACAACCCTATGATCCAGCAATTGGGTAACTACTATTTACCCAAAGGATACAAAAATGCTAATTCAAAGGGATGCACACTGATGTTTATGGCAGCATGATCTACAATTGTCAAGATATGGAAAGAGCCCAGTGTCCATTGGTAGATGAATAGATAAAAAGATGTGGTTTGTATATATTATACATATATATGTATATGTGTATACACACACACAATGGAAAATTACTCAGCCATAAAAAGAATTAAATCTCACCATTTGCAACAACATGGATGGAACTAGACAGTATAATACTAAGCAAAGTCAGTCAGAGAAAAACAAATACCATTTGATTTCACTCACATGTGGAAGTGAGGAAACAAATCAAACAAAGGGGGGAAAACAGAAAGGCAAACCAAGAAACAGACTCTTACCTATAGAGAACAAACTGATGGTTACCAGAGGGAAGGTGGGTGGGAGAATGGGTGAAATAGGTGAAGGGGATTAGGAGTGAACTTGCTGTGATGAGCACTGGGTGTTGTATCCAAGTGTTGAATCACTACATTGTACACCTGAAACTAATATTACACTGTATGGTAACTAACTGGAATTTAAATAAAAACTTAAAAAACTGGCATGAGGTGGTTCATTCCTCAATCTCCAGTAATTATTTATAATGCACTTATTTTCAGTTAAATTTAAAGTGAATATGGGTCAAAATAGGTGCCCAGGGTTAAAAGACAAAAACTTCTAGGTATAAAATAAATAAGTCCTGGGGATGTAATGCACAGCATGATGACTATATAGGTAATAATGCTGTATTGTGTGTTTGAAAGTTGGTAAGAGAGTAGGTTTTAAATGTTCTCATCACAAGAAAAAATAACTTGTAACTATGTATGGTGATGGATGTTAAGCGCGCGCGCACACACACACACACACACACAACACATATTTTTTAAACTAGAAGCAATTTTAATCACTGAATCAATGAAGGATAAGAATGTAAGTCAAATTTTGCCATGAAGCAAAACTTACAACATTAGAGGTTAATGTGTTAATTTTTACTTTTGGTTGAGTTGTAAATCAGTATTCTCACATACACTCAGCATTTTATATTTTTTTCTTATATAACAAAAGTTTTGCTCCTCCTTCTATGTGGTACAGAATTGTCTCTAGGAAGCAGAATCCATTATGAGCTAAATTTCGCAGTCCACCTACATATTATGTGTATGCACATATCCATGCCATATTATAAATTCCTCTTAGGATAAAAAGACTCTGTTTTAAATGTTTAATTTTTTAAAGATGAATATTATTAAGTATCCAATTAAAAAAATGTGAAAACACAAGAGAATAAACCCCAAAAAGGAAAGACTTATGTATCTTAGCATAGATAAACAAGGTATCCTAGAGACTCTTAAACACAATTCTGAGGTATATATAGGTTTGAGGGCTTGATTTTGTACTGCCACATGTTTTCAAAAAACTTCTAGGTATGAAATTAAAAGTAAAGGGGTTTCGGGCTAGAAACAACCCCTGTAGTCCATCAAAGATATAAACATACAAAACCTCTGTGGGAATAGGGCCTCAACCACTATGTAAAAGTCTCACAGGCTAATGAAAAACTCTTAATATAAGGTTACATAACACATAAGGAAACAATCTACTATGAGCAAGAGTTAACAACAGGATTAGACTCTCAAAAAATTTGGACAAATCTGATAAAAAATATAAAATAATTATGTTTAAAACAAAAGACCAAAACTTTTTAAAAAATAAACTCATACAGTTTTATGAATTCACATTGTAATATATTTGAAGAGACTTAATATATACATGCTGTAGAGTATAATAAATCAGATTTATTTCAATCATAATGAGTTGATATTCCCAAATCATTTAACATCCACATATTCAAGAACAATGTGTTTAAAACCCAATCTGCACACCAAGCATTGTACGGGTTGCTTAAATTAGGGTTATCCACTAATAATAAAGGTAAGAGGGGATGGATGGTAGTGGAGAGTTATTTCACATCCAGTATTTCCCACTGAGTAAGTAACATATTCAAATATACAGCCAAATTCTTCAAAATTAATAAAAATAAGTTAAAAATGGAATCCAAAGGATCACAGTAACATATCTAATATGCTAGAACTCAAAAGTAAAGGAATGAAAATTACAAAGATCATTTATACACAGTTCTAGCAGCACAATAAACAAAGAGAAATGAGAAATGAAAACTTGGGCACAAAGTTTGAATTCTGGATGAATTAAACCACAGACTGAGTCATAGATGGAGCATTCATACACACAGGAGAAAACAATGATTGTATTTTCAGATGTCATCATTTACTGGCTAATTCTCAAAGGCGTAAATTTAAACTCATATGGATACATAGTTAACCTTGATCCCCACATAACTATTTTCTTGAGAGGAGAAATTAAACATTAAATATTCAAATACATAGACACCTTCTAATTTGCAAAGTTAGATCAAAGCCCTAACAGTATTCACAAAAATCTTCCTGCCATTTATGGCAAATAAAGGAGCTAAATTATTTTAAGATATTTCTCAGGGAACAAGTATCCCAAATAACTGTAGGTTTCAAATCCATATTGGACTACTCACCTCTTTTCTTGACCACAGTATGTAAACAAGAGAAGATGGTACATTCTGAAAATATTTGCCACTTTTTCCTTCATAAGTCTGTATTACCTTTTGTAAGCTGCTTTACATGGTCTTCCTCCAATGGATATGTCTTTTGCATTATGATTCTTTCATTTTCAGATCTTTTTCACATAGGTCAGATTAAATCCATGGCTAACGCAAAACTAATAAGCTCACTAATGAACATTTTCATTGCTTATGTTTACAACTCATCAGAAAGAATCCTCAATATTTTAAATTTAAATGAATTGCAGGAATGTAAGGATCTTGTTATAGAAATCAGAATTTATTTTTTTAATTTTTTTTGTTAAGTAGGCTCCATGCCCAGTGTGGAGCTTAAACTCACGACCCTGCAATCAAGACCTGAGCTGAGATCAAGAGCTGAAACTTAACTGACTGAGCCACCCAGACACCCTAGAATGAATTTCTTTTTATGTGACTGAGAAAATCTCTCCCTTTGTTAATCTCTCCCTTTATTAATTTCCCCATTTTGGCTCATGAGGACATCATTCTTCTGGCTTTTTCTATTATAATACACCTAATAAAACAAAACTGCTACTAATGTTATATTTATTTTCAAGATTCTTCTCAAATGTTACTTCCTCTGCAAAACACCCAAAGATACTAGAGAATAAATTTGTTAATCATACTTCTATAATTACAGGGCATGTTCATCTCTATTACATCTCATATTAGGGCTACCATGTCCTTTTGTGTAGGTTGGACAGTGCACAATAGAGAGCACCATTTATACTGTACTTTGTATGAATGGCAGTCCCTAGATCTATGACCAACAGGTGCGACCACTCCATGAAAGCCTTGTCTTTTCCAGTCTTTCAATGTTTTTTTAAATGTCTCTTTCTAAAAGCCCACTTCCCAAAATAGGTAGTCATGTTTATCTGGACATCCCAGTAAATAAAGTACTTAGCAGTCAATTGTTTAATGGAACACTCTCCTTTCTGCCAGTGGAATGTCTCTATGACTTAACTTCATTTATTAATTTCACTTATACTATCCTTGTTAGCAACTTGTCACCCCAAGCTTTGATTACTCTTCTAAAGTATTTCACAAAGTGTATTCTGTGCAATGATAATATGTGGAAAAGAGTCTTCGGTTAAATAAGTTTGAAAACTATTACATTCAATAGAGTGGTTGTTGTTTTTAAACTGCAGGAGCTTTTGTATTCTAACGGTAGGAACTCCATGAAAGCAAGTTTTTACCCTAGAAGGGATATGCCCCATCGACCTCATAACTGCACATTTCTAGACTGGACTTATTCCTCATTTGGAGTGTGGAGTAAAACCCATCACTTGGGCCACTGGTTTCTCAGAATGTAGAATGAACGGGGATAGAGAAGCTGCTTGTGCAGTTGTCAAACAGATCTACTCTAATGTGTTAAAGCCTCAAAGCAAATTAAAAAAAAAAAAAAAGGTCCATTTAACTGAGTTTGATTGCCTTTAGTGTTTAAAAAAAATAACATCCCCTTTACCTGATGCTTCTTCCCATTCTGTACTTTGCCAAAGCTGTTTCCATAGAACATGTCTTCATGCAAAAACAATAACATAACTTCTACCTCTATCTATTATAGTAGTTCTCAGTGGTGCAAGTTCACCCCTGTGTTTGGGAAATGTATTCGGATATTTCTGGTTGACTCAATGATTGGGTGTCACTACCGGCATTTAAGAGTTAGGATTAGGGGGAATTAAGAGCTTCTATCATGAATAAGGCAGTCCTGAAAAATAAAATGATCTCAGAAATTTACACAGGTGAAAATCTTGGAAATATATTTGGAAATAAAACTGAATTCAGCTTTAGATCTAAACATTATTTTTTTGGCATTTCTGCACCATTTTATTATAATTATACACTAAGAGTTCCAGAAATGTAAATACTGAAAAGAAAGGAAGCATAAATTTTGCTTTATTCAAAACTCTACCAAGTTTGCTGCTATTTCAGAAAATGATGCCACCAATAAATGATGCCACAACAGTACCACTCGTGGTACTGGATACAGATGGGAACAAGTCTATTTGTTATCAGTCAAATTCACAGTAATTGTATGTACTGTGTACTTCATCATGTCTTCTTCTAACATAGTCATGCCTGAGCACTTATACATATATTGAAATATATATTATTATACTTTGAATTATATTCCTTTAATCCTTTATATTTTGAGCTATTAGATATTTTTGAAACATTATGTATATGTGCATTACATTGTTTTTTTTTTTTTCATTCAGGATAGTAAAGGGGCATTATAAAATATTAGTTATAAAACAGGCACTGGCATGTTGGGTGAGGTTAGGGTGTTAAAAATGAAAAGAAAGACTTTTATGACTGGAAGAGAGAAGGTGAGGATTTTGGGTTTGACAGGATTAAAAACCACTAACGTAAAGATAACAATAATACCCTGGTTCACAAAAAGGGCAGGGGCAGAGAGGGTAGGGGAAAGGGAAGCATAAGCCTCTTTTTCACTCAGCTTTTAAGTTTCCATACTTCTGAGGAAACATACCTTTACTGTGTCTCAGTTTTTTCCATTTCATAGAACCCGAATGTCCTGAACTACCCCACTACCTACTGAAAGCAATTAAAATACTTGGACCTAAAAGGAACATTAATAAATAGCCACTGCTACCACAGCTCCCCATGAGCCTTCTGAACCTGCCAGCTTCCACAGAAATGAGGTCATCTTCATTCTCAGCCCTGATATAGAACTCTGTGGTATATATCACCCTTCACTGGCAGCAGAACCTTTCAGAAACACTTACCTCAGTAGTAGTTCCAACATCAGCAGATGGGCTGCATGTGCTGGTATCTGGAGGAGCAGTGCCTACACTGCTTCTCACTGGAGAACCAGGGACAGGCCCCGCCACGGTTTCTGCATAGGCTGATGAAGGACTGAGATTACCTCTCCTCTGAATCTTATTCCAGACCTTATTCATGATCTCAGTCAGTTCATAGAAAAGCTGCACCTGAGCAGAAGAAAAAGGGAAAACAAGCCTTTCAACTTCCAGTCACAATTGACTAAATTACTACATGTGAAAAAATTAAAACAAGTCCAGGGAAATAAGAATATATGAAATAAAAATCTATCAGTATATCACCAATCATGATATTATATCATGATCTGTAATCTATGATAATTATCTAATATATATATTATAATAACATATGATCATGAATATTTTATGATACTATGATTCAGATGAGATATACAAAGAACAATTCATACAGAAAGTTTACAATTTTAAGTATTTTATCGTGATTTGAATTTGAAGCAGATATAATGAATTTACTCATACTTGATGTTTGCCACATATTCAAACTTTGATATTTTATGAGCAATTTAATTTTTTTGGAAAAACAGTGTTAATACAGCAATAATGTTAATTAAACAGCTTATTATGAAAGAGTGGATTGCTTTTAATACACAACTAATAGAACACAAAGAAATGCCTCTCAAACAGAGGTATCAGAATTAGATGTCAAATGTATACTAGTAAATATGATTATTTAATTACGCATGAAATAATTACCATTCTTATTTCTAAATGTTTTCCACATTTAAATTCTCCCTACTTTTCTGAGGAATAAATCTGAAACAGGATTTCTCACCCAGTAAAATAAAGTGTAAAAGAATGACATAACATAGAATGGTAAAAGGAAAATGTTACATA
Source organism: Neofelis nebulosa (assembly GCF_028018385.1). Lineage (NCBI taxonomy): Eukaryota > Metazoa > Chordata > Mammalia > Carnivora > Felidae > Neofelis > Neofelis nebulosa. The sequence goes on along the minus strand of NC_080795.1, from coordinate 45,643,539 downwards.
TAAGACTTTGCTATAGATAAAGAACATAAACTATTCAACCTACCATTCCCCTTAGATTTGTCATTCCAATATTCAGAGGAAAAAAATTGTTTAACTTGCACATTGTTTGACTAAGTTCTAAGATATTTACACAAGATTTCATAAATAAGCATTAATCACGGAATTTGTATGACAACATATTGCCATACACTGTATAAAACAAGTCCAAGGAAAAAAATGCAAACAAAATATATAAGCAAATCCACAGCTGGATACCATATTCTGCTTGCCATTAAAAAAAAAAAAAGGGTAAAATTCTCATATTTATAAGAAGTTTCAGCCCCAGGACACATCCAGATGATAAAGCTGGCTTCTTATGTGGGCAGAACAGATGCATAAAAACACTGTTGTCAACCCTTATTTGATATAAAACAGTACTTAGGTTACAGTTTTCTCCTGCTTTTTGTGTGATGAAGTCTCAAATCTCAGGTTATAGCTCTTTTTGCTTAAAAAAAAACATCTAATGGCTAGAGATCTTACAAAACACCTCTTAGAAAAATTTTAGTTCAAATTCTTTTGTCTTTCATAATCAAGAATGAGTTCTCCCTAAAAAGAAACAATTTTATTGCAAACCATATTTTGAAAAAAGATTTACTTCTTCTTAAACAATTAAAACTGACAAATAAGGAAAGCATACACCAAAGAAAACAACTTCTAGATACTTCTAAGGGCATAAAGTTAATTTATTTAAGAGAACTGATGCTTTTATTGTCACTATTTCTTATTTCCTTTAACTGTTACCCTTCAATAATTATGTATGAATGGCACTAAGTATGTGCATAATTAATGTGCCAAGCAAACACAGACATAAACTATAAACATATTTTTATTTTCAAAGGAGAAAGTTACTATCACAGAATTCAGACTTGCCAAATTCAAAGGTTTTAAAAAAATAAAAAAATATGAAGATAAATATTCAATTCTTATCCTTCAAGCTGTACTGAAAACTGCCAATGAAAGCTATCACTACCCCCCTATTAAAATGTCTAAAATCAGAAAGCCTAACCATAACAATATTGGCAAAGATGAAACTCTCATTTACTGCTGATCAGAATGCAAAATGTAGAATAGTTTGGTGGTTTCTGAAAAAGACATACATCTACCATAGGATCCAGCCATTGCACTCTTGTTTCCCCAAGAAAAATGAAAGTCTATATCCACACAAAGACAGAACACAAACGTTCATAGCAGTTTTTCTGTAATAATCCACAAATGGAAAAAAATCTCAAATCTTCACCAGTAAGGGGACAAATAATATGTAGTATATGCATGCAACAGAATATCTATCAATAAAAAGAAATCAACTATGGATTCATGAAAAACCTGACCTAACCTGAAAATAATTATGCTGAATGAAAGAAGCTAGGTTAAAAAAAAAAAAAAAAAAAAAAAAGGAGAGACACAGAATACAACTGTATGATTCTATTTATACAAAATCTTAGCAAATGACAAGTATCCATAATGACAGAATTACTGGCTGCCTGGGATGGGGTAAGAAGTAAAATGGAGGATTATGAAGTGGCACAAAGAAACTTTTGAGGATGATGGATGTATGCATTATCTTGATTCTGAGAATGGTTTCATGGGTGTACATATGTCAAATATCCTAGCATTAATTTAAACATGTGCAGTTCATTGGATGTAAGTATATCCCAATAAAACTTTAAAACTTTCTTAAAGATGAGCACCATGTGAGGCAGCTTTATATACACTATGTATGAAGATGACTGAATATCAATAATATCTTGTGTATCGAATCCCTAATGAATACCAAAAATGTAATGTTTCACTGTTTAAAACTTAATTTCACATCTATTTTCTCATTTACTCTATAAATAATCACATAGGAGATTTACTTGGATTGGAGAGGCTGAGAGAAGCCTCAAGCCGATACATTTCTAAAGAAGAGACATGATTTAAGTGGATGCAAAAAGCCACTGCAGTCTTAAGAATAGTAAGAGCAATAGCCAAGTGCAGGAGATGATGTAGGGGCATCGAAAGGCTCTATCCAGTTAGCGAAGAAGGACTTGTTTTGCAAGGTATTAGGAGAGAGAAGAGTAATCATAAAGGTAGGTAGAAGAAAACCATGGGTATACAATTTCAATGGAAATCAAGCAAGAGAATGGAATTTCAACAAGTGATTACTACTCCATGTTGAACACCAAAGAGCTCTAAGTGAATATATATTTTAAAAGGCTAGCTCATTTGGTATGCAGGTTATCACTAATCATTAAAACTCAATTTCAAGGGGCGCCTGGGTGGTGCAGTCGGTTAAGCGTCCGACTTCAGCCAGGTCACGATCTCGCGGTCCGTGAGTTCGAGCCCCGCGTCAGGCTCTGCGCTGATGGCTCGGAGCCTGGAGCCTGTTTCCGATTCTGTGTCTCCCTCTCTGTCTGCCCCTCCCCCGTTCATGCTCTGTCTCTCTCTGTCCCAAAAATAAAATAAAAAACATTGAAAAAAAAAAAATTTAAAAAAAAAAAAAAAAAACTCAATTTCAAAAAAGAGAAAAGACTTTTGTCAAAAACTTAAAAACAAGCAAACAAAAAAAAAGCCTTTGCATATAAAGCATAATCCTTACCCAGTCTAATTTTGCATAAAGATAAAAATAAAAATCGGGGGACTCAGAAAAATTAAAAATGAGTGGTACAAAAAATACAAATCTAGTTTTGTCTAAACTCAATGGTGTACTCTTAGACAGTAATGCCAAATTCTACTTCCTTACTGAAAACTGAACATAACTTAGCAATAAAAACTATGAATAAACAGGATAAAAAAGGAGCATAAAACCTATTCTTCCTCTAGTTTCACATACCTAAAACCCAAAATGGCAAAGATGGTTTTATGTTCCTGGAAATGCCTTATAGAAAGATGAAATATATCAATTTATTGGCTAAGGGAAAACTGAAACTCTATTATATTAAAAAGAGAATTCTACAGGCTCCTTTAATTTTAGAATAAACATAATTTTTAAGGTTAAAGAGAACAGTGACTAAACACATTAAAGAGAATTGGGTAACTTTGGTAAAACAGTTAAGATAAAGGCGCAAGGGTTAATGAAAATCATCCCTAGGAACAAAAACTCTCATTATTCAACTGTGTTAAATACTTATAGTGTCGAAGGCCCTTGAATGGCAATGAGTTCTAGGAACTGACATAGTAGTTTAGTTCACCATAGTTGATACAGAGACCCACAATAATGCCTAATATGACAATGAATTTATCCTGGGTCTGCCCTACATACAGAGTTGCACACTATATTTTCAAGTACAGTGGGGTGCCTGAGTGGCTCAGTTGGTTGAGTGTTTGACTTCAGCTCAGGTCATGGTTTCACGGTTCAGGAGTTGAATCCTACATCGGGCTCTGTGCTGGCAGCTGGAGCCTGAAGCCTGCTTCGGACTCTGTGTCTCCTCTCTCTACCCCACCCCAGCTCGCATGCTGTCTCTGTCTCTCTCAAAAATAAACAAACATTAAAAATAAATGATTGAATGAATGAATAAATAAATGAATGAATGAATGAAATACATCAACTACCTGCAGGCTTTGTATCTAAGCAATAATAAATCAAATTAATTAATATACCAGTGTCAAAACTTCTGATATGACTCTAATGGATAAACAAAAAATATGATATTTAAGAAGAAATTATTTCCTTAAAATGGAATCAAGAATCTTATACACTGGCTACAATGTATAAAAGCTTCTGATAGTATATGCAAAATTTAGTGGATATACACATTGTTCTAGGGAACAGGCTCATAGCTTTTGTTGGATTCTCAAAGAGGTCCATGACACACAAAAAAAAGGACTCAAGAAGCACTATCCTTTCCAAACACAAAAAACCAAACAGATGGAATAACCATTCACAAAAAAGGCGGTGTTATATTGAGTCATTAATTTTAAAAATAAAAATCATAAATGAAATTTTAGGATACACATGGATGTCTGTATTTTAGGGGCCCATTATACTCTTTTTATAAGGCAGGATACCCAGAAAATAAAAAAAAGACCTAGAGATAATATTTCATCAAGAAAGATTGAACATTTTTGGTAACAGATGCCATACAGGCAAATAACTACATTACAAATTCAGGGTTTGTATTCATAGTGCCTAAGGGAAGCTCTTGGAATTGCTAAGAAATTTAACAGAAAAACTGTGTAAATGATATGAATTATCAATTAGTAAAACAAATTCATTGACCAATAAACATTTAAAAACTGCTCAACCTTATTAATAATCAGGAAAATACAAACTAATGTAAACGATTTGAATTGCCAATTCACAAAAGAGCAAACTCAATGGCCAAGAAACATTTAAAAAGATGATCACAAAACATAAGAGACTCTTAAGAACTGAGAGAAAACTGAGGGTTGATGGGGGGGTAGGAGGGAGGGGAGTGTGGGTGTGGGGTATTGAGGAGTGCACCTGATGGGATGAGCACTGGGTGTTGTATGGAAACCAACTTGACAATAAATTTCATATTAAAAAAAAAAAAGATCAAACATCTGGTTTCATTTCCCTTCAGTATGAGGGACTTCCTTTAGGATTTCTTGTAGTGCAGTTCTACAGGTGATAGATTCTTTTATGTGAAAATGTCTTTATTTAATATTTATTCATACACATGTATTTTTTTTTAAATTTAGAATTCTGGGTTGAGAAGCTGTATTTTTTCCCCATTTAAAGATGTTATATTCTTCTGCTCTCTATACTCAGAAGAAGTGAGCTAATAATCAAATTTTGGTTGTCTTGTATGTAATGTGTCATTTCTGTAAAGACACTTTCAAGATTTGCTCTTTATCTGTGGATTTCAACAGATGCATTAAGAAAGGCATGGCCTTCTCATGTTGTATGGGCCAAGGGCAGGCCACCCCATGATGAGCCGAGCCACTTTGGCATGAAGATTATTTTAAATTAAATAACAATCAAAAAAAGCAATGCCAGCAGATTCACGAAAAGCTCTCTGCCTCCCCCACAACTGCCTCAAAGAATTTAGGTAGAGGACCTGCACTAGGAAGAGAATTATCACCACAAAGAACTACATTATGATATGAACTAGACATGGTAGATAGGGAGGAACCTATCAAGGCCTGTTTGATCAAAGTCCTCTAAGTCCCATGGTTTCTAAGTGGCCCAGCAAACATTAGCTTACTAGACAATTACTCTTTATCATCTTCCTATAAATTGCATTCATTTTCTCTGAAGTCCCAGACTTTCTCCTTAGTCCAAAATGGTATATTTAACTCATTTTGCCTGTCATGAGAATTTCCATGTCTGTGTGGATTCCCCATATTTACACTGTTAGATTTTATTTTCTCCTGTTAATCTGTCTCATGTCAACTTGATTCTTCGTCCACCAGAAGGACCTTGAGGAGACAGGACATTCTCACTCCCCCACAGTGTGTTTATCTTATTCATCCTTGTTCTCCTCATTTCTGGTTGGGGTATGTATTATATGTAGTATTGGGCTTGTAGTACTCAGTATTATTCTGCATTTGGGGAGAAAAATCAAGCCATCTTTTGTAATTGTGAAAATCCAGAGGGAGTCTGGAAGCCTATGCTAGAGCAACCACTCATAAGAGAGAGGTTTATCTGGAATCTCATGTTTTTATCATTAAAATTTAGGTTATAAAACAGTATCAACTCTTTACCAAACCTCTGAATACATAATGATTCTTCAAAGTGTTACACTGTTTTGTGGCTTCCTAGCCCTTTGGAAGACTGCTACATTCTACCAGAGATACTCATAACAATTTACAAAGAGGGTATCACATTTTGTATTGGAGTCAATCTAAAAACTAACACAGTTGGCATTCCTATAATATTTCAGAATTTACAAGGTATTTTCACATATTTCATAAATATCTGAAACTTCCCAACAACCTTGTGATCAGCTTTGGTTATAGAAGCTGATAACAATTAAACAGAGCTGGTTTATGAGGACTTACCAAGAAGATAAAGTTGGAATTAAATGAAAAGATAAGAATTATCACATTTTGGGTAAAGGCATTCTTGAGGCATGAGGTTCACTCAGCCTTGGTTTAATTCTCAAAAAAAAAAAAAAAAAGATCTTGGTATTTGGGGAGCAGCAAGGAGGCCTTGGGAGCCAGGTGATGGAGGTTTAAGGACAAAGAGAGTGAGCAGGCATGAGAAAGAAATACCAGACCAAAACCTATGTGATGACTTTGCTTAGAACCAGTTTATATTTAAAAACAACAACAAGGGGCGCCTGGGTGGCGCAGTCGGTTAAGCGTCCGACTTCAGCCAGGTCACGATCTCGCGGTCCGTGAGCTCGAGCCCCGCGTCAGGCTCTGGGCTGATGGCTCGGAGCCTGGAGCCTGTTTCTGATTCTGTGTCTCCCTCTCTCTCTGCCCCTCCCCCGTTCATGCTCTGTCTCTCTCTGTCCCAAAAATAAATAAAAAACGTTGAAAAAAAAAAGAAAAAAAAATAATTTAAAAAAAAAATAATAATAAATAAATAAATAAAAACAACAACAAAACCTGACCTCTGTTCCAAACAAAGTGGATATCTGATAAAGATATTCGAGAGTTCGGACTTGAGCGACAACATGACATTTAATAAGATTCCACAGAAATCACAATACTCTTCAGAATCTCAAAGTAAAAGAAGTATTTAAAAAAAAAAAAAGATTCAAAATAATATATTTCCAGGCTAAAACACTAATAGCAATAGAATTTATTCTCAGCTAGGATGGCTATGGATGTCCAGAACATGTAGAGTAGTACAATCCTCTCAAGGCTATAATGACTTTCATAAGTTCCTAAAGTAGAAGGTCTCTGATGGGCAACTCCAAGTAGTAGCTGGATGTCTATCATACAGAGATTAAACTACTATTAAACTATGAATATAAAAAATTTTTCTATTTTTTCCTTAAGTTTCTTCATATCCTTTTGGAATTTGTTGTTACAATCATTCCCTCCTCATTCCCACTCCCTTCTCCAGGCAATGAGGAATCTGTCACAATATAGTAGTCTGCATATTCTAATGTTTTATATAGTTGTAATTATACAGTAAGTACTCTTTATCTGACTTTCTTCACTTGGTGTAGAGATTACAATATTCATCCATTATGTTGCATTTTATCAATAATTCAGATCTTTGATGACTGACTAGTATATTATACAGATAGATCATAATTTGTTTAATTACCGTTTAATTATTTATGAACAGTTGAGTTGTGATCAGTTTGGGGCTATACAAATAAGCTGCCAAATACATCCACATAAAAGTCTCTGCATAGCCATATATTTGCGTTTCTCTAAGGAAAAACTTAGGGAGGAATGGCTGTGTCACATGGTAAGCGCATGTCATACTTTTTCAGGAATTTCCAACTTATTTCCAAAGTTGTATAATTTTTACATTCCCACCAACAGTATACAAAGAGTTCTAGATGGTTCACAATGCTCATTTTTATTTCAGCCAATCTAATTGGTGTATAGTGGGTTGTCTTCATTTCACATTTTATTTTTCCTAATGAATAATGATGATATGCATCTTTTCATGTGCTTACTGACCAATAACATCTTGAGTGGTGAAAGTCTGTTCAAATCTTACTCCCATTATATCAACTGTTCTTTGTCATCACATTAACAACTAGAAAGCGTTCTTTAAATATCTTCCATAACATGGGACACCTGGGTGGCTCAGTTGGTTAAGCGTCTGATTCTTGGTTTCGGTTCAGGTCATGATCTCACAGTTCGTGGGTTCTAGCCCCGTGTATGGCCCCACACTGTTAGTATAGAGCCTGCTTGAGATTCTCTTTCTCTCTCTGCCCCTTCCCTGCTCATGTGCTTGTTCACTCACTCTCTCTTTCTCTCTCTCTCTCAAAATAAACAAATAAACTTTAAAGAAATATTTTGCATAATAGTTTGATGAATATTTTACAAATACTTTCTCTTAGTGTTTGGCTTTCTGCTCTGTTACCAAGTCTTTCAAAGAGAAAATGTTTTAAACTTGATTATGCCCAATATCAAAATCAATTTTGCCCTTTGAACAATACTGACTCATCCAATCTGTGAACAGGTGTATGTCTCCAGTTAGGTGGTAAGTTGTCCCAGCAATGCTTTCCGGTTTTTACAGCAAAGGTCTTGGATATCTTTAGATTCATTTGTTTATGTTTCTGGAAACCAGTATAAATGGAAGGGATTCACTCAACCTTCCAATTGTTTGCTGCTAATATATATTAATAAATGGCTTTTTATATATTACTATTGTCTCCTGCAACCTTGATAATTTTATTAGTTCTAGTAATAGTTGCTTAATTCCTCTAGGATTTTAAAAAAATTTTGTCAGATACAAACAGAGTTTTACTTCTTTTCTTATCTTTATGCCTTTTGATTTCCTTTGGTTTACTGGAATGGCTACAACATCCAGGATGATATACAACAGGTGGTGAAAGCCCACATTCTGGGCTTTTTTCTGATTTTAGTTGAAAACAATTCAGTCTGATATTAAGTATGATGTTTGATTTACTACATATGTCCTTTACAGTTTTGAAAAATTCTTTAATATTAATTCTTTAATATTCTTTAATATTAAATTCTTATTTAATATTCTCAATTTGCTGAGAGTTTTAATCATAAATGGTTGGTTAAATTTTGTCAAATTTTTTACCTGCTTCTAACATAAATTATCATATGATTTTTCTCAACTGTTACTGATATGGTGAATTATACCAAATGATTTTTGAATATTAAAGCATCCTACTTTGTCATAATGTATTAACTTTTTTTATATACTGCTACAACGATTTGCTAATATTTGTTTAAGAATTTTACATCTATTTTCATGAGGGATTTCTAATCCCTTCTTTTTCAGGATTTGATAACAGAATTATGCTGGCTTTGGGGTGCCTGAATGGTTCAGTTGGTTGAGCGTCTGACTCTTGACTGCAGCTCAGGTCATGATTTCATGGTTCATGGGATTGAGCCCCAAATTGTGTTCCGAGCTGACAGTATGGAGCCTGCTTGGAAGTCTCTTTCTCTCTCTCTGCCCCACCCTCCCCTGCTTGTGCTCTCTTTCTCTCTCTCTCAAAATAAATAAATAAACATTAAAATAAAATGTATAAAAAATATACACTGGCTTCATAAAACAAGTTGAGAAGGAATCCTCCATTCTCTATCCCTGAAAAAAGATTTATAAAACTTTTCTATTTTTTCCCTTGACTGTTTGACAGAATTCACCCATTGGGGCCTGAAACGGTCTTTATAAACTTGTTCTGATATCACAATTTCTATTAGAGATATATAAGGATATTCAGATTTTCTATTTCTTCTTGTATTATTTTTTGATCAGTTATTTTTTAGTCAAAATTTCTATTTCACCTGTATTGTTACACTTGCTGGCATAAAGTTGTCCATATTCTATTATGCTTTTAAAGTCTGTAGGATCTGTGTGATAAACCTCCTCCTTCATTCCCAATATTGGTAATTTGTAGTTTATCTTTCTTATATTGTAACAGTCGTCTCTCCTCTTATCTTTATTATTTTCTTCCTTTCACTTATTTGGGTTTATCTTATTCTTTTCTTAGCTTTCTGAAGTGGAACCGTAAGTGAATGACTTAGGGTCTTTATTTCTAATGTTAATATCTAAAATTATGTTTTCCCCTGAAGAGTACTTTACTATATCCACCTTTTTTATTGTCACTCAACCAAAATATGTTCTTATTTCCAAGTGATTTTTGTCTTTGATTCACAGATTATTTAGAAGCATGTTTATTGTACAGTTTTCTAGATAATTACTGATTTCTAATATATTTTGACTGTGATAATATACAGTACTTTACTTTGATCTCTTAAACAAAATGAGAGAATGTACACCTGAAAAAAAATGTTCATTCCATGGTTGTTCAATATGGTGTTCTATAAATGTCAATTAGATAAGGCAAGTTGGTAGGGTATTTCATACTTTACCTCCAATTATTTTTTTATTTTTATCTGTTTGTTTTATCAATCACTGAGAAAGATGTTATAAAACTTTCCTACTATGTCTGTGGTCAATTTTTTTCATCTTCTATATCTCCATATTATTATTTTTCATCTAGTTGTTTTATAATTGCTGAGGGAGGTGACAAAAAAGTTCCTACTACAGAGTACTGAATAGAATCATCCATTTTTTCCCTTTAATTCTGTCCATTTTAGTTTCATATCCTTATTTATCTCTGGTAATACCCTTTTTCGTTATGTTTATTTGATATTAAAATAAGCAAATCCAGCCGTACTCTGCTGTTTGTATGGTATATTTTTCCTATGCATTTATTTATATTGTATCCATTTTTTTATATTTCAAGTGCTTTGGTTTTAAGCAATATATAATGGAATCTTGCTGTTTTCCCCACTCTGTCAATCTTTGCCTTTTAATAGGAGTAAACATTAAAGGGACAGTAAATATTTTTTTGTTAAAGGAGCAGATAGTAAATATTCTAGGCTTTGTGAGCCATGCTGTTTTCTGGTGCTCCTACTTACTTCTGCAGAACAGCAACCTCAGACAAAATGTAAAAAATGGGTTTTTGGCCTGCAGGCTTTAGTTTGCTAACTCATGGTCTAAATACTCCTAGTTAACATCATTAACATTTAATATAATCATTGGTAAGAATATCTTAGCCCTACCATTTTACTGTTTTCTGTTTCTACCCTCTGTTTTTAAACTCGTGTTACCATTTCTTGACTTGTTTAGATTATTTGAATTTTTTTTTTTTTTGGTATTTCATTTTAATATGTCTATTGGCTTTGGGGGCTGTCTCTTGGTAGTTTTGCATTTTATTTTTAGTACTTATTTTAGGAGATTATAATATATGTTGAAAAACTTTCAGAGTCTAGTCAGAATTTACATTGTGCCACTTCACATGATATTTAGAAATCTGGCAACCATTAGGTCCCTTAATTCATCTTCCACTAACCACGCAGGGAGAAGAGGAGAAGGAAGGAGGATGGTATCAGTAAGGAGGCTCTATAAAATATGAAATAATATTTGGACCCGCTCTAAAAAACACACTCTAAAATTGGCTTAATTAGTGGTTTGTAATCACTAATGCTGAGAGAAACTTAGATTAACATTGACCTGTCAGAATCAACACCTATCTAAAAAGAGTTATTTCAAAATATAATTTCAAATAGTATTCAACACTGACTATCTATGTAGAAAGTATATCACAGTCTGCTTGAGGTGAAAGAAACAAATTATCTGTATGCAATATTAGTAATTTGTAGACATCGGGGGTTGGAATTCACATGAAATTGTAACACGACAGATTTCAGTATGTTTGGCCTACAGCAACTAAAATGTTACAGGATTAGCAAAATATATTTCTTAAGTACTAAACAATGCTTTTAATAAAATATTACATGTTGAGCAAAAGAAGTCCTGGGTGAGAATCTGGCTGAAAATTATATTTGATCACTTTAACAGTCTCTTCCAGTCTGATAATAAAGTAGTTCTTCAGCTTTAAACACTTCACATCTGCAACTGATTTCATTCTTTCAGCCAAAAGATGCATTTATGCTGCCACCATTACATTTTCAGAAGAGTTTAAATTACAAAACGTGAGAGAGCTTCAAAGCAATACTTAATCTAACCATTCTGATCTTGATGACTCTGTTAAAAATAACTTAGGACACGAAACAGAAGAGAAATCCTTCTCAAAATTGATAACAATTGTTCTTAAATCACATTATTTTAAATTTCCTTTCATAAATCAAATATACTAACCTGAGGATTTGAGCATTTTATCTGAAGTGACTCTAGGTCAACATGGAGACAGACAACAAATGAATGCCTTGTATCAGGTCCTGTAGCAAGTAGTTTTTGAGATGTAACAGCTAGAGTAGAGGTACAACCCATAGGTTCCACTAGGCAAAGTGTCACTTGTTTTCCAAAAAGGGTATACATGCTGAAATGATGCAAGCTGATAGTCCAAGGAAAAGCATTACCTGATAATAAGAACAAAAGGCAGTAGAGAAGCACACATATAAAATATAGTTGCTGCTTGATAGTAAAGGGTCTATTGTCTATTTTTGAAATGTGAAACATTTACTATAGCATCAAGAAAGCAAATATACTATCCCAGAGACAAATGTGGTAAATAATTTAACTGCTATTTAAAAGTAACCTTTGATAAATGTTAACATTTGCATTTATTATAACACTACTGTAACAATAATTATATACATTATACAACATGCAGAAATAGCAACACACTACTATATCAGTAATTATATATATTATAAAACATGTAGAAATAGAACTTAAGGAAATGAGATACAGATATAAATAGAAGTTCTGACTTCCTCTTCTTTCATCCTAGTGGATTGCATTGTGCAATTGCTGGGGATGTATTCATTTTACCTTGGAGACCACAGAAAATGTGTTCTATCGGGAAAATACAATGATTTTTGCATGGAGTGAAGGTGACCACAGATCTAGCTGAGGAATAAGAGAGGAAAAGAATAATCTATTATGGTCTCTTGGACTACCTGTACCAGAATCAGGTGTATCCTTATATAAGCCACAGATTCCTGATTTTTAATTTGGACTTAATCAGAATATCTGGGGGTAAGACCCAGGATGCAGTTGGTATCTTCATTCTTATGTATAATATGTTATTTTTAAGTAAAATTATACTTGAGAAAAAATAAGCACTCATAAATTTCAGGAGTAAAAGCAAAATTCCTTTTCTTCTTTTATTTTTTTTATTAATGTACCAGAGATTGATATAAATTATGAGATAAAACCATTTTTTAATGCAGCTATAAAGTACTTTGTGAAATGACTTTTAACCGTATACTTTGTATTGGAATATTTATTAACACTTATTCTTTAGATGTCAACTGATGCAAATTAGATTACTATGACATAGTGTTGACTTTGCAATTCTACTAGCACTTGTATGTGTAGATATTGTAGACATCTTTTTAAGTAGCCAAATTATTTTTAATAAATTGAAAATACTTAATTTCTAATTAGAGAGTTACTAGTACCCCACTGAAGATAAATTAGGAAATAAAGAAGAAAAATCAAAATCAGTCATAAACTAGAAAATATAAAGAAGGAAAGTTAAAACCAGTCAAAATGAAACATACTAATGCCTCAATAAAGATAAATTAGAAAATAAATAAAAAAGAAAAATTGAAACTAGTCAAAACCCTGCTGCTCCAAATAACTATTAACATAGTTTTATTTCCTTCTTGTTTTTTCTCCGTTGTGCTGGATATGCCCACACAGAGCCAGGGTCACACTATATTTTTAGATTCAGGTTATTTTCCAATGCTTAATTACTAACTGAATCATTTATATTTAAATTCCATATATATGGGGTATTTATTTATATGTAATATAAATAAGCATTTAAACTATAAATGGTGATATTAAGTATATTCAGATTCTTACAAGTTTGAACACTCAAAATACCTTGACCAAATATAGCTCATAAGATTAAAACTAGAATCTTTGAAATTGAGCCTTGGATAATAGAATAAATCTAGCTACACAGGAGGCCACAATAACTTGACTGGTAACAATGAAAACTGCATAATAATGTGTGGTCAGCACTGTGGTACTGTGCCTGTCTTAAGACTTAAAATATTTGCCCCCAAGAAAGAATGACAAACTTTAAATCATCTGTAACTAATTCTAAAATTATTTTAAAACCTACACAAAGTGCTATGCTATTTACAAAATAAATACTTTGCCAAATTTGTCTTAAAACATTCTGGAATGATTTCAGGTCACATATTTTAAAACTGGTAGTGAGCTATATATAGTTTCTCAAATTTTATGATACCCAAGAAATGTTAAATGGTAGTTATGTTGGATGAAGAGCACCACATTTAAATGTTAAATTAAGAATGAAAATCCCAAATGACATTAGTACTATCTCATATGTGTCTCTGCTTCTTCTTTGGAATGAGACCAATAATTGAAATTTGGTATATCATATTCTAAGTCTTAAACAGAACCTTTAAAACAATAGTTTATGCCCATTTATTTAGTATGCAGATTGTCTTTTTAAAAAGTACACTCTACCTAGAAGATGAGATCTTAACATGTACGGACAAAAATTCCTACAATTAATCATTCTGAAAAAATTATCAAAACAACAAATCGTTAGCTGCAAAAATATTCCTTTTACACGCACATGCACACAAAATAAAAACACCTTATCATTTATAACACTGGGAATATAATGTTCTAGGGTATCCCTAAAATATGCTCAGACATCCACAAATGACATTCCAGAATCATTCATTATTCTGAGACCTTCAAGACTAGTATTTTACTTGAACTGTAAAGTTCTAATGCTGTAACATGTTTTCTTTTAGATAAACTATTGATGGAAGAATTCACAAGTTTTCAAAGTATCTAAAAGTAGAAAGAAAACTAAAAACAAAAAAATTGGTAATGCCATTTTGTGTGAATTTGTAAAAACACTGTTTTTGACAGAGAAAAAGATATCAATAAAATAATTTTCAAGAAAATGACAAATATACAATGATGTGACTCATATTAAATAATCTGAAAGAGCATAATATAACTGGGCTATGGGGAAAAGTAAATATATAAAGAAAATTCGGTAAGACTGTGTGTTACATGTGTCAACAATGGGGAAGGGGCACTGGACTTCATTAGACAATATTAAGTTACAACTGAGAGAAATTTTAAAAATTATCAGTGTGGATTTCCTTACATTGTATCACATGATGATTTCACACATATTAGAAACAGAAGATAAAAAACAGGTTAAGGTAACATGGAAAATTACATATATATTACACACACACTCAAAAATTCCTATTATCAATGTTGGGGTCAGTAAACAGTGACTAATTATCAGACCCTCATCACGTGATTATTAAATTTACTTTCTGATCTTGAATCTTGGTGGGTAATGATCAATAATCTGAAAGGTCTTTCCCTTTCTAAAGATGCTCTACTAGACTACAGGAACTTAGTCTTAGACTACTGTACATACTTAGTTAGGATCAAGGTGAATCACTTTACTAACATTAATATGGCACATAAAAGTAGGTCAATACTGGAGATACTCTCATTTTTCTTTTTTTAATCTTAGTCACTAAATGTCTTTATAAGCAAACAACAAAAACGTCTTCTAATTTGTTTCCGTTATGTCCCACAATTCAGCATGACTCAAGCAGGTTTTTATTTCAAATATGAATTGATAATAACAGAAATATTTTATTATCTAATGTGAGGTTAACACTTTGGAGGAAGATACACTTTATTCTACATACACAAATGAGCCAAATCTGCTGCCATTGTTTTCCCAAACCACTTAGCACTTGACTGATTTAAGACAGTTAATATAAAGGGTTCTTTAATTCTAAGTGATGTTAATTTAAATAATGAATATAACAAATTTTCCTGGCAGAGAGCAGCCAAAATGTCTATAAAACAGGTAAAATGAAAAAGAGTAACCTATAGATTTATTTGCTCTGCAGCCAAGAATTCTACATTTGGAACTTATATAACTCAACACAAAAAAACCAAATAATTGACAATTAAATGGGCAGAGGACCTGAACAGATATTATTCTAAAAGACATACAAATGATCATACGTATGTGAAAAAATACTCAATATCACTAATTACAGGAAAATGCAAATCAGAACCACAAAGAGATACCATCTCACACCAGTAAGAATGGCTAATATCCAAACAGCAGGAAATAACAAGTACTGGTGAAGATGTGGAGAAAAGGGAACACTTGTGCGCCCTTGTTGGGAATGCAAACTGGTGTAGCCACTATAAAGAACAGTATGGAAATTCCTCAAAAAATTAAAATGAGTTAACATATGATCCAGGAATTCCACTGTTGGTTATTTACTCAAAGAAACAAAAGCGCTAATTTGAAAAGATATATGAATACCTATACTTATTTCAGCACTATTTAAAACAGATAAGATATTCAAACACATTCTGAAAGAAAAACAAACACACGTTCTCTTTTTACTCCCTTCTCCACATTTTATATATATGTTGTAATATTTACATCTTTTTATTCATAATGTTCTCTAATTATGGCCATTACTTTTCCAGTTAAAGAAGTCTATTTAAAGTTTCTTGTAAGGCTGGTTTCGTGGTGATAAACTCCTGTATCTTTTGTTTGTCTTGGAAACTCTCTCCTTCAAATATGAATGATAATCTTGACATAATTTTCCACGTTTGAACTTAAATGACAATCATATTAACATAGACGATTTACTTAGGATGTTATATAAGAACCTCATGGTAACAAGAAACCCAAAACCTATGATACACAAAGAAAATAAAGAGACAGAAAGACAAACATAGCACAACAGATATGCATCATTCACAAAGGAGAGGAAGAAGAAAGGAACAAAGAACTACAAAAACCACCAGAAAACAAAATTTTTAAATGGCAGTAAGTAAGTTCATACCTATCAATAATTACTTTAAATGTAAATAGTCTAACTGCTCCAAGCAAAAGACATACTGCAACGGAATGAATAAAAATCAATACTCATCTACATGCTGCCAACAAAAGATTCACCTCGGACCTAAGACACATACAGAATGAAAGTGAAGGGATGGAAAAACATCCACTATGTAAATGGAAGAAAAAAAGTCAAGGTAGCAATACTTGTGTCAAACAAAACAGACTTTAAAACAAAGACTGTAACAAGACAATAAGGGCATTGCATAATGACAAAGATATCAATCCAAAAAAAAAAAAAGACATATACCAATTGTAGGGACTCAAGCAACAATGGGACACCTAAATATATTAAGCAAATATTAACAGACATAAAGAGAGAAATTTATGGTAATAATAGTAGAGGACACTCCACTTATACCAATGTATAGATAACCCAGATAGAAAATCACTAAGGAAACAATGGCTTTGAATGACACAATGGACCAGATGGATATAACAGAAATATACAGAACGCCCCATCCAAAACCAACAGAATATTGCATTCTTTGCAACTGAACATGAAACACTCTCCAAAAAATCACATTATAGGCCATAAAACAAGCATCAATAAATTTAAGAAGAATGAAATGAGAATGGGAAGCAGGAGACAGATGCACAGCTTTCAGTAACTGAAAACAACCACCTCCTCAGAGAGACGAAGGCATTCATGCAAAGCGCAAGTGTAGGTAGGTGTTGTCCCTAACTGTATCCTTACAAAAAAGGAGATGCACATTTCTAAATGCATTTCATGAAAGCCTTTTGTATATATAGCTTGTGTTTTGCTACTACATGTAAACATCATGATTAGCAAATAAAAATACTTTTATAAATGCTTTCAAAACAAAAGACTGAAATTATACCATGTATCTTTTCTGATAACTATATGAAACAAAAAATAAATCACATGAAAAAAAGTGTAAAAAACACAAACAAATGGAGATGAAACAACATGATACTAAACAACCAATTGGTCAACAAAGCAATCAAATAAGAAATAAAAAAATACACGGAGATAAGTGAAAATGAAAACACAAAGGTCCCAAATCTTTGGTATACAGTGAAAGCAATTCTAAGAGGTAATAATACAACAACACAAGCATTCCTCAAGAACCTAGAAAAAGCTTAAATAAAGAATCTAACCTTACACCTAAAGGAACTAGAAAAAGAAGAAAAAACAAAACCCAAAGGGACTAGAAGTAAGGAAGTAATTAAGATCCAAGCAGAAACAAATGACAAAGAGACTCCCTCAAAAAAAAAAAAAAAAAAAAAAAAAAATCAATGAAACCTAGGGCTAGTTCTTGAAAAGATAAACAAAACTGACAAACCCTTAGCCAGACTCATCAAGAAAAAGAGAAAGGACTCAAATAAATAAAATCAGAAATGAGAGAAGTAACAACTGACACAAAAGAAAGACAAAAGATTGTATCAAACTACATGGCATGTAATATTAAAAGTTACATGCCAACAAACTGGACAACCTAAAAGATATGGATATGGATAAATTGCTAGAAACATAACAGTCTTCCAAAACTGAACCATGAAGAAATAGAAAATCCGAACAGACCATTTACAAGTAACAAAAGTGCACTGCCAATCAAAAAACTACCAAAAACCATAAGTCTAGGATGAAAACGGCCTCACAGGTGAATTCCACCAGACACTTAAAGAAAAGTTAATACCTATTCTCCACAAACCATTCCAAAGAATACAAGACAAATGAAAGATTCTAAATACATTCTATGAGGCCAATATTATGCTGATAGCAAAACCAGACACCAAAAAAAAAAAAAAAAAAAGAAAAAGAAAAGAAAAGAAAGAAAAAAGAAAAAGAAAAAATAAAGAAGGAAAGCAAGCAAGCTACAGGCCAATATCCCTGAAAAACATAGATGCAAAAATCTTCAACAAATAATAGCAAACTGCATACAACAATATATTAAAAACATAATCCACTAAGATTAGGTGTGACTTATTCCAGGATGAAAAGATGGATCAATATTTGCAAATCAACCATCACCATGTATCACATCAGCAAAAAAAAAAAAAGGATAGAAACCCTATGTTCATTTCAATAGATGTAGAAAAAGCATGTGACAAGATTCAATATCCATTCATGATACAACACCTAACAAATTGGGGTTAGAGGGCATACTTCAACATTATAAAGGTCATATGAAAACCCCCCAGCTATCACAGTCAATGGCAAAAAATTGAGAGCTTCCCCTAGAAGATTAGGAACAAAATAAGGATGCCCATTCTCACCACTTTTACTCATCATAGTACTGGAAATCTGAGCTAGAACAATCAGGTAAGAAAAAGAAATAACAGGCAAGTGTAGCAGAAAAGAATTTAAACTGTCACTGTATTCAGATGAACTGATACTATACACAGAAAATCCTGAAGACTCCACCAAAAAACTACTACAAGGAATAAATGGATTCAGTAAAGTGGCACAATACAAAAGTAATGCCTAGAAATGGGTAGCATTTCTATACACTAAGGACAAAGAAAGAGATACTTTAAAAAAAACCCATCCATTTATAAAACGGTACCAAAACGAATAAAATATCTAGGAAAAAACAACCAAATAGGTACAAAACCTGTACTCTGAAAACTATAAAACACTGATGAAAAAACTGAAGACAAAGCAAACACAGAAAAAGATACTGGATGGATTGGAAAAATACTGTTAAAATGTCCATGGCACCCAAAGCCATCTACAGATTCAATGCGATACCTATCAAAATACAAATGGCATTTTTCACAAAACTAGAATGAAGAATGATTAACATTCGTATACAATTACAGAAAACTCCAAATAGCCAAAGCCATCCTGAGAAAGAACAAAGTTGCAGGTATCACAATACCAGATTTCAAGATATGCTACAAAGCTATATATCAAAACAAAATGGTACTGGCACAAAAAAAAATCTACATAGATAAATGGAACAGAATAGATAGCCAAGAAATAAACCCATGGTCAATCAATCAATTCAAAGGAGGCAAAAATATATAATGGGGAAAAGACAGAATTTTTAAAATATGGTGCTGGGAAAACTGTACAGCAACATGTAAAAGAATGTAACTGGACTACATTCTTTTTTTTTAATGTTTATTTTGAGAGGGGGAGAGAGGGAGAGAGAGAGAGAGAGAGCGCGCACAAGCAGGGGAAGGGCAGAGAGAGATGGAGAAAGAGAATCCCAAGCAGAATCCATGCTCTCCACACCGAGCCAGGTGCAGGACTCAATTACACAAACCATGAGATCATGGCCTGAGCCAATATCACAAGTCAGATGCTTAATCGACTGAGCCCCTCAGGTACCCTTAAAGTGGACTACTTTCCAAAATCAAACACAAAATAAACTCAAAATGGATTAAAGACCTAAATGTAAAACCCGAAACCATAAAAATCCTAGAAGAGAGCACATGCAGTAATTTCTCTAACACTGACAGTAGGAACTTTTTCAAGATACATTTCCTGAGACAAGAGAAATAAAAACAAAAATAAACTACTGAGACTACATCAAAATAAAAAGCTTCTTAATTTTTTTTAAATTAAAAAAGTGTAAAAATAAAAACCTGCACAGCAAAGGGAATAATCAACAAAACTAAAAGGCAACCTATGAAAAGGAAGAAGATATTTGCAAATGCTGTATCTGATAAAAGGTTACCATCCAAAATAAATAAATTCTACAACACTCACACACAAAATCAATAATCCAATTAAAAATGGGCAAAAGACATGAACAGACATTTCTCCAAAGACATACAGATGACCAACAGACACATGAAAAGATGCTCAACATCACTCATCATAAGGGAACTGAAAATCAAAACCACAATGTAGGAAAACAAGAACCCTTATGCACTGTTTGTGGGAATGCAAATTGGTGCAGCCACTGTGGAAAAGACTATGAAGGCTACTCAAAAAATTAAAAATTGAAATACCATATGATACAATAAATTCACTCCTGGGTATTTACCCAGAAAAAATGAAAATACTAACTCAAAAAGAACTATGCAAGCTTATATTTATTGCAGCATTACTTAGAACAGTCAAGACATAGAAGCAACTTGAGTGTCCATCAACAGACAAATGGATAAGGAAAATGTTCTGTGTGTGAGTATACATACACAATGGAATATTACACAGCCATAAAAAGAGATCATGCATTTGAGACAAGATGGGTGGACCTAGAGGATATAATGATAAGTGAAATAAGTCACACAGAGTAGGCAAAGTGTCACATGATTTCACTTTTATTTAAGAAACAAAATGAAGAAACAAAGATAAAGGGAGACATATACAAAAACACACTCTTAAATACAGAGAACAAACTAGTCATTGCCAGAAAGAGGGTGAGGGAGGTGAAATAAATGGGATTATCACAGACTTATCCTGAGGAGCACTGAGTAATGTATAGAATTGTTGACTCATTATATTGCACAACTCAAACTAGTAAAATGTCATTAATTATGCTTTAATTAAAAAGGGAAGAGAAAGGGGATGCGTGGGGGGTTCAGTCAGTTAAGCATCTGACATTAGCTCAGGTCATAACCTTGTGGTTTGTGAGTTTCATCTCAGCACTGAGCCCTAAAGAGCTCAGAGCCTGGAGCCTGCTTTGGATTCTGTTTCTCCCTCTCTCTCTCTCTGCCCCTTCCCAGCCCCCCTGAAAAATAAACATTAAAAGAAAAGGAAAGAAATGAAAAATGTAGGCCACAACAGTAGATCCATGGTGGTCTAAGGAAAAAATAAAATGAGCCTATCAACAGAAATTAGCCAACCTGAAAAAAAAAAAAAAGAAAAAATATTGAAAAATTAACAGAGCCACAGAGACCTAAAGAACAACATCAAGCATACTAATATAAAAGTGACATAAGACCCAGAAGGCAAGAAAAAGAATAGAAAAATATTTAAGGAAACAATGCCTGGAAAATCCTCAAATTGATAAACAGCATTAATACATATATCCAACCAATTCAAGTCCAAAGACGATAAATACTAACACACTAACACCTAGATTTATTATAAGCAAATTGGTGAAAATTAAAAAACAAGAGAAATTCTTGAAATCAGGGGAAAAAAAACCTAATTTGCATATAGTGGAAACTCAATACGTTTAAAAGCTGATTTTTATGTAAAATAATGGGAGTTCAGAAGGCAGTATGATCAATAACAGCGAAATCATGAAAACAGCAAAAATGTCCATCAATAGATGAATGGATAAAAAGAAAGTTGTATGTATGTATGTATGTATGTGAGTGTGTCTCTTTCTCTATATATAGACACACACACATATAATTATGTATATTGTAGTAATATTCCAGTGTGTATGTGTGTGTGTGTATATATATATACACACACATGTATCCATATATACACAAGTACACATATACATACATACATACACACAATGGAATATTAGTCATAAAATGAATAAACTCTCACCGTTTACAATGACATGGATGGAGGTAGAGAATATTATGCTACGTGAAATAAGTAAGAGAAAGACAAATACCATATGATTTAACTAATATGTGGAATTAAAGAAACAAAACAAATTATTACAGGGAAAAAAAGAGAAAGAGGAAAACTAAGAAAATAACTCTTAACTATAGCAAACAAATGGATGGTTACCAGAGGGGAGATTGGATGGGGGGATGGGGGATGGATGAAATAGGTGATGGGATTTAACGAGTACACTTATAATGATCACCAGGTGTTTGTATAGAAGGGCTGACTTACTAAATTCTACATATGAAACTAACTGAAATTAAAAAAAAAACTAAGAAAAAAGAAGGGAGTGAAAAATCATATTCCAATATAGGAAAGAAAATACACTGTAAAGCAAGAACTCTATAGTCAGAAAAAATTATGTTCCAAATATTAAGATGAAAAAAAAATAATCCCAGATGAACAAAGAGCTGAGAGAACTCATTGCTAGCAAAGTGCCTTATGAGAAATACTAAAGTAAGTCCATCAGGTGTTAATTCAAACCCACAGGAAAAAATGAAGAGAAATGGATATGATCAACATGGTTTAATATGAAAAAGTACAAATGTATTATTTCCCATTTCTCTTATGTTCTTTAAAAGGCAATTAATTATATAAAGCAATAAATATAATACTGTATTGTTATGATTCATAGAGATATAATCTGTGTGAACAGAATGGGGTAGAGAACTATCTTAGAACAAACTTTCATAATTTACAAGAAATGAACTAAAAGGGGAGTTAAAATAGTGGAGTAGGAGGAGGATCTTATGTTTGCCTCATCCCTCAAACACAGCAAGATAATTATCAAGTCATTCTGAAAACGGAGGAAAACGATATGAGAATAGAATCAACAGCACAATTAGAAGGAGAAAAGAGGCCATATCGTGGAATGCAGGAAGTGACGAGATGTGATTTGGGGGAGAAAAGAATCATGGGTGCTACAGAGGGGAGAGAGCTCTGATCATGGAGAGAGGGAGGGAGGGAGAGAAGCATGCAGATGATTCCCCAAGAAAAACACTTTCCAAAAACCACTGACTGGGGAAATGAGAGGGGCTGATTATTTTAAGCTTTTACAAGCAATGGAACTGAAAGTCTAAAGTTTTACAAGTCCACACCATCACTCCAGTCAAGCCTGGTGAGTGTAGTGGTGCTCCTATGGAGAAGGAGGGCAGAAGCCTAAGGGTGAGCAGTGTGTTCTGAGACTCCGCTGGGTCATGCTGGTAAAGACAGTTCCCCTTCTTGGAGTGCATTTGATGGTACTGTCTCTCATGGGACAAAAGAGTTGGTGGGCACCATTGTGTGGCTGCATTCATTAGCAAATGAGCTGAGACACCGACTGAGGGCAGCTAACCTGGAATCCAGCTTTTTGCTGCGCCTCAGCAGACTCCCAAGCCCCTGCACGTTGGTGCAACTGCCCTTGTAGAACAAAATAGCACCAGCTACAGCATGGTGAAACCCTCCCACAGAGGATGAGCATGGGTCCAAGCCATGCCACATTCCTAAAATTTGGAGTTTTGAAACCCACACATGTGCCTGAGGTAAAACACAGGAGCTCTGCACTACCAGGCAGTCAAATGACTCAGAGAGAGACACATTGAAGGCAAGCATCTGACAAAAGCCTGGGATGCAAGAGAGGAGATTGCTCTTCTCTGAGGGCTTCCTGAACAGTGGAAGGTACAACCTCCCCCTCCAGAGAAGAGAGCAGGCTGATGTTGTTTTTATCTCAGGTATCATCATAGCCAGATTTCAGTAAGTGGAGGTTTGAGCTGATGACACTAAGCCCCACCCCCCACCCCCCACCCCCCTTGTGTACTGCAGGTGTCTTTTTTACTAGGGCAAGTGTGATTGAGAGCCAGAACAACAGTGGACCTCTTCCCCAGAAGACCAGCACAAACACCCTGCATGATCCAGGTCTACTGACCAAAGTGCTGCAGAGCTTCAGCTCTAGTGGAAATAAGACAAGGCACATGCTTTCCTAACACACAAAAGACAAAGTCATAGACAAAATGCAAAGACAGAGGAATTCATCCCAAAAGAAATAACAAGAAGAGGTCACAGCCAGGAAGCTGATCAAAACAGATATAAGTAATATGTTTGAACCAGAATTTAAAACAATAATTATAAGGATACTAGCTGAGCTTGAGAAAAACAAAGAAAGAACCAGAGAGACCCTTACTACAGAGATAAAAGACCTAGTCAGGCTGAAATAAAAATGCTATAAATGAGATGTAAAACAGAAAGCATGTAATAAGCACAAGGGTAGAAGAATCAAAGGAAGGAATAAGTGATATAGAAGATAAAATTATGCAAAATAAGGATGCTGAAAAGAAGGAAAGAAAAATGTTAAATCACAAATGTAGACTGAGGGAACTCAGCAACTCCATAAAGTATAATAACATTTGTATCATAGGAGTCCCAGAAGAAGAAGAGAGGGAAAGGGAGCAGAAGGTTCATTTTAGCAAATTATAGCTGAAAATGTATCTAATCTGGGTAAAAAAACAGACATCCAAATCCAGAAAGCACAGAGAACTTCCATCAAAATCAAGAAGAGCCTGCCAACACTAAGAAATATCATAGTAAAATTTGCAAAATACAAACATAAGGAAAGTCTCCTGAAAGCACCAAGAGAAATCACTAACCTACAAGGGAAGACAAAACAGATTAGCAACAGATCTATCCACAGAAACCTGGCAGGCCAGAAGGGAGTAGCATAATATATTCAACATGCTGAATGGGAAAAATATGCAGCCAAGAATACTTTATCCAGCAAGGCTGTAATTCAGAATAGAAGTAGAGATAAAGAGTTGCCCAAAAAAAACCTAAAGAAGTTTGTGACCACTAAACCAGCCTTGCAAGAAATATTAAAGGGGACTCTTTGAGTAAGAAAGACCAAAAGCAACAAAGACTAGAAATTAAAAGAGAAAATCTCCAGAAAAAAATGACTTTACAGGTAATACAATGACACTAAATTCATATCTATCAATAATCACTCTGAATGTAAATGGACTAAATGCTCTAATCAGAATACACAGGATATCAGAATGGATAAAAAAAATACTCATCTATATGTTAGCTAAAAGAGACTCATTTTAGACAGATACAGACTGAAAGTGAGGGGGTGGAGAAACATCTATCATACTAATGGACATCAAAAGAATGCTGGAGTAGCCATACTTATATTAGAGAAATTAGACTTTAAAACAAAGACTCAAGAGAAGAAGAAGGGCATCATAAAGAGGTCTATTCAACAAGACGATCTAACAACTGTAAATACGTATGGTCCCAAATATGTGTGTGTGTGTGTATATATATATATATATATATATATATATATATATATATATATATATATATGTATATATACGTATATATATGACAAAGATAAAGAAACTCTTGATACCAATACAATAATATAATAGTAGGGGATTTTAACACACCACTTAGAACAAGGGACAGATCATCTATGCAGAAAATGAACAAGAAAACAATGGTTTTGAATGACACACTTGACCAGATGGACTTCAGAGAGATACTCAAAACACTGCATCCTAAAGCAGAATACACATTCTTTTTGAGTGCACATGGAACATTCACCAGAATAGATCACATACTGGATCACAAATCAGGTGACAAGTACAAGAAGACAGAGATCATACCATGGATATTTTCTGACCACAATGCTATGAAACTTGAAGTCAACCACAAGAAAAAATTTGGGAAGACCACAAATACATGGAAGTTAAAGAACACCCTACAAAATAATGAATGGGTTAACCAGGAAATTTAAAAACAAAACAAAACTTTTTTTAAGTGGATTAAGATGAAAATGAAAATGCAACAGTTCAGAATCTTTGGGATGGAACAAAGGTGGTCACAAGGTGGAAGTATATAGCAATGCAGGCTTACCTCAAGAAGCAAGCAAAGTCTCAAATACATAACCTAATCTTAAGCCTGAAGGAGCTAGAAAAAGAACAAATGAAGCCTACAGCCAGCTGAAGAAAGAAAATAATAAAGATTGGAGCAGAAATAAATGATACAGAATCTAAAAAGAAAACATATATAACAAAACTAAGAGTTGATTCTTCGCAAGAATAAGTAAAATTGATAAACGGGTAGTCAGACTTTTCAAAAAAAAAAAAAAGAGAAAGAGTATAAATAAAATCATGAAAGATGAGAGATCACAACCAACACCACAGAAATAAAATAATTATAAGAGAATATTATGAAAAATTATGTGCCAACAAATTGGGCAATCTGGAACAAAGAGATAAATTCTTAGAAGCATACAAACTACCAAAACTGAACCAGGAAGAAACAGAAAATTTGAACAGACCCATAACCAGCAAACAAATTGTATCAGCAATCAAAAATCTCTCAACAAACAAAAGTCCAGGACCATATGTCTTCCCAGGGGAATTCTACCAATCATTTAAAGAAGAGTTTGTCTATTCCTCTTAAACTGTTCCAAAAAGTAGAAATAGAAGGAAAACTTCTAAACTCATTCTATGACAGCAGCATTACCTTGATTCTCAAACCAAAGATCCCACTAAAAAGGAGAATTACAGGCCAATATCCTTGATGAACAGGAATGCAAAAATTCCCAACAAAATACTACACAAATTGAATCCAAAATACATTAAAAAAGTATTCACTGTGATCATGTGGGATTTGTCCTGGGCTGTAGGGGTGGTTCAATAATTGAAAACCAACAAGATATACCACATTAATAAAAGAAAGGATAAGAACCATATGGCCCTCTCATTAGATGCAGCAGAAAAAGCATCTGACAAAATACAGCATCCATTCTTGTATTTTTTTTCAAATATTATTTAAATTCTAGTTAGTTAACATACACAGTGCAATATTGGTTTCAGACACAGAATTCAGTGATTCATCACTTACACACAATACCCAGTGCTCATAATAAGTGCTCTCCTTAATAACCATCACCCATCTAGCACCAACCATCCATTCTTGATAAAAACCTCAACAAAGTAGGGATATAGGGAACATCTAAACATCAAAAAGGCCATATATGAAAGACCAACAGCTAGTACCATCCTCAATGGGGAAAAACAGACAGGTTTTCCTTCTATGGGGAAGAACAAGATAGGCATGTCCACTCTCATCAATGTTATTTAACATAGTACTAAAATTCCTAGCCTCAGCAATCAGACAACAAAAAGAAATAAAAAGCATCCAAACCAGCAAGGGAGAAGTTAAACTTTCACTATTCCCAGATAACATGATACTCTATGTAGAAAACCTGGAAGGAAAAGACTCCACCAAAAAACTGCTAAAACTGTTACACAAATTCAGCACAGTCACATGATATAAAATCAATGTATGGAAACCTGTTGCATTTCTATACACCAATAACAAATCAGCAGAAAGAGAAACCAAGGAATTAATCTCATTTACAAAAACACCAAAAACCATAAGACACCGAGGAACAAATGTAACCAACAAGGTAAAAGATCTGTACTCTGAAAACGATAGAACACTTATGAAAGAAACTAAAGATGACACAAAGAAATGGAAACACATTCCGTGCTCATGGACTACAAGAAAAAATATTGTTAAAATATCTATAATATTCAAAGCAATCTATGCATTTAATGCAGTCCTTATCAAAATACCACCAGCATTCTTCTCAGAGCTAGAATAAACAATCCTAAAATTTGTATAGAACCACAAAAGACTCTATTCAGTCAAAGCAATCTTGAAAAAGCAAAGCAAAGCTGGGGGCATCACAATTCCACAGAGGGAAGGGAAACAAAAGCAAAAATAAATTATTGAGATTTCATCAAGATAGAAAGTTCCTACACAATGAAGGAAACAATCAACAAAACAAAAAGGCAGCCTATGGAATGGGAGAAGATATTTGCAAATGAAATATCTGATAAAGGATTAGTGTACAAAATCTGTAAAGAATTTATCAAGCTCAACACCCAAAAAACAAACAATCCAGTGAAGAAATGTAAAGACATGAATAGACATTTTTCTATAGAAGACAATCAGATGGCCAACAGACACATGAAAAGATGCTCAATATCACTCATCAGCAAAATACAAATCAAAACTGCAATGAGATACCACCTCACACCTGTCAGAATGGCTAAAATTAACAACACAGGAAACAACAGATGCTAGTGAAGATATGGAGAAAGGGAACCCTCTTACAGTGTTGGTAGGAATGCAAACTGCTGTAGCCACTATGGAAAAGAGTATGGAGATTCTTCAGAAAGTTAAAAATAGAACTACTGCATGACCCAGCAATCAAGCTACTAGGTCTTTACTCAAAGGATACAAAAATACAGATTTAAAGGGGCACATGCACATATAGCAGCATTAACAACAACATGGGGCGCCTGGGTGGCGCAGTCGGTTAAGCGTCCGACTTCAGCCAGGTCACGATCTCGCGGTCCGTGAGTTCGAGCCCCGCGTCACGCTCTGGGCTGATGGCTCGGAGCCTGGAGCCTGTTTCCGATTCTGTGTCTCCCTCTCTCTGCCCCTCCCCTGTTCATGCTCTGTCTGTCTCTCTCTGTCCCAAAAATAAATAAAAACGTTGAAAAAAAAAATTTAAAAAAAAAACAGCCAAATTATGGAATGAGCCCAAATGTCCGTTGTCTGATGACTGGATAAAAATATGTGGTAAATATAGACACTGGAGTATTACTCAACTATCAAAAAGAATCACATCTTGCCGTTTGCAATAATGTACATAGAGTATATTATGCTAAGCAACATAAGTCAGTAGAGAAAGACAAACATCCTATTATTTCACTCATAAGTGGAATTTAAGAAACAAAACAGACAAACATAGGGGAAGGAGGGAGAAAAGAAAAGGAAGCAAAGCATGAGACTCTTAACAATAGAGAACAAACTGAGTGTCCAGGCAGGGGGAAGTGGTTGGGGGATGGGCTAAATGGATGATGGGTATTAAGAAGGGCACTTGTGATGAACACTGGCTGTTATATGTAAGTGATGAATCATTAATTTTTAAGTTTACTTATTCATTTATTCTAAAAGAGAGAGAGAAAGAGAGAGAGAGAGAGAGAGAGAGAGAGAGAGAGCGCGCGCGCCAGGAGGGAAGGGGCAGAGAGAGGGAGAGAGAAAATCCCAAGCAGGTCCACACTGTCAGTGCAGAGTGCTACCTGGGTTCAATCTGACCAACTGCAAGATCATTAATTCATTCATTCTACTCCTGATATTAATATTACACAAATTTGAACTAACTAGAATTTAAAACAAATTTGAAAAAAAAAAGTTCAGTTTAATCCCTATGCCAAAGAATATTACCACATTCAATAAATATTTTTGAATCAGTTAAAAAAGTTTGCAAACTTAAATATTTTAAAGTATATGGCAGATAGGGCATCCAATATTTCCCCCAAATTCTCAAATCTTGACAAAGCTGATTTATCACAATTGGAAAACTGGAATAAAAACCTGAAACTAAAAAAAAAAAAAAAAAAAAAAAGATTAAGTTAAAATATATCTAAGTTAAAGTGTGATAAATTCAGGAGCATAATAATACAATTCCTAGAGTCACCTTTAAAAAAGTATACAGTAGGGTGTATACCCTGGGTGGCTCAGTCAGTTGAGTGTCTGACTTCTGGTCAAGTCATGATCTCATGGTTCGTGAGTTTGAGCCCTGCATCAGGCTTACTGCTGTCAGCATGAGACCTACTTGGAATCCTCTGTACCCCCCCTCTCTCTCTCTCTCTCTCTCTCTCTCTCTCTCTGTCCCTCCCACACACTTGCTCGCTTGCTCTTTCAAAAATAAATACATTAAAAAAAAAGATAAAATCCAGTTTCCTCAGAAAAGAGAACCATAATTATAGAAAACAATACATAGTAAAAAGAAAAACTGATGGAGAAAATAGAATCATACACTAAAATATACATTTCAGGGGCGCCTGGGTGGCGCAGTCGGTTAAGCGTCCGACTTCAGCCAGGTCGCGATCTCGCGGTCCGTGAGTTCGAGCCCCGCGTCAGGCTCTGGGCTGATGGCTCGGAGCCTGGAGCCTGTTTCCGATTCTGTGTCTCCCTCTCTCTCTGCCCCTCCCCCGTTCATGCTCTGTCTCTCTCTGTCCCAAAAATAAATAAAAAATGTTAAAAAAAAAAATAAAATAAAATAAAATATACATTTCAGATATAGGAGGAAGTAAAAAAAGATCAGAGGAACAAAATACACAAAACAAAAAATAGCTAATGACCTATTTTATTCAAATATATCAATAAGACACAAAATATAGATGGTCTAAACACCTCACTTAAAAATAAGGTATTTTCAGACTGCAAAAAAAAGCAAGACCTAACTAAATTAATTACCTTCATTCAAAAACAGAACTACATTTAAAGTAAAAGGATGGGCGGGGGGAATATGGGTTGCTCAGTCAGTTGAGCATCCAACTTGAGCTCAGTTCGTGATCTCAACATTCATGAGTTCAAACACTGCATCAGGCTTGCAGTTAGCCTGTCAGCATGGAGTCTACTTTGGATCCTCTCTCCTCTTCTCTCTCTTCCCTTTACATGTTGACACACTCTCTCTCAAATATCAAATAAAATATTTTTAAAAATTTAAAGTAAAAGGATGGGAAAGATACATCATAAAACTATAAGCATAAAAATACTGGAATAACTATAATAAATAACAAAATAAATTTAAGAAAGCATTATAGAAAGAAAGACATTTAATAGGGAAATATATAAAGCAAAACCTGACAAGATTTAAAGACTAAGCAACTAAACAGTAACACTTGAATATCTCAATACTCCACTCTCAATAATAAAATAAGTAGACAGAAAGTCAGCATTGGTACAGTAGAGTATAAAGCAATATCAACCCATTTGATCTAACTGACATACATAGAATGTTGCACCAACTACTGTAGAAAATTCACTGAAGCACATATGGAACACTCTCTGAAACAGACCTTATGATAGACCATAATGCAAGTCTTAATATAGTTAAAAGGATTGAAATTATTAAATATATGGTCTAGACCACAATGGGACTATATCAGAAAACAGGAAAAAATAGAAACCTGAAATTTTCAAATACATGGAAGTTAAACAATGCATGGTTTCTAAATAACCGGGGGCCAGAGAAGAAAGCATAAGGGAAATTCAAAATATTGTGAAGTAAATAACAGTATTTGGAAATTAGAATAATGCTTAAAGAAAAGTTTATAGTATTAAGTGTCTGTATCATACATTTCATATCCATAACTTAAGTTATCCCCTTAAGAAACACAACAGAAAAACAATAAAGCTAAAAGTTGATTCTATGAATAGATCAGCAATGTGATAACCCTTTAACTAGACTAACCTCAAAAAAAGGAGAATCCACAACTTACGAAAATGAAGAATTAAAGGAGGAATATTACATCAACCCTAAAGAAATTTAAAAGGATTAAAATACAGTATTATGAACAATTCTGTATGCCGCAACAATTTAGAAAACTTAGATAAATGGATAACTTTCTAGACACAATTTATTAAGACTGACTAGAAGAGGAACAGAAACTCTGAATAGACCTAAAACAAATAAAGTGATTGAATTATTAATTCAAAAACTTTCTACAAAAAAAAGGTCTACCCATTCCCCAGGCCTTCAAGGGTGATTTTTACCAAAATTAACAAAATAATGCTATTTGTCCAGGAACTCTTCCAGAAACAGAACAGGTGGAAAGACTTCCCAATTCATTCTACAAGGCTAGCATTATCCCGTTATGAAAACCAGGGCAGACGCTGCCAGAAAACTATAAACTAAAATCTGTCATGAAAATATATACAAAATCCTTAAAAAAAAAAAAAAAGCAAACTGTGTCCAGTACCATATGAAGAGATGATACACCATAACCAACCAGGATCCATCTCCAAATCCACAATTAGTTTAATCATTTAATCAATTAATTATGTAAAACTGATTAATATGCAACATTAATAGTAAAAGACACACACACCAGTATCTGAATGGTTTCATAAAAGCATCTGAAAAATTTCAAACCA
The DNA here is from genome assembly GCF_028018385.1 of Neofelis nebulosa. Taxonomy (NCBI): domain Eukaryota; kingdom Metazoa; phylum Chordata; class Mammalia; order Carnivora; family Felidae; genus Neofelis; species Neofelis nebulosa. The sequence goes on along the minus strand of NC_080795.1, from coordinate 45,611,520 downwards.
TTTCATGGTAAAAAGCCTGACAAAATTGGGAATAGAATGGATCTTTCTCAACCTGATGAAGGACATCTATGAAAAATACATAGCTACCATAATACTTAGTGTTGACATTCTATAGGCTTTCTCTCTAGATTTGGGAATAAGGCAAGGATATGTGTTCTCATTATTTCTATGCAGCATTGTACCAAAGATTCCAGCCAATGTACTAAGGTAAAAACAAAAGAAAAAATTAATGACATGCAGAGTGGAAACAAAGAAGTAACAGAGTCTTTATTCATAGATGGCATGGCTCACTTTATAGAAAATTTCAGAGACTCCACACTAACAACTAGAATAAACAAGTCTGGTGAGGTCACAGGATATGAGGGAAATATACAAAATTATACTTTTAGATACAGGCAATGAAAAATTTTAAAAATGAAAATAAGAACATAATTCCATTCACAGCAACTTAAATGCATTTTAAAATTTTAACAAAGGACATGCAAGGCATTCAAGACACTGAAATCTGCAAAATACTGCTGAATAAAATTGAAGACATAAATAAAAGGAGAAACATTTTAGGATCGATCATAAACTGAAGGACTCAACATTGTCAAGATGGGAAATATCCCCAATATTTCAGTTATAAGTTAAATGCCATTCCTATCAAAGTCTTTGCAGGCTCTTTTTTGTAGAAACCAATAAGCTAATGCTTAAACTTGCATAGGAATGCATAGAATCTAAAATAGACAAAATAATTTCAAAGAAAAAAAAGGAAGTTGGACGACTTGTATTACATAATTTTAAAGACAATATAACACCACAGTAATTATCGCTGTGTGGTACAGGCACAAGGATAGGCATATAGATCAAGGGAACAGAATTGAGAGTACAGGGGGAAAAAAGTGACTTAGATTTATGGTTGACTGATTTTCAGCAAAGGTGCCAAGACAGTTCCATAAGGACAATCTTTTGAATATGATGCTAAGAAAATTAAATATCTGCATATAATAAAATGAATTTAAGACTCTTATCTCACATCATACAAAAAAAATACATCAAAAAGGACCATAGACCATATTGTAAGAGTTAAAACTAAGTCACCCAAAGCACAATTAATAAAGAAAATGAAAGAGGATTTTATTAAATTCTAAAATTTAAGTTATAAAACTATTAGGAAAATGCAAATTCAAACTATGGAAACAGCCCCAGTGTCCATCAACTGATGAATGGATAAAGACAATGCAGTATATATACATAATGGAATATTACTCAACCATAATAAAGAGAATGAAATCTTCCCATTTGCAATAATGTGAATGGAGCTACTGAGTATTATGCTAAGTGAAATAAGTCAGTCAGAAAGACAAATACCGTATGATTTCACCCATATGTGCAAGTTAAGAAACAAAACAAACAAGCATAGAGGATAAAAAAGGAAAGAGGGAGAGAAGCAAATGAAGAAACAGACTCAACTATAAAGAATTGACAGATACCAGAGGAGAGGCAGGTGGAGGGATGGGTAAAATAGGTGATGGGGATTAAGGAGTGCACTTGTTGTGATGAGCACCTGGTGATGTATCAAAGTGGTTAATCACTACTACATTGTATACCTGAAACAAATAACACTGCAAGTTAACTAACTAGAATTTGAATTAAAAAAAAAAAAAGAAAATGCAAACAAAAGCCTCAACCTAGAAGAAAATATTAGTAAATAATATACCTGAAAAAGGACCTGCATCTAGAACATATAAGAACTCTTACAACTCAAAAATTAGAAGATAACTAAAAAATGGACAATTTAAATACACATTTCACTAAGGAAATATGTAGTAAGTACATGAAAAAAGTCCATAACATTAGTCATTACAGAAAAGCAAACTGACTGCCCCAATAAAGTACCACATACTCTTTTAGAATGGCAAAAATACCAAGTCCTGGCAAAGATATATTGAAAGTAAAACTCTAATACGTTAACAGTGGTAATGTCAAATGGTACAATCACTTCTGAAATGTTGGGCAATTTCTTGAAATGTTCAATAAAAAGTTACTACAAAATCCAGTAATTCTACCCCAAAGACTCTATCCATGATAAATAATAACATTTGTCTATATAAATTCATGTACCCAAATGTTCATAGCAGCATTAATCATAATAGTCAAAAACTGATGACTGCACAATTGAATATTAACTGTAAAATTAATAAACAAAATGTGACATAACCACAGAATGGTTACTCATAATTGTCATGTACATGGTACATAATGATACATGGTATATCATGAATGAACTTTAAAAATATTACACTAAGTGATGGGGCACCTGGGTGGCTCAGTCGGTTAAGCGTCCGACATCGGCTCAGGTCATGATTTCGTGGTTTGAGTTTGAGCCCTGCGTCGGGCTCTGTGCTGACAGCTCAGAGCCTGGAGCCCACTTTGGATTCTGTGTATCCCTGTCTCTCTGCCCACCCCCCCCCACTTGTGCTCTGTCTCTATCAAAAATAAATAAATGTAAAAAAAAATTTTTAAATGAAAATATTATACTAAGTGAAAAAAAGTGTACCCTGGGTACACTGATACATAAATACATAAGGTCTTAAGATGCAAAAAACTACATACTGTATGATTCCCTTTTAATAAATGTCCAGAAAAGCCAAGTTTATAAAGACAGAAATCAGATCAATAGGGGGTTAGGACTGGAGTGTGGGGAACAGAAATTAATTGCAAAATGGACATAAGGGAAATCTGAGGTGACAGAAATGTTATACAACTGTATTGTGGTGATGGTTGCATATCTTTATACATTTCCTCAAAAATCACTGAACTGTAGGCATACAATGAGTAAATATTATGAATGTAAATTATATTTCAAAAGAGGTATTTAAAAATATAAGGACAGTAGTAGAAAAGGAAACAGTCAAGCCCAACTTGTCGTGAGTGAGCAGAGCTATTGTTCAAGGTCCTCATTTACATTCCACTCTCTGGCATACTTTGGTCGCTAATGATCACTTCTAATACTCTTCTATTGATGATTACAGATCACTGAATGCCCATTCCCTAAGATAACTTGACTTTCTCTGTTCCTTGTAACCTGAGAAAATATGATTTACAAAGGACAAAGTCCACATACACTAAACCCAAGAGTTAAGGCAGATTTTTTTTTGAATCCTCTTACTTTTAGATGGAAATGGTTTCAAAACATGTTATGCCCCTGTGAAATGTGCAGAATATAATAAATGGAAAAAAAAGTACTGAAAATTTTGTCAGGAGTTATTTTAACTGTACATCATGAATATAATCATTTTACAACATGGATACTATTTACGTCTATGTATGTATATATTTATCAAACAAAATAGAAAAAACAAGCTCTGGGAAGAAATACAAAACTAAATCGTTAATACTGGTTATCACCAAAGTGATTTTTCTCTCTTGTATATTCGTGCTTTAAAAGTTCCTTTAATGAAGACTTATGCTAAGTGAGCTAAGTCAGAGAGAGGAAGACAAATACTATTATATCACTTGCATGTGGAATCTAAACAAGCTGTACTCACAGAGACAGAGAGTAGGATGGTGGTTACCAGGGGCTCAGGGGTGGAAAAATTGGGGGGATGCTGTTAAAGGTTACAAACTTGCAACTAGAAGATGAAGAAGTTCTGGAATCCTAATGTACAACTTACTGATTATAGTAATACTGTATTACATACTTTGAAGTTGCTAAGAGACTAGGTATTAAATGTTCTCATCACAAAAGGGAAATGATAATTATGTGACCTACAGAAGTGTTAGCTGACACCATGATGGTAATCATATTGCAATATATAAATGTAGCAAACTGATATGTTATATACCTTAAACTTACACAATGCTATGTGTCAATTATATCCCAATTTTTAAAAAAATTCCTTTAATGAAACTATGTTACCTTGGTACCATTTAAAAAGCCCATTTTTATGATCTTAAATGAATTTTAAATTATATATTTTAAAGGTAAAATATACACTAGTTCTGCCATTTTTGTTTTTGTTTATAAAATTGTTCGCATATGTGTGTGGGGGGGTGTTGGGAAATACAAAATTGACTGGGAAACAAGTAAGGTTCATTCTCAAGTCTTTGAAAGTCACAGAATCCATGACTAAACAAATGATGGAGCAGGATGGATGTGAGCTATTGAGAAAATAATGATGTATACAGCAATTATATTAACTACATTTAGGCATTTCAACACCTTAACTTCATTTGTAATACATACATGATGGTATCCAAGAGATTTATTTAACAGCAGCAGCATTAAGAACAAATCTTAAGCTTTTTTCTGAGCTTCTTCTTTTCCCCAAGGTATCTTATTAACATATGGATTAAGAACTACAATTAAAGACATTGAGTAAAACTGGAAAAAATGTAATGTAATAGTACATCTTCTTTCAGAATAAGTAGAAATTATAATTATCAAATTAAGATATTAAAAAACTCAAGATAGAACAATATAAACCAAAAAGATAAAAAAGAATTACATGGGAAAACTTTCTGTTTTTCATAGATGCTCAACAATTTTAACATCAGTTTCTATGAAAATTCACTAAAGCCAACAATAGCAAAGTTTTAATTTATAAATGATCTCAAAATTCCATTTCTGTCAAAATATTTTATTAAAGTTGCAGGCAACTCTTTCAAAGAAAAAAAAACAAACCACTACTAGGCACAGTGTAGAAACCCATCTGCTCAGAGGTGTGAGATAGATGTAGCAAATTACATCTGCAAGCCTCACTGCAAATGCTTCGTAATGAAACTCAAGATGTTGATTTTGACCCAAACACCCTATACAGATTGGATCTGACCACATTAGAGATCATCTCTCCCTTTCTATGGCAATTGAAATCAGATGACACATTTCAACAAACAGCTCCTCATTATGAACTTTTGAAGTCCAAATTCAGTTATGCCTGAAATCTAGGAGAACCCTCCATGCTCATTCTATTGATCATTTTGTAATTGTTTTTCTTTTTTTGTCATGTCGTAATGACAAAGAATTTTTTTTCAATTATTTATGAACTTGAAGACACATCAGAAATTTACCTTTTCATTCTTTAAGTTCTTTTTTCTCCTTACAGTAACCAAAATTATTTGCCGAATAGCATACTCTACAACTACTTAGTGAACCCCTATTTCGTGCCATTCATTGTGCTAAATTGTGCTAAATGATAGGAATAGTACCGTGAACAAGACAGATACACTTCTTACACTTTTTACCCTAGGAGGGCAATCAGGAGCTGAATAAAAATAATTAAAATAGGGATAGGAGTATTAAGAGTGATGAGTCAGAAGCACTAACATCACAGAACAGACGGAGCTGGCAAGTTAAATACGTAGAAGCCTAAAAATTGAGAAGAAAGGCTAGAAAAAAGATCAAGAAGGAGGCAGTCACATATACAGCATATGCTAAGACCCTGCAACAGTAGAGTTGTCCTTGTTTAAACACAGAAAAAAGATAGTGAGGCTGGGGGTGGGCAGTAGCAAGCAGTGGGGAGAGCGGCCCTACTTTTCTCTACAGAAACAATGGATTTGAATTTCCTTTGTAAATCAGAGCGGTATGATTAACAACCCATCACTATACACAGACATACACACACACACACACACACACACACACACACACACCATGCAATATACTGAAATATTTCCATCAAATAAACGGCTTGAAGCACAAAACTTTAGTTACACAGGAAATATTATTCTTTGTTATTTATTCTATAAGTTTAAATAATTGGTGTCGATAAACTAGTTTCAAGATAAGTCTGTAACTCAGAATAACCAAGCAACACCAAAGACAAAGCAAGAAAAATTAATTCAAGAGGAGTTGTGAGGACAAGGAAAACAACAAAGAAAGAAATAAGAGAAAATTTTAATTGAAAGCATGGTGCTCATAATTACCAGAGACAAATAGTGAGATTAGTATCAAAATTTTAACTAAAAGTTAAAGTTGCTTTCTGTAATAGAATATGTGGAGAATGAATCATAAGTTCCATTTTTGTTTAAGTTCTCCTGACTTGATTTCTGTTCCTTGCAACCTAAGAATATCAACGCATACATAAATACCACCCTCTCTCCTGTCTTTCTCAAATAAAACACACACACACACACACACACACACACACACACACACACACACACACACACTGTAGGTTTGTTAACATCAATTCTTCATGAGAGAGTTCAAGATGGTGACATAGGAAGACCCTGAACTCACCTCCTCCCATGGACACAACAAATTTATAACTACATATGGCATGCTTTTCCTCTAGGATCCATGAACTAGATGAGTAGCACCTCCACTCAAAAGCCAAGAAAGACACACGTAGAAGGGTGGGAAGGCAAACACACCTTGTCCCAAAAACCACCTCGGAGGAGGCACATGAGGGAGGGTTTCTACAAATACAGAATACACCCTGGAAAATTAAGGGATCGTGCCCCAAATCAGGAATCCTGACCTTGGAGGCAGGCATAGTAGAGACAAGGTGTAAAATGTCTGGTTTTGGGGATCCTGGGTGGCTCAGTCGGTTGAGTGTCTGACTTTGGCTCAGGTCATGATCTCAGCGTTTGTGGGTTTGAACTCCATGTTAGGCTCTGTGCTGACAGCTCAGAGCCTGGAGCCTGCTTCGAATTCTGTGTGTGTGTGTGTGTGTGTGTGTGTGTGTGTGTGTGTGTGTCTCTGCCCCTCCCCAACTCGTGCTCTCTCAAAAATGAATGAACATTAAAACAATTTTAATGTCTAGTTTTGAATACCAATAAAGATTAAGACCAGAAGAATCACAATACATTAGAGAACAAAGACCTGTTCTTAAAGGGTTTGCCCACAAACTCATTTGCCCTATGATCCAGCACAAAAACAAGAAAAAGCCCCTAGACCATAACACAGGGAGACCCATTTACTAATTTTAAAGAGAGACAGGAATCTGTAATTTTAAATTAAATAATTTAAAAATGTAAAAAATCAGTCTGCTGTGGACGGATGTGCTGTCAACAGCCATTTTTGCAATCTCATCCTACCTTGTTGGTGAAGGAGCCAACAAGTACCATTTTAGGTGGACCCCTTCTAGGCTTCTGGCACCAGTGGGTAGGTGTGGTCTGCCCACCATTCACCTTGAACAGGCTGGGTGAGCCTCCTGCCCCTCCCCACTTCCATGTAGCACCCAAGGTGTAAAAAAAGCCAGATAAGTATCCCAAGTCATGCCCAATCCACCAAGAATGCAAGCCACAACCAGAACAGGCAAGCAGCCGGAAGCCCACTCTCCCCATGCAGTAGCCAAGACACACAAGCCAGGTGAGTACCTAGAGCCCCACCTTGCACACAATACCAACTGAAGCCCTATCAAAGCCAGGGGACAAACAGCCCACAGGATGTCTACATCTGTGGGGATGCCCATAGAATGACTAGCTCTGGTAGCCACAGGGCACACAAAACACCTGGGCCACACAAAACACCTCCTACACAAGACTATTCCTTCAAGGTTGAGGGAGATAGCCATTTCACTTAATACATACAAACACAGAGAAACAAGCAAAATGAGTAGACAGAAGAACATATTCCAAAGAACAAGGCAAATCCACAGGAAAAGACCTTAATGAAATGGAGAGAGGCAACCTACGAGATAAAGGGTTCAAAGTAATGGTCATAAAGATGCTCACCTATCTAAGCAATGGAGAAGCACCAAGAATTTCCTTCCACAAAGAGACAGAAAATAAGAAAACACGAAACATTAAAACTAAACTTATAAGTATACTAGAGGGATTTAACAGCAGAATGGATGAAACAGAAGCACCATCAATGAATGAAAAACAAAGGAATGGAAAACAAAAAGCATAAAAATTAAAAAAGAATTAAAAGTAGTAAGGATACTTTAAGGGACCTCTGGAAGAATATCAAATGGAATAACATTCTCATTATCCGAATCCCAGAAGGAGAAAAGAGAGAAAAGTCAAGAAAAAATTATTTGAAGAAATAATGGCTAAAAACATCCATAATCTGGGGGAAGCAAACAGACATCTATGTCCAGGACGATCAGAGAGGCCCAAATAAGATGAACCCAAAGACAAACACACCAAGACACATTCTCATTAAAATGATAAAAGGTAAACAGAGAGTAGTAAGAGAACAGCAACATATTACATACAGGGAAAACCCCCTAAGGCAATTAGCAGATATTTCAGCAAAAACTTTATAGATCAAAAAAGAGTGGCATAATATATTCAAAATGCTAAAAGGAAAAAAAAATGGCCAACCAAGAATTCTGTACCCAGACATTATCATTCAGAAAGATTGAGAATTTTCCAGTTAAGCAAAAGGTAAAGGAGTCATCTACTTAAACAGGCTACAAGAAATGTTCAAAAGAATAAAAATACAATGTACTATTTAATAAGAAAACATACAAAAGTAAAAATCACACTGGAAAAGGTAAATAAATAATAAAAGTAGTAGACATATTACTTATAAACCAAGTATGAAGAGTATAAAAGTTGTAAAAATTAAAAAAATAATAATTAGTTCAGGGATACATAAAAAGATGCAAAACGAATCATCAAAAATATGAAACATAAGGGGCACGTTGGTGGCTCAGTTGGTTAAGTGTCCACCTCTTGATTTTGGCTCAGCTCATGATCTCACAGTTCATGGGCCCATGCCCCTCATCAGGCTCTGTGCTGACAGCAAGGATTTCTCTTTCTCTCTCTCTCTCTCTCTCTCTCTGCCCCTCCCTCTACTGCACCGTCTCTCTCTCTCTCTCTCAAAATAAATAAACATTTAAAAAAATTATGTCTTTAAAAATATGAGATATAAGGTGGGGGAAAGTAAAAATATAAAGCTTTGAAATGTATTAAAAATTAAGTTACTGTGAACTTTAAAATGACTGTTATATACATAAGATGATATGTGTAAACCTCACAGTAACCACAAAGAAAAAACTTCTAGTAAATGCACAAAAGAAAAAAATCTAATTACATTAAAGGAAACAATCAAAGCATAAGAGAGAAAAAGAAGAAAAGGAACAGAGAAGAACTGCAAAAAACAGCTGGGAAACAATAAACAAAATGACAATAAATATATACCAATGGATAATTACTTTAAATGCAAATAGACTAAACTCCCCATCAAAAGACACAGAGTGACTGAATGAATGAATTAAAAAAAAAAAAAAAACCCATATATCTGTTGCCTACAAGAGACTCACTTCAAATCTAAAGACACACACAGACTCAAAGTAAGAGGATGGAAAAGGATATTCCATGCAAATGACAATGAAAAGAAAGTTGGGGTAGCAATACTTATGTCAGACAAAATAGACTCTTTTTTTCTTTTCAAATTTTATTTAAATTCCAATTGGTTAACATACAATGCAGTACTGGTTTTAGGAGTAGAATTAGCTAAAGCAATCCTGAAAAAAGCAAAGCAAAGCTGAAGCCATCATGATTCTGGACTTCAAAATAAAGGAGAGCATTAAAATAAAGGAGAGCATTATACAATGATGAAAGGATCAATCCAACAATAGGATATAACATTTTAAAACATTTATGCACCCAATAGAAGCACCTAAATACATAAAGCAAATATTAACAGAAGTAAAGGCAAAAATAGATGGCAGGATAAGAACAGTAGGAGACTTTAATACTCCACTTGTATCAATGAGGAGATAACTCAGGACAGAAAATTAATAAGGAAACATTGGCCTTAAAAGACACATTAGATCAGATGGACTAAAGAGATACATACAGATTATTCTATCCAAAAGCAGAAGCATCACTTCTTTTCAAGGACACATGGAACATTGTCCAGCACAGATTACATGCTAGGCTACAACACAAGTCTCAATAAATTCAAGAAGAATGAAATCACATCAATTATCTTTTCCAACCACAAAGGTATGAAACTAGAAATCATTTATAAGAAAAAAATCTGGATAAAACAAACATATGGGGATTACAAAACATGGTATTAGACAATGGATGTTCAAATCTCATGAAATAATCTCCTTCCCTCAAGATAGGTTTGGCCAATGAGAATAACCATGTGGTAAAAAACAAAAAAACAAAAAACTGTTTTTACTTTAGGTTTCAGGGCTGATTATATTCTCCCACTATTTTCTCCCAGGGAGTAAGAAAAATAGACTTTAGAAGTTTCTATTTGATTCTTGCCCTCTCCATCTGGTGTGTGATTTTTTAAAATGTTCAAAAACAAACTAAGATGCTATCTAACTCAGTTCTAGGAATAAAATATCAGAATATAACACCTTCTGCTTTAAAGATGGAGACTTCTGTAGTTCCTTAAGTCATTGATAACGTATTTGAAAGACAAGGTGAGAAGAAAGTAATTTATCATACAAGAGTAGAAAAAGAAGCTGGCAGAAGTGCTATAACAGGGATTTTAAAGAGTATTCAAAAGATAAAGGGGGCGCCTGGGTGGCGCTGTCGGTTAAGCGTCCGACTTCAGCCAGGTCACGATCTCGCAGTCCGTGAGTTCGAGCCCCGCGTCAGGCTCTGGGCCGATGGCTCGGAGCCTGGAGCCTGTTTCCGATTCTGTGTCTCCCTCTCTCTCTGCCCCTCCCCCGTTCATGCTCTGTCTCTCTCTGTCCCAAAAATAAATAAAAAACGTTGAAAAAAAAAAAAAAGATAAAGAATAGTAGGGCAGTGTATATCAGTCCTTTCATAAAATCCATTAGATAAAAGGGGGATATGATATTTGTCACATCTTTAAATCACTGAGGGACTGTATTTCCAGCAACCTGGTAGATTTAGTGCCCTGAATGACATTTGTGCTAAAAACAAAAAGGATGAATATATTTATAAAATTTTTATACATCACACTATGAATAAAATTTATATGAACTGGTTTACACACACAGAGACATGCACTCCATATCTTCTTTTTTTTTTTAATTTTTTTTAATGTTTTTTTTTTTTTTTTTGACGGGGGTGGGGGGAATGAACGGGGAGGGGCAGAGAGATAGGGACACACAGAATCCGAAGCAGGCTCCAGGCTCTGAGCTGTCAGCACAGAGCCTGATGCGGGGCTCAAACTCACAAACCACAAGATCATGACCTGAGCTGAAGTCGGACGCTCAACCGACTGAGCGTCACAAAGACCCAGGCGCCCCTGCACTCCATATCTTCTTAAATTCATTAGTGAGTTTCCCCAAAAAAGTAAGGCTTTATTGGGGCCAGGGACTGAGAAAAGTCAGGAACTCAGAGGTAAGCAAAACAAATTGGTTGAGGCATTTCAAACCTGGTGAAATGGAACATCCTTGTTGACACTTGCATTGTAGAACCTAATAGAACATAAGACTTTAATGCATATGGCTACAATATTAATGTTAGAATAAACTAGAAATAAAACTGCCCTGTTTTTACCCTCTGTACATGATCAGAAAGTTGAACCTTGAACAGAGTGGAAAAAAATACATATAACCACAAACCAAGCCTCATAAAAGATTGTAACTTGAATTTTTATTATCTACATGGTATAAAATCCTCTAGTTTCAAGTGGTTGTAAACTGGTAATGCTCCCAATACATCAGAAATAAATTTGAACTACAAAGGAAGAATCTTTGAGCTCATCTTCAAAAAAATTTCTAGACAAATATTTCCAGGAAAAATAAGTAGACTCTTCCCCACAAAAAGGAGCGACAAAGAAACAAACAAACAAAAAAAAACCACACACACACAAAGAACAACACTAGGCATACAGGCAAGAATCAGCAGGACTCAGACAATAAAATAAATGATTCATGTATCAAGAAATATAACAATGCCTTGGAAATTATGAATAAAATGCAAGGATTTTAAAAAAATCAATGAAAATGAAAACATCATAAGCAAATTTTAAAATTTAATAAAGTATTACAAAGTTGAAAAACAGGAAAAATAATTTATGGTTTTAGACATCTTGATACCATGTACCTCTGAAGTAACAGAGACCGACAAGGGACTAGAGAAGATCTCCTGGGTGTTGGTAAAATTTTTGATCTTGATTCAGAAGCTAGTAACATGGGCAGATTTATTTTATGAAATGTATCAAGTTGTATACTAATAGTTGATGTATTTCATTTCTGTATGATATATTAGAATTCTATAAAGTTTTACCCCAAAAAAACAGCACATTAGGTACAGATGAAAATAAAATTAATAAACTGTAATATGAAAGAAATTACTCAGACTACAGGCCAGAAAGTCAAAGGGAAAAATATTAAAGAGACAAGAACAATACAGTAAAAAAAAAAAAAATGTCTAATATATATGTAGAAAGAATGAGACAGAGGCAATATATGAAGAGAAAATGCCAGAAAACTTGAAAAGTTCACAAAGACACCAATACTAACACTTAAAAGAACAAAGATTTAAAAGCCAAAAAAAAAAAAAAAGACCCTTAAAGCTGCCCGAAAGACACTAAAAAAACCCAAACTGATGGTGAATTTCTCAGAAAGGCAATGAAAAACAAAAGTAGGGGCGCCTGGGTGGCGCAGTCAGTTAAGCGTCCGACTTCAGCCAGGTCACGATCTCACGGTCCGTGAGTTCGAGCCCCGCGTCAGGCTCTGTCTGGGCTGATGGCTCAGAGCCTGGAGCCTGTTTCCGATTCTGTGTCTCCCTCTCTCTCTGTCCCTCCCCCGTTCATGCTCTGTCTCTCTCTGTCCCAAAAATAAATAAACGTTGAAAAAAAAAAAAAGTAAGCACAAAAGGATCTTTAATGGCCAAAACAAAACTATCAGTGGGAAACCATATATACATAAGGCAGAAGGAAAATTATCTGAGGTAGAAGAAAGGAATGAGCTGTGACAACGAATGACTAGTAAGGCATTGGTACAGAAGCTGGCATAGGTGGCCCATGACCAAATGTGACTGATTATCAGATTTTGTGAATAAAGTTTTACTGGAGTGTCAATTCATTGACATACTATTTATGGCTGCCTCTGTACTACAAAGCAAAGCTGAGTAGTTGTTACAAAAACCAGATAGTTGATGACACTGAGAATATTTACTATCTGGCTATTTATTGAATAAATTTTCCAAACCCTGCAGTAATTGTATACATGTAATATATATGCAATTATTTTTTAAATGATTTAAATTTATAAAATTCAGAAAAATAAGAGATAAATTAAAATATATAACAGTAATAGCCAGTCAATCTGGAGAGAATCACTGAATTAAAGTACTTAAAGACCTGTGTGTTGTTCAGGAGGAGAGTAAATACCATAAATTATTGTATGATTTACTAAATTAAAAATGCATCTTAGTATTTCCAGAACCAAATTTTACTTTGTGTAAAGAGTGTTAATTTCTAAGATTGAAAAAAATAGCAAGGGAATAATGTCTAATAGAGCAGTGAAAAATAAAATTAAGAATATAAAAGAAATGAAATAATCAAGATAGTAAAAAAGATAATTCAAAGAATGAGAGAAGAAATTTGTAAATCATATCTAATGAGAATCTAATATCCAGAATATATAAAGAACTGCTCAATTAAAAGGAAACATAAATAACCCAACTAAAAAGTGGGCCAAGTATTTGAAAACAATAAGAAAATAAAAAACAGCTTCTACAAATGGCCAACAAGCACATGAAAAGATGCTCAATATCACTAGTCATTTGGGAACTGCAAATAAGAACCAAAATGAGATCCACCACATACCCACCGGGATGGTTAACACCAAAAAGACAATTACAACTTGAATAAATTAGAACCTTCATGGGGCGCCTGGGTGGCGCAGTCGGTTAAGCGTCCGACTTCAGCCAGGTCACGATCTCACGGTCTGTGAGTTCGAGCCCCGCGTCAGGCTCTGGGCTGATGGCTCAGAGCCTGGAGCCTGCTTCCGATTCTGTGTCTCCCTCTCTCTCTGTCCCTCCCCCGTTCATGCTCTGTCTCTCTCTGTCCCAAAAATAAATAAACGTTGAAAAAAAAAAAAAATTAGAACCTTCATAAGTTGATGTGGAATTGCAAAATGGCAGAAACACTTTGGAGGACAGACTGTTAATTCCTCAAAACCTTAACCACAGAGCTACCATACGACCCAACAATTCTACTACTAGGTACATAGCTAACAGAAATTAAAATATGTCCATATGAAAAGATGTGCAAAAATTATCACAGCAGTATTGTTCATAATAGCCAAAAGATGTAAACACAAATGTCTACCAACTATGAGTGGATAAAGAAAACATGGTATTTCCATGAAATGGATTACTTTCAGCCATAAAAATGAAGACTGATAAATAAGTCAACCTCAAAAGCATTATGGTGACTTCCCATGAGAAGCCAGTCACAAAAGACCACGTATTGTGTGAATCCATTCATATTAAACACCTAGAACAGGCAAATTCATAGAGACAGGAAGGTCAGCATTTGCCAGGGTTTTGGATGAAGGGAGAAAGAGTAACTGTTAATGGTATATTGATTATTTTTTGAGTGATAAAACTTTTTTTTTGAATGATAAAACTTCTAAATTTGATGGTGGTGATGATGGTATAAACTGTAAATATACTAAAAGTAATCTAATTGTATGCATGAAACTGTATGTAAATAATGTCTAAAAAAGCTGTTAAATGGAATAATATTATGAGTTTTAATTTTTTTAAATTAAGGGACAAACTATTTGAATCTTCCAAAAATGATTCCAGAGTTAAAATAAAACAAAAACCCAAAAAACAAAAACAAAAACAAAACCACAACAACAAAAAACAACAACAAAAAAAGGGAAGCACTCCCCAGCTCATTTTCTGAGGCTATCATGTCCTTGACATGATACACAATAGCTGTTGTGATAATAAAGAACTCCTTACAACCAGAAGCAAATATCAAAGAATGGATATATCCAATATGCTAGAAAAAGAATCCTTGCATCAAGAACAAAATCACATAGGTAAGAGCTCTAAATAAGTTCCATCTAACTGTTAGAATTCTATGATTTTATGATAATGGCAATCATTTTATTAAGTACCAACATTTATTTCTGGCAGTAAAATCATTCCTACTTCTGATAAACCTAAGAAAACTACATTTCAAAGGAAACGCCAAAACAGAGAAAAGGAAAAAGAAATCAACATCAAGTCAAAGTCAAAAACTGCACAGAATATATCTGCTTTTCAATAATAGTATGTGTAATGATCTCAATGATATCAGCATTCATATACTTACATGCTAATAATATGAACAAGGTGTGGAACTGTTTACCATTGTAAAACATTTGAACCCTGTTATTAAAATATAGATTCACACTATTTACTTTGTGACTCAAAACTTTTCCAGGTTCACAGATTGTTTGAGATGAATATGTCAAAGTTCAAAAGGGTATGAATTTGCAACTGAAAATTCTGCAGTATCACAAATGAAGTATTTACTGAAGAGTTATGTCTCCGATCATCACAATATTATCTACTGTATTTTAACAAATGAGAAGTCTAGAAATATATTATGTTTGATGTAAATAATATATTTATTTGATTATATATGATATCTATTAATAAATCAAGTAGCTTAAGATCTACTTATCATTCTTAATTCAGCTTAATGCCAACTTCCAAAACCAACTGTCATCTTGATTTGTCTATGCTTCACATTTTAGTGATTATTCTGCGTTTCATATGATATTTTGTAGTCTGTTTATACATACATGAATTTTATTAAAATGTGTGGATGTCAATAAACAGCACCACTTAGTTCATTTACTTTGTGCACCCTTCTTTTTAAATCCACTTTGCAGATTACTGAATCTATTTTCATGTGGATCTTTCAATGAGAAGACTCATTTACATAAGCACTGGCATATTAAAAAACAATAAAACTAAAAATATTATTATCAAATATAACCATAGGAAGAATATTTTTTAATGTACCTTCTTCAAGGATGGGTCGTGGAATGACAAATGGAATCTCCTGCAGAGGTTCCATATACTTGTGGCCAGCACTAATAATCTTTATTTGAGGCATACAGAGGACAAGCATTCCGGGCATGCTGGTTTGTCCATGGTACCAACTTCTTACTGTTCCAGGAATGTCACCAGATACAATTGTACTTGGGGAAGGCAGGCTATCATTTGGAATGAATACACAACAAGACTGTACTTCAAGCTAGGGGAAGAAAAAAAAAAAAAGCAAAATTAAAATATTGGGAATAGACTA
The DNA here is from genome assembly GCF_028018385.1 of Neofelis nebulosa. NCBI lineage: Eukaryota > Metazoa > Chordata > Mammalia > Carnivora > Felidae > Neofelis > Neofelis nebulosa. The sequence continues at coordinate 45,595,379 of NC_080795.1, read as the reverse complement.
AATAAGGAAGTTAATATACCCTCAAATACTTAATATCTTTATCAGAATAAACAGGCAAGCCAAAAAAAAAAAAAAAAAAAGAAGAAGAAGAAATGTGCCATACTTACCTCTTTATGAGTTACTTTTACTGAAGAACACAATTAACACTTAAAAGGACATTGTTTCTTGCTATGAATTTGATCAAAAAGGCACAGTGAAATGAGATGAAAACATATCTGCCTTTCCACAGTTATTTCCAAGTAACACGACTGAATCAGAAAATGTGCTGGCAAAAAAAGGTGAGAAAATCCTCCTTCTTTTGCAGTTCATTAGATTAACACCAACTAAGGCCTTAGAACCAACTAGTATTGTATTGTACTCACTTAAAACACACACACACACACACACACACACACAAGCAGCTATTACCATGTGAATTTGGCCTTTTGTTTTTACTTTACAAACTAAAATATAAGGAAAGATGTTTCCAATGTTCAGATGATATCTCTAGACAAATATTAAAATATAACAAGTCTGTATCATGTATTTTCTTTTTTTATTTACACGTATCCCAAGATTCAAGTGTGTGTGTGTATCACATTTTATATATATGGATACATGGTAATGAAGAAAATTCAGAAGACTTAAAACTGAGAGCATTATTCCCTGCTTTTATCATACATCAAATTATTATTTAAATTTTAATTTCATGTGAAACTTTTATGCTTTCTTATTCCCAGTGTAGTTTACTTAGGTTGCCTGGCACCTTAGAGAGGTGAAATAATACTAAGCGATCTCAAATCAAAAATTAAATTCATCATGAGTTCTTTTTTTTTTTTTTTTTTTTTTTTTTTTTTTTTTAAATTTTCTTTTTCAACGTTTTTTTATTTATTTTTTGGGACAGAGAGAGACAGAGCATGAACGGGGGAGGGGCAGAGAGAGAGGGAGACACAGAATCGGAAACAGGCTCCAGGCTCCGAGCCATCAGCCCAGAGCCTGACGCGGGGCTCGAACTCACGGACCGCGAGATCGTGACCTGGCTGAAGTCGGACGCTTAACCGACTGCGCCACCCAGGCGCCCCTCATCATGAGTTCTTAATTCAAAAGCAATATAAGCTCAAGTCTATTAGTCTTAGTTGGTTCTTAGAAAGTAATATTTTTTACCTGGTTCACAAACTGCTCAAACAGCCTAGCATACTTAAATTATTCTCAAGAAAATACAAAATGTCATCTGTTAATTTTCTATAAAATATTTGGCATACAAAGGCATTATCTGAAGATGTAACAAAATTAAAATTTGTTTGTTTGATAAATACTTGGATATTCTAGCAAATTAAGAGACTATATTTTATAAAAGACAAGTAAGAATACATTAATATATGTTCACTTGAGGTTAATATAGCCCTTAGTGACAGCATGATACGTAACAGGTCTGGAATTCCTTGATATGATAAATAATCTGCCAGGCTTATAAATAAGCAAACTTACTCATTTTTGCTTCAACATTTCTGTGCATGGAACAAACTGAATTCAGTGAAGAAAAATATAAGTAAAATTTTGTAAAAATAAATATAAGGTTCATGAAGTCTGACCTCATCTAGAATTTTATCTTGCAACCTAATTTAAGTGTTTATATGTTAAGTAGCTCATTGATTGAAGATTACAACATTTTTTATCCTAAAACATACATTGTTTCAGCTGTATTACATTTATATTTTTAAATATTTAACACAATTAATTGCTAAAGTTCAAATGCACAAAGTATTATGGCATACTGAGAACATATTCTCAGTATACCATTCTCATTATTCAATCATTTATGCTTATAGTGTCAAACTAAAAAGAGTCAGTTTTTAACACTTCATATAGGTATTGATGCTATGTTAAAAAATGTTTTCAACAATGTGAGTTAATTAGTTTAATATGCCACACTATACAAATATAAACATATACATCTTGTGAAATAAATTTAAGTTGTGCCGAAACTTCCAAATAACAATATATTCCAAAATTCCACTAATTCAGAAATAAATTATTTCATCAAATTTAACAACGTGAGCAATAAATATTCAAAAATAGATTATTCTGAGATACATAACAACTCTAAAAAATAAACTTTCTAAAATGTGATATGTGTTCTGGAGATTTCTATAATGATAAGAACCAAAACACATACATAATCCAAAATCCTCAAACTTATTATAATGTTACATCTCTAATATATACTACAACTATCACATAAATCTTTTTACACTTTTAAAATAACTGTTAAACTGTACATCTAAAATTGTGGTTTTAATGTAAAATGTTGAGTGATTTATGTAAGGGAATATAAATCTGCAGCAGTAAATTTTGCATTAATGTAAGGATCTGACAATCCAAGGGAAAGAAAATGAAGTAATCTGCCAGTAAGAAGTCCTCAAACCGGGGGTCAGATCATGTTCATGGAAACCATCTGGTTGGGACCCTCTGAGCCACACCAAACACAAATGATCTTTTAAAAAAAATATCCTATTCATTAATGCATCACAGCTGCACTGAGTGTTACTTCATTTTTCCATGGCAACATCCTTTCTGTTTCAAGGATCTTATTTCAGTTTTGGTAGCAACGTGTTCTTTCGCCAATATTGAACACATTCATGTGTTAAAGTGAAGGGATTATTACAAATTCTTGAAGTCGAACCACCTCTATTTTGATTCCTATTAGGTCAAAGGCTACAAATCTTAAGTATGATACACTGAGAATAAACCAATAAGCAGAAATTATGTGGTATTTCTATTTTAATCAATGAAATGACTATCATGAATTTTTTGGAAGTTCCAAGTTTATATGCCATTTGAAAAGATATATGCCTTTGTGTACCCCCAACCCATCTCCCATATGTAAGGTTTGGTAAACTTAGATTTTTCTAATTTGTACACTCTATAACTGTGCTCACAACTCAGTTTAAAAAAAAAAAAAAGAGAGACTGAGATAGGTCTCACTTATACATTAATCTAAACATTTTAATTAGCCCACTGTCTATTATACAGAACATTTTGTAAGTAAATGCTTTAAGTGACTCCTGGGTGGCTCAGTTGGTTAAATGTCTGACTTCGACTCAGGTCACGATCTCGTGGGTAGCGAGTTCGGCCCTGTGTGGGGCTCTGTGCTGACAGCTGGAGCCTGAAGCTTGCTTCAGATTCTGTCTCCCTCTTTCTCTGCCCCTCCCTTGCTTGTGCTCTGTCTCTGTCTCTGTCTCTCTCTCTCTCAAAAATAAATAAAAACATTAAAAAAAATTTTTTTAAGTAAATGCTTAAAATTGTTATACCATATTTTCTATACAGTTAAATTTTTTTTTAAGTTTATTTATTTTTGAGAGACAGACAAGAGAGTGAGCAGGGGAGAGGCAGAGAGAAAGGGGGAGAGAGAATCTCAAGCAGGATCCCCACTGTCAGCATGCAGCCTGATGAGGGGCTCGAACTCACAAACAGAGATCATGACCTGAGCTGAAACCAAGAGTCAGACGCTTAACTGACTGAGCCACCCAAGCACCCCAATTTTCTATACTTTTAAGTAACATTCCTATTTCCTCTTCCCCACTAACATGCATTCTTTCCTTTGAAACTTTAATTTCTTAAATGTTTATTTAGTTTTGAGAGAGAGAGAGAGACAGATGTGAGCAGGGGAGGGGCAGACCCAGAATCTGAAGCAAACTTCAGGCTCTGAGCTGTCAGCACAGAGCCTGAATGCGGGGCTCGAACTCCCAGACCATGAGATCATGACAGAAGCTGAAGTCAATGCTTCACCGACTGAGCCACCTAGGTGCCCCAATATTTAAAACTTCAGTGATAATTATATTTTGCAAAATTTCTGAAGAATGAAATGTTCTCTGTATGAATTGTATTATTCATAAAATAGTTTCAAATAAAAACATACATGAAGAAACATTTCAGGTTATATTTTCATTCACTTTTTCTTTAATTCATGCATTCTTTAATATCGACCACGAACTGAACTGCAAGTCAGGAATAAAGAGACAAAAGACATAAACACAGCACCCAAAAACTTGAAACAAGAGGGTTTTAAACTACTAATAGTCTTACAGAATTTTCACTAGAACATAGGGTCTGTAATGTCAGATAATCAGCCTATTGTGTTTATAGTCTCAGTACACAGTACCATGTCTAGCATGTACTAGGCACTAAATAATTAATAAGTGAACACAATTATTTTTATTGGTATCAGTATCTGATGTTAATTAAAATAACTGCTTAATACCTGTTGTTCATCATTTCATTCTACAGAGACAACTTAGTAATTAATAAAATTGACATGTCAGCCAAATGGGTTCAACTCTAACCGTGGAACTTTTAACAAATTAATCTCTCCGTGACTTCAGTTTACTCATCTGTAATTGTGGGGAGGTAGGAGTCAGCTCTGATATAAAGATACTATGTATTAACTCTCACCAAAAGGTTTGCTAAATAAAGTCAATGAACATACACTGAATTATCTCCTATATGTCAGATCCATATATTAGCTCTCATGGATTCATAAGAGATGTTCACAGTCTTTTTCTTTAAAAACACTGTTGCTTATAACTATTTATGTATATAGAGGCCACCAATATAAGCAGTATTCCATTTGCACTATAACAAATATATTATTAACTACTGCCCAAATCACCATATTCCTATTTGTTAACTCTCAATACACTATGAAAATATTTGGGGTACCTTCATTTATAGTAGAAATCTTAATGTTCCCAATATAAGGCATTAAGCTAAAAACCTCAATAGTGAACCTTGGTTGTCTTCTTTTCCAGAGTAATACAAATTTACATTTCCCCATATTTACCAAGGGACAATATGAAAAAATGCCTACATTTGAATTACAAACTTTGTCCTTCTAACAAACTACGTGCAATTGCTGTCACCTTCTCAATGCCTATAATGAAAGATTCTTTGCAAAATTTTAAGCATAAATGTAAATAATTACTTTTACAAGTAAGGTGGCTGGCATTTGGTCTGTCTAGCCTCAAATGCCTACCCTTGTCTGATCATGGAGATAGGCCAGCAAGTGCGCTGGATATGAGGACAACATCTGTATCATGCAGTATTATTACTGCATCACTGATCGTATTCAGTATGTAACTTCCTGGAAAGAGAATTCAATTGGTCTAGCTTAACTACCTTATGGGACTTGAGACACTTTGACACATCGAAATCAAGGAATGTGGTATGGAAAATAAAGAGTCCGCTATATTACACAGGCCACTTAGAAAGCTTCAGAAACTATAAAAAACATCTAGAAAATGCCATATAACAGAAACATGATCTTCAATGTAAAAGACAAGACTGAGTTTGGCAAAAAACAAGAAAATGTACTCCTTTATTAGTGAATTCCAGGCCAGAGTATTTCTATTTTGTCAACTGCATGCCATTGCCAATTACGTGCTCTGGAATGAAAATGTAGCTTTTTGCAGTATAATAGATAGGATCTTTACTGATCAACTGATAAAGAAAAATTGCAAAGAACTGAGTTTGTGCTAATCTTTTGTGAAAAAGGCCCCCAAACTAAGTTCCCATTTTAAAAAAATGGTTCAAGACTACATATAGTACTATAACATAATCCATTAAGATGAAATGTGGAAGTTACTTTTCCCACTGAAAAACAAATAGGTTATAGAAAATATTGTTTACATCTTAATGCAATATAAGTCTATTACAAGAAAGAAGAACATGGGCTTAGCAAATATCAACTTTGGCTCCAAAATCAATTTTCCAGAAATCCTGATTCCGAACACATTTGCTTGCTCAAACTTCCATTAAGAGGATAATCCTTTGATGGCTTCAAGTTATGATGTTCTATTTTATCTGATGACAACTTCAGAGTTTTCTGGTTTATATTTTGGTTCATAAAACATCTTGGAAAACGGACACTACTATTTTAAAAACTCAGAATTTTAGGGCCTAGATTTTAATCATTTAATCAGAATCAAGTTTTACCTTTAAACTTTTCCAGAACACATTAACATCTGGAAATGTCTAAATATACAGCATGTATAATACAGTGCCGAGACTAGAAATGAAGCAAGCAAGTGCCTAGGTCATATTCAAAATAACCTATACAAAAATATAATCGTTAGAACTCCTGTAATTATATGTTAATTTACACTCAATAAGCTTAGTCAAATGAGGAACATGAGTCTAAACCGCAGACATAAAAATGGTTAACGTGGCAAATTTTATGTTAAGTGTATCTTACCACAAAAAATTTTTAAAAGAAAAAAGTGAGGAAAATCAGTATCTCTACTTATAACTAATCCATAATGATAGCTAAGATTTAGTTTATTGCTGGTGATAAAGCTAATGAAGGCAATGTATCATTATAAAACAAGCAAAATAACCAGAATTTCACAAGAATGTCAGAATTGGAAATAACCTTAAACATTATTTAATTTAACCATTTCATATTGCAGATAAGCAAAGTAGAGTCCATAGTTAAGATACAGAATTTGATACTGCTAACGCCTGACTCCTTGAAATTCTATACACCCTTTCCTTTCATGAACTATCTGGCTTTTCCTCCTACATTTCTGATCTCTCTACTACAATTTCCTTTAAGGACACTTTCTCTTCCACTGTCTGCTTTAGAAATGGCATCCCCTTGGCCCACTGCTCTTTCAACTTCACATATTTTTTTGGATGACCAATTCTCTTGGTTTTATCCATCTATCGATGATTTCCAAAATATATCTCTAGTGTGAAATCTCTTCCTTAAGCTCCAGATATGAATATCCTACAGTCCGATAGAAGCCCGGAGATCTCACAGGTGTTTCAAATGTATGTATAAACTCTCTATTTGCCCCTGATTCTGCATAGCTGCTTCTTTTACCATTTCATGGCATCATTATGCACCCAAATGCCAAAACTGGAATGTGAAACACCACTTAGACAGCCTCCTTCTTCTCAGTCCCCCAAAGTCCCCTCAGCATTAGTCACTAAGCCATACTGACTTTATCTTAGGTCCCTCAGGACCACTGGCCAAAGTGGCCTATTGTCTAGTGTTTTCTGATTTGTATACTGAACATTTAGAATCTTTTAAATAAGTTCGAAATAAAGAAAATGAATAATGAAATTTGTAATTTGAGAAACATCTCAAAATTTGCATAATTTGTAACTTTATCAAGAATAGCATATAAGATGTATTTCATATAATTTGCTAATAATATGTAAGCGCACCAACAGTTTTCATCTAAGTTATACAAATGAGATGGTATACACAAGTGTTACAAGGGAGATTATTTTTTAATGATATTAAGTGTTACCAGTGAGATTACTTCTTTACCACTAAAAGCTAAAAAGGATCATAGAAATTAAAACCATGACAGTTCTTTTATTTTACCTGCAGTGTGAGACTCTTTACTGCATTCCATACTACTCCAATAAATTCTTTCATTCTTTCTTCAGGACTTCTACAGCCTTCAGATATATTCAGCATGGCTTTCACAGGAACTGACAATGGTCGAGATTCTAAGTGTAAGAACAGTTAATTAATTAACACACATTTACTTTACTGTTTTAGAAAAATATACAGAAACTACTTCCAAGATTATTTATTTATTAGTTCTGAATGAGATTACAAAATAACACATCAGATCATTTTAGACTATAGAATTACTGATTTTTGCAACTATTCAAACATAAGCACAACTTATCTGTTAAAAGTCAGGAGAGTGTTGGTTACTCCTGTTGGGTTGGTGACTGGGAGGTGGCACTGTGGAACAATGTTATAATCTAACATTCTATTTAATGAATACATGGATATATACACAGTTTACTAAAATTAAGTTGTAACCTAACAATTTACCCATTTCTGAGTATAAAGATACCTCAATAAAAACTTTACTTGAAAACAAAAAAGGAACAACAAAGCATTTTATTTATCCAAAATAGATAAGAAACAAGTCTTCCCATATGTGAATTCTCCTGATGACAAAATCTTATCCATAGACTCTCTAAACTTTTTTTTAAAGTTTATTTATTTTGACAGAGAGAGAGAGACCATATGCACGCACCTGTGAGCAATCAAGGGAGGGGGACAGAGCAAGAGGGAGAGAGAATCCCAAGTGGGCTCCGCTCTTCATTTGATCCCACAAACCTTAAGATCATAACCTGGCTGAAATCAAGAGTCAGACACTTAAGTGACGGAGCCAACCAGGCTCCAACTTTATTTTTTTAATATGAAATTTATTGTCAAATTGGCTTCCATACAACAGCCAGTGCTCATCCCAACAGGTGCCCTCCTCAATGCATATCACCCATTTTCCCCTCCCTCCCACCCCCCGATCAACCCTCAGTTTATTCTGTTTTTAAAAGTCTCTTATGGTTTGCCTCCTTCCCTCTCTGTAACTTTTTCCCCCCTTCACCACCCCCATTGTCTTCTGTTAAGTTTCTCAAGATCTACATAAGAGTGAAAACATATGGTATCTGTCTTGCTCTGTATGACTTATCTCACTTAGCATGACACTCTCCAATTCCATCCACATTGCTACAAAAGGCCATATGTCATCCTTTCTCATTGCCAAGTAGTATTCCATTGTATATATAAACCACAACTTCTTTATCCATTCATCAGTTGATGGACATTTAGGCTCTTTCCATAATTTGGCTATTGTTGAGAGTGCTGCTATAAACATTGGGGTACAAGTGCCCCTATTAATCAGTACTCCTGTATCCCTTGGGTAAATTCCTAGCAGTGCTATTGCTGGGTCATAAGATAGATGTATTTTTAATTTTTTGAGGAACCTCCGCATTGTTTTCCAGAGTGGCTGCACCAGTTTACATTCCCAGCAACAGTGCAAGAGGGTTCCCGTTTCTCCATATCCTCGCCAGCATCTATAGTCTCCTAACTTGTTCATGTTAGCCACTCTGACTGGCATGAGATGATATCTCAGTGTGGTTTTGATTTGTATTTCCCTGATGAGGAGTGACGTTGAGCATCTTTTCATATGCCTGTTGGCCATCTGGATGTCTTCTTTAGAGAAGTGTCTATTCATGCCTTCTGCCCATTCCTTCACTGGATTATTTGTTTTTCGGGTGTGGAGTTTGGTGAGTTCCTTATAGATTTTGGATCCTAGCCCTTGGTCCGATATGTCATTTGCAACTATCTTTCCCATTCCATCGGTTGCCTTTTAGTTTTGTTAACTGTTTCCTTTGCAGTGCAGAAGCTTTTTATCTTCATGAGGTCCCAATAGTTCATTTTTGCTTTTAATTCCCCTTTCCTTTGGAGCTGTGTCAAGTAAGAAATTGCTGCAGCTGAGGTCAGAGAGGTTTTTTCCTGCTTTCTCCTCTAGGGTTATGATGGTTTCCTGTCTCACATTCAGGTCCTTCATCCATTTTGAGTTTGTTTTTGTGAATGGTGTAACAAAGTGGTCTAGTTTCATCCTTCTGCAGTTCTCCCAGCACCATTTGTTGAAGAGACTGTCTTTTTTTCCATTGGATATTCTATCCTGCTTTGTCAAAGATTAGTTGGCCACACTTTTGTGGGTCCACTTCTGCAGTCTCTATTCTATTCCATTGGTCTATGTGTCTGTTTTTGTGCCAATACCATGCCGTCTTGATGATTACAGCTTTGTAGTAGAGGCTAAAGTCTGGGATTGTGATGCCTCCCACTTTGGTCTTCTTCTTCAATATTACTTTGGCTTTTGGGGTCTTTGTGGTTCCATACAAATTTTGGATTGCTTGTTCTAGCTTTGAGAAGAATGCTGGTGAATTTTGATTGGGATTGCAGTGAATGTGTAGATAGCTTTGGGTAGTATTGACATTTTAACACTATTTATTTTTCCAATCCATGAGCATGGAATGTTTTTCCATTTCTTTGTATCTTTTTCAATTTCCTTCATAAGCTTTCTATAGTTTTCAGCATACAGATCTTTTACATCTTTGGTTAGGTTTATTCCTAGGTATTTTATGATTCTTGGTGCAATTGTAAATGGGATCAGTTTCTTTATTTGTCTTTGTGTTGCTTCACTCTTAGTGAGTTGCTACACTATTAGTGTATAAGAATGCAACTGATTTCTGTACATTGATTTTGTACCCTGTGACTTTGCTCAATTCATGTATCAGTTCTAGAAGACTTTTGATGGAGTCTATCAGGTTTTCCATGTATAATATCATGTCATCTGCAAAAAGTGAAAGCCTGACTTCATCTTTGCCAATTTTGATGCCTTTGATTTCCTTTTGTTGTCTGATTGCTGATGCTAGCACTTCCAACACTATGTTAAACAACAGTGGTGTTCCTGATCTCAGGGGAAAAGCTCTCAGTTTTTCCCCACTGAGGATGATATTAGCTGTGGGCTTTTCATAAATGGCTTTTATGATGTTTAAGTATGTTCCTTCTATCCCAACTTTCTCAAGGATTTTTTATTAAGGATAATGAATTTTGTCAAATGCTTTTCTGCATCAATTGACAGGATCATATCGTTCTTTTCTTTTATTAATGTGATGTATCACATTGATTGATTTGCAAATATTGAACCAGCCCTGCAGCCCAGGAATGAATCCCACTTGACCATGGTGAATAATTCTTTTTATATGCTGTTGAATTCAATTTGCTAGTATCTTGTTGAGAATTTCTGCATCCATATTTATTAGGGACATTGCCCTGTAGTTCTCTTTTTTTGCTGGGTCTCTGTCTGGTTTGGGAGTCAAAGTAATACTGGCTTCATAGAATGAGTCTGGAAGTTTTCCTTCCCTTTTTATTTTTTGGAACAGCTTGAGAAGGATAGGTATTATTTCTGCCTTAAATGTCTGGTACAATTCCCTAGGGAAGCCACCTAGTCCTGGAATCTTATTTGTTGGGAGATTTTTGATAACTGATTCAATTTCTTCACTGGTTATGGGTCTGTTCAAATTTTCTATTTCTTCCTGTTTGAATTTTGGAAGTGTGTGGGTGCTTAGAAATTTGTCCATTTCTTCCAGGTTGTCCAGTCTGTTGGCATATAATTTTTTATAGTATTCCCTGATAATTGCTTGTATTTCTGAGGGATTGGTTGTAGTAATTCCATTTTCATTCATGATTTTATCTATTTGGGTCATCTCCCTTTTCTTTTTGAGAAGCCTGGCTAGAGGTTTATCAATTTTATTTTTTTCAAAAAACCAACTCTTGGTTTCACTGATCTGCTCTACAGTTTTTTTAGATTCTATATTGTTTATTTCTGCTCCGATCTTTATTATTTCTCTTCTTCTGCTAGGTTTGGGGTGTCATTGCTGTTCTGCTTCTAGTTCCTTTAGGTGTGCTGTTAGGGATTTTTCTTGTTTCTTGAGATAGGCCTTGATTGCAATGTATTTTCCTCTCAGGACTGCCTTCGCTGCATCCCAAAGTGTTTGGATTGTTGTATTTTCATCTTCATTTGTTTCCATATATTTTTTTAATTTCTTCTCTAATTGCCTGGTTGACCCTTCATTCTTTAGTAGAGTGTTTTTTAACCTCCATGCTTTTGGAGGTCTTCCAGACTTTTTCTTGTGGTTGATATCAAGTTTCATAGCATTGTGGTCTGAAAGTGTGCATGGTATGATCAATTCTTTTATACTTATGAAGGGCTGTTTTGTGACCCAATATGTGTATCTATCTATCTTGGAGAATGTTCCATGTGCACTCAAAAAGAAAGTATATTCTGTTGCTTTGGGATGCAGGGTTCTAAATACATCTGTCAAGTCCATCTGATCCAATGTATCATTCAGGGCCCTTGTTTCTTTATTGATCCTGTGTCTAGATGATCTATCCATTGCTGTAAGTGGGGTATTAAAGTCCCCTGCAATTACCACATTCTTATCAAAAAGGTTGCTCATGTTTGTGATTGTTTTATATATTTGGGGGCTCCCGTATTCGGCACATAGACATTTAAAATTGTTAGCTCGTCCTGATGGATAGACCCTGTGATTATTATATAATGCCCTTCTTCATCTCCTGTTACAGCCTTTAATGTAAAGTCTAGTTTGTCTGATATAAGTATGGCTACTCCAGCTTTCTTTTCATTTCCAGTAGCATGAGAGATAGTTCTCCATCCCCTCACTTTCAATCTGAAGGTGTCCTCAGGTCTAAAATGAGTCTTTTGTAGTGCTCGCTTCGGCAGCACATATACTAAAATGAGTCTTTTGTAGACAGCAAATAGATGGTTCTTGTTTTTTTATCCATTCTGATACCCTATGTCTTTTGGTTGGAGTATTTAGTCCATTTATATTCAGTATTATTACTGAAAGATATGGGTTTAGAGTCATTGTGATATCTGTAGGTTTCATGCTTGTAGTGGTGTCTCTGGTCCTTTGTGGTCCTTGCAACATTTCACTCACAAAGTTCCCCTTAGGCTCTCTTGTAGGCTTGGTTTAGTGGTGATGAATTCCTTCAGTTTTTGTTTGGAAGACCTTTATCTTTCCTTCTATTCTGCATGACAGACTTGCTGGATAAAGGATTCTTGGCTGCATTTTTTTTTTTTTTCTGTTCATCACATTGAAGATTTCCTGCCATTCCTTTCTGGACTGCCAAGTTTCAGTAGATAGGTCTGCTACTACACTTATGTGTCTACCTTTGTATGTTATGCCCGTTTATCCCTAGCTGCGTTCAGAAATCTCTCTTTATCCTTGTATTTTGCCAGTTTCACTATACATATCCTGCAGAAGATTGATTCAAGTTCCGTCTGAAGGGAGTTTGCTGTCCATTGGAGTCCTCTTGGATTTCAATGCCTGTTTCCTTCCCCAGATCAGGGAAGTTCTCAGCTATTTTGTTTAAGTACCCCTTCAGCCCCTTTCTCTCTCTCTTCCTCCTCTGGAATTCCTATGATACAGATGTTCCGTTTGATTGCATCACTTAGTTCTCTAATTTTCCCCTCATACTCCTGGATTTTTTTTATCTCTCTTTTTCTCAGCTTCCTCTTTTTCCATAATTTTATCTTCTAATTCACCTATTCTCTCCTCCACCTCTTCAATCCGTGTTATGGCCGCCTCCATTTTATTTTGCACCTCATTTATAGCATTTTTTAATTCCTCATGACTATTTTTTAGTCCCTTGATTTCTGTAGCAATAGATTCTCTGCTGTCCTCAATGCTTTTTTTAGGCCCAGCGATTAATTTTATGACTATTATTCTAAACTCTTGTTCTATTATATTGCTTAAATCAGTTTTGATCAATTCATTAGCTGTTACTACTTCCTGGAGTTTCATTTGAGAAGAATTCTTCCATTTTGTCATTTTGGCTAGGCCCTCTGGTAGCCCCAAACTGCAGGGCACTTCCCCTGTGCTGTCCCAAGGAACTTGGGTTGGTGGGTGAGGCCGCAGTCAGACCCGATGTCTGCCCTCAGCCCACAGCTGGGGCCACAGTCAGACTGGTGTGTACCTTATCTTTCTCTCTCCCAGTGGCAGGACTCACTATGGAGTGGTGTGGTCCTTGTCCAGGCTGCTTGCACACTGCCAGGCTTGTGGTGCTCCTTTGATAGGATCTGGCCAAGGGCGTATTAGCTGGGGTGGATCTGCAAGGTGCTCAGGGGCAGGAGGGGCAGGCTTAGCTAGCTTTGCTGTTGGTGGTCCTCTGCGGGATGTGCCCTGCAGCACAGGGAGAGAGGCAGGCCCGTTGGAGGGACGGATCCACAGCTGCACAGCGTTGGGCATTTGCACAGTGCAAGCAAGTTGGATGATGGGAATTGGTTCCCTTTGGAATTTCAGCCGGGGGATGGGAGAGGGAAATGGTGCTTACCAAAGCCTTTGTTCCCCCACTGAGCTGTGTCCTTCCAAGACTTAACAACTCTCCCTCCCAGCCTCCCTGCTCTCTGAGAGCAGAACTGTTGACTTTTAACATTCCAGATGTTAAGTACTTCTGGCTGTCAGAACTCATGCAGTCCGGCCCCTCTGCTTTTGCAAGCCACACTTCAGGGGCTCTGCCTTGCCCAGCAGTCTGCTCCTCCACCACCCCAGCTTCCTCCCACCAGTCCATGTAGCACGCACCGCCTCTCTGCCCTTCCTACCCTCTTCTGTGGGCCCTTGTCTATGCTTGGCTCCGGAGAGTCCATTCTGCTAGTCTTCTGGTGGTTTTCTGGGTTATTTAGGCCGATGTGGGTGGAATCTAAGTGATCAGTAGGATGAGGTGAGCCCAGCATCCTCCTGTGCCGCCATCTTCCTTCAATCAAATGATCCTAGTGCAAGCAGAGGGTCTTTGTAGGCTACAGGACTCTGACAAGCTTAACGCAGGGTTCTTCATCCAGGTGCCTAACAGTCAAAGGTCATTTCCTGAGGTCAAATGAGGGAGGCCCTAAACCATGAAAATTTATTTCCAATGTCCAGCTGGGAGATCTGAGAGGTGTGGGCATGGGCTCCTATTGCTCCAACTTTACAAACTGATTTTGAAAGTAACCAAAAAAGTATGTGCTTACATAAAAGGCAAATTTCTATATTAAGAAAACAAAAGGTGATATTCCACTCTGTATAGTATGTTATTAAAATTTTTGTCCATCTAAATTACAGAAATCAGAGAATTTCAACAATTTTAAAGCAAAATTTCAGAAATTACTCTTAATTTAATAATCGATAACAACATATATTATTTCTAAACATATCCATATATTTTTTATACAATTATATATTAATACAAACATTAATTTGTATGTACCACTTTATGTACTTAAGAAACATAAAATAAGTCAGATCTTGGTTTTTAAGACTTTGATTAAATTAAGTTTGATGGTCCTAAAATGCTCTCCAAAGTAAATGCTGCCATATTACCACTATGTGAACTACAGTTGCTATATTTCAACTCAGTTTCCTTATCTTCCCAACTTGGCTCATTTGCATTTATACTAGATTAATAACATCTTTTTTAAAATTTTTAATATTTTTGAGAGAGAGAGAGACAGAGAGAGCAAGCAGGAGAGGGGTAGGGAGAGAGGGGGACACAGAATATGAAGCAGGCTCCAGGCTCTGAGTTGTCAGCACGGAGCCTGATGCAGGGCTTGAACTCACAAACCATGAGATCATGACCTGAGCCAAAGCCGGATGCTCAAATGAGCCACCCAAGTGCCCCATAGATTAATATCTTAAGGGCATGGATCATAGACCCTTTTCCCTCATATTTATAAACCCACAATCTACCACAATATGCATATTATAAATTCAAAGAATGTTTATTTAAAACAAGAGTTTGGGAGAGATCCATAGAGAAATTTGGGAACCGAGCATTCTAGGTAAATAATAATGCAAAAGTCCTGGGTTAGAGGTATACTTAGGATTTTCAAGAAATAATATGGAAGAAATGATGGCCAAAACAAAGTAAAGAGTGAGCGAAGTAGGAAATGAGTCAGAGCTATAAATAAGGACAAGTCATACAGAGCTTATATAGGCCATGGTAAGAAGGTTGGCTTTTACTTTGGAGAAGCTAGGACATGATCATGGAGTCTAAATACAGTCATAAAATTATTGGATGGACATATTTTAAAAGAATTTCTCTGGTTACTCTGGAGAAAATCAGCTGTAAGTATTAAAACAGGGAGACAGTATGTGAAAGATGGTGGTTGCAATAGAGGTAGTAAGAAGTGATGAAATTCTGTATCCACTGAAAAAGATAAAGCCTCCAGGCTATACTGATGGACTACACATACAGTCAGAGAGAAAAGTGAAGAACGGATGACTCCAAGGCTTTAGGTCTCAGCAGATGGAAGAATGGAGCTGCAGGAGGAGGAGAACTCAGGGGGAAAAACACCTTAGTTTTTTAGACCTATCAAGTTGCAATTTCCATCAGTTCAAATGAAGATATCAAGGTTACAAACAGCTCAACAACTATACAAAATGGAAAAGAATACCAACAGATAATTGAGAAAAATATACTATGGCCAAAAAACTTAATAATATCCTTGCCAAGAAACAAATAAAACTTAAGACAAAAATCAGGTATCCTCTTCCGTGGTCACATTGGCAACATTTTAAAGCATCAATTTGCATAGTTACAAAATCTGTCGTTGTTGAAGGCTCTTTTGAGAATTTTTCATATACTGGGAATATGATTAAGTATGGTCTTTTTAGTAGAATTGCAACAGATGACAATTTGTAGCTATCAAAATTTAAACACGCAGTATTTTTCTACAATAATCCCATTTCCAAAAACTTATACTACAGAGATACTTTAACATTTGAGAGTGCATGCATACAAACAACTTATAAAGAATGGTCAGTGTCAGCAGTATTATTTGAAATAGTTAAAAAAGAAAAGAGGTGAGAAGGGAGCGGAAATGGAGAAGGAAAATGTTAAGCAATTTATCTGTCCATCAAAAAATACATGGTTGGGGCGCCTGGGTGGCTCAGTCGGTTAAGCGTCCGACTTCAGCTCAGGTCATGATCTCGTGGTCTGTGGGTTTGAGCCCTGCTTCAGGCTCTGTGCTGACAGCTCAGAGCCTGGAGCCTGTTTCAGATTCTATGTCTCCCTCTTCCTCTAACCCTCCCCTGTTCATGCTCTCTCTCTCTCTCTCTCTCTCTGTCTCAAAAATAAATAAATGTTAAAAAAATTTTTTTTGAAAAAAAATAAAATAAATGGTTAAATTAACTTCAGAATACCTCCAACGAAGATTATAATCCATTCACTTAAAATGAGTAACAGTTACAGGTATGATAGAAAGCACATTTTTGATATCTTGTGAAATGAGAAAAATACATATGTGTAGTATAATCCAAATATGTTTTTACAACAATGTGTAAGTTTGAGTGTGATTTGTCTACTCCATACACAGAAAAAGTTATAGAAGAGTAAAAAAGCAAATCCATGACAGAGGTTTCCTCTGAGGAGAGCAAAATGGAATTGATGAGGGGTAAGAGCGAAGGGGTATTTAACACTTTATTCCATATATTTCAGAACTAATTAAATGATTTACAATGGGTTTCCTATTATAATTTTCTTAATAAAACACCATTAATTTGCTTTCTATTGACTTGGATTGCATCACTTCTCTTTTGTCCATTAGTAGTTATGAGAACAAAATGGTTACCTAAGCCTATAGTAAAATTCTGCCAATTTAAATAACTGACTTAAATCTAGACCAACCACACAAAACCTGCACAGAGAAATTTATAGGATCTTTATTCCTAAGTGCCAAAATTTGGAAGGACTAAGATGTCCTTCAGTAGGTGAATCAATAAACTGTGGCCATGAAAACACACAGAAGCAATTTAAATGCATATTAGTAAGTGAAAGAAGCCAATCTGAAAAAGCTACATACTAATTCAAACTATATGACATTCTGGAAAAGGCAAAACTATGGAAACAGTAAAAAAGATCAGTAGTTACTAGGAGATAAGGAGGAGAGAGTAATAAAACTACTATATTGGTTACTGTAATGGTGGATAAAGGTCAATACAAATTTGTCCAAACGCACAGAATATACAATACTAGGAATGAACCCTAATGTAAACTATGGGCTTTGGGTGATAATCATAGAAATTCATCAATTATAACAATGTAACACTTTGGTAGAGGATGTTGATAACAGGGGGAGAATCTATGCATGTGAGGGGAAGGGGATACATGGGCAATCTCTGTACCTTCTCCTCAATTTCACCGTACACCTAAAACTTCTTTAAAAAATAAATTCTATGGAAATAAATTTTTAGATGCAGTCAAAATTTTAAACTCTTAACAATGAATACAAAAGGTTTCCAAAGAAATTTCTATGATCAAATTTCAAAAATCTAGTACAGAATATTTTCATATAAACACCATTATTTCAATTTCAAAATAAACCCATCTAATAAATGCTAACAGTACCAAACAGTTTGAACACTATCACATGACTGTGAAGCAATATTTCAAGTAATTACTAATCAAAAAGCCATACAGTTACTGTAAATATACTGATATAATGACCTAATAAAAAATATTAAAGGAGGCCCTGAAATTTATATGTGATTCAAAAAGCTTTGAAAAACATAAGCAGTTAAAACTTCTCATTAAATATCATAATCTGGCTATTGGAGGTATAAAATCACATTATTTTGGATACACTCATATTGAGTATTTATTTCCTAAAAGATATGAGGAAGACAGTTTTAAAAAAGGGCATTTTTTTCCCTGTAGTTATGTATATTTCACAGGTAGGATATGAAAACTTCCTATAATTCTGTCAATCTTGATATGTATTTTATTTAATCAAAAACCTCTGTAACGCCTGCTATATGCCAGATATTGCCGTAAGAGCTTTACAAATATTACTTGGTTTAAACCTTATAGCCACCCCATAAGGAACAACACACTATTATTTAGACTCTTATTCTCACCATTTTAGGATAAGAAAACTGATCACACAGAGGTTAAGTAACTTATTCCATGTCACCCAAGTGGTAAATCACAAAATGAGGATGTGAATCTACGAAGTCTGACTCCAAAGTCCATGCTTTTAACTATGCTATAGCAACTCTTCTGTTTTTCCAATCCTGTATCATGGTAACTTCTAGTTCCAGCAAATATGTACTAACTATATCATATTTTTATTCAAGATGATGGTACTACCGATTGTTTAGAAATCATCAGATGTGTTCATTCTCACTAGAGCTACTCAAAAACCTACATTTAACACAGTAGTCTGATATCTATTATACTTCCTGTTTCTAACAAATAACTAAGGTACTGTTTGCAACAATAAATAAGGTACTTTTGAGACACAAAATTTACTGGTTAAAGTAATATAATAGTAATAAAATAATATCAACAATCAGTTCTTAGATATGTACTATCCAGCCTCCACCCACGGGTACAAGTATATAACATTTACATAAGTGTAAATAACCTAGAAAACAACCCAAAAACTGACAGTAAAAACTATACAACTACATGTAAAGAACAAGCTGAATCTAAGAGGACAGAAATGGGCAGTAACATGGTCAGGAGCTAAATGGACCCTCGGGTGGGGCCACAGAAGGCAGGTACCCTGCAGGCTTAGAGAGGAGAGCGAAACAGACCCTCACACAGGAGAATGACACACACATAGGAATGACAAATGACCCTCACACATAGGAATGACAAATCCCTTTAACATTTGGCTTTGAAAACCAGAGAGGCCAAATTTTGTATGTTCTTACAACCAGTGGGACTTAAAACCTGGAGCTTTAAAAATCAGCACACTAGGCTCTGGGAGAGCCTGAAGAGCGGAGGAGGCTGAGTCCCCACCTTTAAAGAGACAGCACAACCAAAGTCCACAGAGATACAGCACAGAAACAGCAGTCTTAAAAGAGCATGGGTCACATAGGAGGGAGAGTAGTTTACTTATCTCAGAGTCTACTCCTGAGCAACAGAGATTCCTAGGAGAGTCATTCACAAACAAAGAAGCTGACAGACACCATTCCCCTCCTCCACCCCCAACCCCCAGCATAAACACATGGCCACCTAGAGGAACCAGAGTGGTGCCCACACTCATCACCTAACTTGCTAACCCCTCCATTCTCTCTCTCCTCCAGACCTTGCAGATCCACTCCTCTGATGCACTCATGGACAGAGCCCACCCCAGAGTGGGACCACAGGCCTAGCAAGGTGCAAGCAGCCCTGACAGGGGACAGCTCCACTTGAAAATAACTACTCCTTGAGAAACTGGGAAAGATAACCACACATACCAGTAAGAATGTGGCCCTAGCAGTGGGCTAATGGCAGACAGCTGGTCAGATTTCTGGCCCTGGCCACCAATGAAAGCTTCTTAGGGGACAACACAGGGAAAGAGCCCTGCAGTTTGGTGCTACTGCATCATGGGCAAATCCCTGAATTGACTCAACTTAAGCCCATGCGGCCCTACCACATGGACCAAATAACTGCACAATAGGCAGAAAAAGCCACTGCAGACAACTGCACTGAAGGAAACAGTGGCTCAGCCACAAAAGCAGGATGTACACAACACACATAAGAGACACACTGGAAATCTGAGGTTCTGGGGAACAAGGAATGCTGCACTGCAGGGCACTACAGGACCTATTCATAAAGCCATTACTTCAAGAGCAAGAGATGTAGTTGACTTTCGTAACACAAAGGAACAGACAGAGAGAGTTAGACAAAATGAGGAAGCAAAAGACTATGTCCCAAATGAAAGAACTGGACAAAATCACAGCAAGAGACCAAAGCAAAAAGGAGAACAAGTGTAATAACATTCACAGTATAGGAACCCAGAAGGCGAAGAGAGAGAAAAAAGGGCAGAAATGTATTTGAAAAAATACTAGTTAAAAATATCCCAAATATGGGGAAGGAAACAGAAATCCAGATCAAGGATGCACAGTGAATCCCCAACAAAATAAACACAAGGAGAACCACACCAAGACATATAGTATTTCATATGGTAAAAAGTAGTGATAGGGAATTTTAAAAGCAGCAAGAGAAACACAGTTATGTACCAGGGAAATCCCATAAGGCTATCAGCTGATTTTTTAGCAGAAAATGCAGGCCAGAAGGGAATGGCATGATATATTCAAAGTGCTGAAATGAAAAATTCTATTTAGCACGGCTATCGTTAAGAACAGAAGGAGAAACAGAGTTTCCCAGACAAAGAAAAGATAAGGAATTCCTCACCCCTAAACCAGTCCTACAAGACATGTTAAAGGGGATGCTCTGAGTAGAAAGGAAAGACCATAGGTAAAAGCAAGAGTAGAAGGAAACAAAAAAGCAGTAAAAATTAATACACCTGTAAAAATTAGTCAAGGAACTCACAAAATAAAAGAATATCAAGTATGACACCAAATACCTAAAATGCAAGAGACATGAAGACAGGGCTCAAACTTAAGTGACCATCAACTGGATTGCTATACGCAGAAGACTTTACATACAAACCTAATGGTAATCACAAATCAAACACCAGTAATAGACATGCAAACAATAAACAGAAAGGAACCCAAGTATACCACCAAAGAAATCCAACTAATCATGAAAGAAGAGAGGAAGGGAAGGAACAGAGAAGAACTACAAAAACAATAATAAAAAAGTAACAAAAATGACAATACATACATAATTACTTTGATTGTAAATAGACTAATTGCTCCTCAAAAGACAGAGTGCAGGAATAGATTAAAAAAAAAAACAAACAAGACCTATTCTACACACCGCCTACAAGAGACTAATTTCAGACCTAAAGCAACATTCAGACTGAAAGTGAAGGGAATGAAAAGCATTTAGCATGCAAATGGATATGAAAAGAAAGCCAGGGTAGCAATATTTATATAGGACAAAACAGACTTTAAAACAAAGACTGTAACAAGAGACAAAGCACGCTATATAATCATAAAGGAACATACCAAGAAGAACATACAGTATTAAATATTTATGCACCTAACATAGAAATATATAAAGCAGTTAATAACAAACTTAATGGAAATAATCCATGGTAAAATAATAATAGTAGGGGACTTTAACACCCCACTTACATTAATGGACAGGTCATCCAAACAAAATCTACAAGAAAAAGGTAGCTCTGAATGACACACTGAATCAGATAAATTTAACAGATATATTCACAAATTTCCACACTAAAACAGCAGCATACACATTCTTTTCAAGTGGAAATGGAACATTCTCTAAAATAAATCATATATGAGGCCAGAAAACAAGTCTCAACAAATTCAAAAAGACTGCAGTCATACCATGCATCTTTTCTGTCTACAACTATATGAAACTAGAAACCAACATAAGAAAAAATCTGGAACGGGCACAAATACATGGAGATTAAATAACATGTTACTGAACAGTGAAATCGCCAAGAAATCAAAGAGGAAATAAAAAAAATACACGGAGAGAAAGGAAAACAAAAACACAGTCCAAAATCTTTGAGAGGCAGCAAAAGCTATTCTACGAAGGAAGATTATAGCAATATAAACTTACCTCAAGAAAACAAGAAAAACTCTCAAACTGCCTAACTTTACACCTAAGGGCACTACAAAAAGAGAAACAAACAAAACCCAACACCAGAAGGAAGGAAATAACACAGTTTGAACAGAAATAAATGAAATAAAAAATTTAAAAAAATCAGATCAATGAAACCAACAGCTGTCCTTTGAAAAGATCAAAATTAATAAACTGTTAGCCAGACTTTCAAAATGAAGACAGAGAGAGAGACAGAGACAGAGACTCCAATAAACAAAATTAGAAATAAAATAGGAAAAATACCAACAGAGTAACACAAAGAACTGTAAAAGAATATTGTGAAAAATTATATGCCAACAAATTGGACAACCTAGAATAGATCAATTCCTAGAAACATACATTTCTCAAAACTGAATCAGGAAGAAATAGAAAATATGAACAGACCAATTATCAGCAATGAAATTGAATCCATAATCAAAATACTCCCAATAAACAAAAGTCCAAGACCAGATGGCTTCACAGATGAATTCTACCAAACACTTAAAAAAAGAGTTAATACCTATTCGTCTCAAACTATTCCAGAAAACAGAAGAGGAAAGAAAACTTCCCACTTCATTCTTTGAAACTAGAAAAAAGAAAGCCCTACCGGCCAATATCTCTGATGAACATATATGCAAAAATCCTCAACAAAATGCTAGCAAAACTGACTCTAACAATACATTAAAAAAAAAAAAAATAACACACTGATCAAGTGAGACTTATTCCCAGGAAGCAAGGATGGTACAATAATTGCAAATCAATCAATGTAATGTATCACATCAATAAGCCAAAAATAAAACTGTATTATTATTTCAACAAATGCAGAAAAAGCATTTGACAAAGTACAACATCCATTCATGATAAAAACCCTCAACAAATTAGGCTTAAAGCAACATACCTCAACCTAATACAGCACATATATAAAAACAGCTAACATCATACACAATGGTGAAATACTGAGAGCTTTTCCCCTAAGGTCAAGACCAAGACAAGGAGGTCCATTCTCACCACTCTTATTCAAAACAGTACTGTAAGTCCTAGACACAGCAATGAGACAACAAAAAGGAATAAAAGGCATCCAAATTGGTAAGGAGACTTCCACCAAAAAACTACTAAAACTGATCAATGAATTCAATAAAGCCACATGATACAAAATCAATGTGCAGAAATCTACTGCATTTCTATACACTAACAATGAAGCAGCAGAAAGTGAAATTAAGAAAACAATCCCATTTATCACTGCACCAAAAATAATAACACACTTAGAAACAAACTTAACCAAGGAGGTCAAAGACCTACATTCTGAAAACTGTAAAACACTGATGAAAGAAATTGAAGATGACAAAGACATTCCACACTCATGGACTAGGAGAACAAATATTGTTATTTGCTATATTGCTATATTGTTATTGTTATTTGTACATACTACCAAAAACAATCCACGGATTTAATGCAACCCCTATCAAAATACCAATAGCATTTTTCACAGAACTAGAACAAATAATCCTAAATTTTGTATGGAATCAAAAAAGACTCCAAAGAGCCAAAGCAATCTTGAAGAATAATAATAAAGCCAGATGTATCACAATTTCAGATTTCAAGTTATACTATAAAGCGGTAGTAATCAAAACAGTATGGTACTGATACAAAAATATACAAAGAGATCAAAAGAAAGAATAGAAAATCCGGAATAAACCCACAATTACATGGTCAATTAATGTTTAACAAAGCAGGAAAGAATATCCAATGGGAAAAAGACAGTCTCCTCAACAAATGATGCTGGGAAAACTGGACAGCAACATGCAGAAGAATAAAACTGGTCCACTTTCTTACACCATATACAAAAATAAATTCAAAATGGATGAAAGACCTAAATGTGAGACCAGAGACCATAAAAATCCTACAAGAAAGCATAGGCAGTAATTTCTCTGACTTAAGCCATAACAACATTTTTCTAGATAGGTCTCCTGAGGTAAGGGACACAAAAGCAAAAATAAATTACTGGAACTAAATATAAAAAGCTTCTACACAAAAGAGGAATCAATCAACAAAACCAAAAGGCACCCTACTGAGTGGGAGAAGATATTTGCAAATGACATATTCAATAAAAGGGTTAATATCTAAAATACATAAAGAACTGGGGCACCTGCGTGGCTTAGTCGGTTAAGTGTCCAACTTTGGCTCAGGTCATAATCTCAGGGTTCATGGGTTCGAGCCCTGCATCAGGCTCTGTGCTGACAGCTCAGAGCCTGGAGCCTGCTTCGGATTCTGTGTCTCCCTCTCTCTCTGCTCTCGTGCTCTGTCTCTCTCTCAAAAATAAGTAAACTTTAAAAAAAATCATGAAAATAAAATACATAAAGAACTTATCCAACTCAATACCCACAGAAACAAATCATCCACTTTAAGTGGGAAGAAGATAGGAGCAGACATTTCTCCAAAGAAAACACCCAGATGACCAACAGACCTATGCAAAGATGCTCCATGTTATTCATTATTAGGGAAATACAAATCAAAACTATAATGAGATTATCACCTCACACCTGTCAGAATGGTGAAAATCAAAAACACAAGAAACAAGAAGTGTTGGCAAGGATGTGGAGAAAAAGGAACCCTAGTGCACCACTGATATGAATGCAAACTGGCGCAGGCACTGTAGAAAACAGTAGGAAGCTTCCTCAAAAATTTAAAAATGGAACTCCCCTATGATCTGGTAATTATACTACTGGGTATTTACCCAAAGAATATGAAAATACTAATATGAAAAGATATATGTATGCCCGCCTGTTTAATGAAGCAATATTTACAATAGCCAAATTATGTAAGCAGCCCAAGTGTCCATCAGTAAATGAATGGGTAAAGATGTGGTGTGTGTGTATACAAAAAAAAGAAAAAAAGAAAAAGTAATACACTTGGAGTCAACTTATGTGTTTCAGTTGTGTCACTTACCATAATACTTAAGGAAAGCAAGTTAATCTAAGTGTCAGAAATTGAAAATACTATTATCGAATGGCAACAATACTATTCATGTTAAATGTTTTAGTGTATATGAAAACAGTTCATGAAACTACTATAATATAGGAAAATGATGATAAAAAAAATTGTAAAGTGTACAAAAGAACTTGAAAGTTACCAGATATAAAACACAAGTTCCCACCTCTTCTATCACAATCAGGCTGTTGTTTTAGTTCTACCTTAAATACCATTTCCTCTGAAAAATGGTCAGTGATTTCCCCAAATTAGACTTAGTCCTTCCTCTATAATCTCTCAGAATTCTGACACAACTCTGTATAACATATATAATTCTCAATGGTATTGTATTAAACATCTAAATATTTATCTTTCCAAAAGGAGCAGTAAAGCCTTATGATATGGTATAGTAATAAATGGTACCAGTTAATGCTTGAACTTTGAAGATATCTTCTGAACTCTGCCCACCAATCATCCTACTCTTCCAATAAGAAATAATCTTATGTCCATATTAATCTAACACCAATTAGATAAACTGGCTGAAAAATAAAGCTAGAAATTACAGGCCTAATAGTTAAATGATCCTATTTTTTGCTTCTACCTCTCAATCAATGATTTACATCAGAACATTCCTTTTCCTTCTTGAGGTTGAACTGGAATCTGGTAACAATTACTCAAAGTCAGTATGTCAAAACCCTCTGTTCTTATTTTGAGGATTTGAGTAATGATGTCAATGGTTAAATGTAACTCTAAGCACTCTATAGTATATATAAACTAATGGCACCAAATATTGCATTTGATACCAAATGGCTTACAATATTCAGTTCAAGATTCTCACAATAGAAAGGTTATTTCATGATATTAAATAGTCAAATACTGTTCAGCCAGAACAATATAATTCATTTTTCATAGTAAGTGTTTCTCAGAATTAAGCCTTGTTTTGGGATTTTATCATCACCTGTGTAAAACCCTTAACAAGGTGCTATCAAAAAAAAGTAGGTCAAGTTTAGTACCTGGTCAATCGGAGAGAATGATTTCTAATAGGAGAGTAACAACAACAAAAACTTCCTATAGCATTTTTTCCTTTAAACTTGAGACATTTAACCATCAATTTGCATGTTTAGGCACTTGATTCATTATAACACTGATGCCAAGACATACTCATTTCTCTGAAAAGGCAATCCATGTTTCTTCTGTTTAATGTAGCACCCTACAGTAGTATAGTGACTTGCTCAGTAAATATTGGATGATTCAATCAATTGATATAATTTTAATTGTAGTTGACATACAATATTAGTTTCAGGTGTATAACATAATGATTCACCAATGACATACATTATAATATCTTTTTTGAAAGATAAAACATCCTATGTATACTTCCTTAAAATCTTTCCCTAATAGCATATTATTAAACACTTTTATTAAAAAAATGTAACTTTGTGTGAGGTATATATTTATGATTTACGGCTTCATGTTTATTTCAAATTTTATTTTTTTATTTCAGATTTTACATAATCACCAAGATGCAAAGTGTGCCAATTTTTATTTCTCTTTTATGTTCAAAAGAAACCACGCTGTTCAGACATGTACTCATAGCCAAGACATTATTATGCCAAGGGGTAGCAGCCTTAAGCAGAGTTGAATTACCTAAAAGGAAACTTAAGATAAAAATAAAAAACCTCCTGAAAGTAAGCCTTGCAAACTCAGGTTGTAGATCATCCTGGAGAGGCAACATAAAGAATCTTAAGCAAAACAAGAAGATGACTACCAAAAAGAACTTCCTAATAAAAAAGGGGAGAGTTGCAAGCTTAAGGGATACACTTTTCTTCATTACAAGTTCAGAAAGCTAAAGGCCAAATGGAGAACACAGGCTATCTAGAATGGCATACTTTTTAGGTTTCTGTGGAGAGATTTGAAAGAGAAAGAGGGTAAATGCTTCAGAAGAGAAAGCAGACGCTGATACAACAGTGACATGTAGTATCACATTTCATTATCTTGTTCACAAAGACATCATAAAAGACTAGGATAAAAGATTGTGTTAGCTTTTCACATGCTTAAGGTGTTCTCTTGCTGATAAATGGTCTACTTTTGGAGATACTTTTATTACAGAATATATGTTGATATTTGATAAAAAATCAGAAAGTGCAACTAACTTAAAAATAAGGAAAGGAAAGGGAAAGGGAAAGGGAAAGGGAAAGGGAAAGGGAAAGGGAAAGGAAAAGGAAAAGGAAAAGGAAAAGGAAAAGGAAAAGGAAAAGGAAAAGGAAAAGGAAGGAAGGAAAACATATCCCATAATTTCAATATGCTAAAACGTCATTCAACAGTGCTTAAGGAGCACCTGCTATGTATTAGGGACTAAGTTGGAAACTGGAAATACCATAGTGATTAAAATAGACATGGTCTCAGTTCTCAAGGAGTTTATACATACATGTGGTAGGCTTTAAGATTTTTTTAAAAAACAAAAAACTCCTCAGTCGTGGAATTGCAGACACTAATCGGATAAATATATTTACATACAAGCTTCCTCAAAGCATAAAACTGCAATCAGGAAACCTAGGAGCCACCTTTCCTTCCACCATTCAAGATATGCGATCTTAGAATACCTCCAGCTATTTAGGTTTCAGTTCTTATCTTTTAACTCTCAAGAGAGAAGCATTAAAGGCTGCCTATATCTCACAGGAAAACCATGGTGTGAGACAGGCATTCTGCTATCTGTAAAGAAAGAAGAAAAAAAAATCAAGGGCAAGGAAAGAAAGGGGAGGGAAGAGGAGGGGAGGAGAGAAAAAGCACTCAGAAACACCATCATGTCCTAAGTATTAAAGATACAAATGTCTCTAGAATCTGCCCTTCAAGTTATATACTGATTACTACACTGATCCATCAAGACTATTAACATTCTTTCACCCTGGCCTTAATTGCAAAATAAAATAAGTAACAACAAGAAGTTTAAACTTCCATGACTCTTCATGTGTGTGTACCCACAATACAACCAACACTACCACCACCAGAAACAACAGCACAGGGTAGAAAATGAGGAAATGAAGCTTTTGGAGTTAACATCGTGAGACCTTAGAGGAGCATGAAGAATTTTTAAGTTGGAAGAGACAGTCCCCTATTTATAGCTACAACTTTTGACAAGGCGTATTGGGGTTTTTTTTTACATATTTTATACTCAGAACTAAGTTTCAATGATGATTAAATTATTCAAAGTGCAACTCTAAAATAATGAGGCTGGTTTTCCTGTAGTTCTATAAAATTGGTGTTGTTACTTAGTATTTGTCCTTCATGAATACCTTCATAATGCTTCTCCTTCTGCAGTAGTCTTAACCTGAACACTGATCTTTATAGTTGTAAGAGTTCAGAGGGAAACTAAGAAGCTCACCAGGGAATTATAGAAAAATAAATGAGAAAACTTTGGTTAATCAGATCACTACTAGAATTTGAGTGTTCACATTTATGTTGTAAAAAGCAAAAGGAGAAAAAAGGGGGGAAAAAGGTGTGGAAGGAAGGCAGAAAGGAATCTCATTCATCATAAGCAAAAATGTTATTAAACATCCATTTACTATATTCCAGGATACTGCAGTAAGGGCTGAAAAATATGACACAATCCTTATCCTCCAAGTGCTTACAATCTAGATAGGAGATATTAATCTAATTACATACAACTGTCAAAGAGCATGATGAATGCTATGCTTTAAAATATTCTGCAAATTACAGACTGTCTAATTCAATCAAGCACTGGTAAAGTCTTCACAGGGGAGGTAACATAGTTTGGGTTCAGGACAAATTCTTAAGAAAGAAGGAGTTGTAGGCAGAACATGAACAGAGGCACAAAGTACACAGTGAAGAGTTTAGTGTGAAGTATACTGCACAGCAAATGAAACTGATAAACTGGAGACAGGGCTGGAAAGGTTAAGTTTAAGCCCTAATTGTGAACTACCTTAACTATCATGCTGAGAAACATGAAATTTATCCTGAAGGTATTAAGAAGATGGTGAAAACTTCTATGGAAAGAAATGTAATAAAATTTGGGTTTTAGAAGTGAAAATTCTGATATTCACACAGAATATTTATCATTGTAATATACAGCTATATCATTGGGAGAGAGAGTGAAAAGAGAAGACCAATTAGTTGTTTTGCTTACCCTCAATGTTGCTCATTTTATTTGATTGTTGCTACAGTAGTTAGAAATTGATCTATTATGACCCCATACCATACTCTGGATATTAACCAAAATAAATTCATGAACTGTGTTTATGTGACCTGCATTTGATCCTTTTGCTTTTAAGTGGACAGCAGGAAAAAGAAGTTCTGATCTTTGACTAATTTGAGAGTCCTGCACTCCAAAGGAAAACTCCAGGCCTAAAAATTTCATTATTCTTTTGTCTAATGATGTAAGTTGGGACATAAAATTGCAATCATTTTTAAGTATCCACTAAGTATATTATTTTACGTATTTGCTGAAAGTATCATTTAAGTTTCATTTCTTCAAACTTTTTTTAAATTTGAGAGAGAAGAGTGCATGCATGCGAGTGGAGGAGAGGAACAGAAGGGAGAGGGAGAGGGAGAGGGAGAGGGAGAGGGAGAGGGAGAGGGAGAGGGAGAGGGAGAGGGAGAGGGAGAGGGAGAGGGAGAGGGAGAGGGAAAATCTCAAGCAGGCTCCATGCTCAGCACTGAGCTGGACACGAAGCTTGATCCTGTGACCTTGGGATCATGACCTGAGCTGGAATGAAGAGTTCCTCAACCGACTGAGCCACCCAGGTGCCCCCAAATTTGTTTTAAATACTCAAAGAAAAAGAAAGAAAAATTGGTTGATTAACTGAGGTTTCTACTTCTAAAGGTACCTCCAAGCATTCCACTTATATTGCCCCAGAGAGAGGAGGATGCCCCAGAACCCAGACAAGAGTCAAATTCTTTCGTTAATATTATCCCCATAAAACTCTGACACAACTCCGAGTGACCCTGAATTGACTTTACATTATTACTTCTTTAACCCAGTATAACTGAAGATCATAGATAAGTTCTCTATCTCTGCTAGAGAAAAATAAAGTTATATTTTGCACACTTGATAAGAAAACTGAGAACTGTGCCTAATACATACACATATATTACAAAATTAGAATAACCAATAACCAACCAACCTGAGTGATCCTAAAAGACCATATCCCTCCAACCCCCAATACTTGCCACATAACACTGCCTTAATATTCTGGGGTTAATTCTTTCATGTCCTGAATCTCCATTCATCTCCATTTACATCAGCCAACAGGAGAAGCCCAAAACTCTAAACATCCCTTATGACCCAGGCTCATCACCAAAGAGCTCTGTGTAACCCTAAGTGATGCCATCTCTGATTCAACAACACTGAAATCTCTTCTGTTCTGCCCTCTAAAACTCAGATCACTAGTAAAATCTCCCATATCTTCCTAAAACTTTTCTCTGAACTTACTCTCCAATTTTTTTTCTAACAAATCAGAGGACACTGCTTTCTGGGAAGTCCTCTTAACTAGCTGTTTTCTCTGCCATATCCTGCAAAGAACTGGGCCTGGGAATAGGCTCAACGGCTTCCCTGATCCTCACTGCCACTATTTTTTTTTTTATCTCCTCCCTAAAAAAAAAAAAAATAACCTCACTTTGGATTTCATGTCTTCCAACCATACACTTATCACTACTTCTTACTGCAATAATCTATATGATCCAGAGGTCAACACCCTCACCCACATTCTTTGAAGATTTTAGCTCCAGGATCACTGTCACTCTCTGCGTCAGAGACAAGAGTCCTCATTAAACATTCTATCTGCTCCCCTATATTCCTCAGTCTGCAGCAAGGCAAGCCTATGTGAATGATTCTCACTGATAACATATGACCTAAAGCTAGATAGTACCTCTCTAAGCTTTAGAGGCAATCAAGAGCAAGTGTGCTTTCCTTATTTCTTTCTCTTTGCTTATCTGCTGGCTGAATGCAGAACATCCACAGGATCAGCAGTGTGACTAAATGGCAGATGCCCAAGTGACTGCTTGCAGAAGAGTTAAACTGTGACCACAGCAATGTACTTTTCCTGAATAAGAAATCAATTCTCTTGTGTCAAGAGACTGAGATTTTTGTGGTTGCTTTTTAGAACCGGTGGGCAGCACTGACTAATAGGACCTATTAGAGGAAACTGAAACATTTGACCATTGCCACCTTCTTGACACACTTTCTTAAATCCTTCTGGACACTGCTGTCTCTGTGTTCCCTTCCTACCTCACTACCAGCTTTACTGGTTTTCTTGCTAGTTCATTTTCCCTAACTCTAAATGTTGCAGTGTCCAAAGATTCAGTCTTTGGGCTATTACAATTCTCTACAAACGCTCTCTTCTTAGATGATCTCACATAGTGTCATGACTTTAAGTATCTTCTACATGGTGACAATTCCCAGGAAACACTCTTGATCTAGCCTCTAAACACCAGACTATTTATCTGTCCATTCAACATCTCCATTTAGATGTTTAATAGAATTTCAAATTTAACATGGCCAAAGCAAACTCTTATGTCTTCTTCTGTCCCCACACCTTTGCTTTTATATTCTTTAAAGTCTCAGAAAACAGCAAATCTACCCTTCCAGTTGCTCAGTGAAAATAACTGATCCCCTCTCTCACACACACCACACATCTAGACAGCTGGCATAATTCTATTGGCTCCATCTCAAAATATATCATAAATTTGACCTTATTTCCTCTAGTGATACTTCACTCAGCCAAGTCACCATGATTATAGGCAGATACTACCTCAATAAGCTACAGGTCAACAGGTCCACTTGCTGCTATACTTTCTTCCCCATGGTCTAGTCTCAACACAACACCCAAAGTGACACTATTAACATAGCCAAAAAGAGTTCTATCATTTCCCTAACCAATATCCTTCTCTGGCATCCTGTATTACTCACTTTTACTAGTCCAAATCCTTACAATGACTTATTAGTCCCTACAGGATTTTTCTTCCCCGTTGTCTTTTTACTTCCTCTTCCATCCCTCTTCCCAGTGATCTCTGCTCCAGCCTGGCTGACCTCCTTGCTTTTCCCTGAAAGCAAAAAATACTAGCCGAAATACTGGGTTAGAGAACACAGTAGAAGAGGAACCACATCCCCACCACCTTTCTCCCAACCCATTTCCTCAAGTCTGTGGGACATTTCAGAAGGATTTGGAGAATTTTAGCAAAGCAGGAATAAAGGCAGACCGATACCAGTCTGTGAATCTTATTATAGACCTATTCTTCCATTCTGTTGCTGTGGCTTGGAAAGCACTTGAAAATGAGAAAGAGGAAAATGTTGGCCTCTTCCAAAACTTATGAGCTATGGAAAAGTAAGACTTCAATTCAGTAAGCATGGTTGAGTGCCTACTTGTAACTAGGACCTAAGGGTAAGAAAGATGTATAAGACTGAGATTGTGCTTTTGGAAAGCATATTTTGAAAAAGGGAAATAGGTGGGTAACAGACTTACTAAATGGACAGGTAGTGCAATAATTGTAGCATCATTGTCTTATAATGACCCTTTACCCTGTTCTAAATCACATATGTACAGTAATGGAAAAGAAGCTATTACTCATTCATAATCCTAATAATGATTTTGGTGTCACCAGAAAGAAATATAAACATGCCTCTTGCAAAAGAAAAAAAAGTCAATTTTCAGGTTCATAAATAACCTAACTCTGTACTTTTTTCTCCATTTCCGTGGCTACAATCTGCTGAAAATGTTCATTTCTATAAAGAAGGGTAACTC
The DNA here is from genome assembly GCF_028018385.1 of Neofelis nebulosa. Classification (NCBI taxonomy): domain Eukaryota; kingdom Metazoa; phylum Chordata; class Mammalia; order Carnivora; family Felidae; genus Neofelis; species Neofelis nebulosa. Next base: position 45,562,793 of record NC_080795.1, on the reverse strand, counting down.
ACATTTCTGGAAGGGTCTTTCTCCTTCTGCTGCATCCTACAAACTGCTCTCAACTATAGGATACTATTCAAGAATTAATTGCACCATACATAAAAAAAATCAAAGTTCTCTATCTGGTTTTCGAAGCCTTGTATAAGCTGGTCTTGCCTCTCTGAATCTGTTCAACTTTATTTTCCACTATTTCCACTGAAGAATCTCCACTCCAATCAATGTCTTCCCCCCTGTTATTCCCATCCAAGCGACCTGCCCCCTCTTGATTATTGCAAATCTTATCTACTTAAGACCTACCACAAGTTGTACTTCTCTAATGAAAATTTTTCCAGTTCTTAAAGTATATAATAATGGCACCGTTTCCCTAAATTTTCCTCAGTTTTATAAATTCGGCCACATTGTACATGACTTTTTTTTTTTTTTTTTACCTGTTAGACCCTAAAGTTCATGAGAACAAGAGCCGTGTCATCTACTGCTTTCAATTTCCCAAAGTACTTAACACAGAGTTAAGAACACTGTAGGAACTAAAAATTCTATTTACTGACTATCTGACTAAAGATAAAATCTAACATCAATATCTTGGGTTACACATGGACTACTCTTGTCAGTATTCAACACTATAAAACATAATTAAATGTGTGATGCAGCAAGAATATCCTGAAAGATTATGTGCACCAATTTAAAATGTACTACAAGATGCTACTTCTCCTGAATAATTGATAAATATCCCTGGGAAATCTGGGAACAGACATCAAAAGGTATAGGACATCAATACAAATCAATTAAAGAAATGGGAGCAAAAAAGTTTGAGGAATGTGATATTTAAGCCCCTAAATAAAAAATAAAAAGAGAGAAAAAGGTTTTATTGATTCGTATAGTTATTTATTAAATACCTGCTCAATGCCAGAAATCGGTGTTAGATTCTGGGAAGAAAGTAAATAAGTCTTGGGGAAAAACAGTTTATTCAATAAATGGTGCTGGGAAAACTGGACAGCCATATACGAAAGAATGAAACTGGAGCCCTATCTTACACCAGACACAAAAACTAACTCAAATGGATTAAGGACTTAACAAAATGTCACACCTGAACCATAACACACAGGCAGTAAGCTCTGTGACATTGATCCTGGCAATCATTTTTTGAATCTGACACCAAAAGCAAAGGCAACATAAGCAAAAATAAACTAGTGGGACTATATCAAACTAAAAGGCTTCCGCACAGCAAAGGAAACCAGCAACAAAATGAAAAGGCAAACTACTGAATACGAGAAACTATCTGCAAATCATATATCTAGCAAGGGGTTAATATCCAAAACATGTAAAGAACTCATACAACTCAATAGCAAAAACAAACAAAAAATCTAATTAAAAATTGGGCAGAAGATCTAAATAAACATTTTCCAAAGAAGGCATACAGATGGCCCATAGGTACATAAAAGATGCTCAAAATCATTAATTGTCAAGGAAATGTAAGTCAAAACCAAACTAATATATTACTTCACACCTGTGAGAATGGCTATTATCAAAAAGACAAGATATAACAAGTGCTGGTGAGGATGCAGAAAAACGGGAATTCTTGTGCACTATTGGTTGAAATGTAAATTCGTGAAGCCATTATGAAAAACAGGATAGAAAGTTCCTTCAAAAATTAAAAACAGAACTATTATATGATCTAACAATTCCACCTTTGGGTATTCATCTAAAGAAAATGAAAATACTAACTAGAAAAGATATATGCACCTCGATGTTCACTGTAGTATTACTTACACCAGCCAAGATATAGAAACAACCTAAGTGTCTGCTTATAGATGAATGGAAAAAGAAAATGAGGTTAATACACATATACACATATAGGTATCTATATATGTATAGGCATGTGTGTATATATAATACATGGAAACATACAATGAAATATTCAGCCACAAAAAAATGAAAATCTTGCCATTTGTAATAACAGAGATGGGTTGCAAGGACAGTGAAATAAGTCAGACAAAGAAAGACAAATACCATATGATCTCATTTCTATGTGGAACTTAAAAACAAAACAAAACAAAAACCAAACTCCTAGATACAAAGATCAGGCTGGTGGTTTCCAGAGAAAAGGGGTGGACGAAATGGGTGAAGGGTGTGTCTGAAATGGGTTAAGGGGGTGAAAAGGTACATACTTCCAGCATAAAAGAAACAAGTCATGGGGATGTAATGTACAGCATGGTGACTATAGTCAATAACACTGTATTGCATATTTGATGGTCTCTCAGAGAGTAAATACTAAAAAATTTTTCATCACAAGAAAAAATATTTTCGGTAACTATGTATAGGGATGGATATTAACTAGCCCAATTGTGACCATTTCACAGTGTACATGTGTATTGTATCACTATGCTGTAAACCTGAGATAAATGTAACATATGTCAATTATACCTCAACTTTTAAAAAGTGAACAAGTCAGATATGGTTCTTGATACACATATTCTAGACTAAGAGAAAGACAAGAAGGTAGGTGTTACAAGGGCAGAAAAGAGGTGCTAAGGTAGGGAATCCTGGCAGAGTGGCACAGACCTACTTGAGAAAGACTGAATAGAGGTTTTACTGAAAGCATAACATTTAAACTAAGACTAGGAGTATGAAGGGTACATAGCTACAAAAAGAGCAATGAACTTTTGCCTTGTTCCATCTGAGAGAGCAAGATGGGTCACCAGGAGCTCTACTGTGGCCATCCAAGGAAATTTGGCCTGGGTTGTCATTCCTGTCCCATCTGCACAAACCGGCAAAGTCTGATGTGGAAATACTGTGTCACTATGTGCCTCCAGGGTCTCCTTCAGTATGGGAAGAATATGGGCTTCATTAAATTGGATTATGTGAGCCACCTTGAATGGGTCCTCCAAGATACCTACTGTAATGCCTATTCATTGTACATAAAATAAAAATACTTCCATTTTGAGTGTTTTAGTGTGTATGTGGGGGGTGCAGGAGCAATGAGAACAGTGGAAACAGCACATGCAAAAGATCCCAGGCAAGAAAAAGCATGGAGTGTTTGAAGAAAGAGGATCATTGTAAGAAAAAAAAAATGACAAATGATGAATGGAAGAACAGGACAGAGGCTAAATCAGGTCAAACTTTGTAGGCCATGGTAAGGAGTTTGGATTTTATCTCAAATGCAATAAGAAGTTACTGAAGTGTTTTAAGCAGGGAATAAAATCATCCAATTTAGATTTGTAATAGGATGATTCTTGCTGTCATCTGGACAATGGATTAGGGTAACTGAGAACAGATGATGAGATAATTTGGAAATGACACAAGTGAAACTATTTAGGACATCCTTACATTATTCTGTACAAGAAATTATGTGGCTCTGATTTGGGATGCAGCATATGAACAGAATGGACAGGAGAAAAAAGCCACTGAATTCAAAGTTTCATCCTTGAATAACATGGTCAATGGTGGTGGTGGGCGTGGGGTACATAGTTGTACAGATCTGACACATTAGGCTTGAGTGGTTGAGTGGCCTGTAAGATACCTAAACAGAAATGTAGACAACTGGATGTGAGACAGGAAGGAAGGGAGGAAGGAAGGCAAGGAGGGAGGGAGGGAGGAAGGGGAGACTGGTATAACAAAGCAACTCAGTCAAGACAAATGTAGCATAGATCATCAGTGTGAAAGAAGTGTTATTATGTAAACATGAATGGAAATACTGGCCTTCAAGGCAACTTTAAGATGATTAATATCTGGGGCGCCTGGGTGGCGCAGTCGGTTAAGCGTCCGACTTCAGCCAGGTCACGATCTCGCAGTCCGTGAGTTCGAGCCCCGCGTCAGGCTCTGGGCTGATGGCTCGGAGCCTGGAGCCTGTTTCTGATTCTGTGTCTCCCTCTCTCTCTGCCCCTCCCCCATTCATGCTCTGTCTCTCTCTGTCCCAAAAATAAATAAAAAACGTTGAAAAAAAAAATTTAATAAGATGATTAATATCAAACAGAGAAAAGAAAATATAAAATTACCCTGGAAGGAACTAGATAAAACAATAAGCTTCACTTTGCTTAGAGTTTATACCTTTCCTTTTAAAATGTAAACATAAAAAAATGTGAAATTTACTTTCTATCTGAATGTGTTTTTATCATTTTCTAGAACTTCCACATACCTTCCTTTTAAAAAAAATGTTCATTTTTAAAATTTTTAAAAATGTTTTATTATCTATTTTTGAGAAAAGAGAGAGACAGAGCGTGAGTGGGGGAGGGGCAGAGACAGAGGGAGACAGAATCTGAAGCAGGCTCCAGGCTCTGAGCTGTCAGCACAGGGCCCGATGCAGGGCTTGAACCCATGGACCGCGAGATCATGACCTGAGCTAAAGTCAAACACTTGACCAACTGAGCCACCCAGGTTCCTCTAAAATGTTTATTTTTTAAATTTATTTTTGAAGAGAGAAGAAGAAAAAGAACACAGGCAGGGGAAGGACAGGGAGAGGGAGACAGAGAATCCCAAGCAGGCTCCGTGCTGTCAGGGCAGAGCCTGATGCCGGGCTTAAACTCACAAACCATGAGATCATGACCTGAGCTGAAATCTAGAGTCCAACACTTAACCAACTGAGCACCCAGGTGCCACTTTATTTAAGTCTTATAATAATACTTAAATCTGTGAGCTTTTGTTTGTATACTTATTACCATATTCTAAATGAAGAAAATCCAGGTGTATGAGGTTAGCTTGACATGGGAGTAGGAATAGGATCAAAAGCTAGATTTTTTTGGTCTCTAATCTACTGGTTTTTCCACCATACCTTCTTAACTTGATCCGTATCTTACACTGATCATTATTTTTGGCAACTTAATTTGGCAACATAAATTTAAATAACTTGAAGAAAAAGTGATTTTTACATAGTAAGACTATTTTTAAATTTCTAGAGTTTAGAGAGTATATAAAGCTTTAAGCAACTTGCCATAGAAACTGCAATAATGCCTGAGACTTTTCATCAAAATACAAACTACATTCGATACTATCACTCTTGAAAGCCCCTTGGGAAATAATGGCTTTTGGATTCTGCAAGTCAGCGTGACATGGCATGCAAAATTGCATCTCATGCTGAGCCAACCAGGAAAATATATGTCATCACCATGTGACATTCAGAATTTCATCTGGAAACTATAATCTTGTTCTGACTGCTAAAAAAGAGGGGGGGGGGGAGGAAGACTGCATACAAAACAATTTGGTTGAATTTTAGCTGAATTCTTGCCAGTTCATGTAAAAACTAAAATAACTTATTTCCAAAGAACTCTGTATTCAAAAACCTTTCAATGTACTTATTAACATCACAACATTTTCTCAAAGAACTTCAAAATTAACTGACATGCTTTTGAAATCTTATGATAGCTCAAATTAATGAATCACTAGAAAAAGTTCTTTATAATGAAACAAAGTTGTAAAATTAATAAACTGTCTGAAGTAGAACATCAAAAACACTTCCTAATTCCTTTACCCCAAATGAATAAACTCTAGATAAAGAAACATGAAACCTGCTGTAGGCAGCCATCTTTCTTATGCATCCTGTAGCTTTCAAGTTTAGATTTTCTCCTGGGCTCCTAATTCATATGTGCAATACCTTCATAAACCATTTACCTCATCCTATCAAAACACAAATCTGTGAATGTGATTTAGTCTAAGTGTTATATAATCAACATTTTGTGTTTTAAACCTGTTGTGACTAATTGGAAAATGAAAAATTAGTGGACATAAACTAGAATGCCTGCCTGCCTCACAAATTATTCCCAGGAGCCATGTTTCTGCTACTCTTCCATCTTCTGGTGTAACATCTCATGCTCCTAAACACAGAAGAGGATATATGACCTAACTTGGGCTGCAACTGGGCCAATCATAGTACCTAACCTCCCGGGCCACAGTAATTAAGATGTATGCACATGATCTAAGAGAGGCCAAACAAAATCCGCCTCAGGTAGGTTTTCAACAGATACTAGACCAGATCTTTCCCTTTGATCACAGAGAATTAAGTATGTGAGTCCACAGGAACCACAGCCACGTACACTGCTAAGCCAAGAAACCTATGTTCAGTAAAAAAAAAAAAAAAAGTTAAACCAACAAAAAAGGCAGAATCCCGATGGTATGGAGTCTCTGTTTTGAAGTCACTCCAAAGGAAAGATCTTTGCTTTTCTTACCATTTTGGTTATGCGAATCAACAAAATATTCCTGCTTTTTAAAATTTAAAATAAATTTTAAAAGTTTCAGTCTCTTGCAATCAGAATCCTAATTTAAAAATGTGTTCTTCCCTATTAAAAGAGTCACCTATCTATTAAGAGGAAAACCAGGCAATTCTTAATAGGTGTACCTGCCCAGCCCTCACAATATATTACACAGCCTACATCCAAAATGCCCAAGCATATCATGGAGCTTACCTCCCCATTTCACAACCTTACTTCTTCAAGAACTATCCAACCTTACTGCCTGTCTTGCTTAATTGGCTCTCACTCCTTCCATTATCACATCCACTGGTCACTGTCTCTATGACACTGCCTGAACTTGCATATTTGGAGATGCTATTGATTTTATCTCCATCTCCAGAAGATTTCTTCAACTATGTTAGTCAATACTTTTCCCAGTTTAACCAGGCTCCTTGGCACTCTCCCACCTGAGCCTTATAAGGAACTTCCTTCAGATAACCCTAAACTTACATGTTGTAACAACATCCTAATATAGCAGTGAGTTCCAATAATGTAGTGTGCAAAACTGTAAGACCATCTATTGAGCTCTGGGGAAAAATATGAGAATGTCTGTTCATGTTTACTTTTATCTAAAAATGAGAAAGACACATAGTTTGTTAATATTTAGTAAATTAGGATTACATTGAGGTCCATCCCTATGTCAGAAGGCTACAGATAACACAATGCTAAATATACTGGAGGAAAATTAGACATTCAATAACAAGAAGAAATTGGCACGGGCCCTTCAATCTTTCATTGACTTTAAATTAATTGTGGCATATTACCTACATACACAAAGTTCATCAGATTTCTAAATTTTGTTCTCTACCTTTAACTAATCCTCATAATTTGTATATACATTTTCAAAAGATTCCTATATAACAGACATACCTATGGATTAAAGATATCACTAATTTATTTAAAAGAAAAAGGCAACACTTTCCCATTAAGTTGGAAGACTACCTTATTGATATAAGGAAGATGGAAATCTACCACCCTTATTTCAACAAAGGCCTTTGACAAAATGGGTAGGACTGAAAAAATAAGTGTCCTCAGTGCACTAATGATGGTCTTTTCCCTCTAGGATATAATGTATCTCAGTGAGGTGGCTTTTCAATGATGTCAGCCACTAAAATCAACTATTAAAACAAGCTGAATTAAGAACTAAACCTTAAGTTTTCACAACACAGTATTAAATTTTATTTTAAGAAGTGAAGCACAATATTAGTCTCACTGGAATATTACTGACATATTGATATATTATTGATATATTAAAACTATCAGAATAAAAACACTTAAATGTTAATGAAATTATCTTTCGTGTTTTATAGTATACTAGTATAGTGATACACATATTAAAGTATATATCAATAAATGGTACACTCCAGATGCTTGCCCAAAGATTTTTGCCAAATAGGAATGCACTAAGAAAAAAGGTGAAGGCTAGTAAAGATGAACTATTTGCAACCAGGTTGTGTTCTCTGTACTTGTTTTAATTTAATCACTTACTGTTTAGTAATGCTTTTAACAAAATATGAGCCTGCTTCAGATGTGTTCATGGAAACCAAAAACACTGCTTTTCTGGGTTTTTTTCTCCTTTGTAGTCTAAATAATTTAGACTCATAAATAAAATAATAAAAATAATAAAAATAATTTCTCAGCATTAAAATACTTTACCTTCTAAAGTCATCTCCATTGAGAAAATTTAGTACAGTTTATATTCTACTTTCAAAGTAAAAAATGAGAGTAAAATTGGACATATTAAAAGAAATCATACCTAAATAAGTCGTCTGCTATACAAGACCTAGAGAAATTAAAAATAAGCCAAGAAGGTACAAATATGAATAATAATTACATATACTTTTCAAGAATCAAAGTTCCAAGAGGGAAAGAATTATGTGCATGCTACATAAATTGTAATATATTTTTTTAAAAAAATCAATAAACTTAGTATGCTTAAAAAACTCAACACATTTTTGGAATTAATGAACAAACACTAACTATAAAACACTAACTATAAAACACACCAAGAGGCACACTAAAAAAGTATAAATTACATTTTTTTATGAACTGATGATTTACTTGAGGAGTCCTCATATCAAAACTAGCAATGCAAGAAATTCAGGTATGTTGTAGTACCAAGTGAGTAGTGTAATTACCAGATATGTCTATAAAAGAATATCATCAAATGATGCATAGATATGTTATGAAACATTAAAAAAACAAAATGTTAAAAATACTCCATAGCTACAACCATCTAGACTATTATGGCTGATATAACATTATAATATGGCATCTGTTGAAATTCTTTAGGAAGATAAGCTTAGAAATAAACATATAATTCAAATACTCAATTTTATGTCAAGTTCTACAGACTGTTAATGCTTTACCTCATAAATTCTAGATTTAGAAATAAAAAATAATGGTTCTTAAAAATACAAATGGAAAAACGCAATTTAGTAAATGTATATTTTCCTTAAGTTCTCTGATTACTTTCTGGATGGTTTTTCCAATTTTTTTTTTTATGTACTTCATTAGATATACTTCATTTTATTCTAAACCTTATTCTATTCCAAAAGGGGAAAATATACTTTAAACCACATTTTATCCCTGAGAGAATAAAATCAATTGTATATTATGCAATGTTTTCCAATGCTTTAATATTTTCCAATGAAATTAAATACCTAATTAATCACAAAGGAATGGAATTTTATGCTAAACTACATGATTAAAAGTGAGCAACTTCTAATATACATAAGTCCACAAAAAATTTATTTTGCATACATTAATACTAACTTCACCCTATAACTAGGAACATACCTACTGAACATTCAAGTTTAATCAAATTAAGGATGACTTAAACACCTTTAGATGGATAACTATATTGTATTTATTTACAACACACAATTCTTAAAATTAGAATCCAAAATACATCAGTGCCTTCAGGAGCAATTCTTACTAGCAAAACTTGGAAATCTCACCACTTAAAGCCATCCTACAAGTTACATTGCCTGTGGACAAAATGATTTAAAAAAAAATTTTTTTAACTCTTTTTTTAAAAATGTTTAAAAAAATTTTATATATTTTTTGAGAGACAGAGAAAGAGTAAGCACAAGCAGGGGAGGGGCAGAGAGAGGGGGGATCAAGGATGCAAAGGTGACTTTGCTGACAGCTATGAGCTGGATGTGGGGCCCAAACCCACGAACCAGGAGACCACAACCCAAGACATAACCAGTGTCTGTATACTCAAATTTCTTGACAGAGTGGGGTACACTGTGGCTGTTTCAAATCCCATTCATTTCCAAATAAGTGAAGCTCCTCAGGCCAAGTGAAATTTTTCTGCCTCTTTGTTCTTGACGAGTCTACTGTGTACCAGGCAGTTACCCACCCTCATCTTGAAATGCTGTTCAGTTATGTCATATATATGTCATATGTACACAGGTATACATGCATATGCATACACCTTTACTGCCTACTTCTCAGAATAATGCTTCTCAATCTCTCCATTGGCTCATTCTCCTTAATCTTTAAATAAATAGTTGCTCAGAATTTAATTTGGGGCTTTTTTTCTCATTTTTCTGTGTATGCTTTCCCCGGGAGATGATACACTCTGTGGTTTTGATTGTGTATGATCCATATGTCAATGACTCATAAGCCTCTATAACTCACTGTGAAAAATCTAAGCAACATCTCAGACATGACAACACTTTCACTGACACTGTCTTCTGATAGTCTCATTTAAAGGAAAATATTTTCTACTTTCTCCCAAAGCTCCAGCTTATGGTATTCCATTTTAAGTTCTGTGGCAGAGGCTGCTAAATAACCTGCAGTATCTATTCTCTTTTTTTCTTAGAGCCCAGTGTTTCGGTCATGCATATGGGCCTTTAAAAGTACAGACTACACTCCTGAGACCCTATACAGTTCTAGGTATGATCACACGAGTAGTTTCTGGCCAAGAGTATAGTAGCAAAATTGAAGTGTAGAACATCTGTATACTTTTCAAAGAGGTAAGGCAACTTATTGTTTCTCATTTCTGCTCACTAAAATGCAGATACGATATACTGTTGAAGCATCCATTGTGGACAGTTAGTCAAGTCTGGTAACAAAGGCCACCCGTAACAGAATAAAAAAGTACCTGACCCTGGAGAGCCTTAACACCTTGCGGTGTCTACCATTAAGCTTTCACATGACAGACAAAACTCAATCTTGTTTAAACTACTGTTACTGAGAGTTTTCTGATATTTTCAGCCAAAAGTAACTCAACCTTAATTATTATAACTACATTGTTTAACTCTTGCTTAGTTTAAAAATACTATATTTTCAGGGGCACCTGGGTGGTTCAGTCAGTTAAGCATCCAGCTCTTGGTTTCAGCTCAGGTCATGATCTCATAGTTCGTGGGTTCAAGCCCTGTGTCAGGCTCTGTGCCGACACCGTGGAGCCTGCTTAGGATTCTCTCTCTCCCTCTCTCTCTCTCTCTCTGCCCCTCCCCTGTTCTCTCTCTCTCAAAATAAATAAATAAACTTAAAAAAGCAATTAAATAAACATACTGTATTTTGAAATGAGGTCAGAAAAAAATATAATTAGGGATATTTTACCTGATAACCTAAGTTCCTTGTCAAACATTCTTTAAAAAATTCTGCAGTTTTTCTCGATTTGTAATATACACAAAGTGTTTTTAAAATTTCACGATTTTCATATTTAATTCTCTTTGAGAACTAAATAAGATTAAATTTCCATATTCCTGACAAAAAATGTAAACATCTGAAACATCATAAATTTTTTATTTTTTGAAACACATCAATGGTTGTGAGATATACTTAAAAATATGTATTAAGAAAGAAAAAATATGTCAGCAGTAGCACTTCACTTCTGAGTGTCATCCAGGAACTTAACACTGAATTAACACCCAATTAAAGAGTGGCAGAATCTTCCATGCTCATCACAGAGGTATAGGTGTTTCCCATCATATCCTTATTGGTAGCTCTGATGTAAAATTCTTCACTATTTTCATCCTATGGGACTGGGCTGAAAATTTAGAGTAATCTCTTGACAAAAAGAATGCCCTGAAGTTAGCCAGTTACATATTGCATATTAGAGGTAAAATAGTAGATGACTAAATTTGCACAGACCTGATTTTTAGGGCTTCTTTTGCCTCTAAGAAATGAAAGGCAACTAATATTCACAGAATGACTACGATAATCTGGAACTTTGTGTGTGTGTGTGTGTGTGTGTGTGTGTGTGAGAGAGAGAGAGAGAGAGAGAGAGAGAGAGAGAGAGAGAGAATTTCCTACAGGTTCATTAATACACTGAAAAAAATATGCTAGCTACTGAAAGTCACCAGGGTGCTACATACTTTTCAAGTGTTATTTTCCATAATCTGCTAAATAGCTTCATCAAAGCACCTCACACAGCACTGGAAAAAAATTTCCCAACTGGAATGTGAAGCACAGAGTAAAACAGTGATCAAACTGAGAAAGAGTTTTCAAAAAGGATTAAATAGTTTAACCTATTATTCTTCCTTTATAAATCAAGAAGCAATATAAATATGCATATTGAGAGATTTATTTTTTTAAGTTTTTATTTAAATTCCAGTTAACATAGAGTGTAATATTTGTTTCAGATGACAATATAGTGATTCAGTACTTCCATGAAACACCGGGTGCTCATCACAGCAAGTCCTCTCCTTAATCCCCATCACCTATTCCATCCACTGATGAATAAAGATGAGGTATGTGTATATATGTGTATACACACACACACACACACACACACACACACACACACACACACACACAGAGGAATACTACTCAGCCATCAAAAAGAATGAAATCTTGCCATTTGCAATGACATGGATGGAGGTATAGAGTGTAATGCTAGGCAAAATAAATCAGTCAGAGAAAGACATATACCATATGATTTCACTCATATGTGAAATCTAGAAAACAAAATAAATGAGCAACCCCCCCCCCAAAAAAAAAAGACTCTTAACTATAGAAAACTGACAGTTATCAGAGGAGAGGTGGGGGTGGGGGGGTGGGTGAGAATTAAATACATAATCTGGAAAAAATCTCACTAAACCATTTTTAACCTTGGATAAGTTGCCTGACCTCTTTATTAATCAATCTCCATAATTATAAAGTTAAGGGGTTAGATTGGATAATTTATTCCAAGATACATATACAATCCTGTATGATTTTTTCTAAAGATACATGCATGGCTCCCTCCTTTACCTTTACCTGCTTCAAGTATGTGGTCAAACTTTCAGTGAGACCTACTCTATCCAAATTATCCCCCATCAACTAAAGTTCTGAACACTTTTTTTTTTTCCATTTATGCTCTTCATTTGGCTTCATTTTGGCAAGTTTCTATTGCTATGTCTTCAAGGTTGATTTCTTTTTCAGTAATGTATACTCTATTGCTAATTCTACCCAGTTTCTCCATTCACATATATTTTTCAACTCTAGAGCTGGTCTTGATTCTTTATTATATCTTCCATTTCCCTACAAAATGTACTCATCTCTCCTTAAATACTTTAACTTAGTTACAATACCTGTTTGAATGTACAAGTATTTAATATACTTACTAATTCTATCATCTATGCCATCTCTTTATTTATACTGGCTTCTTTTTCTGGTCAAAGTTTCCTACTTCTTTGCATCTCCTTTGGCTTTTGATTGAATATGTTACACTGTGATTTTAACTTGTTACATGTCTGGATCTTATATTCCTCATAATAGTGTTGGGCTTCATTTTGCCAGCACTTATTCACTGTTTTTGTTGCTTCAGAGCCTTTTTTAAACTGTTTAAAGTGAGTCGAGGGTAGCCTTTACATTTTTGATACTTTATGTCCACTATGAACACTATGGAGGCATGGCTTTTCTGGAATCCCTATTGAATGTCCTGAATAATCAGTGGGATTGCATTTTATGGACAGTAGGACCTGAATGCCTTCCAGCCCTGTGTGAGCTCTGGGAATCATTCAGACCACAGTTCCTTGGTCATCTTTCACCCAACTGTGTAGAGTCTCATCCCATGCATGCATGTCTTACTATTTATTTAGCAAATATTCAATGAGAACACTACTTTCTCTCTCTCTAGAATTGTATTCCATGATTTGCAGTCATCTCCACCTCCTAATGCTTCAGTCACTCTACCTCCCTAAACTTCAATTCAGCAAGACAGTTGAGCTCAGCTTAATATATTGCACCCTGCTCTATGGTCTGGAGCATGCTGTTAGCAAGAAAGCCAGGGCAATTCTAGGGCTTGACTGTTTTGTTTCTTTTACAATGAATCACAGTCCTGTACTGCATATTCTCTAATGTCTAGAAACCTTTTTTTTTCTCCCACGTATTTAGAAAAGTTTCTTATTTATAGCAGAAATATAAATCTAGTCCCTGTTATACCATCATGGTCAGAAGCTAAAGGTCCATACTTATAAATTGTGGCATGATCTACTAAAATTTACATCATTAATTAACAGATGTCTTAATGTATTATTATCTTGGTGGTATTCAAGAAGTCAAATTAAAAGACCTTCTATTATTTTAACAGTGCACTTATAGTACTTTGAACTAGAGAAGTAATATATAAACATGTAAGATAAAAATAGCTAGTATTTTTTAAAAAGCTATCACTTATGGAGCATCCTGCTTTTTCAATTTTTCGTTTCCCTTACAGACATTGTCATCAACAGTTCCAAATTAATTTTCATAACATTTCCAAAACATAGGATAAACACATGTCATACCTTTTAGGGGGTTCCTAGTTTTCAAAATAGATTCTCTAGAATATTATTTAGATTTTTGTGATAATATATTGTCTTCACGTGAGACATACTTTTATCCTGGCTTGGCCTGCCCTATGTGCCTATAGCACTGAAATAGTATTGTTCTGCTGTCAACACATTTCCAACCATCAAACATATGTTCCTCCTGTAGCCAACTATTTAATACTGGTTAATTGAGACTGGAGGGGGAAGATGTCTGCTTCCTGCTGAATAATCACAACGTGAAATCAAGCCCAGTGCAGGATCACCAAGCTTTGTTGGCTTTCATGTGCCAAAAATACTACATAAGCGTTGGGAATGAACTTAAGACCAAGACTAACTTAGGCTGAAACTACAAAAATAAAAACTCATTTTAACAAGAATTCAGGCATAATAAGTTAACTCTCACATTTCTCCACTGTAAAATCCAGTTGAAAAATTAAAATGTGCATTTCATAATGATGTGAATATACTTAACACTAACTGAACTATACAATTTAAAGGTTAAGATAGTAAGAGTAAAAAGAAGATGTGTAAAAGGCTATGAATTCATTTACCAAATTCATTACAGTTTATGATGCAATATAAATAATGAGTGAAACAGTGGTAACTTCATTTAGAAGTGGATACAAAGGATCATAGAACTTTTTTCAAGAGAGCACAGACGCACAAGTGGAAGATGGGCAGAGAGAGAGGGAAAGAAAGAATCCCATAGGCTCCATGCTACCATCAAAGAGCCAAACACAGGGCTCGATCTCACAAATCATGAGATCATGATCTCAGCTGAAATCAAAAATAATCAACTGAGCCACCCAGGGACCCCTCATAAAACATTTTTTAAATTAAAACTCAAACAGGAACAGTGTACTCTAATTAAAAATAGAACAGAAACTTTTGAAACTTAATTCTATGCAAAGAAAATGGTTACCACACAGCATTCTCAAGACAGCACTGTCACCAAGGTTTCCAGAGAAGCAAAAATGGTGGGCATTCAAGAAGGAAGATACATAAACAATCTATGATCATAGTTCGTATATAGTCTGTGTCATGTAATTTAAATTATAAATGCAATGATAAAGTGTTTTGTTACACAAATGGAAATTTACAATTGTCTTATGGAAGAATATTTATGTTCTGTATTTGCATAGATGATCTAGCTGAGAAAATGAGAGAAGGGAGAGGTAGAAAATTGAGATATATTGTGTTTTGCAAGAATTCACCTTAAGAAAGAACATACTATCAGGAGACAATTCTCTATTGGTCTCTAGTGTTTTTGAATGTCTTGAAAGTGGAAGCAGTGAGTGCTTTTGTTCCCAATTGTCCTTTCAAGGATATTTGCATAGCATTCAGCCTCAAAAGGCAGAGATACTGCCCTTTTGAGCAAAGGGCAAGTTTGCTTACACCCTTGCAAGATACAAATAGTGTCTCCCTCTAGAGAAAATGGCAGACATGCTTTCTACCCATTATAAAAGATGCAGGTTCCCTTAATTGAGGGTTCCTCTTCTGTAACATAATCCATTGACTATAGGTATCATCTGAACTTCTTGGTGCCACCCTGTGGCAATTAGGATTAGGACAGTGACACAAGAAAAAGGTAATACTCTAGTTACTGCTAATACTGTAAGATAATAGTCTTTTGTCTCCATTCTAGGAGTCTCATGTCCAGAATTCACGAAATTGTGGCCCAGATAACTTGATATCTTATTAGCTCAGAGACAGGGTAAAATCACAGACCTTTTAGAATTTGTGACACATACCTGTTATTGTTTTTGTTTTTATAGGGCTGCTGGCATATTCAGAGGCCTGATATGACTGTTGCTTTGCCAGGGGTGCACTTCCAACTGACACCTCATCCTCTTTCCTTCTGCTAATTGGCACAACAAGAGGAACAGCTACCACAGGCTGCTGGAGAGAGGCAAAAAAACACACTGAAATTATTTACTATTTCTGAAGCAGTGAAGGTTAAACATGGTAACAATGAGGAAAGTCCTTCATAAATGGTGTTGAAGCTTTGCTATTTTAAATTAATCAATGTGTCCCTCCCTCAGTTCCTCCCTCTCTCTTCATATCTGTCTCTCTTATACACACAAAATCACACAGGGACACTTAACAATTTCAATGTAAAATTACAATTCTATGTGAAAAAATAAGATAGCTTGGAAATAAATGGAAGTTAAAATAAATTTCGGTAAAAAGCATAAAGATAGTATGTCAAAGGCAAATCAAAACTATAATTAACTTTGAGAATTATAATTAGTAGGGGAAAAAAGTTACCCTCAACAAATATTTTTAGGTATATCTATAAAGTGATTATATGTTACAGTTCAACTTAATAAAGAATTGCTGAAAATTTCTACGTTTTATCTGACAAAGTGATACCCACAGCATATTTAGAAAACACAGAAAAGTATCTGTAGCTAGAGAAAGCTGGAAAACATTATGATCCTATATTGAATGCATGAGTGCTGAATTGGACAATAAAGCAGCTGTTTCATCTTTACTCAGTGAAATAAAGTCTGATGTTACTGCTGATGACGCCCAATACAATCTTGTCAGATTTTTGGCAAAAAAGAAAAAAAAGGTATTTTTTAAGTTTGCTGCAGGATCAAAGATCAATGTTGAACTGGGTGGAAAACAATCATCCAATGTTGGGTTTTAGCCACAAATTGAGAAGGAAATTGCAGCTTGGGAAACAACAGATGATAACTGTAATACAGCTGCCTCAGACGGTAAATCTGGAGGGGCTGGTCAGGCTGCAGTGCAGTCTAGTGTTACTCTCAACAGCACAACAATCATACTTTTAAAAGATCCAACTTTATGTCCCACCCAACCTATATTAATTATTTAATATTACTTTTAATGTGAGTAAATATTCCAATCAGAACACAAGTACATTATCTATATATTACAATCAATCAAGTTATGAAATATAGGGAAAAGGCAAATTATTTTAAAAGTTGCTACTTAAGCTAAGTAAAAGGACAAGAAAGGTGAAAATGAGAAAATGGAAAGATAAATATATTGTGGGAAACATTACAATGTACAGTAGCTGCTTTCATATTATTTAGTAAAACTGATAATATTTGTATAAACCTAATTAGGAAATAGTATCTTAAGACCAAGATGAGAAAAGTTCAACATACCCTTAAGTTTTAATGCATTTAAAATTACTCAACTATAAAATATGGGAGTTCCTTTTAGGTGGTAGTATTTACTGATTCCATAATCCCTTGAATATCTTGGCCATCATTTATAAACCTGGAATATGACTAAGTATTCCAAAAGATTACACTCATGTTCAGATTCAAATTAATATATTAGAGAAAAATTATGTTAAGCATAGGGTGATATTTAATTCAAGCTAAAATAGCTCAAAGATGAGATTCATGAAAGCCATAATATTGGTAATATCCAACAACAAACAAAAAAATCATTCTTTTGGGTGACTCAAACTGGGTCATTTTCACATAGGCAAAGAGACATTAAAAGCCCTAAGAAAAACCCTTCCTAACAAGACAGCAAGACTCTGATATGTCCTCTATGCAACTGTATTCCAAATATCTACAATGATATCCAAAAGACCCTCCATAAATATTTCCTGAATGATTGCTAATGTACACACTATATGTCAGGCAAGAAGAGATACTGGATACAGAGTATCCAGTATTTTAATATTTCAAAATATCAAAATAAACTATTTTTAGCAAACTCCCATTGTTCTACTAATATTCTTCTACCTTTTGGTACTGGATATTTCCTCAAATATTAGTTGTATCCCAGCCCCAGATTTATCCTACCCTTGCAGCATCAATATTCCATGATCCGAAAATACCTAAAATCTTCTGTTGTTTTTCCTGTAAAATTCTATTAATTTAATAAATGTAAAAAAAAAACACCCAGGAAATTATTAAGAATAAAATAACATACACATTCCATTATATCCAATAATTACTGTCTGTTAAAATTTTTATCATATTTCCTTGTTTTTTAGAGACGAGCAAAATATTGCAGGGAAAGCTAAAATACCCTCCAATTGTGAACCAACTACCCATTCCTCCCAGAATCAACCACTATTATGATCCTCATATAAACCTTGAAATGTTTTACACCTATCCCTATTCACACACACTCATATGTATACACCATTTACTTACTTATTTATTTATTTATTTGGGTAGTTTTGGAGAAATATACATTAATGCTTTCATATTGCATATTTCCTTTGAAATTTGGTTTTTGCATTAAATACAATTTTGAGACATCCATATTAAGACCTATCGTATAATTTCTACTAATAAATTATCATACTGTGTGAATACGTTGTGTTTTATTTATCCACTTCCTTAGAGACGGTCATTCAGGTTGTCTCCAGTCTTGTACTACTGCAATGAATACTGCAAGAAAGGCTTATACACAACTCTTCAGGGTCCTTAGGATCTTTTGTTAAGACCACAGTTTTATCCAAACGTGCAATTTGGGGGTTACAGGCTATGCTTATTTTCAATTTACTAGATACTGCCAATTCATCAGTTTTCACTCATAACATTACTATGTGAGTTTATCCATTTTCTCTATTTTTCTCACTACTAAATATTGGCATTTTTTCACCCAACAGAGTTTTAAAAGTGAAGATGAGTAGCCATGAGTTGGTAATTATTAAACCTAGCTGATAAGGTCATAGGGATCAATTACACTATTCTTTCAATTTCCTATGTTAAAAAAAAATGTAAGACTAAAATAGTAGCTAAGAATATGATGAATTGTAGTAAAGTATTAATACTATGAAGTACTAGCGAAAATGTAAACTGTAATCCTGGAAGCTATGTGGCAATATAACAAAGGTTTCAAAATATGCTGATATACATGGCTTTAAACACTAATTACCTCCCCAAAATATATTCTAAGTGAATACTTAAAGAAAAACATAAAGATTTAGCTATGAACGTATTTATACCAGTATTCTTCATAACTCTGAATGAATAGGATTATGGGTATTTATTAGTTTTTCTTTTAAATAAAACTATAATTTTTGAACTTTCAAAAACATGTTTTTAAATATATATTTACATTTAATTTCAAACTGTTATGAAACAGTATAATCAAAATAAAATTATATGAAAATCTTAAGGTGCTTGGTATCTGGAGTGCCTGGGTGGCTCAGTCAGTTTAGCATCCAACTTCAGTTCTGGTCACGATCTCACAGTTTGTGAGTTGGAGCCCTGCATCAGGCTCTGTGCTGACAGCTCTGGAGCCTAGAGCCTACTTCATATTCTATGTCTCCATCTAGCTCTGCCCCTTCCCCGCTCATGCTCTGTCTGTCTCTCTCTCTCTCTCTCTCTCTCAAAAATAAACATTAAAAAAAATTAAAAATAAATAAAGGTGCTTGGTATCAATCAAATGAATTTTTAATTTACCTCAGTTGCTAGAACATTATCTGACCTTCAGGTATAGCTCTAGTGAACTGGACCTAATTACCATCACTTATAAAGTAACCAACGAAGAATTTACAATGGGATGTTATTCAGTCATAAAAAAGAAGGACGTCTTGTCATTTGTGACAACATGGATGGACCTAATAAGGCAATTAGGCTAAGTGAAATAATTAAGAGAAAGAAAAATACCATATGATTTCACTTATATTATGTGGTATCTAAAACAAACAAACAACAACAAAAAACTCATGGGGGCAGTGGGGATGAAAGAGTGACAGGGATCAAAAGGTACAAACTTCCACTTATGAAAGAAATAGGTCATGAGATGTAATGTACAACAATGTGACTATAGTTAATAGTACCATATTGTGTATTTAAAAGTTGCTACAAGAGTAATCTTGAAAGTTCTCATAACAAGGAAAAAAATTTGCAACTGTGTGTTGTGATGGATGTTAGCCAAACTTATGGTGATAATTTCACAGTATATACAAATATCAAATCATTACCAGTAACTATCATCAACAATCATCACCTGAAAACTAATATGTCAACTGTATCGCAAAAATAATTTACAATTAAAATATTTCTCACATTCTCCCTGACATTAGTTTCATTGACTATTGAGGTGAATTTCTATGCAATTGCTGGTTAAAGCAGATACATTAGAGGCTAGCTTAGATAGTTCTATTTTACTTGCCTATTTTCCCTCATAGTGCCTAGATGTTTGTTCTGAGTGTCTAATACTGAGAATTGTGTAGTAATTTTTATTACCTCTGTATTTCTTCTTTAGTTTAATTCAACATTCTGTTAGAGTAAACTTTCTAAAATTCAAAACTCTTTTTTTCTAATGTTTCTTTATTTTTCAGAGAGAGAAAGGCAGAGAGAGAATGAGCTGGGGAGGGGCAGAGAGAGCAGGAGAGAGAATCCCAAGCAGGCTCCGTGTTGTCAGCACAGAGCTCGATGTGCAGTTCAATTTCATGAACTGTGATGTCATGACCTAAGATGAAATCAAGAGTCAGACGCTTAACTGACTGAGCCACCCAGATGCTTCTCAAATTTCTTTATATCAGTTTCCTATAGTTTCTCTTTACCCTTCAGGATAAAGTCTCAAACACTTCGCATTACAAAAAAAAAAAATCTTTTATGAACTGGGTGCCAATTCTTAACAGTCTCTCATACTTGGCTCTATGATAAAACCACTAAAGGTCACTTTTTTATCAAGTTAATCGCCCCCCACCCAACCTCTGGTTACTCTCACAGCTCGTGGGTTTGATCTCCACATCCGGCTCTGTGCTGACAGCACAGACCCTGCTTGGGATTCTCTCTCTTTTCCCCTCTCTCTCTGCCCCTCTCCTGCACTCTCTCTCTCTCTCAAAAATAAATAAACATTAAAAAAAAAAAAAGATGCTCCTTGAGCCATGGATTGTACTATTCAGGTAATTTTTTTGTTGTTGTATTGTGTAATTATAAAATTGTGTATTTTTCTATCAAGTTTGGAAAAAAGGTACAGTGCTCACTTTGGCAGCACATATACTAAAACTGGAACAATACAGAGAGTAGAATGGCCCTTGCACAAGGATAACAGGCAAATTCATGAAGTGTTCCATATTTAAAAAAAAAAAGATGCAAAGCTATTCCAATTAGAATATTACAAAATTACAATTAAGTCTAATGGGAAAATGCAATATAGCATAAATTTGGCCTGAAAAAATATTTAGTTCTGCCATTTACTACGTGTGACAATAGGGAAACAAATCTCAATTAGCATCAATTTCTTCATCTTTAAAATGGGAGTAAACTCTGTCAGAATTACATTTAAGAATCATGACACAGAGAATATATTTAAGCATTTCAGAAAATACAATTAGCTGTTTTATACTTTGTAATTTATGCTCTTTTAAATTTTTTTTTTTTAACGTTTATTTATTTTTGAGACAGAGAGAGACAGAGCATGAACAGCGGAGGGGCAAAGAGAGAGGGAGACACAGAATTGGAAGCAGGCTCCAGGCTCTGAGCCATCAGCCCAGAGCCCGACGCGGGGCTCGAACTCGCAGACCGCAAGATCATGACCTGAGCTGAAGTCGGACGCCCAACCGGCTGAGCCACCCAGGCGCCCCTTGTAATTTATACTCTTTTAAACAAGTGCATATCCCAACTCTTTTGCACCAACCATCCCAATCCAAGGGTTGGGCACCCAATGAATGCTTGTTGAATAAACCTAAAGATGTAGAAGAAATACAGTGATAATGAAAATTAAAGCTATTAGTATGCAATTCTTATGTATCAGACACTCAGAACAAACATCTAGGCACTATGAGAGAAAACAGGCCACTAAAGCAGGACTACCTGAACTATTCTCTAACATATCTGCTTTATAAGCAATTGCATAAAAATCCACCTCAGTAATCAATGAAACTCCACTTTGAGCTGGAGTTTCCAGTCTAGAAGTGAAGTAGTAAAACTGCTTGAAAGGGGAAGAGTGGAAGACAGAGGAATTAAAAAAAATCAATACAAACAATATAGACCTTTAACAAATGACTGAGAAAACAGAAAACGATTTATTCATTAAAAGAATAAATTATAAAAATTTCTCACCTGCTGCATATGTCTACTGGTTCGTTTCTGAGGCTGATAAATGAGCCAGGTATATAAGACTGGGTCAATATTAACTGCTAGTCCTTGTACACTACAAAGGAGTACAGCACCTAAAAATCAAGATTTTAAAATTATTTTAATTCCTCATAAAAATAATAAGCTTTATATCACTTCACACCAAGTAGGATAGCTAACAAAATTAACAGGTGCATACAAAGATGTGGAGGATTCAAGACGTCATATACCGCTGGTTGGAACATAAAATGGTGCAAATACATTCAAAAACACTTTGGCATTTCCTCAGGAAGCAAATATACCGTCACAATATGACCTAACAATTTTATTCCTGCGTATGTACAAAGAGAACTAAAATCATATGTTCACTCAAAAATTTGTAGCTAAATTTCCAAAACAGTAATCATAATAGCCAGAAAGTGGGAATGACACAAATGTCCATGAATTGCTAAATGGATATACAAAATGTCGTATAGCCATATAATGGAAAATTATTTTTGCACAACAAGGACTAAAGTACTGATTCATGCTACACTACCTTAAAAACGTGCTAAGAAGTCAGTCACAGAAAACCACATACTGTAGGATTCTACTTACATGAAATGGCTAAAACAGGCAAAACCATAGAGAAAAAAGGTAATTTGTGTATGCCAGTGCCTGGGAGGAGGAAAGAATGGAAAAGAACTGCTAATAGATATGTGGTTCTTTGGGGAGTGATGAAAATGTTCCAGAATTAGAAAATGGTGATTGTTGCACATCTTTGCAAATATACTAAAAACCACTAAATTATGTACTTTAACACAGTGATTTTTATGGAATATGAATTGTACCTCATTAAAAGTGAATCTGTCTTTAATAAGAAGAAGCTTTATTTATTAGCAAAGAGCAATTTCTATATTGGTCATGAGAACAGAGTATTATCTCCCTTTTTGTTTATATCACAAATTTAATTCATGATGTTAAAGGAAGGATTATTATAACCACTCAATAAATCACTGCAAATTACAAAGTTAAACGTTCAGAAGCAAGAGAGAGATCTGCCTAGATGAAACACAGGCTAACATTCTGACATAAAACACAAAGCTGAAGTGTAACAAGTTGCAATTCCATCCTAGTCAAGTATTTTAGTCTCTCTCTGATAAAAAGAAACACACGGATTTAACTAAAGTATAACATCCCATTCTTATCTGCAGATTATGTGCATCCATAAATACATTTTTGTATTTGCAAATGCATTTTTTGGTAAAATATTATTAGCTCCACTGAAATATATGGAATATCAAGTAAGGAGTATTTGTCACTTTTGCTCTCAACTACACTCCAGTATCTAGAAAAGTAATTGCCACATGGTAGGGGTAAAGAGTCATAGTACATGATACATGAGTTCTCAACTTAGGTTGTTCTATATTGTTCTATATTCAACTATGAATATTCAACTATATTCTATATTTCTATATTCTATATATTCCATATAAGTTCTATATTCAACTATATGTTCTATGTTCAACTTGTTCTATAATTTTGCAGGTGTTCTAAACCACACAGTAACTATTATTACCAAGGTCTATGAAAAGTGAGCCACACAGACACAGAGATAGAATGATGGAGGAGAGCACGCAAGAGAAATATCCTTCCTTTTTAAACATTTACACAGGGGCGTCTGAGTGCCTCAGTCAATTGAGCATCCGACTTCGGCTCATGTCATGTCATCACAGTTTGTGGGTTTGAGCCCCATGTCGGGCTCCAGCTCAGAGCCTGGAGTTGCTTCAGATTCTGTGCCTCCCTCTCCTCTGCCCCACCTCCCCCACTCACGCTCGCTCACTCTTTCTCTCTCTCTCAAAAATAAATAAATGTTAAAAAAAAAAAAGCAAATGTTTTAAAAAAAACTTTTTAAAAATAAAACTTTTACACAGAATTTTCAAACCAGCAAAAATTGCCAGGTGTTCTCCCAGGGACCTAGAATCAGTGTAGATTCCAAAGCAGCATTCTGAGACCACAGCAATTCCATCCACTTCCATGTACGAATGCATGTGCTGCTGAGCAATAATTTGCTTAAATACACATCAGGAAGGAATGATGATGTGAAACTAAATACAAAATGATTGCAAAAGGGAAGTCATAAATGAAGTCAAATAGAAAATATAATTTAATATATGTATTTTTCCTGTAACACAATGCATAAAAATTGTTTATTAAAACCTTTTAAAGAAATTAACTGTATGCATTTCAATAGTTTTAAAATTTTAATTCAAGAATTCAAGAATATTTAAATTCAAGAATATATCATTCAATCTTAAAAGTTAAAAGACGTTTCTAAATTCCAAATAAAGAAATGAAATTAGTTAGATTTGAATTATATGGACTATTTCCTATCACATAAGCCCACTGTAATTTGTTTTATAATTAAAATCATATAAATATTAAAGACACCACAAATAATATATGCTTAACAATAAAGAAATGTGTTCCACACACAGACACACAGCACTTGCAACAATAAAGAAAAATATGGGATCCAGGAGACAAAAGGATCCAACGCAGGAGAAAAGTGACAGGAATCCCCAAAATGACAACAGTGAAGTAGTAACAGGTACATGGAAAATGTAGTAACAATAAAACACAGTATTAAATACAGGGAAAACAAATGTTATAAAGGAAATGATAACTAGTCAGTATACAATAAAGTGTACCACGAATTATATTTATAGACAGAAGTATGTTAATTCTAAAAAAAACCCAGATGCATTAATTAATCAAACTTGATACAACAATATTGAGAGTATGATAGGAGGAGAGAGTGAAAGTTGGCCAAATATAATTTTCAACTGTAAGGCATTAATAAATTATACTCTTAAGTAAACAATCAAGAAAGAGCAAGAAAAGTTATGTTATTTAAAAAATATGGAGAGGCGCCTGGGTGGCTCAGTCAGTTGGGCGTCTGACTTCGGCTCAGGTGATGATCTCACGGTTTGTGAGTTCAAGCCCCGCGTCGGGCTCTGTGCTGACAGCTCAGAGCCTGGAGCCTGCTTCGGATTCTATGTCTCTATGTCTCTATGTCTCTCTCTCTCTCTCTCTCTCTCTCTCTCTCTCTCTCTCTGCCCCTCCCCTGCTTGTGCTCTCTGTCTCTCAAAAATGAATAAATGTAAAATAAACAAAAATAAAATAAACAAAACAAAATAAAACTAAAATATATGGGAACACCAAAACAATTATTGAAAAGATCTGAGATGTGTTACCTCTTGAAAAGGGAACATTAAAAAAAAAAAAAAAGCAGTTGCCATGAGGGAGGATATAAATGGGATTCTCAAACTGGGGTCAAGAGAAAAGAGAGGTAGATGATGAGCTTTATATTTTCTTGCTGAGAAATGTCCCTCTAGCCATTAATTAGCCATTAACAGAATCAAGTATTCTGTCTGAAAAGTCTCCAATTCACTGTCATATAACTGCCACAAATTACGATCTGGGAATGGTTTTGTTAACAAAAAATCACAACTGACTCTGTGAGACAGAGTCAGAAAAATCAACAAACAACTGATTTAGACTTTCAAGCCCTGGAGATATTAGAATATAGGAAAAAAAGCACCTGTGTATAAAATGTTTAAAATGCAAAAGTATGGTATCATACAGAGTATCAGGAAAGAACATATTTAAAGAAAAAAATGGAAACTATGAAAGTGACATATTTAATTGTTGATGTAAAAAACTCATTAGGCAGGTTCAACAGCCGATTAGATATAGTTGAAGAGAAAAAACAGTGAAGTGGAAGAAGTACCTGAAATCATTAGAATGCATCTGAAAGACAAAAATGAAAGAAGATTATTAAAATGAGGTGAAGAGATATGAGGACTTAAGAAGACCAAATATATGTCTAATCAGATTCCATGTGGAGATACTAAAAAGTGGGGAAGAGGCAATATTGTTAAAAAGATGATGCCTGAGAATTTTACAGAAGTGATGAAAGATAGTTAAGCCTAAAACCCAAGAAGAAGCCCAAGAAAACCAAAATGTATAATTAAAACAAAATGTAATTTAAGACTACAATCAGATATCACCTCACGCTTGTCAGAATGACTATAATCAACAACACAAGAAATAACAGGTGTTGGCAAGGATGTGGAGAAAGAGGAATCCTCTTGCACTACTGGTGGAAATGTAAACTGGTGCAGGCACTCTGGAAAACAGTATGGAAGTTCCTCAAAAAGTTAAAAATAGAAGTACCAGGCAATAGAGTGCCTGAGTGGCTCAGTCAGTTAAGAGTCTGACTTCAGCTCAAGTCATTATCTTGCAGTCGGTGAGATGCAGCCCCACATCAGGCTCTGTGCTGACAGCTTGGAGCCTGGAGCCTATTCAGATTCTGCATCTTCTCTCTCTCTGCCCCTCTTCTGCTCTCTCTCTCTCAAAATTAAATAAACATTAAAAAAATTTTTTTGAATAGAAGTACCCTACAATCCAGCAATTACACTAGGTATTTACCCTAAGAATACAAAAAAACTAATTCGAAGGGATATATGCACCCTGATGCTATCTACAATAGCCAAATTACGGACACAACCCAAGTGTCCATGGACTGATAAATGGATATAGAAGATGTGGTATACACATATATAATGCAATATTACTCAGTCATAAAAGGAATGAAATCTTACCATTTGCAATGACACAGGTGCAGCTAGAGAGCATTATGCTAAGGGAAACACATCAGAGAAAGACAAATACCATATGATTTCACTCACATAAGAAATTTAAGAAGCAAAACAAACAAGCATAGGAAAAAAGAGAGAGAGAGAGAGAGAGAGAGAGAGAGAGAGAGAGAAACCAAGAAACAGACTCTTAACTATACAGAACTGATGGCCACCAGAGGTGGGTGGGGGATGGGTGATATAGGTGATCAGGAATAAGGAGTGCACTTGTCATGAGCACCAGGTGTTGTATGGAAGTGTTGAAACACTAAAGTGTACACCTGAAACCAATATTACACTGTATGTTGGCTGGAAATTAAATAAAAACTTAAAAAAATGAAAATAAACATATTTAATTAAGCAGATTGGAAAGAAGGTGCCAACACTGAAGGGAAAAGAAGATTAAAAATATTCCAAACAACAAGAATGATCACCTGGGGAATAAAAACACAAACAAATTGGTGCCCCTAGGAGGCTCAGACAGTTAAGTATCTGATTTTGGCTCAGGTCATGATCTCACGGTTAGTGAGTTCGAACCCCATGTGGGGCTCTGTGCTGACAGCTAAGAGCCTGGAGCCTGCTTCAGATTTGTCTCCCTCTCTTTGCCCCTCCCCGGCTAACTCATGCTTGCTCGCTCTCTCTCTCTTTCCTTCAAAAATACATAGACATTTAAAAGTTTTTTTTAACACAAATAAATTGACAACTTCTTAGCAAAAAAATCTATGGTATTCATTATATGATTTTACCTCAAATTTATATATACATAACATGTATTCTTTTCTAGGTAGAAAGTGTTATAAGAATATAAAGGAAGAAAATTTAAAATTACATGTATTTTTTTAAAAAGAATGTATCATGGGGCGCCTGGGTGGCTCAGTCGGTTAAGCATCCGACTACAGCTCAGGTCATGATCTCACAGCTTGTGAGTTCGAGCCCCACATCGGGCTCTGTGTCAACAGCTCGGAGCCTGGAGCTGGCTTTGGATTCTGTGTCTCCCTCTCTCTCTGCTCCTCCTCTGCTCATGCTCTGTCTCTCTCTCCTTCAAAAATAAATAAACATTAAAAAAAAGAAGATGAAGAAGAAGAAGAAAAAGAAGAAGAAGAAGAAGAAGAAGAAGAAGAAGGAGTAAAAGAAAATTAAAAAAATAAATAAATAAAAAGAATGTATCAGGATAATTTTTCTCTCCCTAATATTATGCATCTGAAGTACAAGGCACAAACTTTTTTTTTTAATTATGAAAAGTATACCCCAACGCCCTATATAAAGCAGTTTATAAATTTAATATTATGCCAACTACAAAAGGTAAAAGTAAATTTAAAAACTGCCGACATTCTCCATATTGGGCAAGTTATTTAAAAATCTTTTCCTATGTATTGAAAAGTAAATGTGTTAAGTAAATTTTTTTAAAACTTTCTCAGTAAGTTAGAATTCCTTTTTAATCAAGATTTTAGAGAGAGGAGGAGGAAAACCAATGCAATAAATATTTTCATGTGAAAATAAATCTTGAAAGTTTTATTTTATTATAATGAAGAAGTTAAAAACTATTTCACCAACTAATGTTCATAATAGTCATGTGATTACATTAAATCAGAGATAACTAAATGACACACAGGCTGGAACTATGGGAATGTTAAATGGATGATAAAAGAGAATAATCTATCAATTTAGTTGAAATTATAGAGATAATGTTCTTTTAAATTTAAAAGGATATTTTCATATTAAACTCAATTTACAAGACAGAGCCTTTAAAAATAACACACAAGTTCTGACATGTAAGTGTGTAGACAACTAGTCTGATACTGAATTTACTTAGAACAGATCCCCCATAAATCATTAAATTTGGCAATATACTACTCTGTTTAATTTTAGCCTGGAAAACAACTAATGAGAAAAGTGTGCTTTATTTCTCTGCTCGTTGCCAAAATGGCTCATTTATCCACATTCCACTCCGGCTTCACAAATTAGTTAAACCAAGCCACCACCATCATTTTCAGTTACATCCTAAGCTTAAGAATGAGAATGAAATAAGAGTGAGAAACCAAAGGTGCACAGCATTTAAATATATATGCTTCTTATCACCTATAGAAACTATGTCAACCAATGAGATGACCCTGCAAAATATCAAGTTCTAAAAGGTAACAAGTACCCTGCATTTTATCTTAAACTAATGAATGAGACAAAAGACATACTCATCTTCACCTAAGTTTCAGTGGCTAAAAGTCACTATTTTTCTATTACGCAGCTATAGTAAAGTACAGACTTTTTAGATTTGTGTAGTTCTTAAGAAATTAATAGCTACTCTTATTTTTAAGAATAATTTCAAGAATTTTGGCCTGTAAACAAAGAATCAAAAATATGGGTGGAGAATAAAGAGAAGATAAAGTAATCAGAGGCTAAGAAATGACAGAGCAGGGATGAGCCGCCAACTAGTGGCAAATTTATCCAAGGTAATTGTCAGGTTTAGTATAATGGAATCAGCCTTTTAGGTATGTGCATATGGTAGCTCATGTTACTTAATTAACAATTACCATGTCTTCCCATAGGATTTGGAAAATCACAGGAGAACTCTATCCATCGTAACAATAACAAGCCATGTAACCAACATATCAAAGCTTTTCAACCTTCATCAGACAGCAGAATTTGCAAAGAAACCTAATGAACAAAAATCATAAACGTGAAAGGCCCTTCGTAGGCAGGAAGGAATGAATGGTAGGTTTTATTCTTGGCATAGCAATAGGAAGAAAAACAAGTTGTTAAGAAAAAAACAAAAGAACTTTCAACAAATGTTTAAACACGAGTATGGGGACTGGCATGACAATTTAGAATCCCTGAGAACTCTAGACACAAGAGGAGTGCCATTTCTTTTCAACACACCTCCACCAGATACCCAGGAGAGTGGCAGGGGACTGGCCTGGAGAAATGAGGAAGACCCTTCTAACACACAGGCATGTGGAGGCTGATGATGTCTGAGCACAAGGAGAAATGAAAGAAATCCCACAGTCATTCTCAACTTTTCAGTGAGCACCAAACAGGGCTATCTGTGACTGGAAGAAAGAAAGAGGGAATAAGACCGATCCCGCAATACAGACAAGTGAACAAGGCATCTTAGGTCTCAGTACAGGCAAGGAGAACTAAGAGAAAATCACAAACCATACTGAAATAAAGATTCCAATGCTATTCTCAAGAACTGTGAAGCCTATGGTGAACTTAATACAAATAAATCAAGAACCAGACCCAGCACAACTGCAGACTAGAAAGCAAAGAACATATAGCATTAAGAATATAGTCAATATTATCTTAGTAATGTTATATGGCAATAGACGGTAACTACACTAAACATGGTAAGCATTGCATAATGTATGCAATTGTTGAATCACTATGTTGTGCACCTGTAACTAATATAACAATGTACGTCAACTAGACTTCAGTAATAAAAATTTAAAAATAAAGTGAAAGAGAGGGAAAAAAAGAAAGCCAAAACTAGATCCAATTCAACTACACCTTTTACATGACAAAAGAAGAGGCATGTTCTTTTATGGGCATAAACGTTTTTCTGTCATACGTACTTTTATTATTCTTTTTACACACGACATTGAACATTCATTAGAAAAATTATGAAAACACATAATTCTTTTTTTTTACCAAAAAAGAAAATAGTTATTAGCATAAGTTCAAAAGGTGCCAAAAATATTGGAATTATCAACAACTTTAAAACAACTCTGATAAATATGTTAAAGAATAT
This sequence comes from Neofelis nebulosa, assembly GCF_028018385.1. NCBI lineage: Eukaryota > Metazoa > Chordata > Mammalia > Carnivora > Felidae > Neofelis > Neofelis nebulosa. The sequence goes on along the minus strand of NC_080795.1, from coordinate 45,532,376 downwards.
AGTGAAAAAGGTAGACAGTGTGCATGAACTAAAGAGAAAGGAGGTGAAAAATTATTTGAATTTTTCAAAACTGATAAACAATACCAACTGACAGATTAAAAAAAAAAACTAAGCAAACCTCAAAAAGAATAATTAAAAAGAAAAACAGATCTAGATGCATCACAATCAAACTGCAGGAAATCCAAAACAGAAAAAAATTTAAAATCACTCAGAAAAAAACCCCACAATACATATAAGGGAATCATGATAAGGACAACTCCTCAGAAATAATGGTGATGCAAAAATAATGGAATGGTATCTTTAAAGTGCTAAAACAAGAAAAGACAACCTAGATTGATATATCTGCTGAAAATATGCTTTAAAAATGAAGCCAAAACAAAACAAAAACACTTTGCCTCCCAAAGACTTGAGCTACTGGAAAATATGAGAAGTGCTTTAGAGTGAAAGGAACTTGTACAAGATGGAATTTCAATTATAGAAAAGGAATGAAAAACACCAGAAACACTAAGTATGTTGGTAAACAAAGAGGACCTCTTAAAAAATATGCTATATACATACATATACATGTATATATGTACATATATATATACATACACATATATATACACATATATATGTACATATACATATGTATACATATCTTTAAATCTCTTTTAAAACACTTAAGACTACTTAAAGTAGGAGTAACAACAATGCTATGGGGGGTCCGAATTGCACAAAGAACTAAAATATATGCCCACAGAGCAGAAAGAACAGGATGGTGGTAACTGGAAGTAAAATAGTGTAACAATACATTTGTCTTATTTTCCAGTTTATTGTAGAGTCCATTACTGTCCTCTAAACTTACCAGTTTTACTGATAAGTCCAATTCATATCATATAAAAATACTTATTAAGCACTTATTTATGTCCATACGTACTTTCTTCTTTCCATCTATCCAAATTTTGTGCATCCTTTGATTCAAATTAGCCTTCACCATTCAGACTTTCTACCATCACTGATTTTACCATTCTTTAGCCAAGTATAACACTGAGAATATAGAGCTCATTTCAGCTAAGGATGGCAGGGTAGATTATGAGTATTTTAGGAAACTGCCTAATGTGTGAAATAGTGACACGTTTTATCGCTTTACAGCATTAAGGAGCCATTGTATCCCTTGGTCATAAATTCAAAGTGAGTCAACTCATTGTGGTTTCATGTTTTTCTTCAGTCCAATTCAGGCACAGAGAAGGTGTAAGAATTGCATTTCATAAAGACTGTGTGTGTGTGTTTATTTTTCCTACTGTTGTTTTTCATTCTCTCCAGATCAAATGTTAATCAATTTTATCAGACATTAAGTTAATAATTGGTCTCCTTCTATCTGATTCATGTATCTTCTCAATTAGCAAAGAATGCACAAATGAAATTTTCATCTCAAACCGTGTCAGCAATTATTACTTTGTGATGTTTCAAAGTTTTCATGTGCAAGACATAAAAGTCTAAAACCATAAAGATAATTATAGACCACTATCACAATGAAAAGCTTAGAACTTCCAAATGATGAACTATAAACAAAATTGAAGGCAAAAATCAAACCACAAGAAAATACTAGAAAAATACATAACACAGATAATATTCATGATACAGGAAAACATCCTAAAATTTCAAAAAAAAAAAAAATGCTATAGAACCGAACAGAAAAATAGGCCAAAAACATAAATAGACAAATCACAGAATAACTACAAGCAGCCTTCACTAATGCTCAACATCACTAACAGCAAAGAAATGCAAGGTAAAACTCCCCCACAAAATAATTTTCCAATGATAGATTAACAAAACCCTTAGTGAATGAAATTCTATTACAGATAAGGCCATGGAAGATAAAGCACTTTCATGTATGCTTAAAAAAAAAAAAAAGGAAATTGCCACAGGCATTTTGAAGGCCATTTTGCAATTTATTACCCATCAAAATTTTAAATGTACATACTCACTGACCGAGCAATTTCAGCTTTTGGAATCCTACAGTAACACTTGTAAATATTCTTAAAAATACATGCACAAAGATGTTCATTTGTAATAGTCTCTACAATAATAAATATGTAAATGACATCAACATCTACAAAGTATGGTAATTTCTTTAATGGAACACCATTCAGATATTAAATTATGTGCTTACTTATATGTAAGTACACATACATATAATAACAAATAATGGAAAATAGTATAAAGTGAAAAAAGCATTTTGCAAAAAATAGAAAAGGAAGGAAAACTTACAAATTCATTCTATGAGGCCAGCTTACACTGGAAAAACCAGATAAAGACACCACAGAAAAAGAGAACTACAGGCCAATTTCTCTGAAATTTCTCCAAAATCCTCAACAAAACACTAGCAAACTGAATCCAACAATACCTTAAAAAAATCATCCACCACAATCAAATGGGATTTATTCCTGGGGGGCAAAGGTGGTTCAATATTTGCAAAACAATCAATATAATACATCACATCAATAAAAGACAGGACAAGAACCATATAAGATTATTTCAACAGATGCAGAAAAAGCAAGCAAAAAAGTACAACATCGATTCATGATAAAAACCTTCTTTAGAGGGAACATACTTCAACATAATAAAGGCCGTATATGGAAAACCCACAGCTGACATCATCCTCAATGGGGAAAAACTGAGAGCCTCTCCCCTAAGGTCAGAAACAAAACAAGGATGTCCACTCTCACCGCTTTTATTCTACATAGTACTGGAAGTCATAGCCACAGCAATCAGACAACAAAAAGAAATACAAAGCATCAAAATCAGCAAAGTAGAAGTCAAACTTTCACTACTTACAGATGACATGATACTATGTGTAGAAAACCCAAAAGAGTCCACCATAAAAACTACTAGAACTGATAAATGAATTCAATAAAGTCACAGGATACAAAATCAACATACAGGTATCTGTTGTATTCCCATACTAATAATGAAGTAGCAGAAAGTAAAATTAAGAAAATAATCCCATTTACAATTGCACCAAAAACAATAAACTACCTAGGAATCAACTTAACCAAAGAGGTGAAAGACCTGTACTCTGAAAGCTACACACACCAAACAAGGATGAAACTGAACACAAAGAAAGGGAAAGACATTCCATGTTCATGGATTAGGAGAACAAATTTTGTTAAAATGTTCATACTGCCCAAGGCAATCTACACATTTAATGCAATCCCTATAAAAATACCAAAGCATTTTTCACAGAACAAGAATAATCCTGAAATTTGTATGGAACCACAAAAGACCCTGAATAGCCAAAGCAATCTTCAAAGAGAAAAGCAAATCTGGAGGCATCACAATTCCCACTTTCAAGTTATATTACAAAGCTGTAACAATAAAAACAGTATGGTAATGGCACAAAAAGATACCTACACAAAAAGACCAATGGAACAGAACAGAAAATCCAGACATAAACCAAGAACTATATGGTCAAGTTAGTCTTTGACAAAACAGGAAAGAATATCCAATAGGAAAAAAGACAGTCTTTTTAACAAATGGTGTTAGGAAAACTGGAAACCAATATGCAAAAGAATGAAACTGGACCACTTTCTTACACCATACACAAAAATAAATTCAAAATGTAGTCAAAATCTAAATGTGAGACAAGAAACCATCAAAATCCTATAAGCAAGCACAGGCAGTAATTTCTCTGTTCCCGTAGGAACATTTTTCTGGATAGGTCTCCTGAAGCAAGGGAAATAAAAGCAAAAATAAACTATTGGGACTATGTCAAAATAAAAGAAAAAATCACATCAAAGGAAGCAATCAACAAAACTAAAAGGCAACCTTCAGAATGGAGAAGATATTTGCAAATGACATATCTGATAAAGAATTAGTATACAAAACCTATAGAGAACATATCAAGCTCAACACCCTCCAAAAAATAATAACTCAGTTAAAAAATAGGCAACAGACATGAACAGACATTTCTCCAAAGACGACTTTCTGATGGTGAACAGACACATAAAAAGATGTCCATTATCACTTATCATCAGGGAAATGCAAATCAAGGCTACAATGAGATATCACCTCACACCTGTCAGAATGGGTAAGACCAATAACACAAGAAACAACAGCTATTGGCAAAGATGTAGAGTGAAAGGAACCCTCATGCGCTGTTGGTGGGAATGCAAACTGTTGCAGTCATTCTGGAAAATAGTATGGAGGTTCCTCGAGTGGTCAAAAATAGAACCACCCTACAATCCAGCAACTGTACTACTGACTACTTACCCAAAGAATACAAAACCACTAATTCAAAGGGATACATGTATCCCAATGTTTATAGAAGCATTATTTACAACAGCCAAGATATGCAAACAGCCCAAGCTTCCATCAGTTGATGAATGGAAAAAGATGCATGCATGCATCACACACACATGTGCACGCGTGTGTGCGTGCGCACGCGCGCGCACAATGGAATATTACGGAGCCATAAAAAAGAATGAAATATTGCTGTTTGCAATGATACAGATGGAGCTAGACTGTATAATGCTGAAGTGAAATAAGTGAGCCAGAGAAAAACAAATACCATATGATTTCATTCACATGTGCAATTTAGGAAACAAAACGAAGGTACAAAGGGCAAAAGGGAGAGCCAAACCAAGAAACAGACTCTTAACTGTAAAAGACAAACTGATGGTTACCAGAGGGGAAGTGGGTGGGAGAAATAAGTGATGGGGATTAAGGAGCTCACTTGTTGTGATGAGCACCAAGTGATTAAAATAAAAGCTTAAAAAATAAAATAGGGGGACTAGATGACTCAGTCAGTTAAGCATCCAACTCTCTATTTTGGCTCAGGTCATGATCTCATGGTTTGTGAGATCAAACTCTGTGCTGACAGCCTGGAGCCTGTTTGGGATTCTTTCCCTCCCTCTTTCTCTGCTCCTCCCCGGCTCACAAGAACACACACTCCCTCTCTCACTGTCTCTCTCAAAATAAATAAATAACCATTTTTTAAAAATAAAGTGAAAAAACAGGTACACTGCACAGAAATTTCAGGTATTAAACATATGTATATGTATGATTAAACAAAATATATAATAGACATGCTTACTGAAACATAAAATAGTAGTATGTCTGAATGTATGGGGGACAATACACAAGTAGTATACTCTGGAAAAGACAGGCAATTCTAGGAACCATGCTGTATACAAATCAAGGTAGAAGAAACATATCACTTCACGATTTAGTAATAATTATTTATATTCTAAAACCAAGAAACTACACCAGCATTATTCCTGATCATTTTTGAATTTCAATGAAAGCTTTGGTTCATATAAGAAACAGAAGCCTAATTTGATTCACCACAAGTAAAAAACCATTTAGAAAATTACCAGATGTCATAAAAGTCTCTTATTTATCCACAATTTGTCAATATTCTTTATTCAGGATTTTCATTATTCAACATCTCCATCACAGTGATCCCACACCAATCATTTTGAACAAATCTACAATCCTATAACAATAACTTTTCAAACCAATTCTTCACTTTAAACTGTCTTAGAAGACAATATAATCAAACTATACATTATAAACCAAGATATAACTATAAAACTTCTCAATTTACTTATTACCTCAATAAAGTATTTTCTGCTGTCCAATATTATGATAGTTTTATCAATTCAAGTATTTCTTCATCTCTTTTATAAATGGATGCAAACCTCCATCATATATCTTAATTGTATTAGCGTGCAGTAAATAACTTGAGGCTATGAGCCTTGTAAAGACAGTATAAACAAGGCAGAAAACATGAATAGACACTCCTCTAAAGAAGACATCCAGATGGCCAACAGGCACATGAAAAGATGTTCAACGCCACTCATCATCAGGGAAATATAGTCAGAGTGGCTAAAATGAACAAATCAGGAAACTACAGATGCTGGAGAGGATGTGGAGAAACGGGAACCCTCTTGCACTGTTGGTGGGAATGCAAATTGGTGCAGCTGCTCTGGAAAGCAGTGTGGAGGTTCCTCAGAAAATTAAAAATACATCTACCCTATGACCCAGCAATAGCACTGCTAGGAATTTACCCAAGGGATACAGGAGTGCTGATGCATAGGGGCACTTGTACCCCAATGTTTATAGCAGCACTTTCAACAATAGCCAAATTATGGAAAGAGCCCTAATGTCCATCAACTGATGAATGGATAAAGAAGTTTTGGTTTATATATACAATGGAATACTACTTGGCAATGAGAAAGAATTAAATATGGCCTTTTGTAGCAACGTGGATGGAACTGGAGAGTATTATGCTAAGTGAAATAAGTCATACAGAGAAAGACATATAACCATATGTTTTTACTCTTATGTGGATCTTCAGAAACTTAACAGAAGACCATGGGGGAGGGGAAGGGGGAAAAAAAAGTTACAGAGAGGGAGGGAGGCAAACCATAAGAGACTCCTAAAAACTGAGAATAAACTGAGGGTTGATGAGGGGCGGGAGGGAGGAGAAAGGGGGTGATGGGCATTGAGGAGGGCACCTATTGGGATGAGCACTGGGTGTTGTATGGATACCAATTTGACAATAAATTTCATATTAATAAAAAAAGACAGTATAAACAACATGATACAATTATCTTTTTAATTAATGATGCATAAAATATGAATTGATGTATAATAACTTGGAATAAAAGAGTATTAGTTTGGTTTCATAATTTAAAGCCAATACAGGTCATCTCTGATCATGCTTAATTCTAAATGCTGAATATATATTATACTGATCTAGCATTTTAATTTTGCTGATTATATAAAGTTATCGCTATCTGGCTTAAATGTTAAACACACAGAATGAAGGACCATATTCTTGTATTTTTTGGTATAGATTCTAGCAAGAAGCTTAATAAATGTTTGTTGTTATAATGATTCTTAAAACAAATTGGAAGAAGAATCTTGAGTCATCCACATTAGATGGCGTCTGTCATTTTTAAATCTCATGTACTAGTAAAGGTTGGAAAGAACTCTTGAAATCATGATAGTACTCAACAGACTATCTATGAAAACAAAATGTACATTTTGATTTAATTATCAAATCCACAAATACTAAAATTTTTATTAATAATAAATCTTAACTTAGAAATTAAAAGCAATGCTTTATTGATCAAGACCAGATAAGCATGTATTTTCTGGTACTTAACAACATTACTTCTCATTTCATCTAAAATCTCATCACATAAATCACACAATAAATTTCTAGTTGTTCTAAGTCCAAGATATGCCCTCCATTCCAGCAGTCATCCTTTTCCAGCCAAGCTATTTTTCCAATTCCTCAAAAACTCAAGCTGCTTTTTAAATACAAGAACCTTGGGATCACCAAGTCCCAACAATAAACCAAAACATTTTTAGTAAATTATTTTCCTGTATATATCAAAACCAACCAAATAAAAACTCCCAATATTTGTTTTCACAAAGTAACCTGAGACTAAAATGATTGTTCCCCTAATGTGGCTTGTTTTGGTGTGTGAGGCAGAGACCTGATGGCTGAGGCAAAAAAATAAATAAATCTACATGTTTAACTTGGCCTACTTACTATTTTCCAAAAAATACTTCTAGAGCACTTGATGGTTATTTAGAATCTTATTCTACTTACATCACACATAACACCATAAAGAACAGCAAGTCTCTGAAACATGCCAATACTTTATTCTACCTGACCATAATTCCAGTTTTTACATCTGTAACACAGGCATAAAACACTTTTAAGATACATGTAAATTTAAAAAGCAGGGAACAGTAAGCCTTATACAGAGTTCTTAAGGTTACAAACCTTACCTAGTTGTGAGGATTAGTAACAAAATTAGGGTTCTGGTTTCTGAACAGCATTCCAGTATTAAATCAAATCTATCCCTGCAACTATTATTAATGAATTACTGCTAAAGCTATTAAAACCAATCACAATTTGGGGTGCCTGGGTGGCTCAGTCGGTTAAGCCTCCGACTTTAGCTCAGGTCACGATCTCACGGTCTGTTAGTTCGAGCCCCGCGTTGGGCTCTGGGCTGATGGCTCAGAGCCTGGAGCCTGCTTCCGATTCTGTGTCTCCCTCTCTCTCTGCCCTCCCCCGTTCATGCTCTGTCTCTCTCTGTCTCAAAAATAAGTAAACGTTAAAAAAAAAAAAAAAATCACAATTATAAAGCACATTAATTTCAGGCTACCTTATTATTTGGAAACACAAGAAATGAGCAAAAATTGGTCAAATAAATTTAATTCAAAAACTCCTAGACATACAATAAAAGGTTAAATCCAAATAGTAGCAAGAATATGGTATAATTGATAGTTCAGGCTTCAGTCGACAAATTAGGATATATTTCTGTAAAATTTTTTAAATAATGTATTTTGGAACACAGCCATGCCCATTTATTTACATATTGTCTTTGGCTGCTTTGTACTAAAACAGGAGAACTAAGTAGCTCCTAGAGACGTTACATGGCCTACAAGCCTAAAACATGTGCTATCTGGCCCCTTAAGAAAAAGTTTCCCAACCCCTGGTAACATATTGTTGGTAGTAGTTTATAGTTTTGCATATGAATTTAGTAATAAAAACTTAATACCTTTTAACTAAGAAATTCCATTTCTAGAAATCTATGCTAAGGAAATACAAAAATTGGTTAATATTGAGAATTTCATATATGTTTATAATAGAAAATATTTGAAACAATCTAAATCTCCAAAAATAATGAATGGTAAAGCAAAGTGTGATGTATTCAAGTGACAAAATAGTACACAGCATTAATCTTTAAAATAATAGTTACAAACCCTGTGATAATGGAAACATTCTTATAGCATATAGAAATTTTAAAGGCTATTCAATAAAAGGTAAAATAAATTGGGATAAAACTAGAAGAATATATGTAAAAATATTTAAATGGCTTGTGGCTGGGTGATGGGTCAATTTTTCTTGTGCTTTCTAGATTTCTTTTAACCTTCCATTCCACTTTGTGAAGATTTATTATTTTTAAAACAACAACTTAAAATCATATCTAAAAAGCTACAGATTTCAAGTGTTTAGGTGATAAAGCAGATTTTGTTATTTCTCTGCAGAAAACTGCCTTCCCAACCCCCTCTGCATTAAACATAAACAACAACAAGCCACGTCTAATCTCTCACCTCTGCAATCTCATCTCTGGCACTGTCCCCATGGTGAGTATATGCCAGGTGCTCTTGAACAAAACACATTGTTTACAGTCCCTCAGTCACCTTTCTGTTAACACTATGGAGGCCTCTCCAAGAACAACCTATCAAATTAGGTTTTTCCAGGCTATTATTCATCACAGTTTCACTGTTTCTTACTATTTAACATTTATGACCATGTAAGTTTTTGTTTACTCATTATCTGCCTTCTCAGATGGAATGTAATCTCATGAGATCAGAGACCATCTCTACTGTTCACATACATCCAATGCCAAGCACAATGTCTGGCACATAGAAAACACTGAATTTAATGAATGAATATACAGCACATTATCACATTTATCTTTAATCTTTCAGGCACTTATTATAAAATATAACTTAACTTCGCCCAGAAGCAAATATTTGAAAATATACTTCAAACTATACTCCAAATACTATTTAATGTAAGACACAGTTGGATTACTGATAACAAACAGATCTGTTTTCTGGCCTGATTCCAATATTCCAATGTGGCACGATTTTTGTGATTATATAAATCATATAAGATAGTTGGAGATATTTTATAGTCAACAGAGTAGAAAGAAGAAAAAAATTTTAATCAGTATTAACATTTCGGTGTAGGTGAGACATCTAATATTTGAGGATTTAAACCCCAGCTGTTTCAAGATGTCTACACTGTAGTCCCATAAAGCTGGTAGCCAAGAAAAAGTAAAGCCTCTAAAATCATAACTGGCATCACATTCTATATATATTTTCTAATATGTTATAAGTCTTTTCCTATGTCCATTTTAATAGATAGCTATTATATTTTAATCTCTACCACCTTAGATAACTTCTAATTCTCCACGTGAGCCCAAACTGACTTTTATTCTAGCAGTTCCAGTGGTGACCAGCCCTACATGGATTCTTACCAACTCCATACAAGGTAAACTGACAGAATCTAGACTTGTGCCCATCCCTTACCTCTGGACTACCTCTCCCGTCACCCTGGCTGACATCTAAGATTTGGAATGTGGTACCTCCTCACTCCATGCCCACAAATACATGCACCAGCTGGGAGAGCAACAAAGATAGTACCCTGAGGAGTAGAACCTTTATCAGTGGAATATGGCAGCCTGGAAAAAGTCTTTTCCAGAAAGAACTGTCCTGGAAAGTAGTATAGACAACTACATAATTCCCATGTAGTTCTCCCTCCTTTCCTGATTTATAACCTTAATCCGGGGACTATGATCCCCAATAATAGAAGCACATTAGCCTTTCTCTAAGGCTTTGCTTTTTGAGGAATTCAAGACACTATTCTTTTTGTTGTTTCTGCCAAAAGTTCTCCTGGGGGAATCACATGCTCTCCTCTGAAATCACATATATTTTAGGGAGATTATCATTCAAGGTGTTCTATATTTCCCTGCCTGAAGAATATGCATGTGACTGAAACCAGGTATCTTAAGCTGATCTTAATTTGCCTATTTAAATCAATGACTATTTAATTTTACTACGTGTATATAATTTAACATAACCCCCTCTCGCCAACCCTCCCTCCCTTTCTTCCATTCTTTAGCTACCATTTACAGAGCTAATATGTACAACAGATTGTGCAAGGTTCTCAAAGTGCAAAGATAAGTAGAAAAAAACAGCATTCTCAAGATGTCCAGTAGTCTTGTGAAGATGGGGTGGGAAAGGAGGAGAATAATAAACAATTACAAAAGGGTGGTAAATTAACAGTTTTAGAACTGTGTGAAAAATAAGAATACATGCTTCAGAATAAGAGGAAATGCTACACAGGACAAGTGATTTATGAGTAGAGTTCTAAAGAAGTAGGATTCTGCCAACTGGACAATAAGCAAAAAAGGACATTTGGGGAACAGAGATGAACTTGTTAAAAACATGGATTAAAAATATTTAAGAACATCCAAGTAGCTTTAAAAAGCTGGAACTAAGGAAACGTAGAACATATGAGGAGGTCATGAGAGCCCATTTAAGGAGATCATGTTTTAATTCTGAGGGTGTTAAGTAACACTGCCTACTTTCAAAGCTGGAGGAAATGAAATCTCAAATGTGCATTTCAGAAACATCAAAATGAATGGAGCATGGACTATGAGGGGTCAGAGGCAAAATGGGCAAACAATATTATTTGCAAACTACTTTTACAATTAATCACAAATTCAGGACAGAAGCCACAAAGGCATAACCTGAGACAGTAAAAGTCAAATACAAATACCTTATTTGAGAGGTAAAATAGTATGTTATAACTAAACAGATATAAGTTATTGATAAGAATTACCAGAGTCAAAGAATAGTCGTATAATTATTGATGAAATGGACTAAAATAAGAAATGGACTTGAAGGAAAGGATGAAGACAGCAATTGGGAAGTAGGAAACATGGGATGTCTATGGGACACCAAGGTAAAGCTATTTATTAGTAGTCAAAATATAGAGGCTAGTATGTTTTTGTGGACTCCTGGGGCTAGAACTATAATTGAGTTATAGTAAAGGAAGGAGCTTATATTAATCAAATTATACCCATAATGTAAAATAAAAACAGACATGAATTTCAGTATGATACAATATGACAATGACAGTAATACGTGCACATATAAATATAGCTAAAACTATGGCCATAGAAAGAATAACTTAGAGACAATGTTCATCAAGGAAATGAGATGGTTATGAACAGAACATCAAAAGAAGGAGAAATATAAAAAAAGAAATTAAAGAATGGTCAGAAGGATAGAATCAGGACACAAAACGATCAAGATTTCTTTTTTTTTCAGTACTTTCAAGAGAATGGCCCAAAGCACCAAATACTGATCAAATCAAGCTTTTAAAATCATTTGGTTTTATGTATATAACAACAGTCTTCTTACTAAGGTTTTATTTCTGTCAGTTCTCTTTCTTCTAAATTTGTTTCACTGCTCTCAGGTAAACTCTTAATGAACAGTGGCAAATGCCAACACTAAGGTTCGGGAGTATAACCTTCTCACTTGAGAACACAATGGTAGTTTCTCTTTCCCAGTAATTTCAATACAAGTCTTATATATAAATCTCCTTAGACTGGGTTGGTTCTTATGATCATAACCACACCAATCATGTCAAATCAGAAACAACATAGGTGTTTGAAGTACCTAGTCCTGTGAAATCAATCCCACTTGAGTCATAGCTTAGAGCTATTATCAGATAAGAGGAAAACGGAAGCTGAACAGGCCAAAACAAATGTCATACTTCACACCTAGGAGTCAGTCACCGGTCATGATATTATGAGTTTCTAAATATGATCAAATTTTAGCTTAATATAATTTCAAGTTTCAGTGTTGCAAGAATAGTACAAGAAACTCCACAATATATTTCAACCAAATTACCAACTGTCTGAATTTGGATCCAATTTCTTTACACATACAGACATAGGTGTGTGTGTGTGCGCATGTGCACACGCGTGCACGTGTGTACACACACGCACAGAATCTTTTACTGATCTGTTTCAGAGTACAATGAATGTATGTTGCCCATTTACCTCTGAATAGGTTGGTGTGTATTACTAATAATAAGGACATGCTCTTACATAAATGTAGTTTTGAACAAATGTGAGTTTTATGTCTTTCCTAATATTCAAAGCTCCTTAATTAAAAAAAAAAGTTTGTCTCACAAAGTCTCTTAATATTTGTGGAAAGAAAAGATATTTCCATTACAAATAAAAAGAAAATGCAACATCACTAAAACGAAGTAAGTATTCCTCGGTCCATTTCTTTTAAAACATGTGATTTTCATTATTGAGAATTTTTTAGCTCTTGCCAGTAGTCTTAGAAGAGATTCAAATTTCATTTAGAAAGTTCTCCACTCCCAGGTGAATCATAATCAATGTTCACAACCCCGGACATAGTAAACCAATTGATTACACATCTATCCTCCCAACCCCCCAGAGTCTGCCAAGTCCAGCCAGTAGTAGAGTGCCAAAGCACAAATGTTTAACATCCCAGATGCTGATGGTACATGGAAAGATGACATGAATTCTTCACAGGGATCTTAGCAGAGTTCATATGAATTTGGCACACTCTGAGCCTCATTTTCTCCAGTTTAAAGATGAAAGAGATCCATGTCAAGCCAAGATAGAGTAACAAGTCCAGATTTACCCTCCTATGTGAAACAACAAAAATACTGAGAAAATACACACGAAACAAAGGTATGCGAGACAATGGAAATCAGGCACAAAGGACTGTGACCCCGACATATGAAAAACAAATGAGGTTAGCCCTACAACTTCCTTGAGACAACTTCCAGGATATGGTGCAGAGAGAGGAACCAAATAAAGCCCAGCACTCTTCCCAGTTAGAGGAGACAGAGCTGAGAGAACAGGAAGATCAGAGTGGTTCCAGTTCTCAAGAGAGTACTATAGGGGAGAGAGCTGCACAGGGAGAGGATTCCATAGATCTTCAGAGGGTCTCCTTCAACAGAGAAGAAAGGGAAATGGGCATACAAATGGCCAATAAACACATGAAAAGTTATTCAACATCATTAATCATGGGAAATGCAAATCAAAACCACAAATAAGTACCACTTCATACCCACTAGAATGGCCATAATAAAAAGAAAAAAGAAAGAAAGAAAAACAGGAAATAACAAAAGTTGGCAAGGATGTAGAAAAATAGAAACCCTAGTACATTGCTGGTGGAAATACAAAATGGTTCAGCTGTTTCGGCAACAATTAGGAGGTTCCTCAAAAAGTTAAACGTAGACCCAGGAATTCCACTCCTAAGTTTATTCCAAAAATAATTGAAAACATGTGCTCCAATATATGTATATACATATTACGTATGTATATAGAGTATATGCATGCACACATTCATCTCAGCACTATTCACAATTGCCAGATGGTGGAAACAATTCAAATGTCCATAATGAATGAATAGATAAACATATTATGGCATATACAAACAAAGGAATATTATTTGGTCACAAAAAAAGAATGAAGTACTACTTTATGTTACAATATGGATTAACCTTGAAACCAGTAAGCTAAGTAAAAGAAGCCAGGCCAAAAAGATCATACATTTTGAATGGGAAATGAAGAGAAACCACACAATATTGCTAAGAAGAACTCAGAGAAATAAAAATGAAACGAAGAAAAGAAGCAAATGGAAGAAAGTATTTCAAAAGACAGTGACTAACTTTGTTAAATACTGCTGTCACGTTAGATAAAATGAAAACTCTGAACTGCCAAGTGAAACCTAACAGATCACTAGTAACTTGGAAGAGCAGTTTTAATGGAATGGAGGGAGCAAAAGACTAAATGGAGTAAATTCAGAAACAGGAGAAGAAATGGAGACAGTGGGGATAGACAATTTTTTGGAGAAGTTTTACTGCTAAGATGGCAAAAAACAAATGCAGTGGTAGCTGGTAAGGGATGAGATTCAAAGAAATTTGTGTTTCACTTTTTTTTGAGATGGGAGGAAAAAAACCTAGCATACTTCTACAGTAGAGAGAATGATCCAGCAGAAAGGGAAAACTGAATGATACAACTGAATGAGTACAGATTTGCTGGAGTGAGATCCTTGGGTAGGGAGAAGTGGTGGGATAGTGAACAAGCTTTACATGAGAGCCATATATTTCTTTTACAGTAACAAGAAGGAAGAGTACAGAGTACTAATTATAGATACTAAAGGAAAATAAACCTGGTTGTGTGAAGGCCTGAGAGTCTCTGCTCATAGCTACACTCTTTTCAGAAAGTAGGAAGCAAAGCTATCATCCATAAAATGGGTTCAAAGAAGCAAAGAGTTGGGGGTGAGGAGAGGGTTTGGAGAGTGAGAAACAATGGTTTAAGGTAAGTGCTTCTCACATATTAGCAAGCATAAGAATTACCTGGAAAATTTCATCAAAATGCATATTGTGATTCTACAGATCTATGCTCTGCTCCAAAGTAACCACTTCCAATAGCAAGCTTTGGAGTGCAGAGGGTAAGTGAACTAGGGAGAGAGAGAAGATTGCCAAGAAGCACTAAGAACCTGCTTTTAGGAGGTTCTTAAAATTACAATGAAGTTAGTCAACATGACTATGTATTTTTCTAATGTCGAAAAGACTTTCTGGCACAATAATGATCTCACCTTAAACAGCTGTTGTCCTTACCACTGTATCTGAATACAAAAAAAGGTAATCAAACTGGGGTTCATATGATCTTCCAAGTTGCAAAATAAAAGTAACAGCACTTTGACTAATTTCGCATTAAGGAAATCTACTCCTGAAATTGTTGCACTATATGCTAACTGATTTGGATATAAATTTAAAAAAATAAAATTAAAAAAAAATAACAGCACTTTTCATGTGCTAGGCACTACTCTAAACACTTAGGCTTTATCTCATTTACTTCAACAACAACCCAAAGAAGTAGGTTATACATTAAACTCATTTTATAGATGTTAAAATTGAGCCCTAGAAAAATGAAGTTACATGACTAAAATCATCAAAGCTAATAAGCTCAGAATGTAAGGTTCAAAACAAAATCTGTATGACTACAAAGCCCTGCACTTATAACTTTTTTTTCTGTAACACCTCTCAAGTAAGTTCTCCCTCTTCTATTATCCACTTCTAGTAACCACTAATGGATTTTTATAAAATAAGTAATTCAAGCAAATATCATATTCTCCGCATTCCCTTTCAATTCTAAATCTTATTACTTCCTCCATGTGCAATTACATTTTTCTGGAACCTCTTTTAGTTTCTATTTCCTAAGTCTTTTTTAACTGTATCTCTATTCCCATTATTTTCCAGGGTCTAACACTATGCCATACACCATGACTAGATGTTTATTACTTATAATAAAGATTAAAAACAAAACAGATAGGGAGCGCCTGGGTCGCTCAGTTTGGCATCCGACTTCGGCTCAGGTCATGTTCTCATGTTTCGTGTTTCAAGTCCCACATCGGACTCTGTGCTGACAGCTCAGAGCCTGGAGCCTGCTTCCGATTCTGTGTCTCCCTCTCTCTGGCCCTCCCCCACTCACGCTCTGTCTCACTCTCTCTCTCAAAAGTAAATAAACATTAAAAAAAATTAAAAAAATTAAAAAAAAAACAGGTAAAATTCTTCCCATTTTGGATTCACAAAAAGTTTAAGTCAATATCTACTTATTTTGACCTAAAAGCTTAAACAGCCTTTTACACTACAGTTTACATTTCTTTAAAGCAATACTAGTTCAGTTGTGATTGGTTAAGTAGGGCAATGATGTAGAACCAAAAGTTTGTATTGATTCAGATAGAGTTTTTCTCAGCACAATTTGAAGCTTTCCACTTTCTCACAATTAAAGAAAAAGCTTTTTACAATATATGATGATCTTAAGGGGAAAAATGATAATCCCATCGAAACACAGCACTTTCCTTTCATGCAGGCAGTGACTGCCTCAGGGGCTTCAAGAATCACTACACCTTCTATATGTTGAGCTATCTGAAGAAGATAGGAGTGTAGACAAAGAACATGCTAAGACATTTACTTATTCTATTCTATTCTATTCTATTCTATTCTATTCTATTCTATTCTATTGAGAGTGAGACAGAGGGTCAGAGAGAATCTTAAGTAGGCTCCACGCCCAGTGCAGAGCCCAATGCCAGGCTCAATCACAGGCATAATCTGTGAGATTATGATATGAGCCAAAACCAAGAGTCAGACGGTTAATTAACTGAGCCACCCAGGTGCCCCCCCATTTATTGGTTTTAAAAAGTTGAGAAAGTCTATACATTGGTTCATATTTTTTTCATTTTGATGAAACTGTTCATTTCTAAAAGAAAATTTCCTCAAAGATCTGCATCCAAATAAATCATGAGCCTCAGAATTTAAGGCTATCCTAACATGGATGCTGATTACAACTGCCAAAGATTTAACTGTGCTAATTGTTACTGTTTTCCTCACTCTGCTTATACAGTTCCATATGTTTTGAGAGGTAATTGCTTCTAACCCTATTTTCCCTATAAGCCCTATAATTTTATGTGCCAAATGCAATGATTTTAGGGAATACAAGTATGGCACTATGGGAGAAGTACTCATTCCACAGAATGCCTTTATAGCCACACACATACACACTCACCTTTGTGTGTGATATTATACATGGGGCTTCTAATAAAGTTTCAGTGAGTTTCTCATTTTAATAATTACAATCTATTAACTTCAAATTAATTGCAATCCCAAATAATACACACATATATCATACATATATATGTGTGTGTGTAGACATAAATGCAGTGAGAGAGAGAAACAGAAAGAGAGGAGAGAAAACATTCATGTATACCTGGCACTATTCTAGTGCTAAATCCATATGATTAAAAAAACTCACTAAAACAGTAACTTTATATACTTAATAATTTGACAATAGAGATAGTCTCCAAAGACAACAGTCCTATATGATGCCACTAGAACCCCTGAATGAGTTATAGGCAAGACCCACTTTACAGTAATTGCCCCTACTTACTCATACTACACTAACAATGGAGACTTCCTAATTTACATAAGGCCATTCTTCCCTTATTTCACCATCATATTGAATCTGTCCTCAGTTAATCACTCAGTAATTCGATAAACATTGACTAGGCATCAACTAGAATAGGAACTAAAGGTACAAAGACAAATTAAAACAGAATCACTGCCTTCATCAATATTTATTTACTAGAGACACTGAAGTAAATAAAAATAGAGCAATGCCCTAAACATGTACAAAGTAATGGAAACATGAGAGGGCAGAAAGTTTTGGAGTCAAAGGTATATGACTGACTCCAGCACTGACACTAGCTGTACATATCCCTGACCACATCACTTAACTGTAGATTTCTTAAGTGAAATGAGACTAACAACACATAATTCATAGGGTTGTTATGAAGACAATATTTATATCTGTTACATAATAGAAACTTACAAAGTGATAGCGGCTGCAATCATCACCATCATCATTATCATACCTTAGTGATGAAATTGGATGACAAACTAAGAATAATTCTGGTTTTAGAGATCCTAGTACTAAGAATGTCATTTACTAGCACCAAAAATGTGTTGAATTATTTGCCTAAGGTAACCAGTCATACAAAATGGTCTTCCAAAGGATAAACATAAGAGGAAAAATATTCAGCATCCGATGGGTTAGGGTATACAGTGATAGGACAGGCACATTCAAGAAATGAAAATCTAGTAGGGTCAAAATGATACATGATAGTGATGTATCTCAATCAAATATGCCTTTGCAACAGGTCCTTGAGGACAATGGCTTCTGGTGTATACATCTAATTTAGGAAACCATACCAAATAGCACACTTTCTTTTCCATTTGTGTATGTCTTTACGATAGCTGACAAAGAACTACTCTGCCCCTAGCTGCTAATATCTGAGTAGGATAATTCTGTACATTAGGCACCCAGTGAGGGGGTGGGGGTAACTAATTTATCTAATAACCCAAGGAATCCTGGATAGTATTCTCCAAAAGCTATCTTAATTAAGATCAGAGTGCTTTATAGCTGCACCAGAAGTACAACCCTGATATCCCTCATATATGGGAGATACTATCTCTGATGCTCTACTATGGAGACTGTCTGCTATACTGCTCTCACATGTATTGACTCTAAGAAAGGAGTCAGTAAACTACAGACTGCAAGCCAAAATCAAACTATCTGTGTTTATACAGATCACAAGCCAAGAAAGGTTTTTACATCTTAAAACAGTGGAAACGATCAAAAAAATGATATTGCATGAAGTAAAGATTATATTAAAATCAAATTTCAGTGTCTATAAATTTTTATTAGAACATAGCTATATTCATTCATTTCCATATTGTCTATTGCTGGTTGCCTGCTACAACAGTAGAGTAAGTGAAATAGATACCTATGGTCTGTAAAACCTAAACTATTTAGAAACCATTTAGAAAAAGCTTGCCAACCCTTCATATAAGACTATATACAAGAGGTATGGCTCTGCAGCCTTCATATGAAGGGCATTGAATACCTAACAGTTCCTTAAGATTATAGTAAGTATCTAACAGATTGTTCAGTAACACTGTTTGGTAAGACCACTCTGAAGTCCTCTTCTGGTGATAATACCAGGTTAATAGCCACTGTTTGCTAGGCTATTACCATATGCCAGCTATTCTCCTCTTTATTTTACAGATGAGGAATCTGAGGATCAGGGAGAGGTGGTAACTTGATCAAGTTTCCTATAGCTAGTAAATTAATCCCAGTACAGTCTCCTCCAAATAAAGCCTTTGGGCATAAACACTATTGTCGGAATAAGAGAACAGAAAACATAAGAATTGGAAGGTAACCAAACCCATGCATTAGTATTAGTTGATTACAAAGGAAAACCACTGGTTTTTTTCAACATTATGTCATAAACTTGAAGATATTATATCTAAGACTATATCTAAGACAATGCTGACTCTTTAATTAATGTAACTTTATTTTTTTACACCAACATTTTTAAAAACCTCATTATTTGTAATTACTTTCATCTAACCAACCTGGGTATGTTAACATCTTAAAAAAAGGAAGGGCATAATTTCAGAATAAAGATTTATACCATTTTCTAATTAGACTTTTTAATGAATTTATGCCTACTTGGTTATGATCTACAAAAGCAAAAGGTGGTATAGATAGTCTATTATGTAACTTGGAAAATTAAGAGAATTTGTGGTACCACTGACAGAAGCAAATTGACTGACAGTGGGAGTCAATTTTGGTATGTAAACTTAACTCAGTTTCAAAAGATTGTCTTCAAGGGGCGCCTTGGAGGCTCAGTTGGTTCAGCGTCTGACTTTTTGGTTTTGGCTTAGGTCATGATTTTATGGTTTGCGGGTTTGAGCCACGCGTTGGGGTCTGTGCTGGTAGCGTGAAGCTTGCTTGGGATTCTCGCTCACCCCCTCCCTCTGCTCCTACCCTACTTGTGCTGTCTCTAGCTCTCTCAAAATAATAAACTTAAAAAAAATTAAAACAAACAAAAAGGTTGTCTTCAATAGGTTACCCCTTCCTTTCAGAGACATTGGTTTTGATTTCTATAGACTGCTGATTATTTCATCATTATCCACATCACTGTGGAAAATTCCTTTCTCTTGAGGGAGATCCTTCCTTCTGATTCTTTTTTTCACATTAATTTATTTTTTATTAGAGAGAGAGAGAGAGAGAACACAAGTTGGGCGGGCAGAGTGAGAGAGAGGGAGAGAAAGAGAAAGACAGAGAAAGAGAGAATCTTAAGCAGGCCCCATGCTCAGCACAGAGCCTGACATGGGGCTCAATCCCATGACCCCGGAATCACGACTTAAGTCGAAACTGCTAGAGGCTCAGTCGACTGAGCCACCCAGGTGCCCCAATCTGATAGCACTTATTTTAATTTTATATAATTCAGAGAAAAACAAAGTAATATCTACCAGAGTGGTCTTAAGTATTATTCCCACACTTTTAAAGCTATCTTGGTGTACATAACTAAGATTTTGAAGCATTTAAATCAATTATTACCAAAACAGGCAAAAATCTGAAATTAAAAATGTTATGTAAATGTTAAGGATTCAATAGTAAAAAGTGTCCAATCATCAGAATGTGAATATGTTTTGGAAATATAACTAACAAACTGAAGTCTTCCTTACTTTTCCTTTTCTGGTGATCAAGATTTGTGTAATGACAGGGCACTAAATAAAACTAAACGGCAGGGAACAATAGGCACCACAAGATGGTGCTAATACCCTCTTAGAACTGGCGGGACAGACCACTACCATTACTCCTCAGATGTGACCTGTGGTGAGACTCTCTGACCAAAAGGGTGGATATGACTGTAACATCTTCTGATCTAAGAGGAAAAGCAAAACATTAACAATTTGAGGAGGTTTTTATTGTTGGTAGTAGAAAAAGGTTATGAATTTAAATTTGTCTACAATTAGCCTTTGGTTTTCAACATTCTTTTCATATAGTCACAATAATTTACATGAAAAAGCTCTGAGCAACTATCTTTATGCTGTAAATAAAATTACTAACTTATACTCCACGAATAAACTACCATCATGCATAAATCACTCTTCTTTGTAAGTAGTGTTCTTATGTGGGACACTGATACAGACGTAACAGATGGTAACAGTCCATATTATGAAAACCCATATTCATACTTTCAAAATCTGTTTCCCAGATTAACACTTTTACTTTTTTCTGTATACATACTCACCCTCTGAATGTACTGGAGTCTTAGAAAAGCACATTAGGCTTTCTCACAGTTGAGGTTCTAAAGACACTAAATCAACTGCTGGAAGTAATAATACTTCCTTCCTTCAGTTGCATTAAGTCCCTTTTAGATGGATGGACGAAAGGATGGATGAACAGACATAAATGGGAGGGAGTGAGGGAAAGAGAAAAGCAATATTCTGCTACCAGAAATTTAACAGCAATTCAAAATAAACAGTTGCTAGAGAGAATTGTTCTATGACTTCATACATGTGCTTAGTACTTACATATTTATGATATACAGTAAAACCTTAGATTGCGAGTAACTTATTCTATGAGTGTTCTGCAAAATAAGCAAATATGTCTGATAAATTTTAACTTGATAAACAAGTAATGTCTTGCAATGCGAGTAGTACATGAGGCCAAATGTCACATGATCACAACTGGGCCAATGGTTCTCTCCCTTTCTCCTCCTCCCTCTCACTGTGGGATTGTGGGTGATGGTCTCCCATGCTCGGATGCTCAGTCTCAGGCCACAGTGTTTGGCGGAAATCACGGATTTTTCAGAACGCTGGAAGGTGCCCACAACTGGCACTAGTGTATTTTTTGTCACTTCAAAGTACCTATGGATAGTCCTTTGCTTTTCCATACAAGAGTAAGCTTAGGAATGCTTTGCTTCATTCTAGGTCAGGTTGCCTACAGATATAGACCCTTTCCTCTGCTGCCTCATGGCCGGTTACAGTAAATACAGTACAAGAGTTTATTATTACTGTACTATAGTCAACACCTGTGCAAGTGTATACAATGGCCCCCACGCAGAAAAGGTTGACAAGAAAGGCAGTAAGAAGGAGATGATTATGATGGAAGTTGAGAAGGAAATCATTGAGAAGTGCAAACGATGTATGTGAGTGGCTGAAATTGCAAGATTTTATAAGAAGTCTACATCTGCATCTCACCTGCAGAGGAGGAAAAGAAAAAGGCGGAGAAATCCCTCACTTCAAATAAGATTATGGGAAATGTGTAAAATATGGGAAACAATGCAAAACTTTGCAGAAAAGCACCACCTGAATAAGGCTATAGCAGTGCAAACGATGAATCTGTTTAAGGACAATGCAATGTCACATTTCCGTGAAATCCTCAAAAAGAGGCAAAAGCAAGTGTCACTGGACAGGTTCGTTGTTAAACGTGCACGAAAAGAAGAAGATTCCACTGAGCCAATCGATAGCAGTGATTCCATTAGTGATACCGAAAGTCGTCCTACACAATAACCTCCTCTGTCTTGTCACAGCCGCAAAGGTTTTCAAAGGTAAGTGGGGACTGATTTGTTTATTTTTGTTTATATTTTATATTTTCTTTATTATTCTGTGTTCTATTACAGTATTGTAATCATTTTTATATGAATATTTTTGGGTTGTGGAACGAATCATCTGAGTTTCCATTACTTCTTACGGGGAAATTTGCTTTGATATACAAGTGCTCTGGATTACAAGCATGTTTCCAGAAGGAATTATGCTTGCAAACCAAGATCTTGCGCTCATGTGTGCCTTCTCTCAACTCTCGTGCCCTCTGTCACATGCGCGTCCTCTCTCCCTCTCTCTCTCTATATATATATATACATGTGTGTGTGTTTATAAATAAAGTAACATTTAATCCGCAAAAATAAAATAAAATAATCCCCAGGTCACAATGATTCAGCAAGGACTGACTTCAGCCTCTTTCCATTATGCCATAAAATATCCATGAAAATATTAATGAGGATAGTATACACTGAGCGGTAAAACTATGTCCCAAATCATGTGTTAAACATTTTACATCTATTTTCTCAGTTAATCCACACAACAACCCTGAAATAAATTATTTTCTTCACTAAAGATGAGAAAATTGGGGTAAAGAGAGGTGGGGTGACCTTCTCAAGGACCTACAACTCATAAGTGGTAAAGCTGGGACTCAAACTTAAGCAGTATGTCTAGAATAGCTCTGCCACTTAACCATTTCACAATACTGCCCTCATAAAATATACAACTATTTCCTTTGGGGGCAAAAGGAATGGCTGTTTAATGAGTAAAACAAAAACAAAAACCTTTTATTAAGCACATAAAATGAATAAAGATGATACAGCAGACACTACGTAAAGAGATCTCAAAGAGCTTGAAATCTAAATAGAAACATACAATTCCTTAACAAAAAACCTAACTGTTAAAAACTACAAAATAGTATAGTAGGAAAAATAAAGTGATTAATTACCAATGACTTAAAAACACAAAATATGATATTAAAAAGGGTAAAATATGATGAACTACAACAAGAGGTGACACAGATTTTTAAAAACAGTCATTCATTTTAGATACAGCAGGTTGGGAAACTCACTAGAGAGAAGGTAGATATTAACTGAATATGGAGAGATAGATTTGAATAGTTAAGAAAGAGGAATAAAGGTCATTCTGGGCAAAAAAATAAATAAATAAAGCTGAATGGACTTTATTCTTCCAAAGCCTTCAAATGATGAATAATATATCCATGATTCTAGCTAATTATTTATATTTTCCATAATAAATACTGTAGGGAGCATAAAGAAACTAGATACAAATTACACGAATAACCAATCAAAAAAATTGGCTGGTTATGACAGAAAGGAAAGGAAAAGATGCAGAAATTAAAGAACTGGAGAAAAGCCGAAGAAATTATTAAATAAACCAGCTTGCAATTCATAAAATACTCCAGCAATGCTCGAGATTCTCTATGGAATTTAATTTTAACTTATGTATTTGTATAATACATGTAGTACAATTATAAAACTAAAGCTCACCTTTTTTTTCTTTTTAAAAGTAGGCTTCACACCCAGAACAGAGCCCAATGTGGGGCCTGAACTAACAGCCCTGAGATCAAGACCTGAGCTGAGATCAAGAGTCAGAATCTTAACTGACTGATGCACCCAGGTGCTTCTAAAGCTCACCTTTTAAAACTGCTTTATGATGAAATAATAGGTAAAGATATTTCATTTGTGGGAAACAAGAGAAAACTTAAACTGTAATGCTTCATGAAAAAGTCCAAAATAAGCCATTTCATTTAAACTTCAGAACAACCCCACGAGAGGTTACTTTACTAAAGAATGAACACAGTCACAGAAGTACAGTGACTAGGCTTAATTTATGTTATACCTGCAAGTGCTAAGATTCAAATCTAGTTTTCCAGGTATCAATTTGAAAATTCTTTCACACTATTACTATTAGGTCTCATTTTCATTATAATAAAAGTTACAGTGCAAGCAAGTATCTGAAAATTATGAATAGCATCACTTGGACCAGATACACTGATACTATGTGGATAGCACACCTAGCCCTAGGAGGGAAGTTCATACATTTATTCACCCAACAAATATTTACTGGCACCAACTATATTCTGGTCACTACCGATAATTTATAGAGAAATAAACAAAAAAGCAAACACCCAAGAAAATATAGTGATAAGGATAATTCAAAGACATTTACTATAGTAATAGCCAAGAGCTTAATGACTTCTTGATGCTGAACAGTCATGAAGACCTCTCTATCAAAGTGACATGTAAGCACAGAACTGGGCAAGTGCAAAGCATTAAGACTACCATTCCAAACATAAGGCACAGCTAAAACAACAGCCCTAAGCAAAAACAAAGACAGTGTAGTAAGAATATAATATGAAGGGGCAGAATCATAGATTATATCAGAGAGGTAGGTAGGGGATTTTTAAGTTAGGGAAAGTAGTTGGAATTTTCTGTTCTCAATGTGAATAGAGAGGGCAGGGAACAACATGGCCCTTTTTATAGTAAAGAGAAAAAAAATTACTCTGAGTGAGGTAAAGAATATAACAAAGCAAGTTTGGAAGCTTGAAGGCAGAGACAACAATTAGAGCTAAAGTAGTGTAGTTCTACTTAACCTTTTACCCACCCTAAATGCATTAGGGAAATTACATTATCCCACAAATAACACCAACGAAGAGGAAATTCTGATAAACTCTGTGCCGTCTTTCAGAGGCTCTCTATTCTTCCACCGCTCACTTTCCAATTTCCCTTCTCCCATGACTAGATGCTATTTTCTTTGTTTGTTGTATATTTCTTCCCTTGTCTCTGCCTCGGTTAAAAATCCACTCTGGATGCTACTCAATCAGAACTGGATTTCTGTCTCCAAAGACTACTGGCATGGCTTGCATTAAACATTCTTGATACTTTAAAAAGTTGTGATTCTGGATAGAGGCAACTTTCAATAAAGAGATTTCTGACCAATATGTTTGCCCTAAATAAGAAAACTTTAAAGATAACCTACATTATAACAGGCAATTTCCATTTAAAAATCCAATTCTGACATGTTTTCTAAATGTAGGCAAATTTTTATGCAGTTTGAGGATAAATATTTAAAGATATTCAAATTCCTAGCATGTGAACACACTAAAAACATCTATGGAAAATTAAAACCAGTCTCAGGAATCTGATGAAATATCTAATTTTAGTTTAAGTTGTATTTCTTTGTATCCTAGGATATCTCTTCTCTATTGTTTAGAAAGCACAGACTTTGAAATACAAAAGGAAAAAAACGCCTGGAGTAGCAAGCTCGTAAAAATTATTTTCCCCCAAAGTTGTAAGTTTTTGATTATTAAGAATGAAAATTAAAACTTATTTCTCAACTTAACCAAACATTTCCCAATACTACTTAAGTCTCAAAAAGCAATTTGTGGTGCTATTTTTATTCATCTAAAAAAGAATTCTTCGCAGTTTTGGGTGTTGTAAAATTAGAAAATAAACTGAGTTGCAATGACTTAAGTGCAATCTCATTTTCTCACAGAACAAGGGTAATACAGTAAGTTATTTTCTGAATCATCGATCTGATCATTTTGGAAATCAGTATTATCATGTTTAATCAGTTTTAAGTAACACACCTATTTTACTCTAAAATAAAGATTTTTAACATGGAAAAAACAAGTGACATGAAATCATAGAATATTATAAAACAACAGAGCATACTCTTCAAAGCTCATCTTTTTTTCATAATTGTTTTAACTGCTACAAATTATGAATGAGACTTCCTCAAGGATATGGAACCCAGGACTTATTTGGAAATATGTTCAATCACTTTCAAAAAAAGAGAGAGAGACTTTGGGGGAGACGTAGGTCAAGTAAATATAACAAGAAATAGATTCAGGAATGCTTCTAGTGCTATTTTTTCTCAGTAAGTGATAACATTAACAAGCAAGTGCTGTGCATTGTTCTGGAAGAAACGTGCTATATTAAGAATGTATCTTCTCACAAGGAGCACTCAACTTACACCTGAGGTAAGCTGTATGCAAGCCTGCCTTTAAAACTCAGTGAGCCAACATTTCTTTGTCCTGAAATTAATCATCCCTTAACCCCTAGCTCCACCACTTCACAATGTCAAAGGACTTGAGTACTGAGGTTATTTCTTTCAACTTTACATGATTAAATGTTTTACTATAAGAGCTTCCATCATGCAACTTTCTTTAGAGTAGTCAATGAACCTGATTTCGTTTTTACCTGTCTTTTCTCCCAGGACTGATACATGTATGATTATCAAGAACACAAGATTTTGTCTGTTTTTACGCTTTTAAGTAAATTCATTAGAACTAGGAATTTGGAAGAAAAAACATTTAATCAAACTATGCTCTTATTGCAGAAAATTTTCAAATTTGTCTCTTGAAATTTCTTAAAAGAAAAATCCTTCTTCAATCACATAGAAACTTATTCTCTTTTATTTGTTGACCAAAGCTCAAGTTTTCTTGGTCAATATAAGTTTTTCTTTCAATCTTTTTACTAGCTTCTTTTGATGACTCTCCATTTCTAAGAATAAACTCTATGGAGCTATTTATGAACCAAGAGTCCTTGTGCCAAGTAGGAAGGCTGCAGAAACAAGTGAGACTGGAAATAAGGTGATGGAACTCTTCTGAAAGAACTGGATGAGATCACTTTGTTTGTGTCAAGCCTATATACTACCAGTAGCAGGAATAATGACAGCATAGTATAACCTATCAGGGTCTGTACATTTAAAATTATTGAAAACAAAGTTACTTAAGAAGAAGACTGCCTATAATTTACTGGTGTAACTTGGAAATCAAAGTTTTAAACTATGGAGTTGGACCTATTTTAGTAGCCCCTACCATATTTCCTTGATAAATGTTTGGGAATACTAAGATTCTACAAGAAGTGGGCAGAAAAAAATAATCCATATCACGATATAACACAAGTAGGATGGATTAGAACCTTATATTAAAAGAGATTAAGATCTACCAAGCTCCTCTGTGAAGATGAACTATTTCCCAATTAGAACCTGACCATTCCCTCTTCCACACTCTCAAGGATGTTTTCATCTCTTCTAATGCTACCACACTGATTTATAGTAAGATATGCATATGTCTCTTTTCTCTCTAGATATTAAGATACTTGATGACTTTTTCTTTGCCTCCATTACAACAGGACTCATAGCAAAGGTCTACTAAATAACTATCACGTGCCAGTTTTCTTGAAAACTCACATTTAATGGGAGCTAAAATATAAATAGAGTACAAATGACATAATGTAGTATAGGTATAAGTAGGATGATGCTATTTGCAAATTTAGACAAATTTGACAACAACAACAAACTGCTAAGTCTTACAGGCAGTGTCATGGTTTTTTATTTTTATTTTTTTAATGTTTGTTTTGAGAGAGAGAGAGAGAGAGAGAGAGAGAGCGCGAGGGAGGGCAGAGAAAGAAAGAGACACAGAATCTGAAGCAGGCTCCAGGCTCCGAGCTATCAGCACAGAGCCCTGACACAAGGCTTAAACTCACAAACTCCAAGATCATGACCTGAGCCAAAGTCGGATGCTTAACAGACAGAGCCACCCAGGCACCCTGGAGGTGGTCATATTTTAAGAGAGAGTATGTTTGATCTGGGTCTAGAAAGCTGTCAGTATTTTCCATATTAAAAAGAGATTCCAGGAAGGAAGGTAAGCACACTTGAAGATAACGAAGCAGTAATACGCACACACGCACACACACAGTTCAGGAAGAAGAAAAGAAATGCATATAAAATGGTCAAGTATTTGAAAGTAAACAGGTGATGCCTTTCTTAATTAAGCTTAAACTCAAATCTTGTGGGCTATACGAGGAATCCACAAATGGTTTTGAAGCAAAGAAGGTATCTGATAAGAATCTGTGTGGAAAGATGGATAAATAAGTGGGATTAATGAGACAGAAATTTAACAAAAGGCTACAAATACTAAAAAATAAACGTTAGAATAAACAAGACCAAAAAACATTTAGGAATTGATTAGTTGACAAATAGCCTTATTTGAGAATAGTATTTTCAAATCAAGAATCTAGTTTCCAAACAGAATAAATTATTAAAAATAGCAAAATTCTTCCTGGGAAAAACTGAGAAGGGTATTTCTACTTTTTATTTCATATTTACCATTACAGTTCTTTTTTCCAATAATACTTAAGTATTTTATAATTAAAAAACTAATTTAAAATTGTATCAATTTAAACATGAACATCACTACTATGTAACAAAAATTAATTTCAAGATAATTCTTGAAAAGAGATTCATATTACAATCTGCTGATCCACTCCCCTTCTACCACCATAAATAATTTCACTTTGAGAAACTCTCCAAGTGATTTCATTTTAGTTGCTAACCTCTCTAGAAAACTATTTTAAATTTGTTATTAGCCTTATTATTTTTAATTGCATCTACCATGCAAGTCAGAAACCCAGATGTTATCTGTAATATCTCTCTCTTCATGGATGCAATACATCATCACTAAATACTGAGAATTCTACATCCTAAATAATCCTCAAATTTTCTACACCTCTCCATATCCAGCCTCCCTGCTAAGATCAAACTACTTATTTCTTATAGGAACTACTACCATTGCCTCTGTAATAGTCCATCAACACTCACTCTCATGCCAGCATGTAGTGATCATGCCATTTCTTCACACTACAGCCAAAATGACCTTTTCAAAATATAATGTGATCCTGTCAACACCGCCATAATTGAGCCTTTCTATGGCTTAGTATTGCTGTAATGGATGAAAACATGACTCCTTTCAAGGCACTAAAGTCTCAGCAGAGTGTGGCCCCTACCTTTTTCTCCAGTTTCATCTGCACTATTTTCCCACTTGCTCTCTCCACTCCTTCAGTTCCTTCTAGTCACCATATTACCCTCTCACATAACATTCTGTCAGAAAAGTGATCCTCTTCACCTCCATAATGCCTATACTAACTCCTTGATATCTACACTTATTACCTCACTTCTTCAAGAAAGCTTACCCCAATTTTCCAAACCAGGTCAAGTCTTTCTACTGTATAATCTCTCCTAATATTATGATTCTTTCCTCTATGATACTATTGCAATTTCAATTTTATATTTATCTGTGTGATTACTTGTCCTTGCCACTTATACGTTCTACAAGTAGCAGATAATTTTGTGTCTTTATCACTTCAACAAAATTTGTGAAACACAAGCAGTATAAAAAAATACATGCATACTACAATATATTAAAACAATATAGAGAATATAAGAAAGAACTCAAAACCCCTAGTTACCAGAAATAACAAGTGTTAACATCCTGTTGTATATTCTTGGGAGACTTTAATGAGGGATTCTGTATTTTATCTACAGTTCTGATCGTATAATACATATTGTTCTGGATTTTCTCTATTATTGATTCTAGATTCTCTGTAAGATACATTTGCAACAGATACTGAGTTGCACCCCCAATAAGCAATTATCAATGTAAATAGAGGAAGAAAAAGCATGATATTTTTAAATATGAAAAGTGTCCCACATTCCTTAGAAATAAACTATTCTTTTCATGAGACAGAAAATAATCTATTTTAAGTATGAAAAACTGGCGAACATCTGAGAGTTGCAAATTTTCTCAAAATAACATTCAAAGATGGCACTTGGCAGAATGTTTTCATGTTATGAAAAAAGCACTCAAGTTTAATTTTATATTTCAAAATATTTAAAGTACGTATTAATGTGCTGCCATTAAAACTGTGGAAGAAGTACAAATAATTTATACTTAAAAACAAAATGGTCTATGAGAAACTGAAAAATAAAGTCATTTTTTAATAGCTTCCTTGCTCTAAGTAATGGATCATGATGATTGTACTTTCATATTTCATGAAGATAAAATAATACGGCCATTCTTTACATCATTTATTAAAATGTTAATGCAAAGACTAGTTCTCTGATCAAAATCACCTTATCTGACTTTCAGAATAGAGGGTTGTTTTAAATGGTTCCATGGGGAAATAGCATCATCTAATTTATGTCCATGGTGTTTAAGCATTGCAGAGGTAAAACAACTTTTGCATGTCATCTGAAAAAGTTTATTTTCATCATCCTTCTACTTAGCAATCTTGATTTCATCTATGATCAGAATTGTGGTGTGCTAAATATGGGCTAAAAATTTTATTTTGTTAGCAACTAAAAAAACATAAGGTTGTTTATTTATTAATTATATCCAATAAACCCAAAAAAACCCACATAAGGCCATAAGATTAATCTTAGTAACAAAAAAAAAAAAAGAAATCTTATGACATGCACCTCAGCAGAGTTCAAGTTTCACCCTAGACAAGCAGATTATAACAATAAAATGAAGACTGTCTGGTATAATTAATAGTACCAGTTCAGTAAATCCAAACTTGCTGAAATGATCAGGGCAAGTTATATCATGGTCTGAACAATACCTCCTAACTTATAATTTTTTAATGTTTATTTATTCTTTGAAAGAAAGAGGGGGCAAGGGAGAGAGCGCCTGAACTGGGGAAAGGCAGAGAGAGAGGGAGACACAGAATCTAAAGCAGGTTCCAGGCTCTGAGCTGTCAGCACAGAGCTAATTGTGGGGCTTTACCTCACCAACCGTGAGATCATGACCTAAGCCGAGTCAGACACTTAACCCAATGAGCCACCCAGGTACCCCCTAACTTTTAATTTTTTTTAACTTAGATCTGAAACTTAAAACACTGAA
The DNA here is from genome assembly GCF_028018385.1 of Neofelis nebulosa. Lineage (NCBI taxonomy): Eukaryota > Metazoa > Chordata > Mammalia > Carnivora > Felidae > Neofelis > Neofelis nebulosa. The sequence continues at coordinate 45,501,072 of NC_080795.1, read as the reverse complement.
ATTCTTGCACACGTGTATAAGGAGACATGTACAAAAATGCTCGTGAAAGGACTATTCATAATTTTTAAAAATGTTAATTTAAATAATTACTAAGAAAAAAATAAAAACACTGCAGTACAGTCATATAATGGAATAATATAAAGAAAGAAAATGAATGAACCACAGTTAAATAACTATGAGGTATGTAGCATAAGCTGAATAAGAAAATAAAGGTGGAGAAAGAATACATATATCATGATACCTTTAACAGCTCGTTTTTGCTATGTAACACACCGTTCCAAAATTCAAAGGCTTCAAACAACTATCATTTACTTAGCTTGTTAGATCACCCATTTCAGGGATCCCCACCTGGAAAGTCTTTCTGTTAGCCCTGGTTGATCTCAGCTGAGGCTGACTGTGATGTGTGTAGTCAGGTGCCAGGCAAGCTGGATACTGACTGCTTATGGGGTAGGGCATCTCAGCTCTCATCACCATGGTTTCTCATATTCTAGCTCAAAACTGTTCATATAGTGGTCTCAGGATTCCTAATGAAGAAAAGCAAACTCCAGAATGCAATTCCTTTCTAAACCTCTGCTTTGTCATGTTTGCTATGGGTGTTCTTGTAAAATAAATTGTTACACCTTTTAGTATGTCTAATTTCTTTTTTTAAATGATAAAAAGGAATTAGAAGAAAATTCCTATAAATTAAGTATGTTACAAAAGGACTTCAACATAATTAGTAAACACAGACTACAAAATAAGATCTGACAGTTTTTTTTAAAACCCAGTGAATCGGCAGATCAATTTTACATTATTTGCATTATCAGAAAAGGACAAAGACAACAAAAAGGAGTAGATTTAGAAAAATTCAGCACCTGGTATAAAAGAACAAAAAGAATAATTGTTAAACATATCCATAGACTAAAAAAACTAATTTAAATAATGTACTGTCCAACGTGTGCTATTAATTCAAACTTGTAAAAATATGAGGAAATAGGCCATCATGATCTATGAAAAGAATACAACAGCAGAAACAGATCTGACAAAACTTTAAATAACCACATTATTAATTGTAGATTATGAAAGAATGTTTGAATTAGATAACTAAAAGATGGAATATAAAACTTAAGACTAAATACAATAAAAAAAAAGAATAGAGTGCTTAAAGAGGTTCAAAATGAATTTTAAAATATATTCAATGAAATTATAAACACAGTAGATAGGTTAAACATCAAATTATACAAGAATTAGTGAACCTGAAGAAATCACTCAAAATGTAACACAAAAAGAGAAAGATTAAAATATGAAAGAGGGATACAGATACAAGAATGATGGAATGATAGTATCCAACATATGTTTTATCAGAGTTTCAGAAGAAGAGAAAAGTGGAGAACAATACCTGAGGACACAACAGTTGAAATTTTCTGAGAATTGATGAAAAGACACAAATTCTCATTTTCAGAGAGCAAAATGATTCCCAAGTAGGATAAATAAAATGAAAACCACAACTGAGTAAATAAGGGTTAAACTACATAAAATAACTGTAAACAAAAAGATATAAAATCAAGTAGAGGGAATAGACATATTACCTAAAACGAAATGACAAACAGCAGACTTCTCAAAAAAAGGAAATAACAATCAAAGCAGAATTTTATACCCAGATAAACTATTATTCAAGTTTGAAATAATGAGTAAGGCAAGCTCTCAATATAGCATCCTAGAAAAAATAAAATCGTCAAAACTAAGTCAACAGGAAATATGAATATCCTACACCTATCAGAGGAATTGAAACAGTAGTTTAAAAATATTAAAAGAGGTGGGGAGAGGGAGTGAGGAAGATGAGGCTGCAGTGGTGGAAAGAAAAAGCACAAAGAAAACAAAAGATTTTTTTAAATAAAGGAGGAAGAGGAGGAAGGAGGGTGGGAAGAAATATGTAGGAAGGGACAGGACCAAATAGTTCTGAGAAAAATTCCATAAAACTTTTAAAGATCTTTCTAATCTTTTACAAACTCTTTCAGAGAATTTAAAAAAAAAAAAAAAGCTTTACCAATGTATTATATAGGGCTAGCAAACCCTGACACCAAACCAAGAAAAAAAATTACACAGCAAGTTGACTAAGGAAAATACAAGGGGGGAAAAATATATATATATATATATGATTTGCATTCTTCATGATGACTTACATAATATATGTAATATATATTATGACTTACATAAAGGTATAAATTACTTTTCAAGCACTGCTTTAACTATCTCTCACAAATGTTGACACACACTATTCCATGATCGTTTAGTTACATAAAAATAAATCATGACTAAGATGGGTTTGTTGCAGGACTGCATGTATAGTTTAATAATGAAACTTCCTCAACCTGATTAAGGTATCTACCAAATATATACTTACCATCACACCATACTTAATGTAATAAAATATCACACTCAATAGGGTAACATTAGGACTTTTATCATCAAGAAACAGAAGGAGCTGACAATTGCCACTTTTAGCGGCAAAAGTCCTAGCCAATAAATTAAAAACTAAGAAATAAAAAATATTAAAATTGTATGTATAGGGTATGATAAAAGACACACCCAAACACACACAAACATATACACAAGATAAAATACAGGTAAGTTTAATCAAGTTTTAATTAAGATATAAATACAGAGGCCCCTGGCTGGCATAGTCAGTTAAGTGTTGTGAGTTTGAGCCCCATGATGGGTGAAGAGATTACTTAAACATAAAAAAGTAATAAAACTCAAATACAGATTTTCATGGAACTTGAAAACTTATTTTTTAAAATAAAGTATTTAAAGGGTGCTTTGGTGGCTGGCTCAGCCAGTTGAGCGTCCGACTCTTGTTTCAGCTCGGGTCATGATCTTATGATCTGTGAGACTGAGCCCTGCATCAGGTTCTGCACTGACAGCATACAGCCTGCTTGGTATTACCTCTCTCCCTTTCTCTCTGCCCCTCCTCCCCTTTGCTCTCACTCTCTGTCTCAAAAACAAACTTAAAAAAAAATTTTAAGTAAAATAAAAGTGTTTGTAGAACGCAACCTACTCTTGTCTACAAAACGATACCTTCCAGCCTATTAGTGACCCAGCTGCAGAAATCCTTGGTGTGCAGCAATGCCACATAGCAGCACTATTGTGCCAATGGGCCAAGATGAGACAGTAAGAGTACATCCACACTGACCTACTATAGAAGAACATTGTTCACAAGTGAATTAGTCCCTGATCCTCTTTAAAAGATTGGGTATAATAACCTGGGTGACTGTAGCCAATCAGGAGATGGAGTGGGCTAAGATACATCTGTAGCTGTGGCCCAATTACAGAGCCATGCAGGATGTCACGGCACAGTTCATCAGCATTGGGTGCCCAAAGTGGCCATGCCATTCCACCATCCACTATGACTACTTGATCAAGACCTGGCTCAGGGTCCTATCCCTGGGAAAGAGGGATACAGACTCCAGAACTTCAAGCATAACCCCCAAATCAACAGGCTACACATCATTTGATCTACCAGAAGCAAATGTTCTCCTTCAGATCTCATCTCATGATGGCTCCTGGTGACAGGAGACCCAGAAGCTGGACCAAGTGCTCCAAGCCACAAAAGGGATGGTTGCAGAGAAGTACAATGCCTTCCTCTACTCATTGGTGTCCCAAAACACACATGAAATGGCTTACTCAACCAAGTGGCAAAGGTTCTTGGTAGATCAGGGTTATAGCTTTAAGGTGATCACTAAGTTTGCTGGCATGGAGAACGAAGAGTTGGCATCTTCTACAAGAAAGGAGCAGCACCAGCTCTTACAGAAAGTCCTGGCAACCACTGACCTGGATGCTGAGGAAGAGGTGGTAGCAGGAGAATGTGGCTCCAAATCCAGCCAGATATCTTGATGCTTTGGCACAACAAGTTCCATGTCTGGGGCTGACGATAGTGTGTGTACATGGAGTAGCACTCGTCACAGAGCAAGGCTTCCATGAAGCACGTGCACCCGCTTTTCAAGTGCTTCAGGAAATGATGTCCACAGGGTCATGTAGGCGAAAGCTGGGTGCTCGGCACCAACACTGGATAAATATTTTCCATCCATATTCTTTCCTCTAGCATTTGCCAAACTGATGTAAATGCAATGTCTATTAACTGTGTTGAAGAAAATGTATCAAGAGCTTGGTTCTGTCTTCATGAGTTATTCAGGCCTTAAAAATTGAGTCGGGAGAAAATATCTTTGTTTTTTTTTTTTTCAGACCTTTTTTCAATCTTCTCAATACCACACCAAAGACAGGAAATGTATAAATTTCTGGCAACTACAGTGTTCCAAGAATAGCATGGGCTTCAGGAGGCCTGGATCTGGAATCATTCACCACATCATCTTGGAGAACTATGCACACCCTGGATTCTTCTGATTGGCATTTATTCCCACACTCCCAATAGAGGTGGCCTGTGGAACATCTGTATCGGCACTGGGAATTTGAAACTGTGAATGGCAAGTTTGGGACTCCCTGGAAGTTGATGTTCCCCCAAATGACTGGTGTGAAGTTTATCAAGATGATCTCCAGCTAGACCTCACCCACAGATGTGATCCTAAAACGGAAGCATTCTTGCAGTGAAAGGTGGCACAGGTACAATAGTGCAGTGGCATAGGTCTGGTGTAGACTCCATCTCCTATCCTGACATGATGACAATCTGAAAATGGGCACAAATTGGGACCCTCAGTGTTCTCTTACAAGCATAAAATTAAGAAATACCTGAATTAGGCAGGGCAAGGAGACATGGCCAGTCTTACATATAAAATCCAAGTACTCTTGGCACCTGACCCTGGCTGTCATTATAACCAACTGACTAAAATTAACCTCAACAAGCTGAAGCAGTACACCAATTCACCCTTTACCCTGATCTGGCCCACTCTGTGGCAGGAGCTACTGTGGCAGAGAAGGAAGAATATCCTCTGCACACCCAGTGGGTCTGATTGGCAGCTGCACCAACTCAAGTACAAGGAAATGAAGTGTTCAATAGATGAGGCCAAGCCATCTCGGCCAGTGCTGGCTCACAGGTTCAAGAGTACATCTCGCTTAATCATTGCACTGATATCCAAGCCGACCTACATCACTAAGTGGAATAGTTATGCACAGATCCTACAGGATGTGGGTGGAATTCCCTAGCCAATGTGCCATTGACCAGTAGAACAAAAAGGGCATCAACATGAGAAAAATCACAATTACAACCTCCTACAACAGAAACTTCACTGGCCAAAACAAGGTGAATCCTAAGATCCATACTTTCATTGCATCGCCAAAGAATATCACAACCCTGGCTATTCCTGGCACCCTCTAGGTCAACTCAGAGACTGACTTCCTGACAGGCAAGAATGGCAGGAAGTTCAAGATGGAGGCTCCAGATGCATATGAGCTTCACTAAGTAGAGATCAACCCCCAGGTACAATACATCCAGTCCCTGTCCCCAGGAATAGCAGGGGGACGGGGATGGGGGGAGGGGGGTCGCTGGAGGAGGGGTAGATGAGAGCTCCACCAGCCAGCACCTGTAGCTTCTGAAGCCTTTTGACAAGTGAGATGACAAAGACCTAAACAACCTACAGATCCCTATAAAAGTCAAAGGAGAGGGGCACCTGGGTGGCTCAGTCAGTTGAGTGTCCGACTTTTGATTTCAGCTCAGGTCATGATCTCACAGTTCATGAGTTCAAGCCCCGCATCAGGCTCTGTGCTGACAGCAGAGCCTGTTTGGGATTCTCTGTCCCCTTCTCTCTCTGCAACTCTCTGCTCGCTTGCTCTCTCTCTCTCTCTCTCTCTCTCTCTCTCTCTCTCAAAAATAAATAAATATTTAAAAAGCAAAGTCGAAGGAGAGTATGCTACTGACCATATCCTGACTGCTGACACCTGGTTCAAGTTCTGGGGATACCTGGACAACACCTCTAACAATCTGCTTATTGGTGCTATCCATCAAAAAGAGCAAGGTTAACTCTGTGCAATGTTGTCACTCAGGAGTTTGTCCTATCCCTGACAACTGTCCGCTAGTATAAGAAACATGGCATCAGATGGTTATGATCAGATATGAGAACCATGGGAGAGAGTAAACTGCAGTTTGTTCACAAAAGAGATTACTACAAAAATGACCAAGAGTTCTAAGAATAAAAACTTAATATCGAATAGAAAAAGTAAAAATAGCAAAGAAATCAAGACATTGAAAACAATATGAAACTTCAATAATTTTTAAATCATACATACATATATACTAAAAGCATAAAGACAGGCACAGGCACAGGAATAATGACTGCTAACTTCAGAACAGCGGCCAATGCTAACATGGTAAAGAGAGAGAAGGACAGGACTAGGGAAGAAAAAATGGAGTCTCAAAATATATTTGTAATGATTTTTTTTTAAAGCTGAGATATTCATTACATTATTCTCTATTTTTATGTCTGTTTCAAAATAATAAAGGGCACCTGGCTGGCCCATTTGGTAGAGCATGTGACTCTTGATCTCGGGGTTGTAACCTCAAGGCCCACGTTGGGTATGGAGATTACTTAAAAATAAAATCTTAAAACAATAAAAGAAAAAGAAAGGAGAGAACAAAGGAATAACCACTGAGCTAGCACAGACAGAGTAGGATAATATTCCTTCCTTTCATTCTCATTATTAATCACAAGTATTAAAATGTCATGGTAACAATCTCCCTCAATTATTACAAAGTGATGTTTAATGCCTGTGCTTCAGAAGCAAATGAATTCTGCAACATATAAAGGTTTCCAAAGTCACTACCATGAGACACTGGATTTCAAAATAATGTTTCAATGAGATACTACATACATCATAATGTATCAAAATAATTTGGCATATTACTATTTTCATTAACTAGCTCTGAAAGTGAACTCACTCAAAGGAAAATCAAAAGCTTAAATATAAAGTGCATAAAATAGGTAATCCTTAATACATAATCAGATTTCTTCAAAACTATTATTGATTATTGTAACTCTTTTTCTCACTAATTATAATTATATAAATTTCAAACATAGGGGCCCCTGAGTGGCTCAATCAGTTAAGCTGTTAAGTGACTGACTTCGGCTTAGGTCATGATCTTGTGGTTCATGAGTTCAAGCCCCACATCCGGCCCTCTGCTGTTAACAGCCCACTTTGGCTCTTCTGTTCCCCTTTCTCTGTCCCTCCCCCCCTCTCTCTCTCTCACACACACACAAAAATAAACAATTGTTTTAAAAAAAAAGAAACATAAATATATCCTAGCAGAAAAATATTCTATAGGTGCTCTAACAGATGAGATGAATGATTAAGAAAAGAAGAAAATAAAATGCAGTAGGCAAGAACTAAGTAAATAACTTACTGAGAAAAACTAAAGCAGACCGAAATAAATGGAGACATTTACCATGTTCAGGATTTCAAAGACTCAATATTGTTAAGATGTCAGTTTTCCCCCAAGCTTAAACACAAATTCAAGGAAATCCCAATCAAAATTCTAACAGGACTTTAAATAGAAATTGACAAGTTGATTCTAAAATTTACATGGCAAACAAAAAACTTAAATAATCTTTAAAAACGATAAAGTTAGAGGACTCACACTACCTGATGGCAAGATTTAGGACACAGCAAGTAAGACCATGGACACTGGCATACACATGAATAAATACACATTAATGAAACAACAGACATTCCAGAAACAGACCCATAAATATGCCATCAATTGAGTTTTGACAAAGTGCCAATGCAATTCGATGAGGAAAAGAAAGACTTTTCAACAGACAGTGCTTAACAACTGAATAAACAAAAGGGCAAAAAAGAATATTGAAAACCTTAATCCCAACCAAACACTATTCACAAAAAAATTATTTAAGATGTATCACCCTACAAATAATGCTAAACTATAAAGTTTTTAGAAAAAATTATATAAGATTATGTAAGATTTCTATAAAAATCTGAAATATAAGCACTAATCATAGAAAAATTGATACATGTGACTTCAGCAAGATTTTTAAATTTTGCTCCTTATAAGACACTGTTTGTTTTCAAAATAAAAACAAAACCAGAATAGGAACAAAAAAAAATCCTCCACACATATACCTGACCTATATTCAGAATATAGGTTCTTTATGGAACCCTACCAACTCAGTAAGACAAAGTACCAATATAAAACAACCAAAAGACTTGAAAATACACTTCACAAAAGAAGGTATGAAGTACCAAAAAGCAAATGAAAAGATTATTAGTCATCAGATAAAAACAAATTAATATCAGCATGGGATATCTTTTCATGCTTAGAAAAGATACAATCAAAATGGTTACACCAAATATTGACATTGACAAGGACAAGGACATGGACAGAACTGTAACTCTCACAGGTGGGTATTTTAAATCACACAACCACTTGGGTAAAAAGTTTAGCATTCTGTTATAAACATATACGTATCCTATATTAGTGATTCCATTCCTAAATATATATGCAATAGAAATGAAAATATATGTCCACAAAAGACTTGTAAAGAATTTTACAGCTCCCAATAACCCTAAACTGGAAACAACCCAAATGTCCATCAACAATAGAATGGAGGGGCACCTGGGTGGCTCAGTCTGTTAAGTGTCTAACTTCAGCTCAGATTTGTGGGTTCAAGCCCTGCATCGGGCTCTGTAATGACAACTTGGAGCCTGGAGCCTGCTTCAGATTCTGTGACTCCCTCTCTCTCTGGCCCTCCCCCACTCACACTCTGTCTCTCTCTCTAAAAAATAAACATTAAAAACTTAAAAAAAATACAATAGAATGGAAAAACTATCAGAACCATATACTGGAATACTATCTAACAAAAAATAATACAACTACTGACACACAAATCATGCACAATTTCAAAAATATTATGTTGAGCAAAAGGCTACACGATGAGAAATATTTATCTCCAGAGACTTATGCTGAATGAAAAGAGCCAAAAAGGTTACACACTACATACATGACTCCATTTATGTAACATTTTTTTAACGAAATTATAGAAATGGACAGTGGGTAAGTGGTTGTCAGTGGTTAAGACATGGGGCTGGAGTGGGCTGAAGGAGAAAGCAAGGAGAGAAGTAGGTGTGATTTACAAAACAGTAAAAGAAGGAATCTTGGTAACGGAACTGTTCTGTATTTTGACTGTGATAGTAGATACATAGATCTAAACATGTGATAAAATTACATAGAATGCACGCACACACACAGGAATATAAATAAAAAGAAATAAATAAGATTAGTGAATTGCCAATATCCTGATTGGGATATTGTATTATAGTTTTGCAAGATGTTATAATTGGGAGAAAATGGGTAGTATATATGATCCCTTTAGTATTTCTTAGAACTGCATGTGAATCTATAATTATCCCTAAATAAAAGTCTTAAGTTAGAAAAGTAAATTTAAAACACACACACACACACACACATACACACAAATATACCCTCTATTTATTTGCACATCTTTCTCCAAAAAACAGAATCTCTAGGCATTAATTTTATGTCTCTCTGATACCCTAAGAAAGCAATAATTTAAAGATGTAAGACCATAAGGGTGCCTGGGTGGCTCAGTTGGTTAAGCATCTCACTTTGGCACAGGTCATGATCTCACAGTGTGTGGGTTTGAGCCCCTCATTGGGCTCTGTGCTGACAGCTCAGGAAATTTACAGCTCATAGGAAATTTACAGAAGAACCTTCATTATGGGAAATATGGAAAGGAATGAATAAAACATTTTAATCTAAATATTTTATCTTGAATCCCATGCTTTGCATTTAAGGGTATTTTGAAGGATAACCTAAGTCAATGTACATAAAGTACTGAAATTAAGGATATAGGGTAAGTGTAACATTCACTTTGTGCTTGTAAACATCCTTTCCACACTGAACCCCTTGGGACAGTCAAAGAATTTGCCGAATGAACTCCTCAGAATATATCAAAGAAATTTAATTTGTCCTAAAACACTTGAACTGACTGGGGAAGAAAAAGTTACCTGATCCCTTACTTGCATAAGATGGCCACTTAATGAAAAGATAATATGGTAACTGTAAATCTTAGCCTTACTGATTCCTAATTTTTCTCTTTCCTTGCAAATACTTAAGACTTGTTAAAAATAATATTTTAATCCAATCATCTTGGATATAAAATCCAGTCATTCCTCTAAGAACCAAATGCCAAATAACGGAAAATAGATAAGGCACAAGCTATTATTTAAATGATCCAATGAGCCTTTCAATGAGTTTAATTGGCATAGTTTCACACATCAGGTTATTAGATGGAACAAATTTTTGCCACTTGATTTATCTATACTGTTGAGAACCGATTAAACATTTTCTACAACAGATAAGAAACAAACCTCTTTTCTAATCATGTTGCTGGGGTTGTCAAAATGATACAACAATGATGCCCAAACTTCTGAAAAGATGATTTTGTAATTAGGTTTCAAATATTTAATTGATATTGTTAATTGATCATTGTTTTGTTTAGCCTTCCCCCAAAGAGGCAAAAATATACTAAGAAATACATAAATGAAGATGTTAGCAAAGATTTGGGAAAAAAGAAGATACTCTAATTTTGCTTTTTAATAACATAATTATAGAGCACAAGAGAAATTTTATCATGACTTATTTCATACTTTCTTCTAAGATGACTTAACAAAGATCTCACCTAGACTCTTTAGCATGTTAACTTTTTTTGCCCTAAAAATTATTTTAAATTAACAAAATGTATAGATATAGATCTATATCTACATAGATAGATATATCTCTATAGCAATTGCACTACTAGGTATTTATCCAAGAAATACAGGTATGCTGTTTCGAAGGGACACATGTACCCCAATGTTTATAGCAGCACTATCAACAATAGCCAAAGTACGGAAAGAGCCCAAATGTCCATCGATGGATGAATGGATAAAGAAGATGTGTGTATACATACACACACACACACACGCACACACACACAATGAAGTATTACTCAGCAATCAAAACGAAGGAAATCTTGCCATTTGCAACTATGTGGATGGAACTAGAGAGTATATATAGATATATATCTATATAGATATATCTACATAGATATAGATATAGAATCTAGAGATTCTAGAACAAAGTGAAATTTAAACTAAATGTATTGTTAATTATTCATTTCCCTTAAATTACTGAGTTATCCTTCTATAGTTACAATGGTGAGCTCAAAAAAATGAAAATTTCTTCTGTCCACTACCTATAAACTATAAGATCACTCAATGTATTCTTCTGCCTCACAAACACAAACAATACTTTAAATAAAGTTTTTCTGTAGCAGCTTTCAAATTTCACATCCAGCCTTAAATTTTACAATTTCATCTACACCAAACGCCACTAAAGTCAAAATGTATAAAGAACTTTATTGTGTTAATTTGTACAAAACTGCACAAATATAACCCAGATGTTTTATGTTAATATAATCAACTCTTCAAATTAAAATTATTCTTAATTTGCTGATAAAAGTATCACTTTTCAGCAACTCAGATTTAAAAGTTTACTTCAATATAACTCCTAGTGTCATGTGTGCTAATGAGAACATAAGTCTATTAAAACAGAGAAGTTCTTCATAGAGGAGTCCTATCTGCCCTACAGCTGTAAAATGCAAGATGCTGGAATTAGGCTGTAAATAATGTTGCTACATAGTCTGACAGTTCTATTATCATTTATTACTCACTGTGGGAGCTAATGCAGTAAATGACTAGCTTGTAATGCAATGATAAGACACACTGCTTAAAATTTTTTTTTTTTTTAAACGTTTTTTATTTATTTTTGGGACAGAGAGAGACAGAGCATGAACGGGGGAGGGGCAGAGAGAGAGGGAGACACAGAATCGGAAACAGGCTCCAGGCTCCGAGCCATCAGCCCAGAGCCTGACGCGGGGCTCAAACTCACGGACCGCGAGATCGTGACCTGGCTGAAGTCGGACGCTCAACCGACTGCGCCACCCAGGCGCCCCTAAAATTAACAAAGCTGATCCCTGAAGTAAGAACTTAACAGGACCAATTCATAACAAAAACAGTTAAGTAAATTTTCAGCAGTCTTCACACGTTTTTCTTCTATAGGTCTTATCCTCTGTGATTAACTAGATAAGAGTTTAGTAGAACCATCTATCCTTATTCTGAAAAAGATATAAAAAAAATTAAAGGAAGTTCAATGGATATGCAATAAAATTATCTATGAGTAAGGAATCTGAAGGAGAGCACTTTAATATACATGTGAATGAAAGCTGAAAAGTGAAAGAACATTCTTTACCAAAAATAATATGGATTTTCTTCAAGACTGAACAGCACCTAATACCATAAGTCAATACAGAACTAAACTAGTCCAAAATTTCTTTAAGACAAGGACAAAACAAAGAATAAATTTTTAACTAATGGCATTTAGATACTTAAAACAATTATCATGGTAGCTTAAAAAAAAGATATTGATGGTTTCAATTCTGTTTGTAGACAATGACAAGATCAATTAACTTCTGAATATCACTTCTCCTACCACTATGATTTCCTTCTAACTCCTTCACTTTTTAACCCAGCATTCCATTTTCCCACAATGTGGAAGGTAGGAGACAATCACGAATGAAAATATGTGTGACAAACACCTGGATATTAAAAAATGGAGGAAATGTTCAGGAGATACAATTAATTCAGATTGAGGGTGGGAGTAAGGGAAGAAAGAAGAGAAGACCACAGGGGAGGAATAATGCAGGAGCCTGAGTCCAGGGTAAGAACCAACTATCTTAAGTGAAGTTCAGAAAGAACAATCCTATTCTTTCACCCTGTTTACTCAGTACTTGATTATCTTCCCAAATTTGCCATTCTCTTCCAAAGTCCCACCCTTCAAATAAGAAAGTTGATTACACAGAAACAAACTCCATCACTGGCCTCTAACTAGGACTTCATATTTTCTATGAATGGCAAAAATAATATGACAATTAGGACAATACTGTTATTGTTTAGTATTATACACATGATCAAAAAGTTTTGATAAGTATTTTAACTTATATAAAACAATTCTAGTACAGCACACTCTGAAATAACAGCCCCAAGATAACTACTCCAAATATACCCATATTTTAAGCTCTTTTCTAAAACCCAAGCAAAGACTTCTAAATAGCATCTCTACTGGTCAACATATACATCACAGAATAAAACATGCATGTTAAAGATGTGGTTCTCAAACAGCTGCTGGTTTCTTGGCACACCATTGGTTTTAACAACTTGGAAGCTACTACCGGTACCTAGTGGATAGAGATTAAAGATGCTGCAACACATCCTGAAATGCACAAAACTGCCCCCATGACCAAGAATTATCTGGTCCAAAATGTCAACAAAGCCACCATCAAAAACTTATTTTGCTCTAAAAGAATACTGAAATAACCTAGAGTAACCAGTAAATACTTACTGTTAGAATTTCTATGCTGTAGTCTGCTTTTAGAATCTGTCAAGATGATAAGAAAGACATCATCTAGTGAAATCCCAGAAAGAATGCTGTCAACAGCATGGAATAGGAAGGTAAAGATCACTGGGAATGCTTAGTGGTTATGTTTAATGGAATCCAATGCAGCTGATGGCTCAGAAGGAGTAAGTTGCTTCAGAACTGAAATTGGCAGTAATGCTGCAAAAAGATAAATTTTATTTATAACTAAGAACTAACAAGTTTTTCCCCTCTTGAAGTACATGGATTTCCTTGAACCACTAACAACAAATACTGACGTCAGGGCAAAAAACATAGATGAAAAACTTTGATCAGCATTTCCAATGACGATTTTGTCAAACAACATATATAGATCAAACACTCCTTTGCAAGCTGGTGCAGCGATTCTGGAAAACAGTATGGAGGTTCCTCAAAAAATTAAAAGCAAAACTACCCTAGGACCCAGCAATTGTACTACTAGGTATTTATTCAAGGGATACAGGTGTGCTGTTTCGAAGGGACGCATGCACCCCAATGTTTATAGCAGCACACTATCAACAACAGCCAAAGTGCGGAAAGAGCCCAAATGTCCATCGATGGATGAATGGATAAAGAAGATGCAGGGTGTGTGTGTGTGTGTGTGTGTGTGTGTGTGTGTGTGTGTGTGTGTAATGGAGTATTATTCGGCAATCAAAAAGAATGAAATCTTGCCATTTGCAACTACGTGGATGGAACTGGAGGGTATTAAGCTAAGCGAAATTAGTCAGAGAAAGACAAAAATCATATGACTTCACTCATATGAGGACTTTAAGACACAGAACAGATAAACAGAAGGGAAGGGAAGCAAATAATATAAAAACAGGGAGGGGGACAAAACATAAGAGACTCTTAAATATGGAGAACAAACAGTGGGTTACTGGAGGGCTTGTGGGAGGGGGAATGGGCTAAATGGGTAAGGGGCACTAAGGAATCTACTCCTGAACTCATTGTTGTACTATATGCTAACTAATTTGGTTGTGAATTAAAAAAATAAAATTAAAAATAAAAAAATGTATCTTCAAAATTAGTCATTCGTTTTACTAAAACATGCTGGGAAATAGTGTAGATTCTAATCACAGTAGCTGCTTAAGTAATATTTATTGAAGTGGATGAAGTTTAACTAAAATACAGGGTCTAGACCTCTCAAAAAAATGCCAACAGAATTAAAATTTCACTCAATATGTTTCATGTAAAAACTGTTAAGATCATACTTCACAAGAAGAAAAGTCCTATAATCCAAGAACAGCCAAACTAATTGGAATCTTAGAAACCATCCTGAGTAGGAATTCTCAAAGGAGGGTATTTACACTCCTAGGCATACACAGAATAAGCCAAAGAGAACTCTAAGTGACAAAATAAGCACAGTAAGTCTAAGCTGAGGAGCAACATCACCTATTAATTAAAACAGCAGTGGTATTAAAGTATTTGCAGTAATCTACTGCCTATCAGGGCCATTCCACTAAGGTTGTTTATTTTGGACCTTTCCATTCCCCAAAAGCCCTCCATTACCAAGAAATTACTACTTGGTTTTCTTGGTGGAAAGCTGTACCAACCCATCCCCATTGCTGTGACCCTCCTTTGTTTGCTGTTTGTATCTGGTTAAAAGCAATACTGCTACAACTTTGAGATTGAATTCTTTTATCCATAACTGACTAGCTATACCTCTACCTCAGGTAAGTTACTTAGCCTCTCTGTGTTGTGGTTTTCTCACCTATTTTAAAAAAAGAGAGAGAAGAGTAAATATACCTCATGAGATAGTTTGACATTTAAGTAATCTATTATATGCACAGGGATGGTGTTTGGCACATAGTAAGTGCTCAGTAATTACTTGTTGTTACTTATAAAGGAGCTGAATCAATTTAGAAAAATTTAATCTCAAATATAACATAATGAAATATCTAAAAATGTCAACCTGACTACAAACCAGAAGTACACCTCTTATAATTCTGTTCTGTAGATAGCTCAAAGTTTGCCTGTACTAACTACCAAGATGTTTTCAGCAAGACTTGGAAGGTAGAAGTGAAGTAGCGGCCATATTGTTTTCCCACTCAAAATGCCAGCATGACAATAGGTAATATTGCTTCTCACGGATGTTTCAGTTTATCTGCTGGTTGCTTAGTTGGCCCAGGTAGCAGCCAGTCCCACAGCAACTCCAGTCTTGGCACAACGTCCTCCTTTAACTCATCTGACTCCTGGGCTAGGACCACTGTTCACTGTTAGCTATGTGATAAAGGATACCATATTGTCTCACACGATACCTCTATCATCAAAGTTGGAAATAGTAAGGGACCAAGTTCCACCAATGCTCACAGGTTCTGATTTGTCTTTGCTTTCCCTTACTTCATGTCTGTCTTGCCTTCTTGACTTTCTGCCTTGCTGATTTCAGGGAACAGCACAAACAGAGATGGAACAACTTACACGGTTTAAACAGCTCCCACAGCTGAGTATGGAGAAATCTTTTTTAATAAATACTTATATATTTCCCAGTGCTTCTCTGCTTCTCTCATTAAACCTTGACTGAAGCACAATTTCTACAAGGTGCATTTTATGTACTGGTTGAGAATATTCTATAAATCAAAAAAAGAAGAAAGAGAGAGAGAAGGAAGGAAGGAAGGAAGGAAGGAAGGAAGGAAGGAAGGAAGGAAGGAAGGAAGGAAAGGAAGGAAGGAAGGAAGGAAGGAAGGAAGGAAGGAAGGAAGGAAGGAAGGAAGGAAGGAAGGAAGGAAGGAAGGAAGAAAGAAAGAAAGAAAGAAAGAAAGAACGAACCTTGGGGCACCTGCGTGGCTCAGTCAGTTAAGCCTCTGACTCTTGATTTCTGCTCAGGTCAAGATCTCTTCGTGAGATCAAGCCTGTTGGGCTCTGCGTGGACAGGATGGAGCCTGCTTGAGATTTCTCTCTCTCTCTCTCTCTCTCTCTCTCTCTGTCCCCCTTCTACACACACACTCTCTCAAATCAATGAACATTTAAAAAACAGATGGATAAAATTCATAAGAAATGTTAACCATACACAGCAAATTAATATCTTGTGAAATATATGTAGAACTCATAAAGTGTATAAGCAAGCATCTTATAAAACATAGGTAGAATTCACAAGACATGTTAAATATAGAGAGTCAATTAGTAGTCTTTAAGAGTAGAGGGAGAGAAAACATATAAACACTGCATGCCACAGCATGTTGGTAGTGAGGTCTGCCCTGCTCATATCCTATCTGGAGTGTGCAGCCTTCTCTCTACCCTCTGGCTTCTCATTTGTGTTCTAATTAATCTAGATTGTGCTCTGATGCAAATTTTTGCCTTTATATGACTTGCAACCTGCTTTACAGAGTTAGTGATTTATTGACTATTTTGGAACCAAGTCCATGACAGGCAGTATTTTAAGCTGAAATTCCCGTGTGAGGATTTTGTTAACCTGACACTTTATGAAAAACTTAAGTATCCACTC
Organism: Neofelis nebulosa; assembly: GCF_028018385.1. Lineage (NCBI taxonomy): Eukaryota > Metazoa > Chordata > Mammalia > Carnivora > Felidae > Neofelis > Neofelis nebulosa. The sequence continues at coordinate 45,484,180 of NC_080795.1, read as the reverse complement.
ACTGTAAGTAATCTGATCACATATTACATACGTGATCAAAAAGTTTTGATAAGAGGTACTTTAACTTTTACAAAACAATTCTAGTACAGTGCAATCTGAAATAACAGCCCCAAGGTGACTACTCCAAAATGCCCACTTAAAACAGTCTAAAATCTGCACAACTAACACTAAATCGGTCATCATATTGACAGTTTGAGAAACACAAGTAAAACAGGAATACTTAAAAGCTGAATGGAATAAAAAGGCTAGTATTTGGTTAGAGGAAATAGGTACTCAGTAATTATTTACGTCAATAGCCTGAGAAAGTGAAAACTCTCATGAGAGATTGCACTTGCATAACTTTAATTACTTTCCCATGTTCATACCATTGCTTGGCTTCTAAGTTTCAGAAAAAGAGTTTGATCAACTACTGAGTTAAAAAGATATCCTACTGCTTTTATCTTTTAGTAAAGCTACTGTCTACAAAGACCTCCCCCAAGAAGGATGGAATATGAACTATAGGACTGCTTATGTCTGGTTGCTTATATCCCAGCCTGCATTCATTACTTCACCCCATTAACATTCCACGCTGAGAGTCCTTTGCCAGTTTTATGAGGCGAAACCACAAAATGTCAGGTTAACAAAATCCTCACCCAGCAATTTCACCTTAAAATACTGCCTGTCAAGGACTTGCTTCCAAGATATTCAATAAATCACTAACTCTATAAAGCAGGTTGCAAGTTAAATAAAGATAAAAATTTGCATCATAGCAAATCAACATTAATGAGAACACAAGCTGATTATTCAGAACTACAACTTTATGGAGAAGAGTATAGCAATATAACTTCAAATGTACCTGGTAGCCTGTATCAATTTTTAATTGTGCTTACAGTTATACATTTACACTTTACACAATTATACATAACTCTCTATTACAACCATTTCCAGACACTCAGACACTGAATTTGAATCAGCATGATATACTAAAGAGCTTGGAGACATGAACGTACTGGTTCAATTCATGATTCTGCCACTTATTAACTATGTGGCTTAGAGACAGTTAATAAACTAAGTAAGAAATCTCATCATGGCATGGACAGTCATGGAGTTAAGAAATTCAGGGTGAATATGAAAGGGAAAGAAGTAAAAGGAACAGTTTGTGACACATGCATAGTGTCTATTAAATGCACCTACCTGCACCTTTTCCTTTGTTCACCAGGAATGACAGACTATGAATTGGTCAACTGGTCAGGCCTATGCACCACCTGTTCATCCTCCAAGTTAATGATCACTGTCATTGCTAGTACTTGGCTCTCATGACAATTATTAAATCTTTCTGGATAACTATATTCCAAGCAAATATCTTTAAGTGGAATAGTCCATGGTTGAATCTATCTTTACACTCTCTAGTTGACCATGTTACAGATCTCCTGAAGAAGCTTCACAGTGGACATTAACCACTCTTAGACTACCAAAATGGACAGAAATTTATCCGAATGATACCTGAAACCTACATTCTACTGTGGGCTGGAGTTAGTCGCCTAAAAGCTCTTGCTGGACAACTATTGACTACCAGGTATTACAGCTTTCTCAGAACTGTCATCAGGACTGGGAAAGGATCATCAATTTTTCAGGCCTCAACAGTCTCTACCAGAAAAATGGGTAGGAAAGGTGAGGGCTCCAAAGTAAATAATGTGTATAGCCCAGGGAACTGACGTTGAGAGCAGGTCACATGTACTGCCCTACACTAGTTTCCCAAAGGAAAGCAAATCATACTCTGATTCTGTACAACAGTTTTCTGATAAAAATGCATTAATGACCTTTGTGATTCAGTACATGGTGCAGAGGATAACATACATCAGAGTGAACTATCAAGGAATTAAGATAAAAATGTTTAAGAACCATTGCTGTGTGTTTTCCATGTGTCCTTGTTTCCAAACTAATACTTATTATTACCTTTCTTTTAATCCATTCCCATTTCTCCAAATTCCTTTGTAAATGCAGATAAAATAGAACAGGATAAGAAACCAACATAGAACTCTTGCAATAGCTAAGCCTTTGCAAAATTATGCTTCAACCTCTAATAATATATATATATATCTGAATCTTTGACACAGACATGTGGACTGTATTCATATTAAATTCCCAATTCAAAAATTCAATGATCATTCATGCTTTCAATCTCAGAAGCAAAACCAATCTAAAAGAAAAGTCATTAATATTAAAAACTCAAACACTGTTATTGTCATTCACATTAGACTAATATGACGAAAATTCATGAACACTTCTCAAACTAAAAATTTACTCTTATCTTCCTCTTCTGTTCTCCTAAGTGAAGATTTGGAGACCCTTTTTTTTTTTTTTTTTTTTTTTTTTTTTTTTTAAACTTAGAGATGGGGAGAGAGAGAGAGAGAGAGAGAGCGCGCGCGCGAGCGACCCCCAAGCAGGCTCCACACTGTTAGCGCAGAGCCCAACACAGGGCTGGATCTCAGGAACATCAGCAAGATCATGATCTGAACCAAAATCAAGAGTTGGACACTTAATCAACTGAGCCACCCAGGTACCCCTGGAGACCTTTTTACATGCAAAATTACATTTATACATCCAGAGCAACATAAAGATTAGCACCTGCAATTAAGTGAAAACAATGATCTAGTAAAACCCTAAATCTAATGATTAAATCTTCTCTTACTAAATGAATACATTTTAATAGAGCACCTATATATTTTAGTGAGGTAGCAGATCTCAAGTACCTCATGAAAAACCTAATTATTTTGCCATATACTATTAGTAAAGGGCAGTTCAATAACAAATGACTCTAAGAAAAGAACGAAGTTAGGGGCGCCTGGGTGGCGCAGTCGGTTAAGCGTCCGACTTCAGCCAGGTCACGATCTCGCAGTCCGTGAGTTCGAGCCCCGCGTCAGACTCTGGGCTGATGGCTCGGAGCCTGGAGCCTGTTTCCGATTCTGTGTCTCCCTCTCTCTCTGCCCCTCCCCCGTTCATGCTCTGTCTCTCTCTGTCCCAAAAATAAATAAAAAACGTTGAAAAAAAAATTAAAAAAAAAAAAAAAAGAACGAAGTTATATAAATAAAGACAAAAGCAACCAAAGTAACAACTGAGGCTCTTATCAGAATGATACAACTAAAGCAGCACATAGTCTTTGGATACAGGCAAACAGGCCCTGATTTTATTGTGTTCTCTAACACTTAAAAGCAGCCTGTTTGGCTTCCTACAATAATTGTTAACACATAAGGCAAAAAGAGACTTAGGAATTTACACTTTGATCAGCAACTCAAAGGACACAAAATCCCACCTCTTTTCCTGCATACACACAGAAGAAATCCAGGAAGTCTAGAAACTACTTGTGTTGCAAACGGAAATAAGATTGAATACAATTAATTATGTATTATGGCTAAGTCTTAATCCTCACGATATCGCATATCACATTTTTTATATGGCAGAAGTTAAATAAATGCTTTATAAACCTACTAACCAAAAAAAAAAAAGTTATTTGCAAGTAAAGTGAAATTATAAATGCTATTCAAATGCAAATTTAAAACTCAGTCTCAGCACTGGAAATGAAAAAAAAACAGTTCATCTGATATAAGTGTAAAAACGGAGAGTAGATTAAAAAGTTTTTAACTTTTTACAGGTAAAAAAAACATGGCAATTATCTTATATAGTCATTATCTTATTTAAGCTGATTCCTAAGATTGTACATAAAATAATCTTCAGTTTTAAAAACAACTTAAAACCATCTGAACCAATATGAATTTTAATCAGATAGGTTTTCAGTAATTTTATGGAATGCTACAGAATCGGATTTTGGGAAGAGAACCTGCAACTGACCATAGCTACTTTTCCTGTAGAAGTGACCCAATGTTCAAAGAAGGTAATTGCTTAAATCATATGAATGCTAAACATTTCCTTAAGCTTTCAAGACTGCAGCACTGACTCAAAACCAAACTTAAACTCTTAAACCAAAGGTCTAGGGCAAGCAGATTTGCAAAGGCAGTAATACCTGACCCAAAGGTGACCTTGAAGAATAAAAGGAAGAGAAAATTTTAGCTTTTTCACACTGCAAGTGTCAAAGCAAAGTGGCTACTTTAAAAAAACTCTTGTTGATGATAATCATCAGATATTTATGTGAGTTAAAATTTTAATAAACATTTATTTGAGGAAAACCTCAATACTTGTAAGGTCCCCCATTCTATAAAATGCAAAGCAGCATTTACAGATTGAATGTTTCCTCTTTTAAATAAATGGGATGACTTTTTTCTTTTTTTGACAGAGAGAGAGAGAGAGAGAAAGAGAGAGAGAGAGACAGACAGAGCATGAGCAGGGGAGGGGCAGAGAGCGAGGGAGACACAGAATCTGAAGCAGGCTCCAGGCTCTGAGCTGTCAGCACAGAGCCCGACACAGGGCTCGAACTCACAGACTGAGATCATGACCGGAGGGGAAGTCGGAAGTTCAACCCACTAAGCCACGCAGGTGCCCCGGGATAGCAATTTTAAAGGGAAGACTAGGAGTTCCTTCCAATATTTCAAAGTAATGAGTCTCATTAAAATTACAAGTAACTATTTCATCTTCGTCTGTTAGTAAGTAGTTTGAATTGAGTAGGATAAGAGTTAAACACGTCAAATAACAGGACAAATGTAGCAAATAATTTACTAAGGAAGCACAATACATAAACTTTGGTTGGCCAAAATCACAGGAAGCAGAAAATGAGCTAAAAAAAAGGAAGAAATTATTGATGCTTTATTTTAAAAATCTATGTAACAAATATCAGGATTAACAAAGGAGGCAAGGCCCTTAGCCTTTTACCATAGCCTGCACTATCACACTGACATTAGCAAAACAACATAAATGAAGAAGAAAAACATTAAGATTCTGGGAAACTAACATACTTAGAGGTAGACCCTTATCCTACAGGTCTCTTTAAAATTGAAAATAAACCATCATATTTTTTTGATTTAAATTTTAGTTAGTTAACATATAGTGCAATATTGGTTTCAGGAGCAGAATTCAGTGAATCATCATCCCTTACAAACAACCCCCAGTGCTCAGCCATCAAAAAGAATGAAATCTTGCCATTTACAATGTGGATGGAGCCAGAATATATTATGCTAAGCAAAATAAGTCAATCAGAGAAAGACAAATACCATATGATTTCACTCATATGTGGAATTTAAGAAACCTATTGCTAATCTAATGCTCTCTGGGAAACTAGAGGCCATGATCCCAGAGACAGCATTCTAAATTAAGATTCACAAGTTCCCCAACACAAGAATAAAGACACAGATGATAGCTGTGGAGCCTACTGTAAGCAAATCACTTCCTCATATACTTTCAATATTGGAATATAGGATGACATATAGGAGTTTTTAATAACAGGAAGCAAGTATTTTATTTACTTTTTTTTTTTTTTTTTGACAGAGAGAGAAAACACAAACAGGGAAGAAGGGCAGGAGAGAGAGAGAGACAGAGAGAGAGAGAGAGAGAGAGAGAGAGAGAGAGAGAGAGAGAATATATCCCAAGCAGGCTCCAAGCTAAGCACAGACTGTGACGGGAGGCTCCCTCTTACAATTGAGATCTCAGCCCCGTCCAAAATCAAGAGTGGGACCTTCAACCAAGTTAGCCATCAAGGCTCCCAGGAAACAAGTATTTATCAAGTGCCTACTAGTACTGGAAAATAACGTGGTGATTAAAAAAGCAATAGTCCCATCCCACATGAAGCACATGTCAAGTACCTGAAATACATTATAACATTTTATCTACTTCATTCTGTAAGATATTATCTTCCCAGGTTTCCAGAAAGGAAACTGGGGTTATGAGAGGTTAACTAACTTGTCCAATAGCACAAAGTCAATAGCAAGTCAGTACGTAGAAGAACTTAAATTCAAATCCAATATTGGAACTCTTGCCTGCAACCTGTACCATTTGTTCTATAGGCTATAGATTCTATATGAGGACTGTACCACCCTCTAGGGGCATTTCTGGAAATTAATGTTTCTGGTGGTCACAATGATTAAAAGACACTACAGACACTGGGTATCAGCCAAGAATGTTAAAACTTGTTCAATGCTCAAAACAGTCCTTATACAACAAAGAACAGTCTTGTATCCTCCACAATTCTCAAATATCCTACCAGGAATTCATGTGAATGAAAAATCTGTTTATAATTACTTAAGCCTATAATCTAACTCCATTTTACATCTAAAAACAGAGTGGTTTAAACTTAATTCTTAGGGTTAAAAAAAAAAAACAAGAATTCCAAAAATTTAACTACACGATACAGGAGAAAACTTATGAATCATTGAGAATTTGACCAAGAGGTGTTTGCTATTTCAGAAAATCACATCACTCATGTGATCATCATGATTATTCCACTTGAGTGTTCATACTGCCTATTTATCAAACATGTAGGCAGGCAAGACTTACAAATGTCCCAATGTAACACACCTGGTAGGCTAAATGTCTTACCTGAGCATTTCATCATGTTTTCTAGTTACACTCTAAATATTAATATTTATATATATGTATACATATATATATACATATACATATGTATATATGTATATATATGTATATATATATATATATATATATATATATATATATATATATAAATTACTTTTCTCTTTTCTCCCTTAATATGATTGTGGCATTATACTGATTTCTCCATAAGTTATCATCTTAAAAAAGTACATTAACTACAAATTTTCTATCGAGATAGTAAAAGCCTTAGAAAATACCTGTCACAGAAAGGAGCATTAGATCTGATAGGGTCAAGAACCACTACACTATATCATTGTACCCCTAATTGTGACATAACTAGGCGATACCCTTGCCCTTAATAAAACACAATTGGAACCATTCCAATTAAAAGATTCAACTATACTCATGAAGACTTTTCATATATTACTCTCAATAGCAAGGAATTTCCTTATATTGAACTAAAGTTACTTACCCTAGAATTCAAATTTGTTTGTTCTCTGTCTGGAGATCTAGGAATAGCTAAACTGAAAGTACTATACAGAAGCTGCATTTTATCACTGGAATTTGCCAATCTCTCTTTTACTGTATTCCCTAGTTAAGTGTTCAATTAATGTTTATTCACACAATGACAACTGACTACACAGCATTCTTATTTCATATCAGTATGTTCATGAACTGAATAATCCACTACATCAACTATTTTATAAATGTCTTCCACCCACAAATTTTTGGTTGAGTACATGGATTGAAATATTACTTCTATCCAGTAGGAAAAGTCACAAAAAGAAGGCTTAATTTGAAGAGACAGTAAATTAGAATGGGAAGACAATGGCATTAATATCTGAATTGGAATACTACAGTCAAGGTTTAAAACGTTAATTGTGAATTAAAGTTTTCCAAGGGTCTCCTATTTTTCCCAACACAAAATACAATAGTTGTTTAGAAATATATATATACATCTATAGGAAACACATATTTTTCTACTAACCTACGGATTTTACAGAACCTTGGTGCATATACCTGCATTTATGACAAAACTTTTTTTTTGAGAGAAAGAGAAAGAGAAAAAACGAGGAGAGGGACAGAGAGTGAGGGAGACTGAGAATCCCAAGTAGGCTCCACACTGTCAGTGCAGAGGCTGACACGGGGCTTGATCTCACAATCTGTGAGACTATGACTTGAGCCGAAACAAAGAGTCAGACGCTTAACCAAATGAGCCCCCCAGATGCCCCTATGACAAAACTTTTTTAAAAGAATGAGTTGAATAATTCTTGTCCCATTGCAAATCCTTGTCTTACAGAAGCCTTCCAATACTCTCACCTCACAGATAAGACGAAGATGCCACTGGTTATATAATGATTTAATGGTTCAGCTTCTCTAGACCTTTTTCTAAAGTTCAGGTCAAAAGCTTCTCACTAAATGACTGTACAAGATACACTATGTTTTACTGCCAGATCTGAAATCATAATCAAAAAGGTCTTGATTATAAATATGGCAACCAATATAGCAGACGGAGTCATTACCACTTTTAGCCACAAAAGATGAACTACAAAGCTCATTCTATGCCACCAATGAAGTAGATCCAAGGCCACATACCAGCTCCTGTTGCCTACATGCAGTTGCATTTTGGTTACACCTCTGCCCCTACATTTTATATCTAAGACATTATTATATGACTAAGCATAGAAAAGCCTTGCAGAAAGCTGACACATCAAAGCTGCCAGTGTAATGGGAAATAAGAAATAAAGCCACAGAGCAGAAAGCTTGCTTGTTTGACTTCAGCTGTACATTGGTCAGAGAGACAAAAACAAATCTTTGGAAATTTGAATGATAAACTAATATTCAAGTAGATTTGCAGCCTGAATTCACACTACCAGTAAAGTCCAATAAACTCTCAAGCAGACAACTTAAATTATTGTAGTCTCAAGCTGTACTGCCACCAGATTACTATAAGAAGCAAACAGTTTTCCTTCTTAGCAGAATTTGACCTGAACTCAGGCCATTAGCAATTGTTAAAATATCATGGAATATACAAGGACTCCTGAAAATCTAAGCGATGGTACAATAAGGGAAATTGTAAGACTAATAACCAATGAAATTGTATATAAATGTTTTCAGAATTAACAAAAAGAGGGGCACGTGGGTGGCTCAGTCAGTTGAGCATCTGACTCTTGATTTCAGCTCAGGTCATGATCTCACAATTAGTGAGATCGACCCCATTGTTGGGCTGTGCACTGACAGCATGAAGCCTGCACGGGATTCTCTCTCCCTCTCTCTGCACCTCCCCCCATGAATAAACATTTTTAAAAAAAGAATTAACAACAACAAATGAAATTAGGAAGCAGATGAAAAGGGATTCAGTATCGCAACATTCAGAGGCTTTCAAAGGAGAAAAATAAAAAAAACAAAGTTCTAGCTAAGGAATTACACTTTCTTATTCATAAACTGGAAGCACATCTTTCTTAAGGAATACTTAAAGTAAGATGGAAAGTTCCAAAAGCTTTGTCTTTATATGTGTTAATTTTTTTGTAAAATTATATAACTACACAAGTTATTAATCCCAAGGACAGTAATTCTAACAATTTTTAGAAGTCAAACTGAAAAGTTAACATTTTAAAAAACAATGAAAAGATAAGTTTAAAGCGTAATCCTATTATCTCTGAAGTCAAATATACAAATTTATACATATATTAAAAAATAAAGAATACACATATAAAACCCTGAATTATTGCCACTCTTTATCAAAAGATTAAAGATGACAGGTGAATTCTTGTGTCCCCTTTAATGTTAACCAGATTCAGATTCACAATTTTATCAGTACTGAACCCATTATTACCTCTTTGACAAGATCCGTAAGAGACCATTCTTTTACTCATGTACTAATACTTGTTTAATTGAGTTAATTAATCACAGCTTAACCATAGTATCTCAAACAGACCTCACACAGCATTCAAAGTGTAGTTTGAAATCTAACCCTCCCTCCCTTTTCTTTAAACTGGCTTGGGGGATGAAGTCAATAAATTGTCAATTAATAACATACTTGCTTTGATGATTCTTCAGTAATTTACTGTCATCCCACTTCATAAATTTTTTAGTAAAAGTTCTGGGATTTCAAGTAAGATACCTCTTCCATGGGAAAACTCAGTTTAAGAGTTTTCTGCTGCCAATAAACCAATAAGACAGACTGGCTGATAATCCTCCCACACTATACCGTGGAAGTATAAGCACTCAACCAGTGAAAGCTTAATTTGTTCCGCCAATGGCACAGAAAACTACTTAATTTATTCACTAAATAGATCTGAACATTAGTCTCTTGCTTTTGTTATGGACTAAGTTGAACTAGTTATTCATAGACAAAAACAGTCTTGAACCTAACAGTGTCAGTACAATAAACAGAACTGTATCCCATCCACTACCAGAGCTCAGGGGCTCCACTATTTATATGCTCTATCAGCTTGTAATGAGAATTCACAGCTACCCAAGGCCAGCCTCCCCTAAACAACATCATCTTCCCACTGAAGTCAGATACCCCTAAACAATAATGAAGACATATAATCCCTACTACATTGGCCTTTCTAGCACTCTAGTTATCACTTTTACCTCCTGTCCACAAAGCCCTGACCTCTGTACTAAGATTCTTAGACTTTTACCCATCTCAGAGAAAACTCCCTAACATATTTATGCTGTCCATTCAGCCCTCTTGTCCTCTAAATACCAGTTTCCTGACTTCATATCTTCCAAGGACTAGTCCTCCCAACCAATTTGCCAGATGCCCTTACATCAGCTCAATAAACCCTCTTCACATTTATTACAATGAATATGCCAAATAGGGGGGGAAACTAGAACATTTCTAGTCATAATAAAAACGATATGTATTAATAAAACAAAATAAGAATTAAACATAGTGATGCTCTAAATAGACTAAGTGAGAGACACTTTTTAAGTAGGCTCTACGCTCATCACAGGGCTTGAACTCATGACCCTGAGATCGAGTCGCATGCTCTACTGACTGAGCCCACCGGGCGCCTCAAGAGACACCTTTTTACAGAGCAGACAAGAACAAACTGTTATTCTCAAAGTGGTAAATACATAAGGGAAAGAAACTAACAAAATGACTAATGTCAAATGGGCAAAAGCTTGGATTTCAGTCCATTTCCTTATTTTTGCCTCTTGAGAATAACTATTAGCAATTCCCATTATCTCCCATTAAAGATAAATTTACCAGGTGGCCATTACCAAAGATGTGATTCTCATTCAAAATCATTTTGTAAGTGAAATGTATTGAAAAAACTTTTACTGAACACCAACCATATGCCTAAACCTAAATATTAAGCATTAAGAGATAAGTAAGAGGGGTACCCAGCCAGCTCGGTCTATAGAGCATTCAACTTTTGATCTTGGGGTCTTGAGCTCACACCCAAGATAAATGAGAAAGAGTCCCTGTATCTGAGCTGCTCCTAATTTAGCAGAAGACACTGACAAAAATTAGTCATAATTTTTATAAGAGCTTTAATAAAATATTCATAAAAGGTTACAGAACGCAGAGAAGAAACCAACATGAGGGGCACCCAACTTGCCTTGTAAAAGAAGTTTGCAAATGAATTTTTAATGGAAGTAATGCTTCAATGGAACAGAGTGGGGAAGAGAAAAGCAGGGAGCGCTTCCTATGTATTGAAATTGTATACACAAATGAAAATGGTAAGGGAGAACAGCCTTTCATGGAATTGAAAATGGTTCCACATAGTGAGAGAACAGCATGCATACAAAAACACTACATAGGATATTAGAGTTGTAAATACTCCTAAGAAGTCTGAACTTTATCCAGAAAGCAGTGAGGGAGTCATTAAAGAATATTTCAAAAGGAAGTGAAAGGGCCAAATTTGTCTTACAGCAAAGTTTTATAGAGAAGTCTTAGGATTTGGTGACTACCCCAACAGGAATGATGGAAAATGAGGTAAGAGAAAAGTTTAGGACCATCCCTAGGTTTCTGATTGGACTGCTAACACCACCACAGACACAGAACAACATAGGTCAAAGTGCAGGTTTGAAGTAAAATGGTGAAAAGAAGTTGGAAATGCTGAGTCTAATGTGCCTGTGAATGATCTGAAATTTTTTTTAAAGATAACCAAAAATTCATCTGCTACTCAGGGAAAATATTGGCACTATGCATGTTCGGGGATAGAACAAATTTGACATTTTATCTTTACAGAACCAACTGGAACAATACAATGCTGGAAACATAATAACTCCTTCTAGCCACTAGAATCAATACTTTAGTCTATACAAAAAATGGTTTTCTTTTAAAGCAATCGTACTTGCCAATAGAAAATATGAACCTCATTAAAATGTTCCTTCTTTCCATATACCTGAATATCCTCTCATAACAGAGTGATTTCAGATTAACCACGAAATAAAGACTACTTTTTTGGTTTTTTTGTTCCAGTCGCATACTTTTGTCATTACAATGATAACTACTAACATTTGTATATGCAAATCTTATTCTAAATAAATCCTTTACTTAGGTGAGTTCACATAATCTTCATGACAAACCTATGACACAGATACTGTTATTATTCCTATCTTATCAACGAGAAGACAAAAGGTACTGAAGAGTCCAGAAAGTTGCCCATGATCATAGAGATAGTACATAATGGAGCCAGGAACCAGTCTGATTTCAAAGCCCATGCTTTGACCACTATACTATACCATCTGTCATAAATGATATTACTCTAATAAATTAGGATTATGCAACATCAAATTTTACTCAGAAGCTATGGAGAACTATTAATACAAACAAATAAGTAGAGCATGAGCATAAATGGAAAAGCAGATCTCTACTAGTAAGAGATCTTTACTATATCTTTACTTAGTGAAAATCTTTCAGGCACTGAGCCACACTCAGCACTAAGTAATCACACAAAAGAAACAAGCACAGTAAAGCTGCATTGCGTAGGGGGCTATGAGGAGACAGGATTTCTGTAGCTGCTTCAAGATCTTATACTACTAGAATTTCACTTTTGGATTCACTGATCTCAAGAATCCAAGAGCCTTTAAAATATTTAAAACATTCATCATTCTTAATGGCACCTCAATTCCTTTAATGGTGGTATCACTATAGAGAAAATACGGCTAGTTATAAAGTTAAAGCGCAGTATGAATTACATGGAAATCTGAACCATATGAAAAATGCGTGCCCACTGTCTCTAGCATCAATTTTGCAAAATAATCATGCTTTCTCTATCTCTTCTCTTTCTCAACTGCTTTTAAACAACAAATTAAGTCCTTTTTTCATCATGTTATTCATATGTCATAATTTTTACTGGTATTCAGCATCAAAATACTGAAATGCTAATCTGAAGCACAGGGAATTACTAATAGTTACTAGGGATTGTCCTAGTAATCTGGCTGGAGAGTGTGAAGTAATGGCAAGGTAAGTCTACTAATGGACAGAAAGTTCACTGTCTTCAAACCCCCGAAAGATGTCTTGATAGCAGCCTTGGTGCAGCAGAAAATCTGGATGACCCTGCCTTCTTAGACTGAGTCCTCTCAGAGACATTTAAGTAAGGAGTTACAGAGAGACATAACCACAGTGGTAGTTTTCACACTTGATACTCTGAGTGCTAGTTTAATTGGTGGGAAAATATAATCAGCTAAAGTGAAAATCATAAGAATAGATCTATACCTTAGATATTTTATTTAAACATAAAACATAAGTGTACATTCTCTCACTAATCTTTAGATGTATGTAGATAAAGCCAAGAACTTCAAATTTGAGTTCTGCCTCATCTTACATAAACACCTCTAATGGATCATGTACAATATAACTTTCAACTTAAAAAAAAAATAAAGTTCATGTTCCATAATGGAGTTACTGTGATAAAATGAGACAGCACCCTTAAAATAGTGCCTGACACTAGTAAGTACCCAATAAAAGCATTTAATATTTTCATTATATACAGAGAACTTAGTTGACAAAAAATGACATCTATATTAATATAACTTTTAAATAGCCCTATGAAGTAGGCTAGTATTTATTAATATTCCTAATTCCCAGATTAGAATACCTGAGGTACACAGCACATAATGACAAACACCAATAAATGATAGCGTTGAAATTTGAACCTAGTGCTAGAAACATGCAGGCAATTGCCCTTGAAAAGTTAAGTGAAGGAAAAGGAGAACTAGCAAGAGAATAAAGAAGAGCCATCACATCTCCAAGTAAACTCTCCTTCATAACTACCACCACCTATAAGTTGGAAAAAACAAAGCATTAATGATCTGGAAACTGTACTCTTATTCAAACATGTATTAGGTTTGGTCACATATTGATTTGTTGGTTGGTACAGCAACCACTTTAAGCTACTACTCACTGTTGAGAAAAGTTTAAGCGATTTCAAACACCATTTGTTTAGGATACAAAAGATATCCAACAATGTTACTATGTCGCAGTTGCATACTGTTACAGTATGTATTCCATAACCAACACTCTACCTAAAATTTTTGTAACTGACAAAATTATTTTTCAAAATTGACATAAAATTAATTTAGAATAAGTGACCTGGTAACCAAAGAGCAAATTAATGGCCCATGTGCTATTCACTAAGGTATAACCAGAGATAAAGGAACTCAGGTAGTATTTGGGAACTGGAATCAAGAGAGGGATGACCCAAACAAGAGCACATGAACTGATGGAGCCCTGCATAATTGTGCTCACTCTTAACTTTACACACACACACACACACACACACACACACACACACACTTTCTTAACGGGATCTTAAATAAGATAGCTGTAGGGAAGTATATCAAAAGATAGGACTCAAAAGAAGGTTATTTGAAGACTTCACATTCAAGTCTGATCTTGTAAATAAAACTTCTCTTTGTGGCACATGCTCCTTCTAGATCAGCAGGTTGTAGTTACAGAATCGTGTATCAAAACAGCAAAGCAAACCACCTAGCTCATGTTATTTATAATTTTTTTTATGTAGAGATAGACTAAGAAAAAAATCTAAAAATGTAGAATAAACTGGAACATAAATTCACGTTAAATATGGAATCATTCTGTTGACAAAAATAAAAAACACTAGTAATAAAACAGTTGACAAACTGCATTAAGTACTTCCCAAACATCCGTTTTTGTACAGCTGAGGTAAAATTAAGTAGGAGGTGCTAACTCTTTACATTCACTGTCTTTAATCTTCAAAAGAAACCCTATAAGGGAGTGAAACTGTTTGACAAATTTTACAGACGGGAAAATGAAAAACTTGGAGTTTTAAGTGTATTTCCCAAGTCACAACAATAGTAAAAGCAAATCTGTATTTGAAAACAAGTTTGCCTGATTCCAAAGTCTAATCTCTTTCTCCTAAATGATGCTACAAATGAAACTGAAGAAATGATTTGCAAAATAATTGTCAGTAGATGTAAGCATTAAATCTTCCAGAAAAAAATAAACTTACATGTCTACAGCTACTTGCATATCTCAAAAAGTTCCAAGAAAAAAAAAAAAAGGGACAGAGAGAGTAATTTACTGTGAAACAAAGATGTATTAAGACAGCAAGAAACATTTATTTGAATTTCTGCAATGTTAACCATTCGCATATTAAAATTTATAGTTATACTTGTTTAGCACTAATTATTTGAAAAATAAACTTTAATGGCTCTCAAATGCAAAATAACACACCAAAATATGCTTTTAATAATTTAATTTGTTAGGCAAGTTCACAAAGATGAATGTTAACGAAATTATTCCCGTCACCTTTTTTTATATTAGTACAACATTAGAAAAATACAAATACCCACCAATCATATTATCTACCAAGAAGAAATTAATTATATGTGTAATCATACAACAGAATGCTACCATGTCATATAAAATTAGGATGAAAAGTTGTATTTACTGTCATTGAAGGATGGCTTTCAAACACATGGAAGTGAAAAAACAGGTAGAGAGAATATATCATATGAAAATTATTCATGGAGAATTGTGTATTTATATATCTAACCATAAAAAATTATCTAAAAGGATATTTGTCAAAATATTAACATTTGCAAATGATTGCTAATACTTCTATATATTTTCCTGTTGTGTTTGAATTCTTACATTAAGCATTTATCATAATAAAAGTGCATTTTCATTTTGGGAAAAAGAATGAATTAGCACATGGTTTTACATACTATTCATATGAACATGGTGAGTAATAATGTCTTAGAAACCTAATCAATCAGGGTGCCTGGGTTGCTCAGTTAAGCATCTGACTCTTGATTTCGGCTCGGGTCCTGATCTCACAGTATGTGAGTTTGAGCCCCACATCAGGCTCTGCAGTGACGGCGCAGAGCCTGCTTGGATTTTCTCTTTCTCTCAATATAAATAAACATTTAAAAAAACCTAATCAATCCATACAACAGTTTTTTTCCAAAAACCCATTTCTTAGATTTATAACAATAAAAATGGCTAGATCTTACCCCCAAAAAAGTTACAAACACAATTACAAGTTTATTAAAAATTTATAGGTACTAGAACAACATGTGCTTTTCATGTTTCTGACCTGGTCTGGCACAGAAATGCTATGTACAGATGTAATACCTAAAAACATAATTAAGAGAGTCACAAAAAAGTCAAGTAAACCAATTATAAACTCATTTGTAGTGTTAATAATTATTTACATTACATACATGTTTTGTTGCTTTGATTTTGACATGATTTATGACCATTCAGATTCATTCCTTGAAATTCAGAACAGATCTCTTCTGATCATAAATACTTAAACTTTTTTAATAACACATTTCAAAACATACTTCTCTTATTACCTCTTTTCCAGTTATATTGCTCAGAAGCATTTTGTTAGTCTGTAAAGTTATTATATAACTAAATAACTATCATATGTATTAACAATGTATTATTTTCAGATATATCTCCATAACTCTTTTCTACTGCTTAGTTATTATTGCTCCATGTTCTTCTCAGTATGGCACCAGCATAATGGCTCTAAGTTTAGGAACATCAATTGTTTGTCAATGAGAATGATATCTTATACTTTTTTTTTTTTTTTTTAGAGAGCAAGACAGCAAGCGTGAATGGAGGAGAAGGGCAGAGAGAACAAGAATCCCAAGCAGGCTCCATGCTCAACACGGAGCACAGTGCGGGTCTCGATCCCACAGCCCTGGAATCGTGACTGAAGCTGAAATCAAGAATTGGATGCTCAGCCAGCTGAGTCACCTAGGTGGCCCAATATCTTACACTTTTTCATCATGACAAATATTTTAACATTCGACTTAAAAATACAAACTAGTCAAACATAGTATCTTCAATATTGCCTTAGAGCCATCAACTCAGCCACATGGTGCTTTCCTCAGTTGTACTTCCGTGTGTTGGATACTATCATAACACACCAACTTTGTTAGAATAATATTACTTTCATCAGTTTAAACAACACTGTAATAAATAATAACAATAAGCAAATTCCCTTGGTTTGTAACATAAGTAGTGACCTCTTTAAAGTGGAGTCTTTATATAATGGATAGTCAACACAAAGGTATTCAGTGCCTGGTATCAAATCATTTAATAAATTAAGAAACAATGAACATGAGATCAAGTAATTTACACAAAGATTGGGTTCCCAAGCTAGACCTGGAATTTATGAGTAACAGCCTGAGAGTTACAGATACATTTTTTCATATAACATTCATCTTTTCTTAGCGATGCTCTATCACTCCATGATATTTCCTAATTCTCTTTGGACTTGACATCAAAATGGTAGTGAAAAGAAGATGATCAAGAAACACAGTAATTATTAACAGTTTTGTTTATAAATAATTGTGATTCAAAATAATACACAGACTGTATTTTAGGAAAAAATGTAAAAATTCTACACACAAAGAATATAATACATAAAATTTACCCCAGAACAGCAAATATGTGGAGCATATTTTGTTACTCTTAAACACAAACACATTTTAGACTTCACTTAAAGTAAATAAACTAATCACTATTAATATATCTAAATGAGTTTGTATTTTTAAGAATCTGAGTATATGTGACAAACATATAAGCAAAGTATAATCATCTAGGTCTACGTGTTTAATTTTTGGAAATTTTAAATGCACAGTATCTAAATACGATCTTTTAAGCTACAAACTTCAGAGGCTTACTTCAGAGGCTATAGTCATTAAAAGTAATGGATAAAGTTGGTCAGTAATTAAATTGATCGCATCTCCCTGAAGGCCAAAAACCTAATGGATGACAACAGAGCTCAACATTTTCCAGCTGCTAAGGAGTAAAGGCTTTCAACATTTGGATGTATGCAGGCATCTTATTTTCCCAGGATTTCAAAGTCCACATGCAGGCTGCTGTTCAGCTATAATAAATGAGTAATTCAAGTAGGGCATGACTGCTTCTTGTATTAACTTGATAAAGATGTTTCACTCCAAATGCATCAACAGTTGTGTTAAGTCATCCCTTTCACAGGCTGAGACTTACTTATGCTATGCTTTGTTAACAATGAATCCAATAATAATAAAAAAAAAAAGGTTTATTAACGTCTGCATTTGTTTTTCTAAGGCTAAAAATCAAGTTGTACTTAATAATTAACTCCAAGCTAAACCACATAAAAACTAAATACAATCTAATGGTCCCAATACTTATTTTAATTTTAAAACTTTGTCTCAGAAAACAAAAGCAGTACTAACAAGTACACCAAATATTTTTTATTTTACAATCACATTATAAAATAGAAACATTTTATTTTATTTTTTTATTTTTATTTTTTTAACGTTTATTTATTTTTGAGACAGAGAGAGACAGAGCATGAATGGGGGAGGGTCAGAGAGAGGGAGACACAGAATCTGAAACAGGCTCCAGGCTCTGATCTGTCAGCACAGAGCCCGACGCGGGGCTTGAACTCACAGATTGTGAGATCATGACCTGAGCCGAAGTCGGCCGCTTAACCGACTGAGCCACCCAGCCGCCCCTAAAATAGAAACATTTTAAATACAATGTTTTGATTATAGTTACCTGAATATACTAAAATACTTTGGAAAGAAAATTGCTTTACCATAAATATGTACTAAACACTTTCTAACAGTAATTACACATTCTACACTTCTGTAAAAATAGGGACTGGGGCGCCTGGGCGGCTCACTCAGTTAAGCGTCTGACTTCGGCTCAGGTCATGATCTCCTGGGTTGTGAGTTCGAGCCCCACGTCGGGCTTTGTGCTGACAGCTAAGAGCCTGGAGCCTGCTTCGGATTCTGTGCCCCACTCTCTCTCTGTCCCTCCTCTATTCACACACACTCTTTCTCTCAAAAATAAATAAACATTATAATTTTTTTTAATTTTTAAAAAAAGAGGGACTTAAACTAATAATTACCAAACATTTAAAACAAAAGATAGGACAATTAAAATACTTGTAATGCTTAAACAATTTTCAACTCATATGCAGTCTTCTATTATTCCAGACATAAATATCAATCCCTCTTTGAGAACCCTTTGCTAATATGATTAAATCCTTCATTCTTGATTCAAATTAATGCCTCTCCTCTATTTTCAGATAGTACTTTTCACCCAATCAGTTGCAGCATTAGTTGAGCTTGTTTTTAGAATTAGCTGTATGTGTATACAACTTAATAGAGCTCTATTGAATACCTTTTTTTTTTTAATGTTTATTTCTGAAAGAGAGAGAGTGTGCACACAAGTGGGGGAGGAGCAGAGAGGGAGACAGAGAATCCAAAGCAGTCTCCATGATCTGAGCTCTCAGCACAGAGCCCAACAAGGGGCTCAAATCCACAAACTAAGAGATCATGACCTGAGCCAAAGTCAGATAATTAACCAACTGAGAGGAACCCAGGTGCCCCAATGAATACCTTTTTTATCAGTCTCTAACACTGTCGTGCATGCAGCTAGTAGCCATAAACTGAATAATCAATGATTTAGGGTTGGTCCGATATTCTCCATAGTCTTTGCTCTTTCATATAATGGTTAAGAGTATGATTTTTAGAGTCAAACTGCTTAGGGCTCTACTTAAAATGCTTGGAATAATACCTAGCACATAGGAAGAACTAGCAAAATATTAATATTATACCAATTGCCTCTATCACCCTAAATAAAACCTGCTTTTTGTTCCTTCATTCCTCATCTCAGTGAAAGGTGCCCTACTGAGTACCCAGCTCTCTAAAGTAGAATACTGGGTGGTTGCCTACTGTGTGCCCTTTCCCTTAGCCTTCATCTTCAATTAACTATCAACTCCTACTGATTCCAACACATTAAAATCTCAAAAATGTAACTCTCTTCATTGACATTATCCTTTTCTTCATTCCAACATTCTCCTACTTGATCTCCCTGCCTCCTGGCTTTTACCCTCACCCAGCCTGCTCCCTAAGTTGGTTTCTAAAGCATAAATATGACTTTAAAAAGTTGCAATTGCTCCCTTTAGCCCTCAGTCCAAAACCTTTAAAATGGTTTTCAAGGCCTTTCATAACCTAATCGGGCATTAACTCTTATCATGCTCCTGTTCCATTCTAAGCTGCCATTCCAGGGAACTTAGTTGCATTTTCCTGAAACCTAATGCATTATTTCTCCTCTAGCTCATAATTAACTTCTCATCTTGGACATGACTGATTCCAGGAATTTTTTCCCAAGTCTAAGTAAAGGCTTCCTTCAATGTGAATTCACACTACTTTGTTTTATAACAATGTTTAAACTATCTTTTAATTATATGCTTTATCTATAAATCTCCCTCAATGAACTATAAGTTCATTAGTCTTTTTCATCTTCATATCCTAAGGTTCCAGTACAAAGTAAATACATGCAGAATGAGTGAAGACAACTACTTAGTTACCTGAAAAGGGCCATTTAAATGAATATACATAATAAAAAGAACATAGGACAAGAAGACAGTCTGTCTGATCTCTTCCACTCACTACCTATTTGACCCTGGTGATATCTGACCACCTGAAAAATGTTTGCTTTATTCTTTTCTATGGACTAGAAATGATCTTCAAAGTTCCTCTCCCTTAAAATATATGCATTTACACAGGATTAGTAATTATAACAAAATCTTATTTTAAAGTTAACTGGCAATTAATGATTTAATAATATCAAACTGAATTAAGAAAAAAAACCTCCTACCCAGTAAACTCTAGTTTAATGTTGTCTATTTTTCCTCCCTTCTCCATTCAGTGGCTGCCTATCACCCTGTCACAGTTTTAGGCCCATTACTACCTTTCCTCCCCCAAAGAGTATTATTCACCAAGCTGTGCCTGCCTTTCATCAATTATAACTTATTATCTCATAAAATTTCATGCTCACATATTGGAGTGATGAGGGAGCATAAGGCAAGCTGAGGGCAAAGCACAAGGGAGTATACCCCACTCCCCCCCAGGTGGGATAGGTGTGATATTCCTCAGGCATTCCTGGCTGCTCAAGGACACAAGAAAGGACAGAAAACAAATGGTTAAACTGATAAAGTCTCCATCAGTTTACAAATATCTTAGTAAATTATAAGAAAAAGGCAATCTTCTCAATAGCCTAATCTCCAGAAACCAATAGACAGACTCAGTTTCCTGGAACCCCAGTATCACCCTCCCCTCCATGTGATGTCGGGAACAAAGGCAAGAAGGAAATGGCAGGTAAAATTGTATGGAAACCAATTTGACAATAAATTTCATATTTAGATAGACAGATAGATAGATAAAAATTTCCTTATAGCCTGCAGCCCTCTGACCAGTACTTGAGGCAAAGGCAGGGTTAAACATTTCTCTAGGAACCCCCTATAACTTAATGTTAACGTTCTGACAGAGGGAAAAAACAACTTAGCTTGACAAGAGCTAGGCCTTCCATAATCTTTGAGTCTTCAGCAAGAAGTTTGGAAACTTCCCTTTTGACTTTATCTCCCCCAAGTCCATGGTATCTAACCAGTTACCCTTCACAACCCCAGAGCAGCTGTTCATGCCCACAGATCCCATACCTGTACTTTAATAAAATCACCTTTTTGCACCAAAGACATCTTCAAGAATTCTTTCTTAGCCGTCAGCTCCAAACTCCACAAACCCCACCATCACCCCAAAACCTCATCAGGAGCATACTGAAATTCCTGACTTTTCTTTTTCCTGTCACTTCCTATCCAGACTCTCCAAGAAAATGTTCTACTCTCTACTGGAGTCCAGAATTAATCCTAATCATAAATAATAATCATAAGTAACATGTCAAGTGGGAAAAAAAAGAAGAAAACTATAGTTAACCCCTGAACAACAGGTTTGTACTATGCAAATCTATTTACATGTATTTTTTTTTGACAAATACAACCCATAAAAGAATTTTCTTCTCCTTTTGATCTTAGTAACATTTTCTTTTCTCTAGCCTAGTTTATTATAAAAAGTTAATATATGTAACACAAAAATGTATGTTAACCAACTCTCTGTTATCAGTAAGGTTTCCAGTGAAAAGCAGGCTATTAGTAGTTAAGTTTTGGGGGAGTCAAAAGTTATACATGGATTTTCAACTACGTGGGGAATCAGTGCCCCTAACCCCTGTATTATTCAAGGGTCAGCTATACTTCGAAATGAGGGTAAAAACAATAAAAAACAATACTGCTATCAACTTCTGATGTCACAGAAATGTCAGTAAATATCTTTAAATGTCTCTCTAAAAGCACCTTTTTACTGGGTGCTTGAGTGGCTCAGTCGGTTAAGTGTCCAAGTCTTGATTTTGGCTCAGGTAATGATTTCAGGGTTTGTGAGTTCTAGCCCTACATGCAGTTCCGTGCTGACAGTGCAGAGCCTGCTTAGGATTTTCTCTCTCACCCTCTTCCTCTGCCCCTCCCCTCCTTGCTCTCTCTCAAAACAAATAAACTTTCAAAAAAATTTTTAATGAAAATATCTTTTTACAATTCCATTCTCCTATGTCAACTTTTACCTTAAATAGAATAATTTTAAGTATTAAGTTTACTGATTTATTTTTTCAACAAAGTACTATCTAAAGTACTGACTACTAGTTTTCATTAAAAGTTTAGAATATCTCAACTTCATTGTTGAGTTTAACAACAACAACCAAAAAATTCGGGGTGCCTGGGTGGTTCAGTCAGTTAAGTGTCCATCTCTTGATTTCTGCTCAGGTCATGATCTCACAGTCTGTGAGCTGGAGCCCCTTGTCAGGCTCTGCTTAGGATTCTCTCTCTCCCTGACTCTCTGCCCTGCCACTGTTTGTACTCTATGTCTCTCAAAATAAATAAGGAAACATTAAAAAAAAAAAATCTGACTTGGCTTTGGATTTTAACCATGACAATTCTTTGTTCTTATATAAAAATGCATTCAAATATTTTAAAGAGCTAACTTTCAAGTAAATACTTAAATCAAAACTCACTGAAGGTTTGGTTTTGTACTATCCCAGAGAGTTGAGTAATGATAAAATTTCAACTATATTTAAAGAAAAAATATATTTTAATTATAAATAGAAAACAAATTATAGGAAAAATTAAGTGATTTTAAACATTTTAGTCACTAGACTAAAACTATTTAAGGAGAAATGCAAATTATACTGTCTTGAAATCTGGTATTTTATTCAGATATACACTAAAATCCTCAAGGCCTTTTTTTTTTTAATTTATGTATTTATTTATGAGAGAGAGAGAGGGAGAGAGAGAGAGAGAGAAAATGAATGAGCGGGGGAAGGGGCAGAGAGAGGGGGAGACACAGAATTCAAAGCAGGCTCCAGGCTCTGAGCTGTCAACACAGAGCCTGACATAGGACTCGAACTTACCAAGGGTGAGATCATGACCTGAGCTGAAGTCGGATGCTTAAGCGACTGAGCCACCCAGGCGCCCCCACAAAACCTAAAACTAAACTGTAGGGGCGCCTGGGTGGCTCAGCCAGTTGAGCGTCCGATTTCAGCTCAGGTCATGATCTCGCAGTCCGTGAGTTCGAGCCCTGCGTTGGGCCTTGTGCTGACAGCTGGGAGCCTGGAGCCTGCTTCGGATTCTGTGTCTCCCTCTCTCTCTGCCCCTCCCCCGCTCATGTTCTGTCTCTCTCACTCTCAAAAATGGTTAAAAAAGAAAAAAGAAAAACGAACTGTATATGCTGTGGATTTCAGGGCACATAGGTGCTTTCAAATTTAAATTTTATTTAAATATTAAAGTTTATATATAAAAATTAATGTGCAAGAATGCGTACTTTAAGCAAAACAATAATAATGAACAACTCAGTTGTAAATAAGTGCTTTGGAAAATAAGTATTTTAAAATATTTATGTTTGCAAAAGTACATCAACTATCGTAGAAGAATACAAATATGAATGAGAAAGGACTCAGAATCACATCAAGCAGCAAGCATTGACAGTCACAAAATTTAGCAATTTTTCTATGAACATAATACATGAGTGTGTGTGTATGTATGTGTATCGGGGGGAATATTTAAAACTAAATTTATCATATGTAGGTTTATATTTTTATAAGCTTTTAATTATGAATACTTTCTGATATATGCATTTTCTATTGGCTGATTTAAAAAATGTTCTTCTATGGATATACTCTATTTTATAATTTGCCTAGTATTGGACAACAAAGATGACCTATGATTATTATAAATAAGCTGACATGAATACCCTTAAGTTTTAAATATAATTCTTTAAATGGATCTTGGATTAGTCCCTTATAGTCTGGAAATGGATTATGAGAAATGACCACTCTTAAGTTCCTTAATAAATTTTTTTAAATTGATTTCCAGAGAATCTGTACCAATTCACAGTCCTTCCAGACCTTTATGAAAGTATTCATCTCATCAATTTCTCAGTTTTCAGTTTTACAATTTATCAAATACCAATTTCACAGGTTAAAAAGTGTTCCTTTTTAAATATCTATTTCTTTAGTTATTAGTTTCAAGGTTTTCATGTGTTTATCATTTGTGTCTTACTCTTGTCTCCTTTGGACATTTTGCTGTGGTGAATTTCTATTTTTGTTTTTGTTATTTATCTGTAATTGAGCTCTGCACAACTTTGTGTAGTATACTCTTACAAATACTTTCACATTATTTCAGAATTCTATCTGGTCAGTGGAAAAAAATCACAAAAGACATAATTTTTACATTTGAAGAAGGCCTCTTCTAGCTTAGATAACACTACATAGAACACAATTCTCATAAGCAAAATGCAATATAACAAATTAGCAAATAAAACTAAAATGTTATAATCGAGAATGTTACCTCTGTGAAGTTAGGGAACTCCTCCTTCTTATACACACACACACACACACACCCCTATACCTAAAGCAGTACGTGACACAGAGTACATACTCAAATATTTTCTGTATGAATACTTTCCACGGAGAAGCTTTTTAATAAATTAGAACACATTTACTTAAAAATCAGTTTAGAACACTTTATTTACTTAAAAACGAATTGCCTTTTTTTCTAGAAAGTTGTAGGTATTGAGAAAGCACCTGGCTGAAGAGACCTTTATACGACAAGATTTCAAAAGTTAACTCAAGTATAGTCTACAGAATTAGCCCACAATTATTCAACAATCACTACTTTTGAACATGAGGAAACTGTTACTTCATCACTGCCCTCTGCCGGTGGCATTATTTCCCTTTAATTTTCCCTCCATGTATTGAATCTCTGCCTCACAAAATTACTTTTGACCTGCCTCTATATTTAAACCACCCACAGCTAAAAATAGCCTAGCCATCTGGAATTTAGTAAGGCTTGTAGGAAAAAACTTGTGCTTCAATGAAAAGCTTTGCATTGTTTTGAGTACACTCCTCCAGGTTATCTGAGTCTGATTCTATGGAGACTCTGCACATTTCAGTGCCTTTGAGCTTTCTTACAAATCTGTACCTTGTACATAACTGGTAACAACGCAAAATAATTATTGACTATAGATGTAAATAAATTCTTTCAGGTAGAAGTTCAATAGACCGCCCTTCCCACTATGGAAGAAGCTGGTTTTGTGTCCATTTCCAAATTTATTGCAGCATTACTGATCTATAAATGTCTGGGTTTTTTTTTTAATTCTCCTTGATCTGGTTGTAACATGTACCTGGTTCTTTCATTGATAATGATGCTAGTAATCTTTAACATTTGTCTATTTCATATCTATACAAGGGTCATGACTGTACTTTCTTTTCCCCATTATTCTTTAACAGGTTGAAGCTAGACTATATCCACCCCAACCCCTACCACCACCATCCACAGACCAATTTAGCAATAAAATGATGTGGGCCTGTAGATAATAAAGCTATCCCCAAATGGCAAAAAATCATTGCCTTTGAACTATCCTGTATGTACCAAATACGTATCATGTACTTGTCATGATCACTGCCCTTAGGAATGCCAAGTTTCTCATGAGGAAGGAATCCTATAAATAGTTAGGACTGTTTGTCATGTGATATGTATGGTCCAAGTGCTACTTAGAAGGGAGTTCTTGATTGGGAAGAGAGAAAGTAAAGGAGAAGAATAAAGGCTAATATCAGAGGAAGATGGAAAAAAAAAAAAGACTCCCAAAAAAGTACTTAAACTCTCGTACATTAATGGACAGCTGACTTCCATCATTTATCCACAAAACAAAGCAATGGCATAAGGATGATTCCTGTGTATACTGTATTGACTAGAAGAAATGCAAAAGCTATCTGTAGAATCAATCTTGTTCTAGAAGGGGTGAGACAAACAGGGAAGAGTCAGATAGTAAACACTGGTGTGAATTTCACTTCTAAGTGTTTCTTAAGTCAATTCCTACTGGTTTATTAAGGCTTCTATTCTTTTTTGGCCAACATGGCAGCTACCATACAGCCAACTTTAAATCTGGATAGGAAATGCAAAAACAAAAATTCACTTTGAAAACATATCATATTCTAAAATATAAACTGAAATGATAATGTTATCTTTTGATTCATATAAAAATATACAAAACAGGGGCAGTGCCTGGGTGGCTCAGTAGGCTGAGCATCTGACTCTTGATTTCAGCTCAGGTCATGATCTCATAGTTTGTGGGAATGAGTGCAGGCTCAGGGCTGAACTGGAAGCCTACTTGGGATTCTCTCCCTCTCTCTCTCTGCCCTTCCCCTGCTCACACTCGTTCACTCTCTCAAAATAAATGAACTTTAAAATATATATATAAACAAAACATTACACATTTAAACTTTTTTAATGTTTATTTAATTTTGAGAAAGAGACAGAGAGCGTGCACACAGACGAGGGGCAGAGAGAGAGGGAGACACAGAATCTGAAGCAGGCTCCAGGATCTGAGCTGTCAGCACAGAGCATGACGCGAGGCTCGAACTCAAAAGCTGCGAGTCATGACCTGAGCTAAGTCAGATGCTTAACGAACTGAACCACCCAGGCACCCCCAAAACATTACACATTTAATGGTGATATTTGCTTTAAGTCCATTCAATCTGAAACACCTCTTGTACAGCAATTTACTATGAAGCTACTACTTCTTTACTTTGCCACTTTTTTTACTATAGAGGCAGTAAAAAATGCAAAATTTCGACCTTGTGCTGTAAATGAAGGAAACAACTGGTCACTAACAGTCTTAAGAGGTATCTCCCATTGGCTTGCCTCCAGAATCTGGGACCTTTCAAAGAAACAAAGTAATTTCCTGCTGCTATTGAGCCTGTTCCTGTCTCCTAGCATCATGGCATCCAGGAAATATTTCAATCAGGGAGAAGGTTAGATTCTGAGGCACAATAAAGGATTCACTCCCAGCTTCAGAACTGCACACACACAGGTTTACAGCAAAGAAAATTTTTAAGTGAATAGACATCAGTTGGATGTAGACAACAAGGTGGGAAAGAAGACCCAAGAGAAAAAAACCTTAAGTTTTGAAGGAAAACATGATTAAAACAGGGTACTTTCTAGACACAGTAATACTATGAAATATGTATCAGCTCTAATATATATATGTTTTAAATATATTTGGAAATTCCCTTGATTACTATCTGAGACAGAAATTTACATTTCTTCTACCTGAAAACATTGTGTTGTGCTATTACAAGATATCACTTAAACTTTTCAAAAAATAATTATGGTCAAAACGCATTTGGCAAATACTTTAACAAATCTTTCATTGTGTGTGTGTACATGTACGTCTAAATGGGAAAAAAAACCTTCAGTAATTAGTAGGATAAAAAAATTCTCTATGACACAAATGCAACATTCTCAAAAGGCTGTGTCCTGGTAACTATCATAATCCTTTACAAATTGTTTATATTACGATTAAAAATCACTTTGCTCCTATATTCCCACAACTAGTTCGTATGGTAAAGAGATCAGTAAACTTACTTTTATGCGTAACATCTTTAACATTTGCTCCCCTTTCTGTGCTTGTGATTAAATGTAACATTTTGAAATCCCAAAGTTCTGAGAAAAACATAAATCCTTGTCTCACAGCTGCTGTTTGACTCTGGAAACACATGCATTTTCTTTTCAAGCATCTACCATCAAAACTCCCAAAGGGCTTGGACTGGAGAACACCTGCATCTCTTCATTTAGTTCCAATAACAGGGCCTAAACTCCAAAATTACAAAAATAGACGTTCTGTTCAGCTGTAGTTACATTTTGCCCCTAATTCCCGTGAACAAAAATGCTAGGAGCATGAAATCATTCAGGCAAGCTCTGTCATCAAGAGGATAAGATTTTTTGCACCAGAAGCCCAGTGGGAACATGATAGAAAACTGGCAACAATTACAGATAAAGTACATAGTAAAGTCCTTGGGGAGGAGAGAGGAAATGTAATAAGATAGATGGGTATAATTTTTACACATTTATGCCCAAACCACAAATGTGAATTGTCTTTAATTGCTACAATATATAAGCATTCTTACTCATGTGTCCTGTCAAAAATACTAAAAACCTAACTTCAAGGCAATTCACTTAATTCTATATTATAAGGAGAATTTTTTGGAACAAAAAACATTCCCCATAAATTAAATTTTACAATCTAAAGTACTGCCTCCATTTTAGAAACTCCTTAGCAATTCACATTCTAACCAACCAACTTGAATGGTGAAATAAGATTGTGTGTGTTTGCTGGTATGTTTTAATCAAGAAAGGAAACTACCCACCAATTTAACTGAATTTCCAGAGACAATAATTGTAATTGTGACTTTCTTTTCCAATAACAGTGATCAAAAGTTGCTTACATTTGATGGGTAAAATACAAGTTTTAATACAGGACAACCTAGCAAAGTTGAAAACTTTGTGTTTATTTCTCAAACTGATTACACTGGGGAATAGGAACATTGGCTTAAACTATTATATTTAAATGACATTTTAAGACGAACACTTGTTTTTCATTATTTTAAAATAACATCATAATCACGTAATTCTAGTTTTCTAATCTTAGGAAGAAACTTTTTTTTTTTTGCATTTTATATATAAAAGCAAAAACAGCATGTTCATCCTACTTGTACAAATAACTACAGTCAACCAGATACTGTCAAAGGTATCTTCTTTACTAACGGTGGGGCAAAATTAATTATATGAAATTTCACAGAAAAAAAGTGTGAAGTTTTCATGTAAATTCATAAACTAATATAGATACATGAAATATGAAAAACTGTCTTAAAAGTAGTTTGTGTGAAGAATAATTCTTGGTTCCAGTGGCACATAAACTCAAAACAAATAGTAACTAAATAGAAGTTCACTACACCAATCTGGGAATATACTCTTCACTTTGTGCTATGTGGGGGATTGTGTTAAATTTTAAGAGAGACATTTTCAAACAAGTAGTGGAAGTAATCAGTGTGGCAATGAATCTCAACACAAATCATATGGGAAATGACTAAAATAAATTTATTATGTTTAGCCTGGACTATTAAGTTTAAAAAAAAAAAGCTTTTATGGAACATCTACCATATGCAGGAGGAAAAAGAAGGAACAACTGAACTAGTGCTGAAATTTACAGCATTAAGAGGGAAATAGTACCATTAATTGAAATAGTGAATAATGGAGTATGAAATGGGGTGGAGGGATTACATTGAGTTTAGTTTTAAATGTGTTAGGCACCATTAAAATATCCACAGGGAAATGGTCAAGAGATTGTTGAAATTTGGAGTCTGGATCTCAAAAGAAAAGATATAACATATGGTTGGTTGCTAAAAACAGTAGTGTTGATTACAACATACAAGTTTAAAGGAGAGGACCAGTAACAAAATCTCAGGAATGACGAAGGTATTAAGGAAAGAAACATACAGTAGTCCTCCCTTATCCATAGGTTCATTTTCCATAGTTTCAGTCACCCACGATCAACCACAGTCCAGAAGTAGATGATGCTCCTTCTGATATCCTCACAATGTCAACAGTAGCCTGATATCACAATGCCTGTATCATTCACCTCACTTTGTTTCATCCCATAGGCATTTTATCATCTTATATCGTAAGGATGAGTACAGTACAATAAGATTTTCTGAGAATGAGACCATATTCGTAAAATTTGTATTACAGTATATTGCATAATTGCTCTATTTTATTATTACTGTTGTTAATCTATTATGCCTAATTCATGACTTAAACTTTATCATATACCTATGTATAGGTAAACACATAGTATATATAGGATTCAGTATTATCTGCAGTTTCAGGCATCCACTGAGGGTCTTGGAACATATCCTCAGCAGATGAGGAGGGCTACCATATTTGAGGAAAGACACGAAGATGGTTCAACAAGGAGAAACAAGGAGAAACAAGAAACCACACTGCTCTGGTGTCAAGAATTGTGAGCCTAAGATTTAACCCTACCACAGTTATGAATGATGCAGAAGACAAGAGACTCCTGCATCAAGATAAAGGACTTTATTATTCATGGCACAGCAAGCAGCACAACTTTCAACACATTTGCAGCAGTTCCCTCTGCCAAGTTTCACAGAGGTGACACCAAAGATGTATCCAGACTGAAGTCTGCACATGCAGAGCGATGCAGGATAAGAGATGAACTGTGAGTTGAAGAACCAAATCTTTTATAACGCACAGTTAACATACCCTCCCCACTGGCTGCAGAGGGACACTAAATCTATCTTTCCAAGGCTGTTGACTACACAAACATCCTTGAATAGACAGTCCAGAACAAAGGGCAATCAGTGCCACCATTCACAAGATATGCAAAAATCCAAAAGACCTACAGAGACTCATCTCCTAACACCTGGAGGCCAAGAAAGACTAAGGTTTCAACAGAAACGGTATGGTCATAGGGTTAGTTCCAACAACTAAAGAGGATGAATACTTAGAGTGAGACATAAAGTAAAGAAAAATAAGTTTTGTCAGGTATATTTAAGGCTGGTACATTATTTCATGTCATAACACTAAAACTAGACCAAGAAATAGAAGGTACAGTTCAACAGAGGATCTAATAATAATTAGAGCTGCCTAACAAAGAAAGATCTGGTAGATATTCTCTCCAGTGATAGATATGTACATAAATAGAAGAAAAAGGAGGGAGAAACATAGGGAGAGAAAGAGGAAGGCTGTTAATATTTATTAACGGATTAACTACTTATCAAATACGCTCATACACTTGACCATCTGTCATAAATGTTCATTTCTTCATTCATTCACCAAGTGACTTCTCAAAGCATTCCCTATGTCAGGCAATGTTAACTCCTAGAGACAAAATGATAAGCAACTAGTAACTAACTCTGTCCTCATGTAACTCACTGCCAAGTGGTGAAGAAAGATAGCATTCAAACCACCCAACTATGTAAATATATACTGTCATTAAGTGTTATGAAAGAGAAGTACAGTGGACTATAAAAATGAATGTAAGAGAGCTACTTAATTGAATTGGGTGGTGGGGAATGGGGGAAAGGAGTATCAGGGAAGATTTCTTGCAGAAGTAGTAGTTGAGCTATGATCTTAAGACTGAGCTAGAATTAAACAGGTATAAGGTTAAAAGGGTAAGGGTAATTGTGAGGATCCCAAATAAGAAAGACAGCAATATCCAAAAGCACAGTTATTAGTGAGACACTCAAAGAAGGCCAAAAGACCTAGAGCACACAGAGAGAGGGAACCACATAAAAGTCCTAACATTGACTTAGAAATTGAAATGGAAGACTTCTAAGTTCCTTTGATTCTAAATTCATAGAGTACTTTGTAATCATTTTATGTTCTTAAATAGCAGACACCTCAAAACTTATTCTGACATTAATACCAAGATTACCAAGGACTCAAAACTGTTCAAGAAGCAGAACCTGCAGGCACCTGGGTGGCTCAGTCAGTTGGTTAAGCATCCAACTTAGGCTCAGGTCATGATCTCATGGTTCCTGAGATCGAGCCCCACATGGGGCTCTGTGCTGACACCTCAGAACCTGGAGCCTGCTTCAGATCCTGTGTCTCCCTCTCTCTCTGCCCCTCCCTTGCTCACCCTCTGTCTCTCTCCCTCTCTCAAAAATAAACATTAAAAAATTTAAAAATGAAAAAAAAAAAAAACAGAACCTGCTATAAACCACAGGCAAAATACAGCATATGAAGAAGAGCCAGTCTATATTTAAAAGACAGGGGGAAAATGTTTAGAACCCATCTTCTTAAGGTATTTTACATACATCAATATGGTCACCAAGTGTTTCTACCTCTCAAGGAGCCACAGAGCATCTTATTCCTCTACTTGATTCCTAGTATCTATACAAATATAGGAAAATGGAGTGTCATTAACCAGTTTCTGTGAATACTGACAATACAGAATGTGGGCTGACACAATGGACTCCCTCAAAAGCCTTCAGCTACTTCACTGCAATCAGTCAGTCAAGTAGAGACAGCAATGGGGGTGGGGGGGGGCATATGCAAAGGGAGTTGCTGAGGCTTCAAAGACAAAGAAATGCTGTGGCATCATTAAAGTATGCCTCTTTTGACAGCGTTTACTTAGTATGAAATACGGAAGGAGCTTCTCAAAGTGAAGGACCTTTAAGGGCTAAGGTCTGCAGTATTTAGTAATTTGGACCCTAAGGTTAAAAGACAAAATGATAAACAGCTTAGGACAGCGGGAAATGTTAAGTAGTTAGAAGCCCCAGATAAAGTTCACAGTCTGACCTGTTAATCACTTGGACAACTTCTAGGTCTCTACATGCTTCTCTTAAGAAACAAATAACATTTGCTTTGCTGAAAACAAACCTGTTTTATAAACAAATAAAAAAATATATGAAAGTTATTTTTAAATTGTAAAGTAACTATTTTTATAATGAGTTTTACTAATACCATTAGATTTCTTTCAGTCATATTAATACCTAATTCCCATTTCTAAAAAGCTGTCCATTCCCTCAGATTCTGAAATCTAGGGAATTTCAGAATCTCTCTCTCTAGGTGCCTGGCTGGCTCAGTCAGAAAAGCAATAGCACTGATCTTGGGGTTGTAGGTCTGAGCCCCACATTGGGTGTAGACATCACTAAAAAGAATTCTGCCTCTTTATCCTAACCAACCTTCTCTCAAAACTTACTTTCTAAATTTTTTTAGCGTTTTTTAAAATGTTTATTTGAGACAGAGAGAGAGAGAGAGAGCGCGCGAGCGAGCGAGAGAGAGCATGCGCGCATGGGTGGGGGAGAGAGAGGGGGACAGAGGATCTGAAGTGTGAAGAGTGCTCTGCTGACAGCTGAGGGCCCAATGTGGGGCTCGAACTCACGAACTGTGAGATCATGACCTGAGCCAAAGTTGGAAGCTCAACATACTGACTTTTATAATATATCCCAAACATTTGCTGGCCCCTAGTTTTAATCCCCACCTTCAATTTGGGAGCATATGCTAAGGGCAGTTGTCTTCCACACATGATGTTCAAAAGCCACTTAGAATGATCACCAGACACCACCAGAATACACATTTTGTCTCCCATCACCTGGCTGATAATTATGACTCCATTTTCAAATATTTTTCACTCAAATTCTATAAACCTATGGGAAACGTTCATTAACAACCTCACCTGGAAATCTGTGAAACAGCAAGGATTACTGTGCTTCCCTCTAATTATTCAACTAGAAGTATTTAACTACCCAGAATCTTTTTTTAAGAAACACTGTAAAGTATTTTTATAATGAGTTTTACTAACACCATAAGATTTCTTTCAGTCCTTTTTTACCTAATTATGGTATTAATTAATATTAATACCTAATTCTGACTCTGTGTCATTCCCCTTAGGTGCTCCGACCTCAAAAACTAAAAGGTAAATGTAATCATCACTTGTTCATTCATTCATTCATTCATTAAATATCTGTTGACAGCCAACTATATGCAACATATTGTTTTAGCCACTAGAAATACAGTAGTAATCAAAGCAGACAAAAATTCATGCCTAAATAAAGCATAAATTCTAACAGCAGGAAAAAAATCAACAAGAGAAATCAGCAACATATATATTATGGTAAACTATGAAAAGTACTAAGAAAAAGTGAAGAGTACAAAAATAAGATGTGTATGTGCCAGTGTGTACCTGCACCTGTGTTTTTAAGAGAGACAAAATTTGCATACAAGGGCCATGAAAGTACTTGCTAAAAGGGTGACACTTAAGTAAATAAATTTTAAATGAAGAAATAATTTATTAACAATCCTTCAAGACTTTACTGAAGATTTGTCTACTCCTGAGTTATACATACACAGACACATCTCCATCTCCAATTTAAATCTTGTTACAGGAACAAAAGATTAATCAATACTATTTTAAAACTGGCTTTAAAAAATAAGTCTTCTCATTACCATATCATAAATACCATTAATGTGGGTGGCAGTTCCAAGATGGATGACAAATTTAAATTTAAAAATATCCTAACTTAACTATGTAAATAGTTTAAGTAAAAACACATTACACTTTAGGATTAAAACATACCCAAAAAAGTAATTTCAAAGCATCAAATACGTAACCACATTAAAATTTTACACACAAAGCTAAAACATATCACTAAACATAATACTAATGTCAAAGATTAGGCAAAATCTCTTACAGCAAGAAAAAACATAAAACTTTACCCTAAAATATCATAGGTATAATTTTTTAAATCATAGTTCACTTTTAGGTCTAAATAAAAGGTTAGAAATGCAAATACATTTTTGTGACCCTAGAAATGTGTTTAAATTACAAAAAAAAATAATATAAATATTGTCATGAGAAAGATCAGATTATAAGCTTAACTGATCAATTCTAACTGTGTATATGGCAAAACAAAAAACAAGAGGGTCCTCTCCAACTTAAGAATATGTGGTAGATTTAAATAAGCTTAGCCCCTTCTTAGACATCAAAATTCTAACTGAATGGTCCAGTCATTTTAATAACATTTTAATAATGTAATGATTTGAGAACAAAACCTATCAAAAACTACTATATGGATAATTATTTTAAAAAGTTCACCAAGCAGCATATTCAAGGAACATGATTAAATAGGCATTTTAAAAAGCATAATGTTTATTTAACCACCAATCCCTTTTCCCTAAAACAGAAGTAAATGACACAGGCTAAATCTGGCCCACCCCTTGTTAGTGTGAATAAAGTTTTATTGAAATACATTCCTATCCACTCATTTACATTTTGTGTACAGCTATTATTATGCTATAACAACAGAAGTCAATAGCCAAAACAGTGACAATATAGCCCACAAAGCCTAAAATATTATTTGGCTCTTTATTAAAATGTTTATCAGTCCCTGCCTTAAAAGATAGGTCAAATCTTTTATCCATATGCACAGTCTTAGTTGGGGTTGGGCCTCATCCTCACATTTTTCCTTTGGGTTCCATACCAACTTTCACCAGGCTGAAACTTCTTTTTGAGGACTACTGTCTTCAGAAGTATGTGGACAGAGGATTCTCTGACTCACTGCTGAATACTAATTTGCAGTTTCTAATGTGCATGCCACTCAGCTGGAAATGCTACTGTAACAAAATTCATGTTTCAAATATTTTTCATGTCCTTGTGCACTGCTTCTAATATTTGCCTCCATATACTCTGTCTAGTTAGTTAATTACAAATCTTTTCATAGTTTCTCCTTTCAACTCAGGGCAGCAATGCTTAACATTTTCTGTAAGTTGTAATACTTGTTAAATATTAAGACAGTTCTCTTTGGCAGCTATTTGAAACCACTTCCTCACTAGCCATTTAATTTTTAATTGGCACCCCTTACCCTTTTAAGAAATCTGTATATAGCAATTTTATTTCTAAACTTTTTGACCACTTTGGCTTTACTAACCACATACTGACTAACCAAATTCATGGCTGATAATGACCTCTACTTATCTTTTTTTAATCCTAGTCTTCATTGATCCTTCTGGTATCTCCTCTCAATAGAAGAGGCTTTGCTATATTCTGGGCTTGAATAAAATAAAATCAATTCTAGGCAAAATGTTACTAGAAAAAAAATATAACTCTAAGAAATAGTATATTGACCTCAGATTTTTTTTCTTGATTCCACTATCAACATCTCTTTCTTTCTGCAAAACTAGAGATAAGGCCCAAACCCCCAATTTTAATATGGCAAATGATGGGTCACAAAGTGATACTACCTCAAGGAAAAATATTTCCTTTCCAATGTTTTAAATTTTTTACTCTTTTCTACCTATTACATGATATGGTATGTTTTAAAACTCAGTTGGATTTAATAGTTATGAATCCAAGATTGTTACAACGTACAAATGAAATTATTTCTCATATAAAATAAAACCATTGTTTACAAACACATCATTTATCAAAAATGATACAAAAACACTTAAGTTTCAAAGAGCACAACCACAGAGAGTATCCCAATGAACACAAATTGGTTAAAAGAAAAGTCCTTTTTAAAAGCCTTACTGGAAAAGGAAATGCAAAATAAGTAAATAATGATAAATTTGTACTCACCAGAATTATGGCAGTAGTCCATATACTGTGGAACTTGGACTGTGAAGGCTATCAAATCTGGAGCTAAGAGAGATTCTGGCTTTCTACTCTCATTGAGCCATTTGCTACTATGAAGGTCTTTAGTGTCAGAAGGACCCTGAAGCAATGGAATCAACTTCTCTTTTCCACTGTCACCTGAGTAGAAACATTAATGAAAAAATTCTTATATAAAAATATAGGAGTAGGGGTACCTGGGTGGCTCGGTCAATTAAGCATCCAACTCTTGATTTTGGCTCAGGTCATGATCTCAGGGTTCCTGAGTCCAAGCCCCACATCGGGCTCTGACAGCACAGAACCTGCTTGGGATTCTCTCCCGCTCCCTTTGCCCCTCATGCTCACGCGCACACTCTCATGCTCTCTCTCTCTCTCTCTCAAACAAATAAACTTTAAAAAATATATATAGGAGTAGCTTGAGGATGCTTGATCTTAAAATATACTATCATAACATTTCAGTTATATTTGGTCATTTTATCTATACATTTATATTCTAAAAAGTAGGACTAATAAAGTTAAAAGCACTTTTAACTCTACACCAAGAAAGTCTTAATATTTAGCTAGTGAATGGAGAACATTTCAGATAAGACTATAAAAGGAAACAATTTGAACATACTGTATTCTAAATATCCAGCAAAATCTGTACCTCTTTTTAAACTTACCTAGAAATTTAGGTTGCACTAAAAAACTTAAATTACAAGTAGTTTATGGAAAATATGAAATAAAGTATTGGCAGGATGAAGAACATTACAACCTTAAACTGAAAAACAGTTGTGTTATCTGTTTATTATACTAACATTTTAATTTAATTTTAAGTGTCATATATATCTATACTTCCTATCCCCCCCCCAACAGTGTAAGAGTAAACTTTTAATTTTCTCCCTCCTAACCATTCTCCTAACTATGCAGGGGTTTTTTCCTTAAATAAAAATTAATTTATACAAATAAAAAAGTATCATCCTGGCACAATTAAAAAAAATTTTAAGTAAAAATAAAAATTTAAAACCTCTGATTCATAGGAACAATGAGCAAATTCTTGTTTCAGTAACGCTCCTTGTAAAATGCAAGGCCAATTCTCCTATACAGGCAATAAAGTTTTACACGGTCCAGCTGCACATACCTGGGGCTTTGGCACAAATTTTTATTGATCCCATGGTCCCAGAGGCACATTTGACCAATGATGTGCTGCAGTACTTCAATTCAACATTCTGGATTGAGCCCTCAAGAGTTGGCAGGGGATTCTTAGATTTCACACCTAATAAAAGAAAACTGCAAATGTACTAGCCGATTGAATTTAAATAATTTTTATACTCCTTCACCAAGGCATTTAAACTTAATTATACTTTAATTATCTGCCTCAGATGTTCTTACAGTATTTGTGTTAGGTTTCATAGTTTAGCATTTAGGAGGTGAAAGGATGCAATTTTAAAATAAATAGTCTGAACTCTCATAACTATACCTATGTAGGCAGCTTTTGATTAGTCAAACTCAAGAAATACGAGTAAATATTTTAAACAAATATTTGCTTAAAAAACAGAAGAACTTTAAAATATCATATTTGGTTTTAAAATACAGAGTAAGAGACTTATTTGTGAAACAAATTTAACTTATAAATTGAATTTCATCTGGACAGAGACATTTAATTTAAACAGGAAACATTCTGAGTAAACAGGATCCTCAAACTATCTTGGTCAGGTAGAATAAGAGAGACAAACAAGACAGCTGGAAATAGCTCCTGGGTTAAAATACAATAGCTTAAAAGCAAAACTGACATACCATGTCATATAAGAAAAATCAAAGGTATTCTGTATCAATTAACAAAAAAGTAGATATTAACATCTCTACTATGTGCTACTTGCCAAAGGATATTGAAGCACAGAAGAGAATAATTACCATGATATAAATGGTAGGGAAAACTTAATTCAAAAGGGAAAAACTCATTTTGGCCTAACGTCTAGGTGACAATTAAAAAGGCAGAGGAACCTAAAGAACTGACAATATTGCAAATCACTAAAATGATAATAATGACAAACCCTAATCGACTAACATTTACTGAGGACTTACTCTGTGTTATGCGTGTTATCCTATTTAATCCTCACAACAGGCCTATAATAAAAATGTTTATTAACCTCATTTTCAGATTAAGATACATTGGACTGCAGGGGTTAAGTTTTGCTCAAAGTTCCCCACTAGTAAAAAAGGTTAGGTGTTTAATACAATTTGATCCCATCAGAGAAGACTTTACATTCATTTTGCCTATATTCATGAACATCCACCAACATAATTTCCCTTCTTTTCTACATTCCACATTTTGATCACTTATAAACTATCATTCATCTATGAAACTCTTTTAAGCAGAACAATGTATGAACAATTAAGAAAACCATAAATTTTCTGTGATAGATATGTTAAATACAATTCTGAAAACTTTTATCTCAACTTAAGTATGTTCAAGAAGCCCCATAATCTTCCAAGTGTCTTCCTGAGATGTAGCCCAAGAATCTGCAGTTTAACTAGCACACTACAAGATTTGCAAATTACAAAACATCATCTTAAACACCTTCTTACATACAAACCCTCACTTCAGAAGGACCTATTAATTTACTAAGTTCTATGTGGTTGTTATATAAATGTGTATTGATTGGTTGCTATTTTCCAATATTCACCACCTCGGATGATTCCATTTCAAGTGGTACCAATTAGCCCCAGAGCAGGACTCTAAAACGTTGTGTATTGATACAGTCTTCTATAATGTTATTACATTTTTATCAGATTCTCAAAATCTGTAACTCTAAAAGCTAAGGAAGTACCTCAGAAAATTAAATGATGCCAAAGTATTTATATAAACATCGTCTTAGTATTAACAATAGTAACAGTAGTACTAGTTTTCAGAGCACCTAACATTCACGGAACACTAAGTGTCAAACACTATGTCTAGTTTATTATTTTATTTATCATCAAAACAAAACAAAACAAAATCCTGAGGTGACTATTACTCTTCCATCTTATCTATGGGAAAACCAAGACTCAGAGAAATAAGGGTTTTGCCAAGTTTCAAGTCAGAGAGTGACAAGGCCTAAATCACATTTCTCCTTGTAAGAAAGGAGGCTGAGCTACCCTACATATTTAACATCTATTGCAGTTGTGGGAAGTTATTAGTGGATAATTTACCCGGGTCTAATCATTACGGTAGATGAGAGGAATATAAAATGGAATGATATCCTCTTCTAGCCCTCAAGTGCCCACAGTGAGACTTTCATTCTATGCCAATTTTTCAAAACATATAAAGAACCTAGATAATGGTCAGCAGACAAGAGCTACTGAAAGATTCTCTCAAGGGTTGCTGATGGTGTTCAGAATGAAAAGAATTGAATTTATTCCTGGTAGATATAAAAGCAAAAGAATATGAATATGCCAAAATGGCTTTGTTTTTAAATTATTTTATATCACTGTTTCTTGTACAGTTTATAACATTTAGGACTTATCTTAAATCACAAATGGTACAGAAACCCACGGGGGAGGGGAAGGAAAAAAATTTAAAAAAGGGGTTAGAGTGGGAGAGAGCCAAAGCATAAGAGACTCTTAAAAACTGGGAACAAACTGAGGGTTGATGGGGGGTGGGAGGGAGAGGAGGGTAGGTGATGGGCATTGAAGAGGGCATCTTTTGGGATGAGCACTGGGTGTTATATGGAAACCAATTTGACAATAAATTTCATATATTAAAAAAAATCACAAATGGTAGGTCTTTTGTTGTTGTTGTTGTTTCTAATGTTCATGAATTTATTTATTTAAGGAATCTCTATTCCCAACATGGGGCTCAAACTCGCCACCATACATCAAGGGTCACATGCACTTCTAGCTGAGCCAGCCAGGTGTCCTGACAAATGGTAGGTCTCTGTTAATATCTAATGCATACTTATATAGTACTCTTATCGGAAGAAGTTGCCTGGAACCTCTTCTGGTAAGAATCTTATATATTTATTATCTTGTTTTAGACTATCACGAACTTAGTTTACATTTTTATGATCATTACATTTCTTAAATCTTTCAAAGCTTGTTTTAAAAACTACATCATTATGCATAATTTCTCAAGAAAATCTTTTTTATGAAATAATTTGTTTTAAATGCCATAAGTTCAGATTTAAAATAATAAATTACAGTCATCTCTTGATGGGCTTCAACAATGAAGAAAAGCTACTAGAAAAAAATAATCTTGTTAATGAAAACCATGGACTTGGTGATTATGATATGTGAGTATATAGGTACATCCATTGTAACAAAAGTACCACTCTGGTTGGAGGTTCTGATATAGGGAGAGGCTGTTGTGCATGTGTGGGTCAGGACATACATGTGAACTAACTTCCCCTCACTTTTGCCATGAACCTGAAACTGTTCTTTTAAAAAAAAAAAAAAAAGTGTGGGCATTTTTTTTTTTTTAAGTTTATTTATTTAAGTAATCTCTACACCCAACATGGGGCTCGAACTTATGACCCTGATCAAGAGTCGTATGCTCAACTGACTGAGCCAGCCAGGCCCCCATCTAAAATAGAAGTCTTTTTTTTTTTTTTTAAGTAGGCTCCTGCCCACAGGGAACCCAATGTGTGGCTTGAATTCACAGCCCTAAGATAAAGACCTGAGCTGAGATCAAGAGTGCATACAACAGACTGAGCCATCTAGGTGCCCCAGAAAAGTCTTAAAAAATAACCTTGGTTTCTTTCCACTCTACCTTCAAACCAAAATTTGTAAAATGCCCAAACGTAAGCACTAGGAAGGTGGAAAAGAACACAGAGCACATTCATTGTGTCCTACATGAATGATGCTTCCTGAAAGTGTAAAAAGGAATTTTCCCCATGGTGAAACTAAAAGAACAAAAGCTCTGAAACTAAAAAAGCATGGCTTTGGATAGAGGCAACATTAACTAAGTAGCAGAGTAATCACATAGCTAAAGGCGAGCCACTATTTACTATTGCTACATGTGGAGGCCAAAGTTTTGTAGTTACTGTTCAAGGTATTTAAATCAGAAATTACCTGAACTTTACACAGAACTTAATTTAGAGAAGAGCTGACATAAGTCAAGAGGACAATCACAAAGATAATGACAGTATTTAACATTTGAAATATTCCCTTCACAGAGCACTCTCGCATTCGTTTACTCAAATGCTACAGTCATAGTCCACTAGAGGATGAGAAGAGGGAATCCCTAAGACACAGCAAGTGAAATATAATTTTACACTGTATACACTATCAATGAAAGAATCTAAAAATAATACTGAATTTTTATTAGAAGTTAATATAAAATAATGCACTGTTATTTCTTCTCCTTGTAGTACTTTTCTGGAAAATACCAACTTGTAACACATATTCTTAGTCCTGTGGTACACCATTAACACCAATTCTTTTTCCACCAACTTCTTGTCTGCCATAATTCTTCCATCCTCCCTGAGACCTTAACCCTCAGTGCCAACTCTCCAAAGTTCAG
Organism: Neofelis nebulosa; assembly: GCF_028018385.1. Classification (NCBI taxonomy): domain Eukaryota; kingdom Metazoa; phylum Chordata; class Mammalia; order Carnivora; family Felidae; genus Neofelis; species Neofelis nebulosa. Next base: position 45,442,413 of record NC_080795.1, on the reverse strand, counting down.
TAATCAGCTCATGATCACTCTTGTAACTATTAAAAGATAAACTAATGAGAATGACCCACATATCTGTGTGTATACCTAAGTAAAAGTTTAAGGAGTCAAACCCCACATAAGTTTAACTATATTGCCTCTATTAACCACCACTAAAAAACTGTTAAATTTTTTTAGAGCCTTAAACCCACAAATAAATAAAAATGAAAAAACAGTAACTGAATAAGCAAGAGCTTATTCAAAGAGGCAAGAGCTATCATCAAAATTTTGAAAGATGAGTATCTGATGAACAAGTAGCAACAAGATGTGACTTTGTTCCATTACCCATGGCACTTTTTTCTATTCTACTAAGAAACAACTTCATCTGTAGTAACCCCTGAAAAATTAAAAATTAAAGAAACCAGGCAATTCAGAGGGAAGGAATGCAAATGAGGCTAAAAGATGAGCGGCTGAAAGTCCATCTAATAGCCACAGATCCTTTCCCCTAAACAATACAGTCATGCAACTACCCCACACTCATCCTGGCAAGACTAACAGTTCACTATGGAGAGGTTAAACCAAAAGGACTTTGGACTATGGAATATATAACCAAAGAAAAGGGTGCATGTTAAAAAGAGGAAATTGTCTAAAAATCTATATATAGTATATATACTGGATGATGAGATCTTTTTTTCTTTACTCTCTAAGAACTCTGAGTGACAGACTTATAACCTTCAGGAAGGAAATGGAAGGATTTCTCTCAGTGGAAACTGGCCAGTCCAAGAAAAAAGGAGATTATACTAGTAGCTGATTATTCCCCAACAAAAAATAAGTAGCATCCAATCCCCCTACAATGACACCAGCATCAACAAGCTCCAACCTCACATACAGATTTAGTAATTTATTCTAAATATAAAGGATTATCAGATATGTGGAAATCACTATAAGAGGTAGAGATTTTAAAAAACAAATAGAAAGCTGGGGTAAACCAACAAAGCCAAAAACAAAACTCTTAGTAATAATAATAATAATTACCATCCTCAGAGAGAATACAGAAGATACAACAAAAATAAGATGTTTCATTAAAATTTTCAAAGAAAAAAACAGCCCTTAGAAATTAAAAATATGATGTTAATTCTCCTTAAATAGAAAAACTGGAAAAAAAGAGAGTTGGAGAAATTTACAGTATAATAAAACAAAAAATCCCAAGAGATTGAAAATGGGACAGAAATGACAATAAAATGAAAGGATCATCACAAACAAGCAAATATCTAAAAATCAAAAGTTGCAAAAAGACTACTGAACAAAATGGAGAAAATAATCAAAAAAATAATTCTAGATTTGCCCAACCGGTAGAACAAAAGTGTCAACTTACAAAGGTATACCATAAATCCATCACAACAAATGAAAAAGCATACCCAGAGAAGCCCACCACCTGTAGAGAAGTTCCTAAAAGCTCTGAGGTAAAAAAGCAAATGAATAAAAATAGAAACAGATGACATACAAATATACAACATACAATCAGAATGGCATCAAACTTCTCAAGAGCAATAGTAGAAAACAAGGAGACAATAAAGCAATGCTTTTAAAATTCTGTAGAAAATTATTCCCAACCTGCAAGTCTACAGACAGCCAAACTATCAATCACACATGAAAGCAGAAGAAAGATTCATCAGACATACCAGATCTGAAAAACAGCTTACTTTGTCTGCTGGAAAGATAACTATGAAATTGTGCTCCACCAAAAACAGGGAGTAAATCAGGAGAGAATCACATATGTGAGCAAAGAAACAGGGGATCTAACATAAGAGAAAAGAGAATTCCCAGGACAATGATAAAAGGCAACTTCAAGATAGCTCTCTAGATTAGAAACAAATAGAAATTGAAATAAGAAAAAAAGTACTCTAAAAGAATAATGAGTACACCATCAACTGATGAATGGATAAAGAAGATGTGGTTCATAGATACAATGGAATACTACTTGGCAATGAGGAAGAATGAAATCATGCCATTTGCAACAACGTGGATGGAAATGGAATGTATTATGCTGAGTGAAGTCAGTCAGTCAGAGAAAGACAAATATCAGGTGTTTTCACTCATACGTGGATCTTGAGAAACTTAACAGAAGACCAGGGGGAAAGGGAAGGAGAAAAAATAGTTACAAACAGAGAGGGAGAGAGGCAAACCATAACAGACTCTTAAATACAGAGAACAAACTGAGGGTGGATGGGGGGGAGGGGAAAATGGGTGATGGGCATTGAGGAAGGTACTTGTTGGGATGAGCACTGGGTGTTGTATGTAAGTGATGAACCACAGGAATTTACCCCAAAAACCAAGAGCATACTTTACACACAGTTTGTTAGCCAATTTGACAGTAAGTTGTACTAAAAAAAGAAAAAAAGAAAAAATTCCATTTTTATTCATCAAAAAAAAATTAAAACTAAGGTATCTGAACTACTGAGAGAAGACAAGCTTCTGTAAGAGTTTTGGGGAATTAATAATAAATACATAGAACACTAACCAAATTTTAATAGGGCAGTTATTAACTCCAAGAATAAAAGTTGCACACGTAAAAATTATTTACTGGTAGTATACATTACAATTCATCCATATACAGTCATAATATGTTAACAATGAATCTAAATTTAAGCAAAAAATATCTAATAATTGGATTATTTAGGAGAAAAAAAAAAGCCTAAAGAGAGAGACAGTCAGTGAGTGTCAGCCCTAAAAGCTAAAGCCTCTTTGGTAAGAACAATAATGCCACCCCACTACCCCCTACTTACCCTCTCCAAAGATGTCCACATCCTAAGCCCAAGATTTGTGAATACTGTATGTTACCTTACACGGCAAAGGAGAATTAAGGTTGCAGATGGAATTAAGCTTGCTAATCAGCTGATCTGAAATAGTGAAATTATCCATTATCCTGGTGGACACAATATAATCACCAAAGTCCTTAAAAATGAAAGGAAGGGGCAAAAGAGGAGAATCAGAGAAAAACATATAATACCAGAGGCACTGTTACAGTGATGTTGCTGGCTTTGAAGATGAGGGATGAAGGTCACAGACCAATGAATACAGGTGACCTTCAAAAGGTGGAAAAAGGAAACAAATTATGAGAAGCTTGCAATAGGAACACAGCCAAGCTGACACCTTGATTTTAGTATGAGACTTATTTCAGACTTTTTAAAAAAAAATTTTTTTTAACGTTTATTTTTGAGAGAGAGGGACAGCAAGCGAGTAGGAGAGGGGAAGAGAGAGAATTCCAAGCTCCACACTGCCAGCTCAGAGCCCGTCACCGGGCTCAAACCCACAAACCACGAGATCATGACCTGAGCCAAAACCAAGAGCCAACACTTAACCGACTGAGCCATCCAGGCACCCCTCATTTCATACTTTTTAATTTTTTTAGTGTTTATTTATTTTTGAGAGAGAGAGAGAGTGAGTGAGTGAGTGTGCACGAGGGGGATAGGGGCAGAGAGAGAGGGAGACACAGAATGGGAAGCAGGCTCCAGTCTCTGAGCTGTCAGCACAGAGCCTGACACAGGGCTTGAACTCACAAACCATGAAATCATGACCTGAGCTGAAGTAGGACCCTTAACCGACTGAGCCACCCACATGCCCCTCGTTTCAGACTGTTAAACTACAGAACTGTAAAGGAAATAAATTTATGTTGTTTTAAGACACTAAGTTTGTGGTAGTAGAATGTACGTAGGGGCACTTGGGTGGTTTGGGTGGCTCGGTTGAGCATCCAACTCTTGATTTGGGGCTCAGGTCATGATTCCAAGGTTGTGGGATGGAGTCCCACATCAGACTCTATGACAAGAGTAGAGCTTGCTTAAGACTCTCTCTCTTCCTCTCTCCCGCTGCCTCTCTACCCACTACCTCTCGCTCTCAAAAAAAAAAAAAAAAAAAAAAGTTTAGAATTAATGTAGATTATATCTACACATGGAAGGTAAGAAATCTGTGATGTAAGCATTTTATTTAGAAATTTAGAGGTAGGGGCGCCTGGGTGTCTCAGTCGGTTAAGCATCCGATTTCGGCTCAGGACATGATCTTGCATTCTGTGGGTTCAAGCTCCGTGTCAGGCTCTGTGCTGACAGCTCAGAGCCTGGAGCCTGCTTCCGATGCTGTGTCTCCCTCTCTCTCTGTCCTCCCCCTGTTTGTGCTCTGTCTGTCTCTCTCTCTCTCAAAAATAAATGTTTAAAATAAATTAAAAAAAAAAGAAATTTAGAGGTAAATACTTAAGAATAAGTTGAAGAAGACTGCCTCTATAAAAAAGCAGTGAAGATGAAAGGGGCCCATAGGACTGTAATTTTTGTTAGAAGCCATATACAACTCTAATTTAATAAAATAAACCAAAATATCACTCAGGACACTCAAGCAGCCATGACACATGCTAGATACACAAAAATAATAACAGGAGAGTAAACCAATAAAGTCTTCTGAAAGAGGGAAGAGATAAATTCTTTTAAAATACACATTGAAGGGACAGCCATTTTAGCAGAGTTATTAAAAAACATTACACAGGGGCGCCTGGGTGGCTCAGCTGGTTAAGCGTCCAACTCTTGACTTCAGCTCAGGTCATGATCTCATGGCTCCTGAGTTCGAGTCCCACATTGGGCTCTGTGCTTACAGTGTGGAGCCTGCTTGGGATTTTCTCTCTACCCTTCCCCACTTCTCAAAATAAATAAACTTAAAAAATTACATAAAATAAAGTAGGAAAGAGCTTCCAAATAGTTGATTTATAGTGAAAGGTAAGCATTTATCTTTTCAGGGGAAGAATAAAGGAAGAAAGTGAAATGAAAGACTGATCACATGAGAAGATAGGAGAAGTCTGAACAGGAGTGGCCTGGTAGGCAAGGACAAGTAAGATAGAACTAACCAGCTTTCTTGGTACATCTAAGACTCAGTAGGTGATAAAGACTGCAAATGGCTCCCAGTTATAAGCAAATAGGAGAGAGCAAACTTTAAAAGATAGCGATTATTGGGGCGCCTGGGTGGCTCAGTCGGTTAAGCGTCCGACTTCGGCTCAGGTCACGATCTCGCGGTATGTGAGTTCGAGTCCCGCATCGGGTTCTGTACTGACTGCTCAGAGCCTGGAGCCTGTTTCAGATTCTGTGTCTCCCTCTCTCTCTGGCCCTCCCCCGTTCATGCTCTGTCTCTCTCTGTCTCAGAAATGAATAAATGTTAAAAAAAAAAAAAAAGCGATTATTTTGTTATTGTTGTTGAGGATGATGATTTTGTTGCTTCTACATGGAAAAGCAAATAAAGTGACAATCCAGAGCTGGGTGAAGCCAAATTATCTGTGTAAAAGTCATTTAATATTTTCAACAGAATATAAAATAAAACCACTGAACCACACCCAATTAAATAGCAAGAAATAAAAAATAATCTCATAAGTGTAGTGCCCAGTGATAATCAGGTGACAGAAGTGAACTTTAAATATTAACAAGGAACAAGTCACGAAGTCCTCCACAGCAAAAACTTTTCATTGTTCCATCCTCACTTGCATCTCAGCAATCCCTCCCTGTCCACATTGCTATAAATACCAGCAAAAAAGAAAATCAACAAGCATTTATGAACCAACATGTATCTACACATCAGCTTCTCTTTTTTTTTTTAACATCAACAATGGCAATATACATTTGACAAGACTCAGTTTCATACTGAAAGGATGAAAGAGACGCCTTAATTTAAAACAAACTTTCGTCACTAAGTTTATGACTTAATTCTTAACATAAAGATTAACAAAATTAAATTTTATTCTAGCTTTAAAACTAGGAACCAGAGTCTCACTCCTACACATCGTTGTCATACTAAATGCATACATTCTTGGAAAACTAATCTGCGTTATTAAGAATTAACCTGCTCCTCCTCCTCTTCAAGCTTACATACTTAACGTTGATTGTCCTATTGTGTCATAACTGCAGGTGTGGGAATATGGACATTTCTGTGTATGAAAAACTAGAAGAAAAAACCTTGTTATTTGAAAGGGGGTGGAACCCAAGTACTGAAGAACTTCCAACTTCTGAATATAGTCTGACAAGAAGATTCAGTAACTCATTTTGATTGGAAAGAGGGTCACTAAATTGTATGGGCCTAGTAGAACAGAATTTCAGATAGCACAGTGCCTCAAATAGAATAGTTGTTCAAAAACAAGTAATTTACTTTATCCTTGACATCTTCATTACCAAATAAAGGAAACTAAAATATTAACATTAACGTTGGCAGATAATGTCGTTAATTTCTTCTCCCTTGGGTTGCTTTTAAATATTTGTCTTTAGCACAGTGGGATTTCACGACAATGTATCCACCTAAAGATTTATTTTTCCTGTTCAGGAGTTCTGACTCTTAAAACTGAAGATTCACATCTTATATCAATTTTGGGGGTTAAAAACTCTAAATATTCGCCTCTCTCCTAGTCTCTCTTCCAGAGGATCTTATTAGATATATATAGAATCACCTCATGCTAGTGTCTGGATTTATTTACCTGTATCTCACATTTTCATCTCTCTTCTCAGTGCTACACTCTGCATAATTTCTTTGTATCCACCTTCAAGTTCATTAATAGTGTCTTCGGCTGTTTCTAATCTATTTATTCCATTCAGTGACTTCTAACTACAAAGATTATATTTTTGTTTTTGAAATTCTTTAGTTTTTATGGACTACATCTGTGCTTCTTTCATATTTTCAAATTCATCTTGTGCTTCTATAATAATTTTAAATATTGCCATTTTATACTGTCTCTAACAATTACATTGTCTGAAAATTCTAGGAATCTAAATTGGTCATCAGAGATCTCTGCTAAATCTTGCTCTTGATGGATTATTTTCTGGATTCTTAGTATACATTTCACAAGGCTTTCTTCTTCAAATACATTGCCGTAATTGAAGGTGTATGCCAGAGCAAATATCTGCTCACTACTAGATATCCAGAGATATAAACACTCCAACCAGGAGCACATTTTAAGTTAACTTACTGTCTTGATGGTTGGTTCCTAGACTAGGCAAGGAACTAAAATCTGAGTGATGACAGGACTATGGTTACAAATTCTCAGGGGAAGCACCCTGCCTCTTCCCCATCAAGGCCAAAACAAAGAAATTTCTTTGTTAAATCAAGAGTAGGGCATAGTTTTGAAAGAGTCTACCTTTCTACTCAGAAGTTACAACCTTAGGGAAATACAACGTCACTTCCCAATTCTTCCCTTCTTGTCTTCACCCCCTTTCAGGCTAACTAGTATGTCATGCTGCCAAGCACAGAAGTCATGTCATGATATACTACGTGTTTCCAAAGTAAATAAATGTAGCTTAAAAAGGCATTTTTTCCATAAGATGTCATTCACGACAGAGGAGGAAGCAACAATTACCTTTTAGGTTAAACAGAGGGTATACAGAAATACCAAACACATTAGGAGCCCTGAAATTAACTATATTGTTTCAGTTTCCTTATCTGTAAAGTGGGTATAAATCTATAAAGTGGGGATAAAGCAATGTTACAGAATAATCATAAGCAATGAAATGATAAATGGACAGTGGATAACGCAGCATTAGGCATATAAGCATTCAATAATTATTAGCTAGCATATTTTCATAACTATTACACACAACACTAGCTTGGACTGCAGAATTTCAGCTTACATACATTAGGGAATAATAAGGGAGTTTACTGAAAGATACACTAATTACTAAACCTTTATTCTAGTGTAAATTGTGCCATCAAATAGCTCTGTAATTTGATTTAAAACCTCTGTGGCTTAGTTTCTTCATTACAAAAAAGTGAGTGGCTGGATTTGACTCTAAGATTTTTTTTTTTTTTTAAGCTCTAAAAGCCAGTGATTACCTCCACTGGAAGGAGATTAAACACTACATGATGGGATATAGAAAAGTGTCCTCTGAAGAAAGCAATATTCTCATATGCGGTCACTATTTTTTTTCAAAAGGTAAAGAAAACTTTAACTAAATGAAGCAGTTACCATATTTTTGTACATGTAGTAGAAAAAATACAGACAAGATAAAGTCAGCTAATGACATTAGGGAAAGATGAAAAAAATGTGAAGGAATAACTATAAATATGTTTCAAACTGATACTGCAAGGATGAATCCAGCAACCTTTTATATTTCCCCTAGCTTCTAGAACTAAAATACCTGGTGAAGAAGGCTAATTATTTCTTTGTGATACAAGTAACAAAGTGATGCATTAGAGTGGTTTTTCTATATGTAAAAGTCTTGATTGAAATAATAATGCCCAATTGCTACTTATGACCATTTAGTATTATACATATATAGGAACTTTAGAAAAATAACACTTAGGAGCCTGCTTCTAAGATGAGGTAATTTTATGACACATATGGGAAGAAACTATATGATATTAAATTCTCAGTAATAACCACTGGTAGAACTATCCAAAGCAAGACTACTATGCAAAAGTCATATCATAATATACTCCATATTCTGACAGTAAAAGTGAGGAAGAAGGAAAAGGAGCTATCACTCTTGGTCACTAAATTAAGAAAAAACCAAAGCAACTATGCAGCCATTAAAGCAAAAATGAAATGAGATCATTTCATTCATTCATTTTCATTCATCAAAAATATCATGCAGAAGGGGCACTTGGATGGCTCAGTTAGTTAAGTGGCCAACTCTTGATTTCCACTCAGGTCATGATCTCATGGCTTGTGAGATCCAGCGCAGGGGTGGGGAGGGAGACAAGCTAAGCATGGAGCCTGCTTGGAATTCATTCTCTCACCATCCCTCCCTCCCTCTCTCTCTCTCTCTCTCTCTCTCTCTGCCCCTCTCCCTGGCTCAGGCGCTCTTTCTCTCAAATAGATAGGTAGGTCAGGTGGTCGATCGATCAATCAATCAATAGATAAAACCACATAAGAAGCCCAGAGTCCACTTGAAAATACTTTATTATAAATACAAGAGGGAAATTGTGGCAAGAATTTTTTTAAACATGCATGAGGATGTTAAATGGCTGGCAAAGTAAAAGAGGTCATAATAAAGAGCAAAACTTTTTTAAATTAATTGTGTGTGTGTGTGTGTGTGTGTGTGTGTGTGTGTGTGTGTAAAAGGATTTGGGAAAGGGCACAGCAGAATAAAATTTAATACAGCATTCACTCACTCTGTGAAGGATAAGATCATTCTTCTCTCCTTAGTTTAATTCATATTCCGCCATAAGGCACTCTCAATTCTACCACAAGGTAAAACTGCTAAGCTAATTACCTCACCACTATGAAACTTTGACCCTGACAAGCTATTCTTTTACTGTAAGGAGTGACTGCATGCAGCCAAGATCCAGTCTTGCTACTTCAATCACTGACCTCCAATCCTTGATAAAATCAAAGGTCTACTGCATCCAACTCCAGAGCATCTCTCACTGTAAAAGGTGGTCATCCTGGCTTAAGAATGCAAGTTTTCTCTGCACCTAAGCATGATCACCTACTTATGGTCTCTCATGCACACACTAATTTTGACTTACATATCTCATTCATTCATTTACTTAACTCATTAAGTTTTCACTATGGACTACTATACACCAACCACAGTCTGGAGTTACAAGGGCAGACGAGACCATTTTAGAATCTTGTCTCGTGAAATCCACAATCTAGTGAGAAAAGTATTATTGGTCATTAACCAGTAACTACACAAGTATGTACCTACTTCATATTGTACAAATGCCAAAAATGGAAATGCCAAAAAAAGAGCTACCCAAAGTTTCACACTTCTGGAATGCCGTCTCTGCCTGGATACAATGTCACAACAAGGATAGCCAACAGATGGATGGTGTGGACACCGTTCATTCAAAAGGCACATACCTCCAAGTATCATTTTCATAAAGATATTAACAATAATAAGTAAGATCACTCACTCCTTAACTACAGGTGTACTTTTTTTCTACTACACTTTATTGTGTTTCACAGACAATGTGTTTTTTATAAATTTAATGTTTATGGCAATCCTGTGTCAAGCAAGTCTATCAGTGCCACTTTTCCAACAACCTTTGCTCACTTCATGTCTCTGTCACATTTTGGTAATTCTCACAATATTTAAAACGCTTTCATTATTATCATATTTGTTATGGTGATCTCTGACCAGGGTTCTTTGATGTTACCAGTGTAATGTTGTGGAGGACCAAGAACCATACCCATATCAGACAGTTAATACATGTTGTGTGCATTCCAACTATTCCACCAACCAGCCATTCCCCATCTCTCCCCTCTCTTCTTGGGCCTCCCTGATCCTTGAGACACAACAATCTTGAAATTAGGCCAATTAATAACCTACAATGTCCTCTAGGTGTTCAAGTGAGTCACATGTCTCTCACTTTAAATCAAAAGTTAGAAGTGATTAAGCTTAGCAAGGAAGGCATGTCAAAAGCCAAAGATAGGCCAAAAGCTAAGCCTCTTGTGCCAAACAATTAGCCAAGTTGTGAATGCAAAGGAAATGTTCTTGAAGGAAATAAAAAGTGCTACCCCAGTGAACACACAAATGATACAACCTTACTGCTGATATGGTTTACATAGAAGACCAAAGCAGCCACAGCGTTCCCGTAAGCGAAAGCCTAATCCAGAGCAAGGCACGAACTCTCTTCAATTCTTTGAAGGCAAGGGAAGTGAGGAAGCTGCAGAAGAAAAGTCTGAAGCTCGCAGAGGTTGCTTCATGAGGTTTAAGGAAAGAAGCAATCTCCATAACAGAAGTGCCAGGTCAAGCAGGAAGTGCTGCTGTAGAAACTGCATCAAATTATACAGAAGATCCAGCTAAATAGTTAATGAAGGTAGCTCCCCTAAACAATGTAAACAAAACAGCCTTTATTGGAAGAAGATGCCATGTGGGGATTTGATAGCTGTAACAGAGAAGTGAATGCTTGGCTTTAACCCTTCAAAGGACAGGCTGTTTTGTTAGCAGCTAATGCAACTGGTGACTTTAAATTGAAGTCAATGTTCACTTATCATTCTGAAAATTCTAAGGCCCTTAAGAATTATGATAAATCTAGTTAGCCTGTGCTCTAGTAAATGAATAGTAAAGCCTAGATGACAGCCTATCTGTTTACAACATGGTTTACTGAATATTTTAAGCCCACTGTTGAGACCTACTACTCAAGAAAATAAATTATTTCAAAACACTGCTGCTCAATGACAATGTACAAAGTTACCCAAGAGCTCTGATGGAGATGCACAACAAGATTGTTTTTTTCAAACCAGGTAACACAACACCAGTTCTGCAACCATGGATCAATGAATCATTTCAACTTTCAAGTCTTATTATTTAAGAAATACTTTTCATAAGGCTACAGCTGCCACAGAGTATGATTCCCCTGATGGATCTGGGTAAAATAAATAGAAAACCCTCTAGAAAAATTCACTCTTCTAATAAATAAAAACATTTAAAAATATTTTTTCAAAAAAAGGAAGATTCTCTATTCTAGATACCATTAAGCATCTCATCATCATTCATGGGAGGGGTCAAAATATCAACTTTAACAAGAGTTTGAAAGAAGTTGATTCCAACCCTCATGGTTGACGTTGAGAAGTTCAAGACTTCAGGGAGGAAGTAATGGCAGGTATGGTAGAAATAGCAAGAAGAACTAGAAGTGGAGTCTAAAGATGTGACTGAATTGCTGCAATCTCATGATACAACTTTAATGGATGAGGAGTTGCTTCTTATGGATGAGGCAAAAAAGTGGATTCTTAAGATGGAGTATAGTCCTGGTGAAGATGTAAAGATTGTTGAAATGACAACAAAGGCATTAGAATATTACATAAACATTGATAAAGCAGCAACAATTTGAAAATAGTGACTCCAATTTTGAAAGAAGTTCTACTATGGGTAAAATGCTATCAAAGAGCATCACGTGCTACAGAAAAATTGTTCATGAAAGGAAGAATCAATAGATGTGGCAAACTTCACTGTTGTCTTATTTAGGAAATTGCCATAGCCACCCCAACCTTCAGCAACCACTACCCCGATCAGTTAGCACCCACCAACATTGAGGCAAGTCTCTTCACCAGCAAAAAGATTACTAACTCACTGAAAGCTCAGATAATGGTCACCATTTTTTATCAATAAAGTACTCTTTAAGGTGTGTGTATATATATATATATATATATACACACATATACATATATACACACACACACACACACACACACATATATACAAAAAATAATGCTATTGCCTACTTAATAGACTACAACATATTGTAAACATAACTTTTACATGCACTGGGAAACCAAAAAATTCACTTACTCGCTTTGTTTTGATGGTCTGGACTGAACCTGCAATTTCTCTGAGGTGTGTCTATACACAAAACGTGTGGGAAAATTTACTGTTATAAATGAAAGTCAAGATGGCCCTATTTGACAGTTTAACATGTTTCTATTTTGATTGCATAAATATTCACAGGGAGAAGCCAAAGACTTAACACAAACTTTTAAAAGTTCTTTGATAAATACACTAAAAGCTTAATGAATCACTCAAAAAAGCACTTACATATTTGAATGAATAAATGAATCCTTGAATCAGTGAATGATAAAGAATATGAAAGCAAATACATGTAGGAGTAAATACAAATAATAAGTTACATGACAAAAGATCAATTTTGCTATAACTAAAGAAAAGTGAATTAAGCAAAAGTGAAGCATCATTTGTACCTGCAGTCTACAATATTTAATGTTGTTGAGGTTTTAGTAAAATAATCATTACCCTTCATTACCAATTGTTTAGGTATTCATGAAAAATGAATGTATGCAATAATACTATATGTTTTTAAGTTTATAACCCATTACCAAATTACTCAATCCTAGGAATTTATCCCAAAGAAATAACTAAAAAGAAAGGAGAAATGCTTATAGCAATATTAATTACATCAGCAAAAACCAAAAAATACTTAGATGCAACAGAAGAGAATTGTTAGGTACATTATGAAATGTCATTACCTCATTATTATAAAAAACCTATGTTATTTGATGTTTATGTAAAAGTATATTAAAAGTACTTGTTAAATCAAACAATAGAACATAAAATGATACATGCAGCACAGTTACAACTATGTGATAACCACAGATGCAATGATATTAGGAATTACACAGAAATTGTCATAAATGTAGAAAAATCAAATTTTATAAAACATATTCATATATTATCTAAAATTTACTTACTATGTTTGGAAACTTAAATAAAGTTCCAGACTAAAGACAAATAATGCTCTGTAATCACTGTAGATAAAATCAAGAGGCTACAACAAAAATACTCTACTAATTTGGTATATATATCCAAACCTGTAAGGGAAATCAAAGAGAACAGAGTACAATGTATACATTTACATGTATCAATAAGACTTTCCAATAAATAAACCAAATACACAAATAAAATGATGGAAGATGTCTGGACTCTAAAAATAGGTTTAAAAGATACGTGCAAGGAGAGGAAGAATAGAAACAATAACGCAATCTACATATAAACTGAGTTCAAAATTATTCATCAATCAGTGCCAGCCACATCCCTAGAGAACAAATGTTTTTTACTACAGCCAAATTCAGAGTAAAATATCATGTCAGGTGTCTTGGGTACGGTTAAGCCAAAAAACAAAACAAAAACAGAAACAAAAACAAAACAAAACAACAAAAAAAGCATCAACAACATCAGACTACTCAAGGTCACATTCACTATTCTTTTTTAAGTTCCTTTATTTATTTTGAGAGAAACAGAGACAGCATGAGTAGAGGAAGGGGGAGGGGGAGGGAAGAGAGAGAGAAGAGAGAAAGAATATGAATCCCAAGCAGGCTCCACCTTCAGCACAGAGCCCAATGCAGGGCTCAAACTCACGAAACCTTGAGGTCATGACCTGACCCGAAACCAAGAGTCAGATGCTTAAGGAACTGAGCCACCAGGCGCCCCACATTCATTCTTATTCTAACAAAAAAGTAACAATTAAGATTTAAGATACTTCTAAATTTGTTATAGAAATAAACAAGTTGCACTTCCAGGAAGACAGTGTAGACTTTTTTCACGTTAATTAGAACAAAAAAAAAAAAAAACAATATTATGTATAGAAGGAAAAAAAAAAAAGACTGAATGGCACAAAGAAAATGGCAGACTAGTTAGGGGCAACTCAGGACCCAAAAAAAGAGACAGTGGTGAGGTGTACAGGTTATGTTTTTGCCTAATATATCCCAGACTTGAGGGTGAAGAACCTAGCAACACAGAAATGCCAATAGAGACAAAAAACCTTCCAACAAAAGCCAGTTTTCCCTAGCCAAAGAATTGAAAGGGAGATCCCAGAATGACAGAAAATTTTTAGACAACAAATGTTCTACTCCAGCCAAACACCACAGCAAAAAACTTTAATCCCACAACCACCAACAGCAGGAAAGGTCAATGAGAAGCCTAGACCTTCAACATGTTCTAAAACAAGGAACCCCCAAACCCTCACTGGGTAGCATACAAAAAGCTTAACAGATAACCTGGACTTCCAATTCAGCCTGGCAATAAGGAGGCCCCCTTAACCTTCCAGCTGGGCAGATGTCAAGGAGGCCTAGTGGACAGTCAGAGGACTTTCACCAACCTTTAGCAATAATGAGCCATACCACCACCACCACCACCACCACCACCACCACCACCACCACCACCACCACGGTGTCAGCAGAGACCTCACAGATAACAGTAATGAGGCAACCCAACTATTCCAAGACTGAAAGGTACCAGTGGAGTTCTAAATGAGAGCCAAAATTCCCACCTTGGGCCAGAAGTTACAAGAACCGCCTACCCCCTTGGATAGCAATGGAAGCCAAGTGGAATACCTGGACTTCCACACCCACACAGCACTAATAAGGGCATATGTCCCTTTCCACTGCTGGAGAATTATCAGATGAAGTCAGATAAAATGTAAGTTTAAATAAAATCCAGAGTCTCAGAAACCAATATCCAAAATATCCAGGTTTCAATCAAAAATAACTTATACTGGGGTGCCTGGCTGGCTCAATGCGAAGAGCATGTAACTCTTGATCTCGGGGTCATGAGTTTGAGCCCCATGATGAGTGTAGAGGTGACTAAAAAAAATAAATAAAACTTTTAAAAAAAGAAAAGAACTTAAACCAAAAACCAAGATCCCAAATGAAAAAAGACAATTAATAGAGGCCACTGAGATCACAGAAATGTTAGATCTGACAAAAACTTTTAAGCAGTCATCTTAACAATGTTTCCCTAAGCAATTGTAAGTATACTTGAAATAAATGAAAATCGAAAGATTTAACAAAGAAATAGAAAACTATAGTAAGAGGAGAAGAGAAGAGAAGAGAAGAGAAAGAAAATGACATAAAAAAGGAAACAAATAGATATTTTAGAAATGGAAAATATAATAACAGAATAAGGAATTTAGTGGATGAGTTCAATACCAAAATGAAAAAGACAAAGGAAAAAAATCACTAAATTGGAAGACAGAATAACAGAAATTACCTCATCTGAACTACAGAGACAATAGAAAAAATAGATGAACAAAATCTCAGGGACCTGTGGGACCATCACACAAAATCTAACAATCATGTCATCAGATTATCCTCCTCCCAGAGGAGACAAGGAAGGTAGAGGTGAAAAATCACTTGAAGAAGTAATGGCTAAAAACTGTCCAAATCTGGCAAAAGACATAAACCTGAAATTAAAAAGCTAAGCTAACCCCAGAGTAATCAAAGAAATAAAAATACACTGTAAACTACTGAAAACTAAAAACAGAGGAAAAAAAAAACTTTAAGGAGTAAAAAAGAAATGATACCCATAGAGAAGCAATTCAAATGACAGCAGCTTGTTGATTTCATTAGAAACCATAAGGGTACATAGGAAGTGGCATATTTTCAACTTCTGAAAATATCCTTCAGGACTGAAGGGGAAAGTCAGACATTTTCAACTGAAGGAAAACTAAGAAATTTTGTAATATTTTGTTAAGTATTTAACTTAATAGAATTTTTAGGTTTAGAACTTTTAGTCTGAAAGAAATGATATTTTCAGTAGCAGATCTACCCTAAAAGAATGCAAAAAGTAAGTTCTCCAAACAGGAAGAATAAAATAAGGAACTTTGGAATACTAGGAAAAATGAAAACTACAATAAGCAAAAACAGGGTAAATTTAAGACTTTCCTTCTTTTCTTAAGTTTTCTAAACCCTGTTTCATGGTGAAGCAAAAATGTTTGATGCGGTTCTCAATATACACAGAGGAAATATTTAAGACAATTATACTATAAATAGAGGAGGGTAAAGAAACATAAAGGTGAGTATGGTTTCTATGCATCACTTGAACTGAAAAACAGATGATACCATTAGACTGTAATAAGTTAGCTATATTAAATGTATACCTAAAACAATCACTAATAAAAGCTTCCCAACAAGATAGACTCAAAATAGCTACATGTAAATGAGAACTAAATAAAGTTTAAGTAGCCAACAAGGCAAAAAAAGAAAAATTAAAAACAGATCCAACAGAAAGCATAAACCAACTAGTGTTAGCCTTGAGGCCTAACCTACCAATAGTTAGACTAAATGTAAATGGTCCTGGGGTGCCTGGGTGGCTCTGTTAGTTGAACATCCAACTCTTGATTTCGGCTCATATCATGACCCTGGGGTCATGGGATGAGTCCTGTGTTGGGCTCCATGCTAAAAAGCGTGGAGCCTACTTGAGATATTCATTCTCTCTCTCTCTCCCTCCCTCCCTCCCCGCCACTCACATGCACACATGTATGTACACTCTCTAAAAAATAAAATATAAATAGTCCTAATCTAGCAATTAAAAGACAAGATTGGCAGACTAGATTAAAAATACAATCCAACTATACACTGTCTAAAAGAAACTTACTTCAAATACAATAATGTGGGAGAGCTGTAAAAGTAATAGTGCATAAAAAGGTAGATTACACAAATATTAGTCAAAAGAAAGTGAAACATAGTAAGATCCCACTTCACACCAACTAGTATGGCTATAAAAAAAAGAGACAATAACATGTGTGATAAAGATTGGAACTCTCATATATTGCTGGTGGGCATGCAAAATGGGGCAGCTGCTGTGTAAAACAATCTGGTAATTCATCAAAAAGTTAAACATAAAATACCATATCACCAAGCAATTCCTCTCTTACTCAGTAAGCATACAAGAGAAGTGGAAACATACATCCACACAAAAGCTTGTACAAGGATGTTCTAACAGCATTGTTGTTAACAGTCAAAAAGTGGAAACTCAAATGTCCACCAACCAATGAATGGATATACAAAATGTGGAGTACCAATATTATGAAGAATTATTCAGCCATAAAAAGAAATGAATTACCAATATGCAATATTACAACATAGATGACCCTTGAAAACATGCTAATTGAAATAAGTCAGATAGAAAAGGTCATGTAAGCATGACTCTACTTATAGGAAATATTGAGAAGAGTAAATCCAGAGACACAGTAGATTACTAGTTGCCAGGATGGAGGGCAGTGGTAATGAGAAGTGACTATCAATGGATATGGAGTTTCTTTTTGAGTGATAAAATATATTATAAAATTAGACACTGGTGATGGTTGCACAACATTACAAATATAATAAAAACACCTGAATTGCACACCTTAAAATGGTTAAATAGTGTAGGTTATTTGAATTTAATCTCAATTTTTTTTTAAAAAGCAGGAATGGTTTTATTAATGTCAGATAAAGGAGACACAAGAGACATAACAAACAAAAATTACCAGAGTAGATACTCCAAAAAGACACAGCAATCCTAAATGTATATGAAACCAATGACACAGCTACAAAATCTATAGCTTATAGGTGATGAAAAACTGTACACAATAGCAACAAAGACACAGAGGATGTCAAAAACATTTTCAGTCAAGAAGCCTTTCCTGATATTATAGAACAGAATATACATTATTTTCAATACCCAAAGAATGTATAACAAATGGATTATATCATTGTGAGCATAAATGAATCTCAACAAATTTACAAGAATTGAAAACAGAGTTTGTTCACCAGCCATAATAAATTCAAGATAGAAATCAGTAAGAAAAAGATAATAGGAAAATCTCCAGATACTTGGAAATTAAACAGATCCGGATATTCCACAAGTCAAAGAGGAATACTTGGGGGGGGGGGGGGGGGAGAAACAACATATAATGAACTGAATGAAAATACAACATAACAAAATTTGTGGTGCACAACTAATGCAGTACAGGGAGGGAATTTCATAGCACTAAATGGATACATTATTAGAAAAGTAAAAGTCTCAAGTTAATATCCTAGGCTCTTGCCTCAAAAACTTAGAAAAAGAAGAAAATAAACCCAAAGCAGTCAGAGGTAGGATATAGTAAGGACAGCAGAAATCAATGAAACTTATTTACACTGGCTTTTTAAAAAAGTCAATAGAAGTGACAAATATCTAGCAATACTAACAAAGAAAACAAAAACAGATAAGTCCTAGATAGTCAATTATCAGGAATGAAACTGGTTATCACTATCAACTCTGCAGACATCAAAAAATTAATAAGATACTACCATAAGCAATGCTTTGACAGCTTTGATGATAGAGATCAGTGAATCAAGAAACAAACAAAAACACTCCCCAAAAGTGAAACTTTAGGCATAGGTGGAGAATTGTATCAAATCTTTAAAGAGGAATTAATATCCCTTCCACACAATCTCTTCCAGGACACAGAAAAAGAGGAAACACTTCCTATTCCATTTTATGAAGCCAGAATTGTGCTGATTCCAAAAGAAAGATATCACAAAAAAAGGAAAATTATATACAAATATTCCTTATCAATATACATGTGAAAATATTTAAGAAAATATTAGAAAATGGAATTCAGCAATGAGTTTGTGTGAATACAAATATAAATAATATATGATCAAGTAGGGCTTATTCTAGGAATAGATGTTTAGTTCAATATTGGAAAATCAATGAAATCTATAATATTAATAAGCTAAAGGAGAAAAATCATGATGATTTCTATTGATAAAGAAAATACATCTGACAAAATTCAATACTGATTCCTGATAAAAACTTTCAGGAAAATAGGAAAAGAAAACTTCCTTAACATGAGAAAGAATATCTACAAAAACACGTAAAACTATTTACTGGTGAAAGACTGAATGCTTTTGCACTAAGATTGGAAGAAAGCCAAGGATGGCAGCTCCCACTGCTGTTACTCAACAAAATGCTGGAAGTTCTATCCAGTGCCAAGAGAAGAAAGAGAAATAAGAGATATATAAATGGGGAAAAAACAAACAAAAAAGAAAAAACAAACAAAAAAAAAAAACACCTATCCCTCTGTCCAGTTGATGTAAAAAAGCCCAAGGAATTTAACTTCCAGAATAAGTTTATTAAGAATGCAGGATATAAAACAAAAATAGAAAAATCTATGCATTTATAAACTAGCAATGAATATAAGTGCATACTAAAATTAAAAATAAAAACATTTATAATCACGAAAAAAATGGAATACAGTGGAGTAAAATTAACAAAGTATTTTGACTTATATGTTGAAAACTATAAAATGCTGATGAAAGAAGCCAATGATCTACATAAATGAAGAGACATATAGTGTTCATGGAAGACTCAACAATATTTATAGAAAGGCAAATGAACTAGAATAACTGAAAACAATTCCAGAAAGAAGAAAGTGGAAGAGTCAGTCTACTAATTTCAAGATTTATTATACACCTACAGTAATCAAGACTATGCAATATTTGTGCAAGAAGAGACACACAGATCCGTGAAACAGAATGGAGAATCCAGAAATACACAAATACCCATATGCCAAATACTTTTTAACAAGGCTGCAAATGCAATTCAATGAAAGAAAGACAGTCTTTTCAACAAATAGTGCTGGAATAGGTGGACATCCAAAGGCAAAATAAATCAACCTCAACCTAGGTCCAGTATCTTATTTTTTTTTTAATGTCAAAATGAACCATGGGCTTAAATGTAAAACTTTAAACATTCAAGGAGAAAAAAAAAGAAAGAAAACAGGAGAAAATCTTTGCAATCTAGGGAGAGGCAGAGAAGAGTTCCCTGACTTAACAAAAACACAGTTCACAAAGGAAAAATTGGGGCCTCACCAAAACTAAAAATTTTGCTTTATATAAAACCTATTTAAGAAAAGGTAAGCTACAGACTGAGAAAAGATATTTGTAAGCCAGATATCTGACAAAGGACTAGTATTTAGAATATATAAAGAACTCCCAAAAGCCAACAGTAAAAACACAAACAAGCCAGTTAGAAGATAGGCTAAAACATAAACAGACATTTCACTAAAGGGATATACAGATAGTAAATAAGCATCTAAAAAGATGAACATCATTTGTATTGCTATCAAGGGAATGGAAATTACAACTACTCACCTACCCAGCCAGCTAAAATAAAATATAGTGACAAAATCAAATCCTGATGTGTATATGAAGAAAATGGATCACTCATACATTACTGGTGGGAAAGCAAAATGGTTCAGCCATTCCTGAAAACAATTTGGCAGCTTCTTTCAAACCTAAACATGGCAACTTCTATACAGCCTAGCAACCATATTCCTGAATATTTATCCCACAGAAAACTTATGTTCACACAAAAATGAGTATACAAAATGTGTATAGCAGTTTTATAAGTAATAGGCAAAAACTGGAAACAACCCATATGTCCTTTAATAGCTATATAGCTAAACTGTGATATATCTACTACTACTACTATGGAATGAGATGCAGCAACAAAAATAAACTATTGATACACACAACAATTTAGATCTCCTGAGTATTCTGAGAGAAAAAGCCAATCCTTAAATATATTATATAATTCATTTTACATGGTATGTCCAGAATAGGTAAATCCAAAGAAAACAGAATGCGATTAGAAGTTACCAGAAGAGGCAGAGGAGGGACTAAACAGTGACTACTTAAAGGGTATGGGGTTTTTTTTACAGAGTGATTACAAGGTTTTTAAACCAGAGAGAGCTGGCAGTTACACCACATTACAAATACACTAAATGCCACTGAACTGTACATTTTAAAATTGTTAATTGTGTATACTGTAAATTTCACTTCTGTATTAACAGAGAGAAAGAAAGAGAGGAGAAGAGAGAAATCAATTGATTAATCAACCTAGGACAGGTTTAAAAAGAAAACCCACTGGTTCACATATTTAAAACGTAAAACAAATTTGAACCCCTATTTATTAGTCTTTCAATACCCCTTATAGTTTATGCTTATGAAGATTCATTTGTGGAAGAATGTTCAGTGTTTAAACTATAAGTAGGTGCCTGTTTTAACACTTGAAGGGAAGAGAGATATAGGGACTCATATAGGTTGACCCACTATAAATCTTTATGGACTAATTAGAATACTTCCTAATTCTTCATGATATTCATCAACTAATTGTAGAGCTACCCTAAAAAGAAGTATTTTATATTCCAAAAGTTCATCTAATCTTAATGCCTAAAAAATAATCTTAAATTCTTAAACAACAATACTGAAAACTACAATGAAATATTATCTAAGTAGTTCTTCAAAACTACTGTTAAATACATATATCTTAAGAATAAATTTTGGTAAGTGGAATTTCTTTGTCATTATCCAAGAAAAGCTTGAACATTATTCCTGGGTCCCTGATTTTCATAACCAAGTCAGAGACAAATTTCATATACTATATACAGTGCTTATACTGATGGGTTATTACACCAAGAGAATATTAACCTTCAATCCCTGAATCATTGAAGAAATGTTTGCAAAAATACTTTTAACCTCTTTATCTGGTCAAAGCACTAGAACTTAAGTGGTGTCTGTACAAACCAATCATTTCACCAGCAGTTTTATATTTCTTTAAAGCCTCATATAAAAAGCACCTGCCTGAAGTGAGTAATGGAGTTTTATATTCATTGCACTTAGCAACAGCGTATGTAACCTATTCCGTTTTCCTCCCTTGTGGAATATATTTCAGCTTATATTGCACAACACATTACCGATGTATATAAAGACTCTCTGATCAGCCATTTGGACTGCAGTCAGCAACCTGCCTGAGTGCTTATTTTTTTCCCTGCCCTAAATAACATACTCACTTTATTCAACAACTCAAATGAAAAATCTTTTAACGATGGTGATCTTACTTTCTTAATAAATATATAACACATGTATGTGTACTAACTATAACATGAAAACAAATGCTAAGACAATGCTTAAACAAGCTTTGTGGAGTAACAGTTGAAAACTAGCTGAACGCTTAATTCCAGGGAATAAAACAGAAGCCTAGATGGGATTCCTTCATGTCCTAAGCAACCCACAATTAAAAAATTAATGTAACCACACTAGTAACAAAAGCAAAGCTAATTTTGACCCATTAAAGACCTGGAAGTAAGGCCAAACTATTATTAAAGTGGGATCAATCTCTTATCTGCCAGAGCCCAAAATATTTTCAAGACATAAATATCCCAGTCATTGCCAAAAGTTCTTGAAGCAGGAATGAAGACCAATATTGAAAATAGTGATGATGAAAATGTGGCATGCTGTTTTGTAGCTGAGACCGATCTGAAACAAGTGGAACTGATAAAAGGAATAATGTAGATTAAAGGTAATTAAAGAAGTTTTTAAAAATTATGATATTTGCCATAATTATTTAGTTATGGCCTGGCAATCGTGTAAAATAGTGTAACATTTATTTTAACATACTGTAATATTACAGATGAAAGAGTGTGCAAGGCAAAAGCTCCATGCTGCCCCTTGCTGGTACCCTCATGTAATAACCTAAGGATAGTAGCTAATATCCATCAATGCACTCCTACTTAGACACAACTAGGCAAAATTAAGGATATTAAGTGCTGAGGTATTCAAAGAGCTAAAAAATATAGTGCCTGTCCTCCAATAGTTCACAATCCAATAGGCAAGAAACAAAAATATAACCAAAAGTCTAGCTAATTCACCAATCAATTACATCAAGACTAGTAAGAAAGCTAGGCAACTGGCAAAGCCGTGTTAACCAGAACTTAAATTGAAAGCAAGGTTTAGAGCAATCTTTTCCTATAGAGGGTCAGAGAGCAAATATTTTAGGCTTTGTGCGCCACAAGGTCGCTTTTGCACTTATTCAACTCTATTGTTGTAGCACAACAGACCACAGACAAGTAAACAAATAGCCAAATAACCATGCTATGTACCAGTGAAAAACAGGCAGTGGGTCAGATTTGGCCCATGGGCCATCCTTTGCCAGTCTCTGTTCTAGAGCAGTTGTTCTCAAGCCTGGACCCATGTTATATTAACATAAAGAGGTTTTGTGGGTTTGGTTTTTGGTTTTTGTTTTTTTCCCTTAATGGCCAACATCCAGGCCCCACCCTCAAGGATTTCAAAATAAGAGGTCTGGTGTGAGGCCTGCACATCAGTGTATTTGAAAAACTCTAACTACTACTCTATAGGCAAAACAGTTTTAATATGAGAAACCTACAAAACTGAAAGTTAATACTTGTGTTCTTACACCCTCAATTTTGGACCTAATAATGGAACAATGGTAGGCCAGTATGAAGACCAAGGGGCTTATACTCACAAAATAATCTGGCATTAAAAACCAGTGATATTTGAATCAAATAAATATCTACATTAACATATTAATCACATCATCATTTACAATAGCCAAGATATGGAAACAACAATGATAAATGGATATTGATGATATGGGGGGGGGGGGGGTGTGGTGTGTGTGTTACATATAGGAATATTATTCAGCCACCAGAAAGACAGAAGTCCTGTTTATAACAATATGGATAGAACTTGGGAGCGTTATGCTAAGTGAAATAAGCCCAGACAGAAAAATAGAAATACTACAAGGTATCACTTATATGTGGAATCTTTATAAAAAAAAAAAAAAAAAAAAAAAAAGCAAGTCAAACTCAAAGAAACAGAGTAAAAAGGATCTTGCCAGCTGTGGGAAAAAGGAAGAAATTGGTAAATACACAACTTTTGAGCTAAAAGATGAATTAAAGTCTAAGGATCTAATGGGTATAACATGGCAACTAGAATTGTACTGAATAATTAAAATCTGCTAAGAGAATTTAAACATTCTCACCAGATAAAAATAAGTGTGATGGATGTGTTAATTAATCCTTTCAAAATGTATCAAATCACCACTATTTTCAAAAATACAATATATCAAGGGGTGCCTGGGTGGCTCAGTCAGTTGAGCATCCGACTTCGGCTCAGGTCATGATCTCGTGGTGAGTTCGAGCACCGCATCGGGAGCGGCCTGGAGCCTGCTTCACATTCTGCCTCCCTTTCTCTCTCTCTGCCCCTCCCTAATTCATGCTCTGTCTCTTCTCCTCCCTCAAAAATAAACATTAAAAAAAAAGTTACAAAGGGGCGCCTGGGTGGCTCAGTCAGGTAACCGTCTGACTTCGGCTCAGGTCATGATCCCATGGTTTATGAGTTCGAGCCCTGCACTGGGGTATGTGCTGACAGTTCAGAGCCTGAAGCCCGATTTGGATTCTGTGTCTCCCTTTCTCTCTGCTCTCCCACTGCTCATGCTCTTTCTCTCCTTCAAAAATAAATAAACATTCAAAAAAAATTTTTAATGAGAAAATAAAAAAAAATCAAATCTTGTAATTTTGTCAATTATACCTCAGTAAAGCTGAAAAACATCAATGGCATTTGAAAAAAATGACTACAGTGCAGAATAATTTTTTAGTTTTAGGTAAATTCAATATGAAAAAATGAAAATTTTCATATCCCCCTTCATTTTGTCTATACTCAAAAAGTAAATCAGAATTGTTCTAATTTCTGAAGTCAAGGTATTTGGCAAAGAAAGATTTTTATCATTAAAAACTATCAGCAAAGTGGATTCTGAAATGTACAGAACCAATTATAAGTTCATTCTGACTAGTTACATTCTTACAGTGTTCAAGCATGACAACAAATGCTTAGGAAGCAGCTAGGAGCAAGACCAACACACTCCCTCTCCTCAGGATGCTTAAATTCTACCAGAAAATAGCTAAGGTATATTGAACCTTTAAATATGTGCAAGGCACCATGCACAATACTTTATATTACTTTTTCTGAAATATCACAAAAACAACGTGAGTTACATAAATAGCACTATCATCACTGAAAAACAGAATTGGAGAGGTTAAGTATCTTGTCCAAGGTCATGCAAAATGACCTAAGTGGGACTTGAATCCAGTTTGACACTGAAGCTATGTACTTAAACCCTGTATTACAAAGATTCATTAACCATTAAACACAATTACAACAACACAAAAATGACCATGAAACATGAAAGTAAAGTACAAGAGACCCAAAAAGTAAGAGAATAAATCAGTCACATTCATTTATAGTTGCTCTCTATATCAGAGACATGAGCTCAGGTAGGTAATAACAAAGGAGGACTTACCTTTTACTTCTCATGTGCTATACACACACGTGCTTGCTTGCGCTCTCTCTCTCTCTCTCTCTCTCTCTCTCTCTCTCACACACACACACACACACACACACACACACACACACACTTTAAATATATAAACATATCTGTGTGTAGCTTCTCCAGCAGTCATCCATGATGAAGTACTCATAAAGCTAAATGTAATATAATCCTTCCTATTTTAAGTAAGCATTCACACGGACAAATACTGACAAGTCATAAATACATTGAGGATTTACAATCTCATAACACAGTTTTAATTTTAAGATACATGGACAAAATGCATATTCTTAATGCAATGTGGAACATTCTCTAAAATGCAACTATCTTACAAATAGGTTAAGATGCTTTCAGAGCCATGTTCCAGTAACTACCAGGAAAATAAAATGTTAGAATACTCTTTTAAATACCTAAGTCCTCAAAATTTTTTTCTCCATAAGAATTTTTGTTCTGTAACCATGATAGATCCTTATGTGCTGAAAAGCTTTATATATATGACATATGATTCTTTTAACATTTACATTAATAAACTTTCAAGGGAAACACTGAATAATATTTGAAAGAAGTAAACTGTAACTTTCACAAATTAACAATTAACTCTAAAAACCAAAATATTTATAAAAATTGTACTGGTTCAGGTTTCATTATTTTTTAATATCAATAATTCTTAATGCAACTTGAAACATTTATAATCTTGTAAGTTTCAAAGAATTACTTTATAACTTGGCTTAATTTGTGAGAAAATAGCTTCTATGAATGCCAGTTGTACTTCTTTGGAAAGACAAATGTAAACCTATTTAGTGATCTGATTTTCTCTTTCATCTTGTCTCCAGTTTCTGTGTAGATTTATAATGTTCATTGTTTCCAATTTTAACAAATCACCTAATGGCAGAAAGGAAAATATGTTAACCTTGGAATTATTTGCAGTTGGAGAAATCCCTTTTGTCTGGCCCATACAGGGCCTGCAATCTGTTTTAAACACAGATTGTCTGTCTTTCGTCTGACAGCCACCAAGCTGCACAAATTACTTTCTGCCTGTTCACCTGTTTGCAGCTGCGTCTGTAAGCTAAAGATTCTGCAGTTTGACTTGAGCAACCACTTCAGGATTGATGACATGTGCTGCTGATAAAGTGAGCAATTTGAAGAAATTACTGGCTATAGTTATTGAAAGACATCTGGGCATGAGCTGAGAACTAGAAGCCTTCAATCATGTGCTTGCAACCTGCAGTGGCGGCAGCAGTGTTTGAAGTGATACCCTACTAAAAGAAGTTGGCCCTGGCACTAAATAACCAAGCAATGTATGGAACATAATCTCTCAAATGAGTAATAAAAGGTTCTGTCTTGTAGCTGTAAAAATTTGAGGTTTGGTCCCTTCTTAAAATATTCTTTTATTAACAATTAATCTTCTATTTATTAACAATCTTTCCTGTTTCTATTCTTTTCTGAGTTAACTTTACACATATGTTTTATTTCCTATGTAATTAATTTATTTCAAGTTCCTACTACTACTGCCATAAAAAAAAAAATGGTCAACATTTATTCAATACCTAATACATGCTCCACACCCTAACCTTAGGAAAAGTTTTATGTCTATCACCTTATTAATACTCACATCAACTTTATTAAAATAGAATTATTATTCCTTTCCTCTGGTGGAAAAACTCAACTAACTCTAGAAAACTAAGCTAACGTCACAAAATTTTGAGTAACGAGGCTTAACACGAGCTCATTCAACTACAATACACTGCCTTTC
The DNA here is from genome assembly GCF_028018385.1 of Neofelis nebulosa. Taxonomy (NCBI): domain Eukaryota; kingdom Metazoa; phylum Chordata; class Mammalia; order Carnivora; family Felidae; genus Neofelis; species Neofelis nebulosa. The sequence goes on along the minus strand of NC_080795.1, from coordinate 45,415,290 downwards.
AACTTTAGGTTTTTTTGTTTGGAATTTTCTAGTCTCTTATTGTACTTCTGACATGTTATTAATTGTACATTTTGCCACACCATTCTATCACTCAGGTTAGTCATTAGGAAATATGGTTTGGTTTCTATTCCACCTTTCTGTCTCATTATATAAAACTAATCCAAATCAAGCAGTCTTCATGAATTGAGAACTGTGATTCAATCAACATCCATACTTTTAAGGCTAAGAGACAACTCTGGAAAGCTCAGACCCTTCTTCAATTTGTTGAAATCAGGTGATAAAGTTCAAGTAAAATCATGCCAGAAATAAAAGCAAATTCACATCCTTTTGTGACAAAGTAATGCTTACTATTGAAGAAAGAAATTATGCCTACTACTAAGGTGCTTCTTAATAAAAATAAAAGCATTAATAAAAATATTTGTGGGTTTAATGTTATCACAATGAATAATCAGTAAGGTATCAAAAACATCAGCACAAATAAAATCAAATACGGAACTATGATAAGAAAGTTCTACAAATACAAAGTCAAAACCAACTTGTATCAATGCCAGAAGAAGAACCAATTAATATATTTAGATGTACATATGTGAAGCACACATTCAGTGTCTTTCAACTGCAAAACTAGATGAAAGAATAGGCCAACATATTTTTCTATCATTAAATTTTCCTAATCAAAATTAATGATTTTGGATGAGCACTCCAACTCTGTTTCTCTCCTTACAAATATTTATAAACTAAACAGATCAAATAGAGAGAAAAACCATTAAAATCATATGTAAAGCAAAACCAAATATAATCATTCGGATAACTAGTTCTCATTGTGCAATGTCTAAAAATTCTTAATTTGTACACATATTTCAAATATGTTAAAAGTCAATACTTTTAAAGATAAGTCAACTGAAACATGCAATGCCCATTACTACTACAAACTACATATTGAAAAATACATTAGCTGGTAAGCCATGATAGTTCTTAGAGGAAATGACTATATCAAACACTAATCAGATAGAAAAATTACAATTTTAAAATAAATCTATAGTTAATAGTAACAGACATGAGAAATCTAATTTGCAAGTATTAACTTGAAGATCAATTCTACCAACTATCAAATCATTATTCTTGTTGAGAATGGACACATTAAATAAAACAGATTTATTCACTTGGTTAGAGGGAACATGTTAAAAGAAACCCAAACCCTGACCCTTTCAAAAGTTCTTCTGACTGGCTTTCCCAGTATTTTTATGTTGATGTTTAAATTTCCCTGGACTTAAAAAATATTATCCTTATAAATGCTGGTATTTCTTTCAGAACAAATTTAAACACAAATGGTAAAAATGCCACCCGAAACTCACTATCAATTCGACTTGCTAAAATTAAGTATACTGATAATATAGAAAGGGGAAAACCTTCAAGTTAAGTAACTATATAAATCTGGCTTTCACATTTCAGTATTCATAAATTGGATTAAACATAGACCTGATGGACTCTCGCCACAAAAAAAATAAAGGATAGATATCATTAATGATTAGAATAAATCAAGGCTTTACTTATATAATGATATGGTAATAACATTCTTTCACACAAAGGTAACAGTTAAAAAATACCATCTATGTACGTCACTATCCTCTTTCCTAGTCATGTCAAGAGTTCATATTTTTAACTGCACCTTTTATTTTAAAAGACCTAAGTCGTGAGAACATTCTTACGTACCACTTCATAACTTTGACACAAAGTACGTATAAAAAGATTAGACTTTATTTGGTATAAAATCAGTTGGCAGTTTTACATCTGTGCATGCAACATAAATACACCAGCTGGCATCTCAAGCACACACACATATGGACTTCAAAACAGAAACTTCCTTATTTGCAGCGCTGCCAGGGTAATTTTGTATCCTCTGCATACTACAGCTATTTGTCAGGCCCCTGCAGGTGTGCACTGCACATAAACACACAGCTGTAGTCCAGCGAGCCAAGTGTTCCATCAAACACATAAAGGGAGACCTCAGCAGTTGGATTAGTCATCCTCACAACAGGTCCAGGGAGAACAATGTGGGTTAGTATTTTTGGAAAGAGCATGGATGGGAAATTTATGATTACGCTAGTCTTACCAAATAACTGGTGGATTGTGTCATTTTTAAAGCAATGCCTACTTATTAAGTTTTGTTAGTATGGCTGGAGGAAAGTGGAATCTGTTTTTAGCTTTACATATAAACAATAACCTATAAATTAGTTTCTTAAATACAAAAGGTGAAAAGGTTTTCAAATTTGTCTTTGGTTTTTCAAAGCAACTGCAAATGCATACTTTTGCCTAAATAGTTACAAATCATAATTGATATACCTTAAAACATTTGCCAGTTCTATAATACATTTTATCATATCTATAATTCTACTTTTCAGCTCATATGCATTTAAGATTAATGTGTGATATGTGATTTCTGTCCAAAATTATGTAGAACATTTAACTATAAAAAGTTACATGCTATATTAACATTAGACTAAACAAGAAATTAGTTCTCCAATATGATATAAAAGTACATTAACCTACAAACAGCTAGGGAAATAAATGAAAATATAAGACATGATCATTTTACATTCATGTGAAAGCTCCCAAGCAAATTAAATGTGACCTTATTAATATTCTTTAAAATACCAGGTAAGTACTTCAGGCAGTTGATAATTATGACTACTTTAACCACACTTGCCCCAAAATGCTCAAAGTCCACCTGGAAGTTGACAAAACATGAAAGATAACTTAGAAAATGAGCTTGAATGCATTATGCCTAATATACTAATCTTCAGTGAACTTGAGGTCAAACAGTTAGTAATCAAGAAACACTAGCAGTCACTGACATCAGGGGATTCGTGTTTTCCTCTATCTGGAAGATATAAAGAAACTTAAAAATCATATTAACCTGATACAAATCCCACATTTCTACTAGAAACCTAACTCTACCAAGCATAGTCTAATTTAGCCACAAAATATGATCTAAAATTGGAAAAGATAAAGTAAATGATAGGAAAGAGTTAAAGGCTTATACTTATCGAAATTCTTTTAAGGTAAATTATCTCATCTTATTTTGTTCTTTCATGTAACTATAAATAGAAAATACTTGGAATTCAACCTGGATCCCCATATTACTGATGGGTCCCTGAGGTGTGATTCATAGCTCTTTAAAGCTTCCTAGTAGCCTTAAAAAGCTCTAGGTTGGATCAGGCTGAATTTTGGTTCTGAACCTCAGAACAACTCTTTATCTACAATTCTGTCTCAAACGTTTACAACAGTATCTTTTGGCACAAAACAGTGTCCCCAAGAAAAATGTCAAATGGTAAAGGGTGAGTAAAGTATCTTGGCCCTCAATGTCAACCTTAAAATACACTTAAAACGAATTTTAGTTAACAGTAACTGTTCCAGTTGTTTATTCCAGTGGAAGTACTCCAAAACTTAGTGGCTTAAAACAACAATCTATTTTTATCTCTTACAATTTTGTGGATTTCTGGACTCATCTGGGTGGTTCTTGCCTGGGTCTCTCTCATGCAGCTACAGTCAGATGGCTGGGGCTGGAACCACCTGAAGTCTCATCTGGGCTAGAGATTCAAGATGGTTTCATCATTCCTGTCAGATCCATCAGCCAAGATGATTATAACATTTGGAAGTCAGATAAGCAAGCATCTCTCACACTCTCGTTCCTTACATTAGCCTCTCTCTGTGGCTAGCTTTGGCTTCCCTACAATATGACAGTCTCAGAGACACTGGACTTCTTACATGGCGGTAAACTTCACCTTCAGGCAAAAGCTACCAGGCCTCTTACAACGTTCACTCAGAAGTCACACAGTAACACCTTCTCCACAGTCTGCTGGTCAAAAGCAAGTCACCACAGGGCTAGCCCAAACTCAAGGGGAGGGGTCTATAGAAGGACATAAACACTGAGAAGCATGACTCATGGACATTTTGGAGACTAGCCACATCACTAGTCATAATATGATTTTTTTTAAATTTTTTTTTCAACGTTTTTTATTTATTTTTGGGACAGAGAGAGACAGAGCATGAACAGGGGAGGGGCAGAGAGAGAGGGAGACACAGAATCAGAAACAGGCTCCAGGCTCCGAGCCATCAGCCCAGAGCCTGATGCGGGGCTCGAACTCACGGACCGCGAGATCGTGACCTGGCTGAAGTCGGACGCTTAACCGACTGCACCACCCAGGCGCCCTCATAATATGATTTTTAAAAATACTATTTTTTGCTAGCAATTAATTATAAAAATAATAATTAAAACATTAAAATTATTTTGTTATTTAATAATGATATTAGTATGCATGGATTTGATTATAAAATTACAATAACTAAGGTTTAACGAGGTATGATACACGTCTCATTTTTTTTCAAGTTTGTTTCACTGACTCCTTAGAAGTTTAGAAGTTAAACTTCTGTATCTAAACTAATCTAATTCTGTTTGCCTCAGTCACCAAATAGAAAATATCTCTAGGAGTTTAAAGTATTTGCTACAAATATTAAAAAGCTTATCATTTACCTAAATGAATCACATTATCACTTATTAAAAGTTCTATACTTATTAAACAATTACAAAGACTTTTAAGAAACCTCTCACAGGAAATGAATTGGGAATCAGGGGAGCAGGGTTGATTATAACAAATAGCCAGCTATCTACACACACACACACACACACACACACACACACAGAGCCAACACACATGAAAAACCATAATGAGAAGAATACTCTTATGTGTGGGAGGTTAAGAGCAATTCTATAATTCTAAGAGCTAATTTAAAGGATGCATTTCTCCATACAATTAGAAAGAATTTTCAGGACATGAAGTAAGAAGAACAGGGGGATTAAAAGAATATTTAAAGTTTTTCATCATTTGGCAGGGGAATGTTCTACCACACCCCATTTAAAAAATCCAAAAAAAAAAAAAAACCATTAAAAAACACAAAACAGCTAAGTCCTCATAGTTACCTGGCTTTTTCAAGTTTATAAAAAAGCATATTCTAGCATATTCTACTCTGCATTTCATCCATACCCTGTGCTTTCCCAAGAGGTAACAACTGGTCCTTGTTTTATATGTACCTTAAAACTTTTCCCACACAAAACTGTCAATCCACCTACCTACCTGACCTATCGATCCATCTATCATTAACATACACAGATGTGCACACACACACGAATACAACAATCATTGTCTTAAAAATAAAGCTGGCATGATGCTGTTCATGTTAGTATGCAATTTAGTTTTCATACCTATTTTAATAGATGACAAATTATGCATAGCATGAATATCGTATATTCATATAACATCCATGAATCACGTAAACACTGAAAGAAACCAGACACAAAACAACACATACTATATGATTCCATGTGTATGAATTTCAAAAATAGCCAAAACTAGCCTACAGTGATGGAATTCACAAGAATTGGCTAGAGGGGTGATTAGGACTGACCTGCAAGGGTGCATAAACAAACTCCCTGACACTGAGTCTGAAAAACTTTTTTTTCATTTTTCTAATGTTTATTTTTGAGAGAGATTGAGAAAGAAAGAAAGAAAGAAAGAAAGAAAGAGAGAGAGAGAGAGAGAGAGAGAGAGAGAGAGAGAAAGAAAGAAAGAAAGAAAGAAAGAAAGAAAGAAAGAAAGAAAGAAAGAAAGAAAGAAAGAAAGAAAGAAAGAAAGGACAGACAGACATAGTGTGAGTGGGGGCAGAGAAAGAGGGAGACATAGAATCCAAAGCAGGCTCCAGGCTCCAAGGTGTCAGCACAGAGCCCGACACAGGGCTCAAACCCACCAACCACAAGATCATGACCTGAGCCAAAGTTGGACACTCAACCCACTGAGCCACTCAGACGCCCTGGGCCTGGAAAACTTTTAAATCATTTCTGGTTCTAAGACAAAGAAGACCATGTATCAATAGACCATTTAATATCTTTGTTACTGTTTCTTTAATTGTAAATAAACAACTCTCAAAATACTAACTCATTATTTTCCACATGTTAAAACAGTAGAGGAAACTGAAGTTCTAAGAGGTCGAGTAACATAACCAAAACCCATGACTAATCAGGGAGAAGCCACATTCAGAACTCAAGCTTTCTCAGTCCTAATTCACAGCTTATTCTTCTTTTCTCTTTTAAATGATATAGTTTCCAGACTGTATTACAAATTTCATTGAGTTTTCCCCTGTTCTAAGCACAAGTAGTAGGAAAAATAAAGACGAATCTACATTTAAATATAAGGTCCTGTGGGCACCTGGGTGGCTCAGTCAGCTAAGCATCCGACTCCTGATTTTGGCTCAGGTCATGATCTCACAGTTAGCATTGGAGCCCTGCATGGGGTTCTACGCTGACAGCATGGAAACTGCTTGGGATTTTCTCCCTCCCTCCCTTCCTTCCTCTCTTTCTCCCGGCTTCTCCTTCATATGTGTACACACTCTCTAAATAAACATTTAAAAAAACATGTAAGGGCCTTGCAATTACCTTGCAAAATATTTCTCATGAGGTAAATATAAACCTTAGCTGCTTATAACACAATTGGTGTCATGAACTGGAAAAAAGTAGTGAGGAAAAACAATTGTGAAGTTATGCATCAATTTATCACATGGATTTTTCGTGGTAGATTTACAGATGATTTGTATTTCATTCTGTTTTCTAGTAATTCACATATTCTATAATATATTTTTGTAAAAAAATAAGGTCTATAAAATGTTTTGTGTATATATATGAATTTATTGAATTCCCTATATTTATATTAAATTGAATTTATATATTGAATATATATATGAATTCCTTAAGTGGTAATACACATTATTTTTGACCTACAGTCCCATAGTTTAAATCCATCTTACAGAAAGACTATCAAAAATATGTGGATATTAGGGGCGCCTGGGTGGCTCAGTCGGTTAAGCGGCTGACTTCGGCTCAGGTCATGACCTCGAGCTCCGTGAGTTCAGGCCCTGCGTCGGGCTCTGTGCTGACAGCCCAGAGCCTGGAGCCTGTTTCAGATTCTGTGTCTCCCTCTCTCTGACCCTCCCCCATTCATGCTCTGTCTCTCTCGGTCTCAAAAATAAAATAAATGTTAAAAAAAAAAATTTTTTTTTTAAATATGTGGATATTAAATAAGCAGAATTATTTGTTATACCACTATGAGTAGTGGCAAAAAGAATGTTCATCATGAAGGGAATGACTGAATAAATGACAGTACTCCTCTACTACTATAAAGTAGTATACAGCTATTAAAAGAAAAAGTTACATTTCTACTATTACACTGGAACAATAACTGTAACAATGGTAGTAAGTGAAAAGGCAGATCACTAAATATGCATATGATCTCATTTAAACACAACACACATATTCAACACATACCCTGTGTGTTTGTACAACCACAGAGAAAGTGAGGTGGAAAAAGGAGGACTGGAAAAGGAAATTAACTCTAAAACATGTTTCTTTTTTTTTTTTTTTTTTTTTTTTTAATGTTTATTTATTTTTGAGACAGAGAGAGACAGAGCATGAACGGGGGAGGGTCAGAGAGAGGGAGACACAGAATCTGAAACAGGCTCCAGGCTCTGAGCTATCAGCACAGAGCCCGTCACGGGGCTCGAACTCATGGACTGTGAGATCATGACCTGAGCTGAAGTCGGTCGCTTAACCGACTGAGCCACCCAGGCGCCTCTAAAACATGTTTCTTTATATATCCATAAATTGCTTCACATGTTAAAACAAACATGTATTAACTTAATAAAAATTTTAAAGATAAATGCCCAAGCTTCATATGTTTTATAAGCAATATATAATCAAAGAATAACCAAGATTAAAAAGAAAGTTTTTATCTTATAAAGCCAAATAGGGAAATATACTACAAAAATTCCAACTTTGTTTTAATTGATTTTCTTGAAAAGCCAAATTGACAGTTTACTGTAGACATTATTAAGACAAACTTATTATCAGGACATGGCACTGGTGGAATGCCATAAATACTGAAGTGAACTATACAGTAGAAAGATAAATGTTACTATTATCCAGACTATTGAACATTTCAGACATCTTTATAGAAATACTGTTTTTTATTTTTATTTTATTTTTATTTTCCACAGATTACAATCAATAAAACTGCTTATAGTGTAATTTATTCTGCAGTTTAGTACCCATAGCATAAGTATAAAGTAATTTGATCACACTCTCTCTAAAACATCAATCTACATTTGAAGCCTCATGCATTCAAACAGTAACATCCCTTGAAGGTACTAAAGAGAATTCAAAGTTAATGACAGTATGGATATAACTGTTCAAAAGAATTTCAATAGAACTACCCTACAACCAAGCAATTGCACTCGTAGATATTTATCCAAGGGATACAGGTATGCTGTTTCGAAGGGGAACATGCATCCCAATGTTTATAGCAGCACTATCAACAATAGCCAAAGTATGGAAAGAGCCCAAATGTCCACTAATGGATGAATGGATAAAGAAGATGTGGTATGTGTGTGTGTATAGATAGATAGATAGATATAGATATAGATATAGATATAGATATAGATATAGATATAGATATAGATATCTGTATACACACACACACACACACACACACGCACACACACATATACAATGGAGTATTACTCAGCAATCAAGAAGAATGAAATCTTGACATTTGCAACTACGTAGATGGAACTAGAGGAGATTATGCTAAGTGAAATTAGTCAGAGAAAGACAAATTATCATATGAATTCACTCATATGAGGACTTTAAGTCACAGAACAGATGAACACAAGGGAAGGGAAGCAAAAATAATATAAAATCAGAGAGGGAGACAAAACATAAGAGACTCTTAAATATGGAAAATAAACAGAGGGTTACTGGAGGGGTTGTGGAGGGGGAATGGGCTAAATGGGTAAGGGGCATCAAGGAATCTACCCCTAAAATCACTGTTGCACTATATGCTAAATAACTTGTATGTAAATTTTAAAAAATAATAAAGTAAAAAAAAAAAAAAAAAAGAATTTCCGATTTTTACAGAATGTAGAATTCCTGCCACTAAATAGTCAGGAGAATAAGAGTCAATCACTAGCATCAAAACCACCTGGGGGCTCTTGGGTGGTTCAGTGGTTTGAGCATCCAATTCTTGATTTCAGTTCAGGTCATGACCCCACGGTCATTGGATCAAGCCCCCTATGCTTAGCGTGGAGCCTGCTTAAGATTGATTCTCTCTCTCCCTCTCCCTCCCTCCCTCCCTCTTTCCCTCTCTCTCTCTCTCTCCCCACCCCCTCCCCTCTCTCTTGATCACACTCTCTCTAAAAACAAAAATAAAAAAAATTTGAAAAGCACCAGGATGCTTATTGAAAGTCAGATGCAAAGTTCTCATGTACAAAATAGGATGGGACTGAGAACCTGCATTTTAGCAGCATCTCCAAAGTGATTCTTAGGCAGATCAAAGTTTGAAATATCTTCTCACTATAGTTGACTAGGTCAAATATCTTCCTCCCTGGGTTGAATCTTTTGAGTGGGAGAGAGATATTTGGTAAAGTTCTAAAAATAAGTTTTATCATAAGACAAATATATCTAAAACATACTATTATTCACTAGACTAAATAATCATTACAGAACAGCAAAATGTCACAAGGCATACTGTGCTTTGTATATAACACTATTTATTCTTCAATACCCAGGTAATCTCTTAGTGCTTGAAATTGATTGTTTTACTTATTTTGACTATGAATTGAAATAAGAAACTGGCCAATGTCACTATTAATATGAAGCATTTGTACATTTCAGACTTTTGTTAGTTTTTTCATATGAAATTAATTTCTTATGCAATTTTTATCTTTTCCAATGTAAGTTTTATTATAGTCTAACATCCTTTGACTCCTTTTCTTCTACTGAACTAGTGCCAGAATACACAGGAAAAAAAATTCTTAGCAAAATTTAACCTACACTTAACAACTACCAGGTCCAGATTCACTCACGCTTCAAAACTCAGTGCAAATATCATCTTTTCGCCTAACCTTGCTTCATGGCCACTTGTTCTCTCCCTATGTCCATCCTCACCATGCTGGACTAAGAGGGAATATTTAAATATTTATGTTTCCTAAGTTTAAAAACTGGTATATACCACAACCAGAATCCTTTCACTCAATACATATTTATTTTGTGCTTAACCACAAACATTGTCTTTTCCCACAAAAGCTATCTTAAACTTACTTCAAAAATGGATAAATGAGTAAGAAATTACAATGAAACGTAGTTGAGTACTATGACAGAAGCATAGGATGCTTTTAAATTATATATTAAGGAGGCCACTTGTTGGGAGGAGCACTGGGTGTTATAGGTTAAGTGATGAATCACTAAATTCTACTCCTGAAACTAATATTACGCTATATGTTATCTAACTAGAATTTAAATAAAAATTTGAAACATTAAATGGGGTTACTGGGTGTCTCAGTCAGTTAAGCGTCTGACTCTTGATTTTGGCTCAGATCACGATCTCAGGGTCATGATATCAAGTCCCGAATCGGGCACCGTGCTGGTCATGGAGCCTGCTTAACATTCTCTCTCTCTCCCTCTCCCTCTTGCTCTCTAGATAGATAGATAGATAGATAGATAGATAGATAGATAACTTAAAACATTAAAAATAAATAAAAAATTTAAAAATTTTAAATAAAAAATAAACTATATAAAAAGGGGCCCCTAGGCTGACCTAGAGGAATACTAAAAGATAAAGAGAAGCCAGAAAAAGGTATGAGGGTAGGGTGAATTGGAATACTCCAGGCAATAAAATAAAGCATGAGCCACCAACCTAAGGAAAGAGCAAGGACTATGTTCAGAAGCTATTACAGAAGTTCTGTGGGAGTGGAACCTACTAGGTGATAAGGGTGAGAGTGACAGGACATGAAGCTGGAGAAATGAGGATCATGAAGAGTTTTGTTAGGGATTTGGCCATTCCTAAGTAAAAAATGATCACCCAAAAGTGCATACTGTAGTCAAATAATAAATACTTCCTTAATTAATTCTATATGTCTATAGTGTAGCCAGCCTATAGTCCAGATGTCTGTGATACTTTTTCTAAATTAATTGTGAGTTTTTATTAAATATTTATTCACTTCTAATTTCTCACTGACAATACATTTTCATGACTTGTTTTCCTATTTACTATTATCCTGGTCACATGCCCCACCAATTTCACAAAAGGCCTCAATTGTTACCCTTGCATTGGCAACATATTGAAATGTAATGGTGACAGAATGTTATAGTTATAATCCTCTATTTCCATAGCAATTTGTTTAAGTTTATTTTGAGAGAGAGCACATGTGAGTAGGGTAGAGGTAGAGACAGAGAGAGAGAGAAAGAGCCAGAAAGACAGAGAGAGAGAATCCCAATCAGGCTCCACACTGTCAGCACAGAGACTGACACAGGGCTCAATCCCACAAACCATGAGATCACGACCTGAGCCTAAATAGTTGGAAGCTTAACCAACTGAGCCACCCAGACACCCGTTTCACAGAAATTTTTAAAGTTCTTATCAAGTAATCCAAACGTATCTGTAAAATCAAACACTGCACATTTGTGGGGAACAAATACCAATAGGTATCTCATTTATTCTGAAAGTTAAAACATGCTTGTGGAACTGGAATTTCTTTATAACTACTCTAATGTCTAAGACAGTTGACACAGCACTATGAAATGGCCAAGAGTTTCCATAAATTTCTACACATAGATGTCATCCTTTTCCCCCCCATTCTCCACTTGCCTTCTCTTAGCAATTTTATAAGGTGGATGCAATAGGCCATGATGATCATTGCTGACTGTACCTAGAAACAAATCCTTCTAATTCATCTGCTCTCTGCTTCAGCAAACATGGTAAAATCATTACCTTTTCATAATTAAAACTCATTAAAACAGATTTTTAAAATTCCGTTGAATTGATATCAACAAATAAACTATATATCAGACTTATCATTAAAGCAAAATCCATAAGAACTGTTTTCCAGACTTTTGATAATGTCTGTATGACACATTTGGTCAATGAAAATGGATGAAAAACAGTAGTGCTTTGAAGGATCAGCCAGTAAATACTACTGTGGTTTACCATGAGTGGGATGCACACCATATTAGACCTGTTAATTAAATTAAACCAGTTATTATACTATTAAAATGTGTCCTGTATTACTTATTTGGATACTACACAACTGCTTTGCAATTTTAAGATTTCCATCTCCCACCCATAGTAAACACTATTCCATGTCACTCATTGGTAATGGGATCAATAAGTGGTTACCACGGTGTTCTATAGCAAAAACAAAAAAGCAAAATTTTGTTTTATTATGTATCACCCTCTATTTCACAGTAAGTGGTTGTAATAACTATCTTACACAGAACTGAGAATAAATCATGTATGCACTAACCTAAGGGAGAAATGAAATAACACACAGAACATGTTTTTAAGGTAGTATTCTTTGTATTTAAATAATGTTGGGGGGCGCCTGGGTGGCTCAGTCGGCTGGGCATCAGACTTTGGCTCAGGTCATGATCTCACTGTCTGTGAGTTCGAGTCCCACATCAGGCTCTCTGCTGACCGCTTGGAGCCTGGAGCCTGCTTCAGATTCTGTGTCTCCTTCTCTCTCTGCCCCTCCCCAACTTGTGCCCGCTCACTCGCTCTCTCTCTCTCTCTTAAATAAAACCATTAAAAAATTTTTTTAATTAAAAAATAAAAATAAATGATGTTGGAAGGTACTTCAGTTTCTTTTTTTAATGTGGATTTAATGTAATGCATTACTTAGTTGAGAAGAAAAATATTTGGCAATGGTTCTGATAGTATGTGTTGAAACTTCTAAGAAATCCTTCAAATTTACATATACTATGCAATCTACTATTAATTAAAATAGAAACTAGCCTCGGGGCGCCTGGGTGGCTCAGTCGGTTAAGCGGCCGACTTCGGCTCAGGTCACGATCTCGCAGTCCATGAGTTTGAGCCCCGCGTCGGGCTCTATGCTGACAGCTCAGAGCCTGGAGCCTGTTTCAGATTCTGTGTCTCCCTCTCTCTGACCCTCCCCCGTTCATGCTCTGTCTCTTTCTGTCTCAAAAATAAATAAACGTTAAAAAAAAAATTTTTTTTTTAAAAATAGAAACTAGCCTCTGAAAAATTTTAGAAAATGCATTATTTTGATGTTAAAAATCCTTTCCTTTAAAATTACCCAACATTCTGTATACTATGGCAAATTGATAAATATGTTAGGCACATAGAAAGAAACAAGAGATGAAGATTTTTACTACTTTCCTATACTATTCAAATACAGCATACTATTTAGCTGCAGCCAAAGCCAAATATCACCATAAGAATATATGTTTCTGGAACATAAGAGTAAATATAAATTCTAATAAAAAAGTAACTATTGTTATACATTTTTATTAAGCATTTTAAGAGCTGACTTAATTTGATGGTACTGTACACAAACATTCTTTCATTTTCAGTCAGCTGCTATTTCTGTAGTCTCTATACATTTGCAATACTCAATATAGGCTCAATTTCAAATGAAGTAGATAGGGGAACAAGACATGTTTTGGCTAACATTGATGATGCTGATGTTTCTATCAAGTTATTAAGTTTTCCATCCACCGTAATAATAATTAATTTAAAACCTCCATAGGAATGGTTATAAAGTATTCTTATTAAAGTCCTTAATTTTGACTGGGAAAATAGGATGTGTTCTAGATATCTCATTTTTTCCTAATACTTCCTTTTCATATTCTATATTTTTTCATTGTATATTTGAATCAAGGATCTTCTAAGAGGGGCGCCTGGGTGGCGCAGTCGGTTAAGCATCCGACTTCAGCCAGGTCACGATCTCGCGGTCCATGAGTTCGAGCCCCGCGTCAGGCTCTGGGCTGATGGCTCAGAGCCTGGAGCCTGTTTCCGATTCTGTGTCTCCCTCTCTCTCTGCCCCTCCCCCGTTCATGCTCTGTCTCTGTCTGTCCCAAAAATAAATAAAAAACGTTGAAAAAAAAAAAATTAAAAAAAAAAAAAAAGGATCTTCTAAGATATTACTGACACCATTTTGAATTATCTCTCCTCAGTCATTCTGAGTCATCATGTAAGAAGAGGTGATGAATTCCCAAAGAGGAACTTTTCTTTAGAAACTTGTTGCCAAAAAAAAAAAAAAAAAAAAAAACCCACACACCAGAAAATGAATACAACCATCAATCTCTTTACCTCATCATTGAAATATTACTTTTCTGCATAAAATTAACAGCTTTTACAACCATTGGTCTCTGTAGTATTTTACTCTTGTGAACCTGAGCTCTTGGAACTTAACACTTTAATATTTTTTAAATGTTTATTTATTTTGACAGAGAGAGAGAGCAAGCATGCAAACGAGGTGGGCAGAGACAAGGGAAGAGAGAGAATCCCAAGCACACTTCACACCGTCAGCGCAGAGCCCGATGTAGGGCTCGAACTCACGGAATGTAAGATCATCCGAGCCGAAATCAAGAGTCAGATGCTTAACCAACTGAGCCACCCAGGCACCCCGGAACTTAATATTTATACTTCAAGTCACTGACAGAATTTCAACACATAAAACCTATAAGAAAATGCTCATTTCGGGTACACAGAGAATGCCCACCTGTAATTCAAAGTGAAAATTGAGACTTTAATAAATCTCATTTATTTTATTGACATTGTTAGGCTATTATGTATGATGGTAAGTATTTTTACACACAAATGCAAGAATACCAGAGATGATGGTGAAGTAGCTATTCTGTTGTTCAATCTTTCAAAGGCAAAAACCAGAGCTGAAGCCAAAGAGCAGACTTTAGATAAATATCCAAACTGAATCTGTACTTGCATGCATCCTTAATAAAGTAATAACAACATTTAAGTAACAGTAAAAATATCAACAATTTTCATTTCTACAATAGTCATGATACGACAAACATTCTATATTATTCCACTTACTTCTCACAGTAGGCCTACAAAGCAGGTACCACTGGTCTAACTCATTCTACAGAAAAAGAAGTGGGGTCTTCAAGAGGTAAAGAGACTTACGTAAGTCACATGATTAATAAATGGTTATGCTATTATTAAACAAGGTTCACACTAGAATTGACAAGACACTTGTCAGAACACAAACTTAATTTTCAATAAATAGTACAAACCTTAAGTAAGAGTCACAGATAACTAAAATCATTCTTAATTAGGCAAGTTAATATACAGGTGGCGATGGAGTCCTAAAAATTCCTATGGACAACGGCAAACTTCTGATCCCAAGAAAAATAAGAGCAGCTCTGGGAGCCAGCAATGCTATATGCAAGAAACCTGGGATCTTTAAATATTGTCCTGTACTACACCAGAGAGCTGTATGGATCCAGTGAGGGACTAGTTAAATTGAAAAAATTAGCAACACATTCTCATGAAGAATTCCAAATGCCTAAATAAAATTTCTACAAAGTTTACTTGCTTTTTTCAGAGCTAAGGCCAAACCATAAACAAGTTCTATATAGTCAGCTAAAAATTAACATATGACTCTTATCATTGAATACATAAAAACAAATTAATAAGTTACTATAAAAATATTAAAAATGGGCAAAGCAAACCGATAATGGACTTGACGTGTACGAGTGCATGTGTATGTCTTTTCTGTAGATGTTATACTGTTGCCAACAATGTGTAAGAACTCTCCAAGTAACTAAATCGTATATGGTACCTCAGAAGTCAAAACATATTTACATTATGACTACTGAATGTGGAATTTGATAAGCACGAGTAAACTTCCAAACCAGAAGTCAAATTGTCTCACTCCTTTGGTTAAAATCTTTCCATCACCTCGCACTGCAAGTGAATAAACTTCAAGTCCTTCCTGTGGCTCTAGTGGCTCCCACCAAATTCTCTGACTTCACTTCCCTCCATCCATCTCCTCCATCCAAAGCGGCCTTCTTTCTTTCTCTCCATTGTGCCAAACTGTTGCTCCTAACAAGCCTTAGGCCAAATTCTTTCTTGTCTGGAATATCCTTCCTCCAGATCTTTGCCCTACGGCAGAATAGGGACATACTTACAACACCCATGCCCAGCACTACTCCTGGCACACAGTAAGTGTCCGATGATATTTACTGACTGAATGAATGTTATTGTCCCAAGGTCCATCCTACTCTGGTTTCTTGTAGCAGAGACAAGATGTGCCCTATTGATCAGTCTTCAACAAGGGACACACTTCCTAGCTACAAAGGAGCTCCAGGTGTTAGTTCTTTGGAGTTTGCCTCAGCTTGCCAGTCAAAGCCATACTCCTTTCAGGGAAGTCCATAGCCAACACCTGAGAAATGGTGGCAGAAGGGCCTAGTCATTTCCACCCAACCCAATGCAGGACTCCTTCAATCTTTGTTCCAAAGGTCTCCATTGGGTTGGTAGGGACTCTGTGAAGTCAGCATCACAAGGTGATGACTACTGACCAATCCTGATTCCTCTCTTTTCTTTTCATAGGTGTTCCTCCCCAGTAAACTCTTAGCAGTCCTAACTCCATCTCAGTGTCTGCTTCCTGAAGAATCCAACTAGCACTGTTTCCATTTCAAAAATCACTCCTCGTGCCTAGAAATTAAAATGGCATTTTTAACACTGCATAGAGCTTTCATTTTATATCAAGCATCTGATGAAAGTTACCACCACCCTCATTCTCCACTAACACTCATGCATACATTCACATGATTTCACACACACACACACACACACACACTCCCTCAAATTCCTAATAAAACCAAATGGCATTTAGCAGACTGTTACTTTATTTACATATAAATCTTAAATCATGTTACCTCCCCTAGGAAGCCTTCACATATAATCAACTGCTCTTTTTTTGTGGCTCCCTTTTGAACAGCTAGCAATACCTACCATACTATTCTTATGTGCTTCTATGTCTGTTTCCCTATTAAGGATGGAGTTCCTTCAATATGCGCCTGCCTCACACTAATAACCGCTGCACCTTATGAGACACACGGTTCAAGTGAGGTATTCTATAAATTTCTTGATGATGAAAAATGAACTTTAACCTCTATGTATTTGGGGACTTTCCAAATTTTTTCTTCTGGTTGATTTCAAATTTCATAATGTTGTGATCTGAAACTATGCATGGTATAATCTCAATCTTTTTGTACCTGTTGAGGGCTGTTATGTGACTCAATATGTGACCTATTTTGGAGAATGTTCCATGTGCACCCAAGAAGAATGTGTATTGTGCTGCTTTGGGATGAAATATTCTAAATACATTTGTTGAGTCCATCAGTCCAATGTGTCACTCAGAGCCTTTGTTTCCTTACTGATTTTCTGCCTAGATGATGTGTCCATTGCTCTAAGTGGAGTATTAAAATTGCCTGCCATTACCATATTCTTATCAATAAGATTGCTTATGTTTATAATTTACTGATTGATTATAATCAATTGGTTTATATATTTGAATGCTACCAAGTTGGGGGCATAAACATTTACAATTGTTACCTCTTCTTGATGGAGAGACCCCTTAATTATCATATAATGCCCTTCTTCATCTCGTTATAGTCTTTGCTTTAAAACCTAGTTTGTCTGATATAAATATGGCTTCCTCAGCTTTCTTTTGACGTCCATTAGCATGTTAGATGGTTCCCCATCACCTCACTTTCAATCTGCAGGTCTAAAATGAGTCTCCTGTAGATAGCATATAGATGGATCTTGTTTGTTTAATCTATTCTGATACCCTACATCTTTTGATTGGGAATTTAGTCCATTCACATTCAGGAAAATACAAATCAAAACCACAATGAAATACCACCTCATACCGCAGAATGGCTAAAATTAACAACGCAGGAAACAGATGTTGGCAAGGATGTGGAGAAAGGAGAACCGTTCCTCTTGCACTGTTGGTGGGAATGCAATCTGGTACAGACACTCTGGAAACACTATGGAGGTGTCTCAAAAAATTAAAAATAGAACTACTTTATGACCCAGCAATTGCACTACGAGGCATTTATCCAAAAGATACAAAAATGCTGATTCAAAGGGGCACATGCACCACAATGTTTAGAGCAGCACTATCAACAATAGCCAGATTATGGAAAGAGCCCAAATGTCCATCAATTGATGAATGGATTAAGAAGATGTGGTATATACATACAATGGAATGTTACTCAGTGACAAAAAAGAATGAAATCTTGCCATGTGCAACAACATGGATGGAAATGGAGAGCATTATGCTAAGCGAAATAAGTCAGTCAGCAAATGACAGATATCACATGATTTCACTCATATGTGGAATCTGAGAAACTCAACAGATGAACAGAGGGGAAGGGAAGGAAAAATAAGATAAAAACACAGAGGGAGGCAAACCATAAGAGACTCTTAAATACAGAAAACAAACTGGGGGTTGCTGGAGGGGGTGGGGAGATGAGTTAAATGGGCGATGACATTACGAAGAGCACTTTTCAGGATGAGCACTGGGTGTCATATGTAAGAGATGAATCATTGGGTTCTACTCCTAAAGCCAAGACTACACTGTATGTTAACTAACTTCAATATAAACAAAAAAAGGGGGGGAGGGGGGAGAAAGAAAATGAAGTAAACTTTTTCTTTAAATCTTTAAAAATGGATGATTTTTACATAGCTTTATCTGTAAGGTTGAGTAACTATAGTCAGCACATTCAAGCCCCAAACATTCACATATTCTATTCTAAAAATAAAATAACTTTATTCTTCTTAGTAAATAAACTACTAATTGTTTTGAGAGGCAATTACTAATGTTAAAACTTAAAAGCTACTATGCAATTTAGAGGCCTATTCATTTTGAACTTTTAAGTATACTTCCTAACAACCAATATATTAGTTACCAAGGAAAAATGAAGCACTGTTTTTTTACAACTCACTGAATTTCTTTTCAACTTCATATAACCTGTCAGCTCTCAATTACACCCTCCTGGGACAACATCAAGCCAAACATTCCTAGCATATAAGCCTAAAACCAAACCATGAAAAACACACATACATAAAAGAATAAAGTGTCTACCAAAAAAGCATTTTATGAATTAGAAATTTTAATTTTGAGAACTGTATAACACCAATGGTTAAGCCTACTAATTTTTTTAAATCCAGTGGGTTAAAATGAGCAAACGGCATTACTCCTCCACATGGTAATCACAGAATAGGTGAACAATTTTACAATCCTAGTATTTTAAAGGAAGGCTAAGCCTCCCATAGGAAATAAAAGTGGAAATGAATCCAAGGGAGAAAATGGCTTGGTTCCACACCCTTAAAATTGCCTACAGCAATGCATCAAAAAATAAAATAAGCCCCTAGAGTGTGGGTCAGCAGCATAGTGTTACAACTTAAGCATTGGGTCATCAGTGGCAATGGTAGGCTGATTAAGGGCTGAGGTAATATATTTACTTACTGTAGTAAGGAACTGTGTAACAGTACTGCCAACAGTACAAAGAGTTCTTGTGTGGATATCATGTACGAAGAAATACTATAACCATCTGCTTATATTTTAATATTGAAATATGAAGCAAATCAGAATAGTTCAAGAAATAAACACAGATAAACTATATTATAAATACTAATCATCCAACTTGTTAAAAAAAATAAAATTGAACTTTTCCAGCAAACTACTAGGTTTTCTAAGAAAAAACTTTTTTATTACTCATTAAAATCTGATCCTAATTGATATAATCTTCCTTAAATACGAGGGATCAAAGCAAAAATACAATGCTAATATGGAAAAAGGCAATTTTTCAAGTAATAAAGCCACGCCCAAATATAAATTTTGTTAAACTTATGGCATTAATAGGTTAAATTTATACTGATTTTTTCATCATATTTAACAAGCAACTCCAATTAGTGTAATAAGTGTGTATGGATTATATTATGTTTATTTCTATTCAAAGTTCTTGGTAAACCTATTTTGCAACTAACCAAGAAAGAAGAGAGAGGAGTCTTAGTATTATTTGTGTTCCCAGTGCCTGGCACAAAGAGTGGCATCCAATGTTTGTGGCATATATATATATTTACTAAATGCAAAAATTAATGACTATCCAAGGTCAGTTTTTTTAAGGATGAAAAAACTTCCCTAAATAGCTGAAGTGTTAAAAATACCAATAATTTTGATTTCTGAAAATAACTATAAATAACCTTTAACATATACTTAAGGGAAGACTGGTACTATGAATCACTACCCAAAGGATGATGTCCAAGAGTCATAAAGAGTGACTTTTTCTTTGAGTTAATATTTCTTGGGATGTTTTGCAAGAAAATAACTTTTAATAGTATTAATATGCATGAAGATGCAAAATGCCTTACCTAATAAACAATTATCAATCACCTAAATTCCAAGTGTTAATGAATCCCTAAAAAATTAATTCCATGGAATACTATTTAATAATTCAATTAAGCGGTGCCTGTGTGACTCAGTCAGGTAAGCATCCGACTCTTGATTTCAGTTCAGGTCATGATCTCCGCTCAGTACAGAGCCTGCTTAAGATTCTCATTCTCTCTCTCTCTCTCTCGCTCTCGCTCTCTCTCTCTCTCTCTCTCAAAAAAAAAAAATTTAATAAGAAAATAATTCAATTAAAAAACTTTTTTGAAGCACGTACTATAAACGCGGTATCATGGAAGACAGCATACTCTGGGAATATAAAAGAAGTACACCTAACTGAAACCAAACTATATGAAGCTTCAGTTAAGTCTTAAAGAAAAAGAAATAGTTAGGCAGACAAAAGGAGGAAATGGTTACGAGGGCAAGAAAAGTTTTCCAGCAGATGCAATACCAAGGGCAACAATAAAGAAACATGAGAGATTATGTGTGCTCGGGCACCCAGTATTTCAAAATAGCTAAAGGAGAGGGCTTGAAGAACATTTCCAGAGATGAGTTTGAGGGATCATGAAATGACCTTGGACTGACATACAAAGAAGTTCCAATTTTATCTTGAAGACAAATGGGAAACCACTGAAGGACATTATCAGAATTCCATTTTCTAAAGATCACGGACTACAATGGAGACAAAGAACTGGAAAAGAACAAGAAAGGACTGGGAGATAACTTGGTAAGTTCTCAGCTGGAAATACAGACATGGTAACAAAAAGTAGAGGCCAGAGGTCAGATTTAAGAGGAAGAACTGAGAGAACACGATGACTCCTATGTGTTTTGTGTAAGACAACAGGTAAATGCTGATATCATTAGTTATGATGAGAGAGGAAGAGTTAAATTTCACCTTGAATATAGTGGGTTTTAGACACCTTGGCACATGCAAAGGAACTTCTCAGTTTCAGGAAGAAGATCTGGGCTAGAGAATTCGATGAAGCAGTTGTACCTGTACGAGTGGTAGCTGAAGCCACATAAGAGGAAGAGATGACTCCAAGTACTTCCTCAAGGCCAAGGATAAAAGACAAAGGAGAAGAGCTCACAAATCACAAACAGAGTTCTGTGTGTGTCAAATACGCAGTCAAGGAAGATAAAAACTACAAAATATACAGTGGATTCAGCATCAAAGCTAAGTGCAAAGTCAACATGTATATCATTCTAAGTTACTTCTCTGTGAAGGAAAAAAGAAAGATAAATGAGAAGTTGAGAGGGACTTAGAATCTAAGGAAATTTTCTTTGTATGCTTTCCACAATGGGAGAGACCAAAGTATGTGACCACCAAAAAGAAAAAAATTTTAATGTAATGTTATAAAAGAAAAACATAACATAAAGTGGTATATACATAATATAGAACCATGTAAAACTTTATGTATAAGGACATGGGTTAGAGGGGAACGTGGAAAATTAAAAACTCATGTTATCCTAGTGGTATATTTTCCTTTTATGATTTCCTTTAATGTTGTCCTGTGCTTTCACAATTTAAAAATGAGTAAAAAGAGAGTAACTACTATACATCTTCTCAAATTCCATCATAATATTAAGATAACTAAAAATGATAATAATCTAATGAAAAATATATTTATGATTCAATCCTAATTTTCTAATAAGCATCAAACCTAATCCTAAAATGTGCATTCCTAAAGTGATCTGGTTGTTTCAAAACATCTCAGTTCTATAAGACTTCCATGTCTCACTAAACTTGGAAAATATGAGGCAAATGACATATTAACTTGAACAATCATAAAAATGCTTAGAAAGTAAAAGGCTCATTTAATGAAAAAAACTTAGAAATGTTTCCATATGTTTCTATGAAGTATTCTTTCCCCACTAAATGAACACATTCAAGATTCTGTTTCTGGCTTTGTTTCAGAAAAAAAACCCATCTGCATAGTACGGCACTTACAAGTACATCTCAGTCATGCAATAGTAATGTCACAGCTCATATATCAAATAAAAATCACATTCAAGCCCACACAACCTCACAGACCCAAAATCTTCCTTTCTATTAAGAGTATTCCTGAGAGAGCTTTCACTGCACCTCGCTGATGTCACATGACTTTTGTAAGAAGTTAAATCCTGAAACTAAAATATCAAACAGTTTGGAGTACAGTTGTGAATGACATAAAAAACCAACTTTCTCTAGTTATAAATTATGAATATTTCCTTTTTTACAAAAACAGGTGTCGAGGTGGTGAAAAACTGTTAACTATACCTCACCACAAGAACTTTTTTCAATAAAGCATTATTTCATTATATTAAAGACGTGATAAAATAATAATGCTTCATGTAATACTTGGAAAAACCTTGACAGACAGTTTGAATCCATGTCTATTTAATCCCATATGTGTATGTGGAAATATATTCATTATATATTAGAGGTATTTAATTATTTAGAGTAGTTTTCACAAACATCATGTAGTTGTGCACTAACGTTACTGCTATGCTATCCATGTATCATTTGTACTATTATTTACTTAATAAAGTAAAGATGCAGCAGTACTACATAGTGGCTAAGAGTCTGGACACTCTCAAAACACATGGAATGATATTAAGGATCCGACACTTAAAAGATGTTCATCTCTCTCTGTGCTTCAGTTTCTCATCGTACAATGGGGATAATAATAGTATATTCCTCCCAAAACTGTTTTGAGGATTAAATGACTCAATAAATATCAAGTACTTAAAAGAGTGCCTGGCACAGGGTAAGCTAGTAATTGGCTAATACAATTGTTAACATTTTTCTTTAAACTTATCCACAATTTTTTACTTGAGCTTCGTGACAAATTTATTTCATAAGCAAACTCCTGTTCCATTACCTTAAGCATTAATATCTGAAATCAAAGTATGATATGTGGGATATGGTTTTCTTCCTAATACACAGCAAAAAAAAGTAATTTTTATAATTAAAAACAAAATTTCCAACATACTACTTAATATCACCTGCAATACCAAAAGTGGTATTACACCAGTAATGAACACTTAATAATTACCTAACAGCCATCTTTTGAAGTACACATTTAAAACCTATATGTCTTAAAAAAAAAACATTAAAAATCCACTCAAAGGAAATGGAGACATTTAAGTAACTGACATTCTATGACAATGCTAGATGTTACAAGAAAAATAAACAGTGCTCTCTTAGGGAAAGCGCATTAGAAAACAAACAAAAAATGCAATGCCATTTTTAAGTAACTATCACCTTATTCCATTCTAGTTTTAGGGATTTAAAATCCCCACTGATGCTTCTATCAAATCCTCCTAGCTTTAGTTCATTTCTCTCCTTTATTGAATTAGAAAACCCTGTTACCTTTCATAAAATCATGAAGTAATCCAGCATATATTTTATTGTTGCTGTGAATATAATTAGTAACACCAAACACCAATTAAGCCAGGCACTGTGATGAATGCAATTTCTCACGACAAATCACAAAAAAATGTGTTACTATCCATATTTTACAATGAAGAAACTGAATCAAGAATCTAAGCAACCTGCCTAAGCATCCCACAGTTAGTAAATGGCAATGGGGAGGAGCAGGTAACATGAGAGAAGAATTTAAACCATAAAGTCCTGACTGTAGCAGACAGCCAAGAATTGTCCTTCAAAATGGTCCTAAGCTAACTGAAACAATGTTTCATTTATCAAAACATTTTTGGTACTCCTCATGTATGACAACATTTATAGTCTATAAGTCATTCTTCCGAATTGTGCCAATGATGACAAATCTTGATCATTTGAGGAGTCAGTCTGAATATTTGAAAGAAAGAAATACCATTCAGAACATGGGTAAGGTAAGGATCTGCACAAATTATATTCTAACACACGGCACGATTTTGGACACATACGCAGAATTACATTTTGTTTCTCTCTCTGACATACAGTCTTTAAAAGAAAAGGAGATGTGTACTTAAAACTACAATACTAATTTCCTCATGTATCTGCTAAATTGGCCATAGAAACTATTTCAAAGAAGTTTTAAAATCTGTGAACATAGCATTGTCTATGGATTGGAAAGAACTGGCCAAAAGAATTACTTAGAAATTAGAAAAGCGGGGCACCTGGGTGGCTCAGTCAGTTGAGCGTCTAATTTTGGCTCAGGTCACGATCTTGAGGTTCATGGCTTCGAGCCTCGCGTTGGGCTCTGTGCTGACAGCTCAGAGCCTCAAGCCTGATTCTGTCTCCCTCTCTCTCTGCCCCTCCTCCACTCACACTCTTTCTCTCAAAAGTAAATAAACGTTAAAAAAAATTTTTTTTAATTTTAAAAAAATTAAAAAAAAAAAGGAAATTAGAAAAGCAAGAGTCATTCGGATACAAAGGTTTTTTACCTCAGTATAAAAGGATAAGCTTCAAAGACATTCTTTAGAGAACAGTCATTAAAGAGTCTCTTTCGTTTTAAAAACCTAACATTTTCCTCATTTTAGAATTTTCTTCCTTTTTGTCTTTCAAATAGCTTATGTGAAATATAAAAATATTTTCTAATGTGTGATCAGCACTACTGCTCAAAATCCTGAGTAGTAAGAATAAAATTAAGAAGACTTCCTCAGTTCTTCTGGTAAATCTTTTGATTTGGAATCAATCCCAAAATCATGCTAGCTCTTTCACCCTTGTACTGACTCATATTCAAGCTACAGATTCATATTCCCTAGGTGTCCAATATAACCTTTAACTTTTCTTTTTTGTCCCAATCAAATCTTACTAATTTTATTACTTTAATCCAAAGCACATTTTAATCTTTTATACTTCTTCCTGGCCTTAGAGATTCACTTTTTACGAATAACAACTTTGACCAATTTAGAAATAACACCTACTTTAATGTGCATATATTTTTCTTCCTTCCATCATGACACCACTATAAATAAATACAAATGGATCAAGGTGAAATACCAATTAATATACCTCTGGTGAAGATTCCAAAACATCAGCAATTATATATACTTTGTATAATACAATGATATGTATTTGTTAAGACTTATATTGGACAGAAACAGAAAATCCAAAGAGCTTAAGCAAAATACTGGAATTGGTTTATAGAATACAAAGAAGGCCTGAAAACCCAGTGATAAGTTAAAGACAAGAATCAAAACAAATGGTACCAGAGTCTCAAATGACTCCAGAACTCTGTGTCCTTATCTCTTCAGATCACTTTGTCTGCAGCCCTGTTTTGTCACCACAGCAAGAAACAAAGTGATAACTCCCAATACCTACATTTTAGGTCTCCTGCCAGCAGACAAAACTAACCTCATTTTCTCTAGTTCCAAGTTCAAAAATCCCAAACAAGGATTTGACTGGCTCAATTTGGACTTGTGGACTGTTAACTTGAAGGTAGACACCATAACGGACTCAGCTCAGGTAAGATAGCTATCCCTAGACAAATGGAAATAGCAAACTAAAAACAGCATACCAGGCTTGGCCACAACATTTTGGATTTACATGAAAAAGCAGCAGCTACTGCCCTCCCCCAGAAGAACTTTAACCCCCACTCCATCCTAAAGCAAAGCCATAGTCTTAACGGGGTATTTGACATATAGAGGTTCCCCAAAAGGCCTGGATGTGATTCACTGAGGGTTCAACTAAAATGAAACATAACGGTGTCCACTGTGCTACTACTGCCATTCAACATCAGCTCCAGCAATGTATAAACCAGCTCAGTAAGCAAAATTCGAGGCCATTCTCATAATTAACTGCCTAATGGTACCATGATAAATCTTGTTTTAATTTACTGACCCTTCAGTTACTGGCCTGTTTTAGTCTGCCACTGGGAAACTACAAACTGGCAGATTAAAGGCTAAAGATTAGGTATCACAAAGTCTAGAAAAAAGATACTACAGAAAATGAAAACTACA
Source organism: Neofelis nebulosa (assembly GCF_028018385.1). NCBI lineage: Eukaryota > Metazoa > Chordata > Mammalia > Carnivora > Felidae > Neofelis > Neofelis nebulosa. The sequence continues at coordinate 45,389,085 of NC_080795.1, read as the reverse complement.
GGAGGAGGGAAAAAAAAAACTGGAAAAAAAAAATCACAGCTGATCAAATTATCTGGGTTATTCATTCTGATGCCCACAGCAGGGGCCCTTTCTCCAAGACCAACTTGATTCAACCTGCACCACCACGACTGCCACCACTGCTGCCTGGATCCATCATTGCATCAGATATGCCTAAACTTTCACCATCAGAGATTGTGCATAAAGGACTCTGTTTCTGATGCGGAGGTTACCACAATAAGGCCAACTCATAACTAACTACCCAAAGTTACCAAATTTATAACATGGTGAAGGCCACGTTGCACTAGGTACTGTGACCCCATCCATGTCCAGGGTACTCTTCAGAAACTCACTACATCACACCTTTAACCCCTAACTCCCATTCAGTCTGATCAGCTATCACTGGCCATACCAATTTGGCATTCAAAATTAAGCTGTTACCTATTTTTTGGCACTTAGGACCATTTACCAGCTAATAGTGGCATGCCTTCTCTTACAAAGGTCACACAACAGGTCAAAAGTTGGAGTAGTTGATGGACATTCTGTGCTCCCTTTCTAATCCACAAGCATCTAATATTGTCAAGCAAGATATGGCCTCCTGATAAATCAACGGAAGAAAATTTCTGACTCTACCTCACTCACCTTCTTTGGGTCCACATAATTCAGTAAAGTAGTATGGTCACTAAATGTAGCTATTCTAACAAAGGGTACATCTCCTCCCGACCACCTCCAGGGTAATGATCAGGAAAAAAGGAGTGGGGATTATAAAGACAAAGGGTCAGCAAACATTGCCTGGAAAGGGCCAGAAAGTAAATATTTTAGGCTTTGTGCGCTACACATGATTTCTCCTCTGAGCCCAACTCTTAAAAATTATTTTAAAAGCACTGTTAGCTTGTGAGCTATACAAGGACAGGCCGTAGGCCAGATCTGGCCGGGAAACCTGTTTGTAGACTTCTAATACATCTATTTTGAAATGTCAGGATTCTACCCTGACCATTCCTGGTCAGGATGTACCTTACTCTCCCCCTAAAGTAGTGCCTAACAAGACTAATTGGTATACCTTCCAGGTAGCCATCCAGCCAAAGGAAACCTAGATTTCAAGCTTAATTATGGCTCAGTCACTGGATTCTCTTATTGGACTGATACACTCCCAGATCAGACAAAAATGTAATGAAAAGGACCAGATAGTGTTTTAAGTTTTGTGAGTCAGAGGATTTCTACTGCAACTATTCAAATCCAGCAATATAGTACAAAAGGAGCCATAAATGATAAGTGAACAAAAGGATACAACCAGATTTGGCCCAAAGCAAACCTAGCTGCTAGCAAGACTAGATTTATTTTCCTCTTTTTTGGTTTTTGGGGTGTTTTTTTTTTGTTGTTGTTGTTGTTTTTTTGGCGGGGGGGGGGGGGGGTGAGGGTGGTGGGCTGATAATAGTGATACCTCTATTTCTATCCTGGAAGGATTTTCACAGAAAAGGAGACAATTCATATATGTTTTATGATAGTAAGGTTCCTAAGCTTCATATTTGTGTTCTTTTCTATTCTGAAATTCAATACTCTATTACAAAGAAGAACACTAAACACTACACATCCTACAACTAAACAGTATAAAGTAAAAACTATATATATTTTCAATTTGATTCAAATCAAAAATACTTATTGGTGGAGACTGGCCAGTTCAGTCAATAGCGCATGTGTCTCTTGATCTTGGGGTTGTAAATTCAAGCCCTATGTTGGGTGTAGAGATTACTTAAAAAATAATAAATTTATTAAAGCCTGGTATGTGATAAGCCACATGACCAGAGATCTGAAAGTATATTACTTCACTTAATCCTCCAAATCATCTTCAAAGGTACTATCAGTACCAGATATGGAAATTAAGATTCAAACATGCTTTGTCCTTGAGCATATTACTTAATACCTCTTTATACCTTAATGCCCCAGTTGCTGCATCTGAAGACAGGTAATACTAATTGTATACCTTAGAAAAAAAACTACTCTGAGAATTAAATGAGATAAAATCCAGAAACCACTAGAAAAGTACTAAGCATAGAGTATTCACTTCTATGTTAGCCATTATTATTATTGTATTATTACTATTATTAAATGGAGCATACACGGACTACATTTTTATAAACCTGCCAAGTGATCCCTTATAATTGTTTTGAACACTTATCTAAATGATGAAAAAGTAAAGAGCAAATCTTATGTCAATTTTGCCCCCAAACTAGTTCTAATACAAAATATTTTTTTAAAAAAACTAATCTTGGGGCGCCTGGGTGGCTCAGTCGGTTAAGTGTCCAACTTCGGCTCAGGTCACGATCTCATGGTATGTGAGTTCGAGCCCCGCGTCGGGCTCTGTGCTGACTGCTCAGAGCCTGAAGCCTGTTTCAGATTCTGTGTCTCCCTCTCTCTCTGACCCTCCCCCGTTCATGCTCTGTCTCTCTCTGTCTCAAAAATAAATAAACGTTAAAAAAAATTTTTTTTTTTAAATAAAAAAAAAAAAACTAATCTGAGGGGCGCCTGGATAGCTCAGTCGGTGGGGCATCCAACTTTGGCTCAGGTCATGATCTCGCGGTCTGTGAGTTCGATCCCCACGTTGGGCTCTGTGCTGACGGCTCAGAGCCTGGAGTCTGATTCAGATTCTGTGTCTCCCTCACTCTCTGCCCCTCTCCCACTCACGTGGTCTCCGTGTCTCAAAAAAAAAAGTGAATAAACGTTAAAAAAATTTTTTTTAACTTATCTGATTTTTTTCAGTTAGTTACTTTTACTTGATTACAGCCAAATTCCAAATTCTTAGGACTTCAAACTAAAGTAAAACATCCATGTCTCACTTTCTGAGTAAGTGCTAATAGAAATCTAATGTGAGCCACATACAAAACTTAAAATTTTGTTGTAATAGGATTTAAAAATTTTTAAATAAGTGAAATTAATTTTAATAAAATTTTTATTTAACCAAGTAACAGGTATTATCATTTTTTACTCAATGCAAAAAAATTTACATTCTTTTGTTTTACAAAAAGTGTTTGAATCAAGTATTTTATACTTATAGCCATTTCAATTCAAATTACCTACATGTAAATACTCAATAACCATATGTGACTAGCAGCTACCATACTGGACAGCACATTTCTGAGTTACTACATATATAACTCTAGAAGATGTTATACACATTTAAAAAAAATATTTTAACGTTTATTTATTTGTTAGAGACAGAGTGCAAACGGTGGAGGGGCAGAGAGAGAGGGAGACACAGAATCGAAAGCAGGCTCCAGGCTCTGAGCTGTCAGCACAGAGCCCGACATGGGGCTCGAACTCAGGAACCGTGAGATATGACCTAAGCTGAAGTCGGACACCCAACCAACTGAGCCATCCAGGTGCCCCTAAGATGTTATACACATTTTAATCATTCTCTCCTTCCTCCTCCTCCTTTTTTTCCTCCCCAAGCCCAATATTTAAACCATTTACTCATGTGATGTGCTAGGATGAGAATATATTCCTCTGAAAAAGAGACAAGTAAACAACAATCTTAATACATTTGGAAAGTAATGTGGGAACAGCTACCTAAGAGACTTAGAGGGGTGGGGAGAGGGTAGTGAGGTACAGACAGATGAAGTCTACATTGAAAGACAAAAGATAAACAGAGATAAGTCAAACAAAAAGGGAGGAATAGGACAGGCAAAGAGTACAACATGGTAGAAACTCTGAAATAGAAGACAGTATGATATATTTGAAGAACAGAGCAGAAAGAAGATCACTGCAGCTTAAGCACAGTGAACAAGAGTGTCACACGCAGTTTGCTATTTCAGACAATCAAAATCATTCAATCAGGCATGTATCCAGAAGGGAGACATGAAAAAATCTTAGAATGAAGAGATTGGTAACTGTCTACCTAAAACTCTTTCCCCTCTCTTTGTTACTGACAGAACTCCAGCTCTGTTCAGGACAGATCTCCTAGCTCCCATCCACTAAACTGCAGATGCTCGGGGGTAGGAGGGAAGAAGAGGGATAATCTTAGGAATTGATAAAATTTGTTTACTATTTCCATTCTGAATGCTCATCATGAAAAAAGCAGACAAAAGCAGACGTTCCATCTGTAGACATTCTCCAAAGCAAACACTAGTTGCTGAGGATAGAACAGGATAAATGAGACATGCCACCTGCCCTCATGGAACCTATTTTCTACTTGAAGAAGGATCCTCCTAGGAACTGACATTTGAGCTGGACTCTGAAGGATAATATATGTAAATAGGTGAAATAGAGGGAGAAGAACATTGCAGCAAGATGGGATGTCTTAAGAAAAGCCCCAAGACAAAAAGGAGCACAGCTCCTTTGAGAAGCTGCAAGGTTAATGGAGTACAGGGCCAGATTTGAGTCTTTATCCTACAATTAATAGAAAGTCGAGAAAGAGTGCTACGGTCACATCTGAATTTTCAAAGCTCACTCTGGTACATGTTAGACAATGGATCAGAAGGGGAAAAAGAAATGATGAAGTTGCCCTCAAGTGTCAAGATAAAGATGGAGAGAAATGGATGTATTGTAAAAGTACTTAGAAAATAAATCCAACAGGGGTGCCTGGGTGGCTCAGTTGATTAAGCGTCCAACTTCAGCTCAGGTCTGATCGCACTGTTCGTGAGTTACGGCCCCACATTGGGCTCTGTGCTGACAGCTCAGGGCCTGAAGCCTGCTTCCGATTCTGTGTCTCCCTTTCTCTCTGACCCTCCCCCACTCACACTCTGTGTCTCTGTCTCAAAAATAAACATTAAAAAAATTTTTTTAAAGAAAATAAATCTGACAATACTTAGTGATTGATGCACTATGGGTAAATGATTAAACACAAGTTGAAGGTATCAATTACCTTAATCACTTAATCCCATCTTTTTTGGATGGGAGACTTTTAACAAAATGGTAGTTTAAAAATGAAAACAAGTTAACTAGGAAGATTATCTGAAGTCCAGAATGTCCTCTGCCTAATATATGATTAAGTGAACTGAAAAATTACATGGATATCACAAGAATAAATATGGTAATTTTTCATAAAATCTCTAAGAAATAAAAAGTACAATGTTTTAAATAGGCACCAAATAAAAAGTACAAGCCTATAAACTATACCAGGAGTCTACAAAATTTTTCTGGCAAGGGCCACATAGTAAATGTTTTTGGATTTGTGGATTATATGGTCTCTACTCCAACTACTCCATCCTGATCTTGTAGGAGAAGAACATCCATTGACAATATTTAAAGGAATAAAGGTAGTTATATGCCAATAAAATTTTATCAAAACAAGCAGTGAGCCATATTTGACAACTCCTGATCTAGAGAATGGAGAAAAATACACAAGTTGAGATAAATGATAGAACAGATAAATCTGTCCAATAAGAAATAATGAAGTAGGTATCTCAGAAAGCAAATGTAATATAATCAATAATTATCTTAATAAAAAGGGGGGGGGGGTAGGCAGCCAGCAGGTAGATGCCTTCAAATAGGTCTGGTAACAGTTAGTTGGGAATACCACATGTAGTGGGCTAAAATTAAGGAAAAGCCTCCAAAATCTATGATAGTCTGGAAGGGTAAATTCATGACCTTACTCTTTGATGAGACACAGAATGTAGCCCAGAACAAACTGGCATCAAGTAACGCAACTCAAATGGCAGTTCAACAAGACAGCTTGGCGAACTCGACTAGAAATTCAATCAATAAGAGCTAAAGCACGCTGTCAAAACAATTAACTGCAAAGGAGTAGATACTCCTGAGTCACCTGATTGTGTATTCCTTAAATAACCCTCAGATTAATGACAGGCTCAAACCTCAAAGCTATAAAAAATGCAGAGATTGAGTAGTTCTACCTGTAGAGAATAGTAAGGTGAGTGTGGATAGCAAGCAGGCCATTAAAGAAGTGAAGAATTACTAAAAAGTGACTACTTCTTATGGGAGAAGATCTACAAAGGCAGGCTAAATCAGATAGGGAAGAAATGAGGAATTCTGCTTTTCAATTTACAATGTGAATCTAATAACACATGAAATTTTCAAATGCTGTCTCTCACCATCAATTAAATTTTACCAAAACAGAAAAAAGCTGTTTGTAATTACTTACCAAAATCATTTTTGTCAAAGGACTATTTACTTTTTATATTAAAATCTGGATTAAATGTTATTGTGTTTGATAATTAAAACCAATCACTTATTAAATTTATTTTAACTGAATATCTGCAATTTTTAATCTAGTTATTACAACTAAGTGGTCATAACTGAAAGGCAGTTCATAAGATGTGTCTAAATATGATTACAGCATGCTAGATTTTGTCACAAACTTCAATACAAAAGTAATTACAATATAAAATGATGTGTGTAATCAAAAATTAAATACTGTATTTCCCAGGTGGACTGGAAGACATCTGAAAATAGAGTCCAAAACTAGCACTCACTAGGTACTATGAATCTGAACTGAGCAGATGTTAATCACAGCAACACCAAAAAAGAAAAAATAACTCTGCTTGGTGAGTGAACAAAAAGTATTTGCAGGGTAAATACTAATGCTAACACTAAATACTAATATTAATGTTAAATGTCAAAATAGAAAAGAAGTAATCAATAGCATTTTTGCTTTGCTTTGTTTAGCAAAGGCAAAGAAATGTGAAAAGCAAGGTATGTGAGATTTGACTCTGACATGAGGTATGAGACTGGGGAGGCCCTGGGTCCTAACGGGCTATCCCAGGAGTTTTGTTTTTTGTATTCTGTTTTTTGTTTTTTAAGGTTTTTTGTTTTGTTTTGTTTTGTTTATTTTGAGAGGGGGAAGCAGGGAGGGGCAGAGAGAGAATCCCAAACATGCTCCAGGCTGTAGGCACAGAGCCTGATGCGGGGCTCTAACTCATAAACCATGAGACCATGACCTGAGCTGAAGTCTGACATTTAACCAACTGAGCCCACTCAGGTGCCTCAGGAGTTTTTAAAGTTTATCATGAGGGCAATGAGAAGTCACTGACAGTGTTTTTTTTTTTTTTCTTTCTGATACCCGAAAATTTATTCAAGTTATTTAGAAATACTTTATTTTGCAGAAAATTTTTATACCAACATTTCTAATATAAAGTATCAATACAGACAGGTTATGACCCTAGTAAAAAGGAGTCTCATACTTTTTAAAATTAAATTCAAGTTAGTTAACATACAGTGTAGTATTAGTTTCCTGAGTAGAACCCAGTGATTCATCACTTCTATATAGTACCCAGTGCTCATACCAACAAATGTCGTCCTTAATGCCCACCACCCATTAGCCCATACGCCCACTCAACTCCCCTCCAGAAACTCTGTTCTCTGCATTTATGAGTTTCTTATGGTTTGCCTCCGTCTCTGTTTTTATCTTATTTTTCCTTCCCAACAGTTCTTGAATAAAAGAGTGATGGAGTCACTCTTGTTTTCTTAGTGCAGCATTTATGAAGGGTGAGCCAGAAACATCATCCAAGAAATGAAGGGCCAGGGAAGGCAGGGAAGAGAGCATAAAGCCACCTCCTCAGGATTCTCCAAACCACAAACCACTGACCTGACCCGACTCCACTCCCACCATCAGGTCCTGCCATGGTCTTGTCAAGAGGCTCCACAGGGCACAATGCTGGTTACTCAATTTACTCAGTGATGTATTGAACAAAGGCCCTAATACGTAATTCATCAGGGCCGTCTAGCACAGTCCTTCCAATATCTTGAAATTCAGAATCCAAGGGTGGGTCTGATTTCACTGCCTCCATGCTGTTCCTTCTTGAATACATCCAAACATTAAAATTTACTTATTTTTTTCCATATAGGCACACACATATACACTCCTACCTCAGGCTGAAATGCTCACTGAAATTCTTCCCCTTAGCAATCTGTGTGCACGTGTGTGTTTAAGGCTTTGTGCACCCACAGCTACTCCATCCATCCATCATCCAATCATCCATCCTCAACAAGACAGCAAGTTCTAACCAATAAGGCCCAGGGTTCACAGCAAGGTTCTCAAACTCATTCAAAAAACCTGAAGAGGAAGGAACACTACCCAACTCTTTTCACAAAGCCATCATTACACCATGATACAAAAGCCAGATAAGGACACCACAAGAAAACTACTAGCCAATATCCCAAATGAAAATAGATGCAAATATTCTCAATTATGTAGTAGCAAATCAAATTCAACAGTACGTTAAAAAGATCATTCATAATGATCAAGTGGGATTTACCCCTGGAATGCAAGGAAGATTCAAAATAGGTAATTAAAGAAAAAAAAAAAACATGTAATCATTTCAATAGACACAGAAAAAGTGTTTAACAAAATTCAACATCTGTTCATGAAAAACTCTCCACAAATTAGGTATAGTATAGAAGAAACATACCTCAACATAATATAGGCCTTATATGACAAGCTCACAGCTAATATCATACTCAATGACAAAATGCTAAATGCTTTTCCTCTAAGATAAGGAGTAAGACAAGGGTGCCCACTTTCACCATTCCTATTAAAAATAGTACTGGAAGGCCTACCCTGAGCAATTAGGCAAAAGAAACAAACAAAACGCATCAGAACTGAACAGGAAGACACTTTAAGTCATTATGCTGTACACAAATTTATACAGTGCTGTATACCCAATTCAATAAAACTGAAAGAAATTAAATAAAGGAGGGGCGCCTGGGTGGCTCAGTCTGTTCAGCATCCAGTTTCGGTTCAGGTCGTGATCTCGCAGTTTGTGAGGCTCAGAGCCTGGAGCCTGCTTCTGATTCTGTGTCTCCCTCTCTCTCTCGCTCTCTCTACCCCTTCCTTGGTCTCTCTCTCTCTCAAAAATAAACAAACATTTAAAAAAAATTTTGAAGAAGTAAGGGAGAAAATCAGGAGAAAATCACTATACTAGCATACTAACAGAAAAGGCTCATAGTTTCATACAATCTGAACTCTTGCCCATTATATAAGGATACCTCTAAAATTAGGTTTACATGGCAAAGTTAGTCTTTTTTTTTTTTTTTTGCATCTTTAACTAAAAAAGGTCTATCTAATTCCCTCCGTAGCAGTGGCTGCCTCACCTTACACTCAAAACAAGGATGGGAGTAAAAGTAAGAATCAGTAGGCTTGTGGAAAATAAAGATGTCTGGCTGGTAGGCTCCTACAACCAAGCACCATCTCCTGTCCCTTAGTCACTGGTCATCTGAGATAGTTCTCACATATACCCTTAATTTTGTAATCCAAAGAATGCCATACCAATAGGAAAGACAAGTAAGCAGCTTTATTTTTTAAGCCCTTGTAACATGTAAGTTTACTGGTCAACTCCCAGACATCCAACTCTGTAATAGTTTCAGGAATATCCCAACATATGGTCACTGAATCTAAGAGTATAATGTGTGTATACACAAACACTGCAAAAACAACTTGAGACCGGATCCAGTGAAATCCAATGGTGGTCAACACTAAGAATAATGTAGAGTGCTACAGAAGTATACCTCAAGAGGACATAGCTCAATGGAAGGTGAGTCTGAGAATGCTGGAGTCAATAAAAGAATTCTGTGACAAAGGATTAGAAGTGAAGCACAGAAACTTCTAATGTAAAATGAGCTACGCTGTTCTGGAAAAATCAGAGAGAGAATGTTGATTCCCAGAACATGTATGTACAAGTGAGGCTAATCAAACAGGATTCTGAGGGAGCATTCATCTTCCTTCCTCTCTTTATTCATTTAAACACAAAAGTAGCCCATCTGATTTATTACCTAGGATTGTACTCATATTCAGAAAATATTTAGGACATTCTTAATTCTTTAAACTGTACTCACAGAAAAATGAATAATTGTGTGGCTCTTCGTTTCTTAATGATTACCACGTATATTGTAACTTTCAATATGTAAACACGAATTCAAGTGAAATCAAATCTTTAAATTCAACATTCATATTAATGCAAAATTCATACAGGGCACTTTAAAACTTACAAGATTCACACAAGTAAAATCTTTTTACCCCAATTTGAATATCAAGAAGTATTACTGATACCTCTTAATATAAATCTAACTCAACTCATTTTTATTTTTAAGATTAGGATAAATTTATAGCCAATGTCTTAATGGGGAAAAAAAACTTTATAATAGCTCAAAATATGTATTTTAGAACATATTGGAGGTGTTTTTCTAGGTGTAGGAAAATAAGTTTGCAAACAGAGGAACAGAAAAAGCATATCACTATAACACAATCCTTTTCCTAAATGGTTAAAGAACTATTCAACAACTCCAAAACCCTTTTTATATGCACACCTGGGAAGAATACCATATCCGTAACTTTGCTCAGAGTTACACTGATGTGGTTTTAGACCAGATGTTTAAATGTTACAGTATGTACATTTTCTTCCCCTCTTCTAAGGCAGAAGTAAAGTAAGAGGAATATTTGACTTCACTCCACAAGAGACCTATTTAATAGTTTGGCGGTTATGTAAGTAAAGGTAGCTTGGCTAAGTCAATGTTGACGACATACAGAACGACATGATCCTAATGAGTTGGAAAATATTGGCTCTCATGAGAATAGACCAGATGCTACTGAGCTGAGAAAGCTACTGTATTATTGAATTTCATTTTTATGAGGTAAAATTTATTATTCAACCATTAAGGTATCCCACATGAAATCTTGCATAAAATACTTTTACAGTTAGATTCTGGAAAGGAGATTTTTATTTTAACATTAAGACATCACTTAAATGAGGGATTCAAAGGTCCATTTGATCACCTTCAGCATAGGCTTTAAAGTCTGAAAGAAATTTTCCTATAAATACCAGATTAATGGAACTACACTGAACAAAACAATGAACTACCTGCATAAGGAAAAAGTGGTAGCCAAGTCCTTGTTTCCCTGAACAAAAAATAGCCAGGTGTGACTTCGTATTTTATCGTCTGGAAAATGACAAAGGTTAGGATCTCAATGATTTGAGAACCATTAGAAACATGAATAAAAATACATAATTCAATAATTCTAATTAAAATATATTTATTGCAACTTTAACATCTCTGCTTTATTCTTTACAAGTTATTTTAGTAAGATTTCTAATATTTGTTATTTTTTTATTTAATTTCTGATGGACTAGCAAACTAATTATATTACTGTCTTTCTGGTCTCATTTACCAGAGAGGTAGTTTGATGTAGCAGAAGTAATACAACAGGAAAGTCCAAAGGACCTTAAGCTTAACCGAATTAATTGGTGAATATCTGTGGGATGATTTTTAGGAAAAACACTAAATTGTTCTAAGCATAAATCTTCACATGTATAACACAGGATATATAACCTGCCAACATCAATATTACGGGTAAAAAGCCAGTGAAATTAAACCATGAGAAACATCAACCTAAAAAGGTGAGCGAATTCAGGCTATTCACATAAGTTTTATGGTATCCAGTCCCTGCATCATGCAGCTCACTAGAGGGAAAATGTTTAGTTGACAGCTGTAAAGTACGTACAAGTAGATAAAAGGATAAGGTTTCATATTTCTATTATCCCACTGCATTGCAACATCCATTTATAAGATTTGCTGCTCCACTCCCCTTTGGAATCCCTAGCAGAAGACAGTATATATAGGTTCATTATAGGTTTCTGTGAAACAAGTATGGCCTCTTATAAATAGCTGTTTAAAGGGGCACAATGTACAGTTTCTTAATAAATCCAAACAAGTACACCTAACCAATGTCTTGAATTTTATTTGAAGGTCATCAAATACACTATTCATTATCCTAATTACTTTTTTGCCTTACTCTATGAATTTACCTTTACCCTATACCTTCTCAGCTAGCACACTGGATCTGTGAGACCCCAATTCTCACATGGGTTATCTGTCTCCATGAACTTCATACCCTAGGGACAACCTCGATATATAGTATCCCCATATGTAGGATTCCAGCAGGATTCTATATCCAGGAAAAAACAATAACAACAAATCAATTCCACAAAAAATAGTCTATTTTGTACTCACAAGAACTCTGAGAAGGTAAGAAGATGATACAGCCATTATACAGATGAAAAAGCTAAATGAAATTCAATGAAACAAATGACTTTCCTTTTAACATATAATTAGTTACATATGTAACTATATAATTACAGTAACATATAATTACTGACAGGTTTTCCACACTACAATTCAGGAATCTCTCCTAAACTTCAGTTGTTAAAAGGTGAAAATATTCCTACAACCTGACATAGATATCAAGACTTAAACTATACTAATATCTATATATGATATGTAATATTATATATAATATATATAATACAGATACAATATTCAATGCACAAAATTAAGTTTTTAACAAGCATTAGCACAGAATATTTTATTAGATTTTTTGTTGTTGTTGAGAGAGAGCACGAGAGCGAGTGAGCAAGCACACGCGAGGAGAAGGAAGGGGCAGAGGAGACAGATTCCCAAACAGGCCCCATGCTCAGCATGGAACCTGACACAGGGCTCGATCCCATGACCCTGGGATCATGACCTGAGCCGAAATCAAGAGTCAGATGCTCAATTGACAGCCACACAGGCACCCTTTTCTTTTAGTTATTCTAATATCTTCTCATTTAATTCTGATTTTTGGAAGGGCTGAGAAAAAGTCATTGTAGCTTTATAAAACATGTATTATTATTCAATATTCACATATTCTCAACAGAACTAATTGATTCAACAAACTAAAATCATCTCTTGTTATTGTGACATAAGGGAGACTTTAAAGAAAACATCTTTTCTACCTAAAGGCATTTTGTAGATTTGACATTTGAAATTCAATTCGATAACGCATTTCTGAAGCATCATTACTCCAACATTTCAATTAAGACTGAAGCACAAAGTTGCTGCAATATTCTGTTTTTCTTAAGAACCAATGAAATTCAATCTAATGTTATTGGATTTTATACACACAGACCTGTTTAACAGCTTCAGTTATTAAAAGGAAAAATACGGTTAAATAGGTATTTTATAAAATAAAATTAATGAAATTGTGAAATAATTCTATACTTGTAAACCAAGAATAACTTTGCTTTCTATCCTTAGTTTTCTTATGTAAAAATGCAGCATAAATAGGACATATATAAAACTTAACTATCAAGCTAATTTGCTTCCTTTGATAAAATTTTATTATTTTACTACTTATCACTAGCCACTCTTCACTAAGAGCTTTCTGTTATTATAATCAGGGAATCAATAAGCATATTTTTTCACTATCAAGACTTCAGAATAAACAGGTTCATTTTTAAAATTTTCCAGAAATGTCTTATAGTTGATTATGTATTTTGCCAGTAACAAGGTGCCATCCCACAGCACATCTTCTGGAAATGCATAAATATCAATACTACATTTTCAAGGTAAGGCTTTTTAGAATTTGAAAAGCATGTCATTAATTATTTGTTATCAAATTCTTTGAACTCTCTCTCTCTTTGGAAAAATACTAGATTTTCTTTTTGTTATTGAGGCATTTCTCATGTCCTCCCAGTTTCCAAAACTCAAATTTCAAGAGGAAATTGCACAGAAATTTAATCCCTATTCTCCCCAAGGAAAAACTTAGAGTAATAATTTATTTACTAACAATGTATCTCTTTCATGTTTATAAATAAGCATAATACTTTTACTATATTATATTCATTCTATTTTATTACATTTTTTGTTTATAAACTCTTGGTAGTAACCAACAAAGTTAATTTCAAACCCAACTACTAAGTCACAATCTACAATTAAATGAAATGGTAAAATAGGAATTCAATTATAGATAAATCTAAATCTACAATGTTGACAGCTCAGAGCCTAGGGCCTGCTTCAGAGGGCCTGTGTCTCCCCTCTGTCCCTGCCCTCTTCATGCTCTGTCTCAAAAATGAATAAACATTAAAAAATTTTTTATTTAAAAAAATAAAATAAAAATTCACAAAATATCAAGATGATACTTCATATCATTAAAAGAAAGGATTAAAACCTTATGATCATTTCAGGGAGCCTGGGTGGCTTAATCGGTTAAGCGTCTGACTTTAGCTCAGGTCATGATCTCACAGTTTGTGAATTTGAGCCCCCGTGTCAGGCTCTGTGCTGACAACTCAGAGCCTGGAGCCTGTTTGGGATTCTATGCCTCCCTCTCTCTCTCTCTCTGCCCCTCCCCTGCTCATGCGCTGTCTCTCAAAAAAATAAAAATATTAAAAAATATTGTTTTAAAAACCAAATGATCATTTCAACACATGAAGAAAAAGCATTTGAAAAAGTTGAACATCCATTTATGATAAAAAAAAAAAACCCTCAACAAAGTAGCTCTAGAGGGAACACACCTCAACATAATAAAGGCCTTATATAAAAAATCCACAGGCAACGTCATATTCAATGGGAAAAAACTGAGACCTTTTCCTGTAAAGTCGGAAACAAGACAAGGATGTCCATTCTCACCACTTTTATTCAACATAGTTCTAGAAGTCCTAGCCACAGCAATCACACAACATAAAGAAATAAAAAATATCCCAATTGGTAAGGACAAAGTAAAACTCTATTTGCAGATGACATTATACTCTATACAGGAAACCATAAAGTCTCCACCAAAAACTATTAGAACTCATAAATTCAGTAAAGTCTCAGAATACAAAATCAACATGCAGAAATCTGATGCATTCCTATACACTAAGAAAACAATCCCATTTGCAACTGCACCAAACACAATAAAATATCCAGGAATAAACTTAAGAGGTGAAAGATCTGTACTTGGGAAAACTATAAAATAATGATGAAAGAAACTGATGACACAAAGAAATGAAAAGACATTTCATATTAATGGGTTGGAAGAACAAATATTGTTAAAATGTCTATACTACCCAAAGCAATCTACACAATTAATGCAATCCGTATCAAAATATCAAAGCATTTTCCACAGAACTAGAACAAACAATCCTAAAATTTGTATGAAACCACAAAAGATACTGAATAGCCAAAGCAATTTTGAAAAACAAAACCGAAGGTATCACAATTCCAGATATCAAGTTATATTACAAAGCTGTGGTAATCAAAATGGTATGGTACTGGCATTAAAATAGACAATAGAACAGATCAATAAAACAAATAGAAAACCCAGAAATGAACTCACAACTATATGGTCAATTAATCATCGTAAAAGAAGGGAAGAAAATCCAATGGAAAAAAGACAGTCTCTTCAACAAATGGAGTTGGGCAAATGGGACAGCAACATACAAAAGAATCAAACTGTACAATTTTCTTACACCATACACAAAAATAAATTCAAAATGGATTAAAGACCTGAATGTGAGACAGGAAAC
The DNA here is from genome assembly GCF_028018385.1 of Neofelis nebulosa. Classification (NCBI taxonomy): domain Eukaryota; kingdom Metazoa; phylum Chordata; class Mammalia; order Carnivora; family Felidae; genus Neofelis; species Neofelis nebulosa. Next base: position 45,373,822 of record NC_080795.1, on the reverse strand, counting down.
CATAAAAATCCTAGAGGGGAACACAGGCAGTAATTTATCTGATATTTGGCCATAGCAACGTCTTCCTAGATAGGTTTCCTGAGGCAAGGGAAACAAAAGCAAAAATAAACTTTTGGCACTTCATCAAAACAAAAAGCTTCTGACAGCAAAGGAAACAATCAACAAAACTAAAAGAGAAGCTGCAAAATGGGAGAAGATATTTGCACATGTCACATCCAATAAACAGTTAGTATCCAAAATATATAGAGAATTTAGCAAATTCAATACCCCAAAAATAAATAACCCAGTTAAAAAACAGGTAGAAGACATAAATACACATTTTTCCAAAGAAGGCATACAGATGGCTACCAGACACATGAGAAGATGCTCAACATTACTCATCGTCAGGGAAATGCAAATCAAAACTACAGTGAGATATCACCTCACACCTGTCAGAATGGTGAGAACCAACAGCACAACAGGTGTTGGTGAGGATGTGGGGAAAGGTGAATCCTCTTGCACTGTTGGTGGGAATGTAAACTGGTGCAGCCACTGTGGTAAACAGTATGAAGTTTTTTTAAAAAGTTAAAAATAGAACTACCCCATGATCCCACAATCACACTACTGGGCATTTACCCCAAAAATACAAAAACACTAATTCAAAGGGATACATGCACCATGTTTATTTCAGCATTATGTACAATCGCCTAACTATGGAAGCAGCCCAAATGTCCATCAATAGATGAACAGATAGAGACAATGTGTGTGTGTATATATATATATATACACACACACACACATATTTATATATGTATACATATAGTATATATATGGAATATTATTGAGCCATAAAAAAGAATGAAATCTTGCCATTTGCAACAACATGGATGGAGCTAGAGAGTATAATACTAAGTGAAATAAGTCAGTCAGAGAAACACAATACCATATAATTTCATATAATTTTTGGAAATTATATGTGAAATTTAAGAAACAAAAATACAAATAAAGGAGGGGCGCATGGGTAGCTCAGTCAGTTAACTGTCTGATTTTGGCTCAGATCATGATCTCATGGCTCGTGAGTTCAAGCCCTGCATCGGGCTCTGAGCTTCAGCACAGAGCTGTGCTGACAGCTCAGAGCCTGGAGCCTGCTTCTGATTCTGAGTCTCCCTCTCTCTCTGCCCCTCCTTCACTTGCACTCTGCCTGTGTGTCTATCTGTCAAGAGAGAGCAACAAACCAAGAAACAGACTCTTAACTACAGAGAACAAACTGATGGTTACCAGAGGGGAGATGCATGGGGGAATGGATGAAACAGGTAAAAGGGATTGAGAGTACTACCATGATGAGCATTGAGTAATGTATAAAATTGTTGAATCACTAATATTGTACACCTGAAACTAATATAACACTGTTAACAATACTGGAATACATATAAAATTTTTTTTAAAAATCTGGACTAGTGAAAAGAAATAATTGATAAATAAATAAATAAATAGATAGATAGATAGATAGATAGATAGATAAATAAAAGAAACCATGCAATCCCATGAACCAGACTGATAATTCTTCTAGATTATTTATTTAAAGATTTAGCTTTGGGACCCCTGAGTGGCTCAGTCGGTTAAGCATCCGACTTCAGCTCAGGTCATGAGCTCATGGTTCCAGTGAGTTCAAACCCCGTGTCAGGCTCTGTGCTGACAGCTCAGAGCCTGGAGCCTGCTTCTGGTCCTGTGTCTCCCTATCTCTCTGCCCCTCCCCTGCTTACTCTCTGTCTCTCTCCAAAATAAATAAATAAATAAATAAACATTTAAAAATTAAAAAAAAAAAAAAAGAAAATCTAACAATTGTAAATATTTATGCCCCCAACTTGGAACACCAAATATATAAATCAATTATAAGCATAAAGAAACTCATTGCTAATAATACAGTAATAGCAGGGGAACTTGCACCCCACTTACAACAGACAGATCAACTAAGCAGAAAATAAAAAAGAAACAATGGCTTTGAATGACACACTGGACTGGATAGACTTAACAGATATATTCAGAGCATATTATCCTAAAGCAGTAGATTATAAATTCTTCTGGAGGGATCTCAAATCAGTCCTCAACTAGTACAAAAAGACCGAGATCATGCCATGCATATTCCCAGAACAGAATTCTATGAAACTTGAAGTGAACTACAAGAAAAAACTTGGAAAGCCCTCAGATACATGGAGGTAAATAACATCCTACTAAAAAATGAATGGGTTAACCAGAAAATTAAAGAAGAAATTTTTTAAAAAATACATGGAAGCAAATGAAAATAAAACACGACAGTCCAAAACCTTTGGGAAGCAGCAAAGGCAGCCCTAAGATGGAAGTATATTGCAATTCAGTCCTATCTTAAGAAGCAAGAAAGGTCGCTAATATACAACCTAATCTTACACCTAAAGGAGCTAGAAAAGGAACAGCAAATAAAGTCTAAAGCCAGTAGAAGAAGGAAAATAATAAAGATTAGAGCAAAATTAAATGATATACAAACAGGAAAAAAAAAAACAGAACAGATCAACAAAACTAAGAGCTCCTTCTTTGAAAGAATTAACAAAATTGATAAACCCCTAGCCAGACTTATCAAAAAGAGAAAGAACCCCAATAGATAAAATCACAAATGAAAGAGGAGAGATCACAACCAAATACCACAGAAGTATGAACAATGATAAGAGAATAGGAAAATTATATGCTAACAAACTCGGCAATCTGGAAGAAATAGACAAATTCCTAGAAACTCACAAACTACCAAGACTGAAACAGGAAGAAACAGAAAATTTGAACAAAAATCTTCCAACAAACAAGAGTCCTGGTACAGATGGCTTTCCGGGGGAATTCTACCAGACATTCAAAAAGGAGTTAATGCTTATTCTTCTCAAACTGCTCCAAAAAAATAGAAAGAGAAGGAAAACTTCCAAACTCATATGAAGTCAGCATTACCTTGATTCCAAAATCAGAAAAACACCCCACTAAAAAGCAGAATTATAGGCCAAGATCCCTAAAGAACATGGATGCAAAAATTCTCAACAGATATTAGCAAATTGAATTCAACAGTACATTAAAAGAATTATTCACCATGATAAAGCAGGATTTATTCCTGGGATGCAGGGCTGGTTCAATATTCACAAAATCAATCAACATGATATACCACATTAATAAAAGAAATGATAAGAACCATATCATCATCTCAATAAATGCAGAAAAAGCATTTGATAAAATACAGCATCCATTCTTGATAAAGATCCTCAACAGAGTAGGGATATATGGAATATACCTCAGTATCATAAAAACCATGTACGAAAGATCCACAGATAATATCATCCTCAACAGGAAAAACTGAGCGCCTTTCCCCCACATCAGGAACGAGACAAGGATGTCCATTCTCAACACTACTATTTAACATAGTACTGGAAGTCTTAGCCTCAGCAATCAGATAACAAAAAAAAAAAATAAAAGGCATCCAAATCAGCAAGGAAAAAGTTAAACTTTCACTATATGCAGAAGACATGATACTCTACATAGAAAATCCAAGACTTCATCAAAAAAAATTGCTAGAACTAATACATGAATTCAGCAGAGTTGCAGGATATAAAAATCAATGTACAGAAACCTGTTGCATTTCTACATACCAGTAACAAAGTGGCAGGAAAAGAAATAAAGGAATCAATCCCATTTGCAATTGCATCAAAAACAATAAGATACCTACGAGTAAAACTAGCTAAAGATGTACAAGGTCTATACTCTGAAAATATAAAACACTTTTGAAAGAAATTGATGATACAATGAAATGGAAAAGTATTCCATGCTCATGGAATGGAATAACAATCATTATTAAAATGTCTAAACTACCCAAAGCAATCTACACATTTAATGCAATTCCCATCAAAATATCACCAGCATTTTTCACAGAGCTAGAACAATCCTAAAATTTGTATGGAACCACAAAAGACCTCCAATAGCCAAAATAATCCTAAAAAGAAAAACAAAACTGTAGGCATTACGATTCCAGATTTCAAGCTAGATTACAAAGCTGCAGTCATCAAGACACTATGGTACTGGCACAAAAATAGACATATAGATCAACAGAACAGAAAGCCAAGAAATGGACCGGAACTATACAGTAAATAATCTTTGACAAAGCAGGAAACAATACACAAAGGAAAAAAGACGGTCTCTTCAACAAATGGTGCTGGGAAAACTAGACAGTGACATGCAGAAGAATGAAACCGGACGACTTTCTTACACCATACACAAAAAATTAATTCAAAATGGATGAAAGACCTAAATGTGAGATAGGAAACCATCAAAATCACAGAGGAGAACACAGGCAGCAACTTCTTATGAGACACATTGCTGAAGGCAAGGGAAACAAAACCAAACATGAAGTATTGGGAAAATGAACTACTGGATAAAAAGCTTCTACACAGCAAAGGAAACAAAAAACTAAAAGGCAGCCTACAGAATGGGAAAAGATATTTGCAGATGAAATATCTGATAAAGGGTTATTATCTAAAATCTGTAAAGAACTTACAAACTCAACACCCAAAACACAAAACACAATGGGCAGAAGACATGAATAGACACTTTCCCAAAGAAGACATCCAGGTGGCTAACAGACACATAAATAGATGCTCAACATCACTCATCATCAGGGAAACACAAATCAAAACCATGAGATACCACCTCACATCTGTCAGAATGGCTGAAATTAACAACATAAGAAACGACAGGTGTTAGGGAGGATATGGAGAAAGGGGAATCCCCTTGCACTGTTGGTGGGAATGCAAACTGGTGGAGCCACTCTGGAAAACAGTATGGAGGTCCCTCAAAAATCTAAAATAGAACTGCCCTATGACCCAAAAATTGCTCTACTATTTACCCAAGGATACAAAAATACAGATTCGAGAGTACATGCACCCCAATGTTTACAGTAGCATTATAAATAGCCAAACTATGGAGAGAGACCAAATGTCCATCAACTGCTGATGGACAAAGATGTGAGATATACATGTGTGTATACACACACACACACACACACACACACACACACACACACACACTGGAATATTATTTAGCCATCAAAAAGAATGAAATCTTGCCATTTGCAATGATGTGAATGGAGCTAGAGTGTATCATGTTAAGCAAAATAAGTCAATCAGAGAAAGACAAATACCCTATGATTTCACTCATGTGGAATTTAAGAAACAAAGCAGATGAACATATGGGAAGCGGGTAAAAAAGGAGAGGGAAATAAACCTCAAGAGACCCTTAGAGAACAAACTGAGGGGTGATGAAGGAAGGTGGGTGGGAGATGGCCTAGATGCGAGATGGGTACTAAGGAGGGCACTTGTGATGAGCACTGGGTGTTGTATATAAGTGACAAATCACTGAATTCTACTCTGAAACCAATATTGCACTGTATGTTAACTAAAATTTAAATTTAAAAAAAAGAAAGAAAAAGAGAAGAATATAATAAACAGAGTAAGACCTGGGGAGAGCAAAAAAATGTAAGAAAGCTGGCCATTTGGAAATGGGGCCTTTTAAAAATACTTTAGTTGATCATTTTAAATCATCTATTATCAATTACTGCTGCTTAATTTGATAAAAAAAAAATACAATTCCTGGGCAATGAGAAGAAACCTCCAAACATCATTCCATTTTCCTGACTTTCCCTAATCTATAAAAATTGGTTATGCTAATTTTAGGTTTCTCAATGACAAAAAGTCAGGTTATGAATCACTTAACCTGTAGTTACTTGTCCGATCCATTTTGTATTATCTGTGCCACTACTGTTAGGACAAAATATTTCCAAGATAGGGAATTGTTTTCAATATTTTAATGTTTATTTATTTTTGAAGGAGAGAGACAGACAGACAGAGCATGAGCAGAAAGGGGCAGAGAGATACAGAGATACAGAATCCGAAGTGGGTTCCAGGCTCTGAGCTGTCAGTGAGATCATGACCTGAGCCGAAGTCGGACACTTAACCAACTGACCCAAACAGGGAGGCCAAGAAATTTTATATAAGATGTTTTATCATAGCACAATCCATTTGATAAAATCAAAAATGGAAATACTAATTAGTTTGGTTAGAGACAAGGGAAATTATAGAAGTAATTAACACTATCACCTGCTTATTAGTATGAATTTTCAGGCAACTTAAGCTACTTAACCCAAAAAAAACTCTGGAGTGAACACCTCAGGAAAAAGAAATTTGATAAATAAATGAATTAGATAACTTCAGACTGTGATAAATGTCTGCCAATTAAGGCCTCATGGTAGGCCTCTGGGTAGCAGACCAACAACTTCTTGGTGTGTCCTCACAGGATGGAAAGGGCAAGGGAGCTCTCTGAGGCCTCTTTTATAAAAACATTAATTTCATTCAAGAGGACTCCACTCTCATGATCTAATAACCTTCCAAAGGCCCCATCACCTAATACCATCACATTGAGCATAAGAATTTCAACAGATGAATTTGGGAAGCACAAAGACATTCAGACCATAGCACATAAAAATGTAGTCTACCTAATATTCAACAATTTAAAATGTTTTTAATGAGATAAATTAATATAATATCACCCTTTTAATGTATACAATTAAGGGCAATTCAGCATACTCACAAGTGTAAAAATATCACCACTATCTAATTCCAGAACATTTTATCACAAAAAAAAAAAAAAAAAAAACTAAAACAAAAACAAAAACCAATTCATGTCTAATAGCAGTTACTCCCCATTCCTCCTTTTTCCCAGACTCTGGCAACCATTAATCTTTCTGTCTCTCTGGATTTGCCTATTGTAAGCATTTCATAAAAATGGAATCATAATATGTGACTTTTTGCATCTGGCTTCTTCTGCTTAGCATGATACTTTAAGGTTCATCCATATTATAGCATGTTTCAGTACTTCCTTTACATGTTTGAAAATATTCCATTGTACAGAGATAAAACATCTTTGCTTATCCATTCATCAGTTAATAGATATCTGTGTTGTTTCCACATTTTGGCTATAAAGAATAATGGTTTTTTTTTTTTACCTCCTTTATATGTGGGATCTAAAAAAGTTTAATTCATAGACACAAAGACAGAAGTAACAGTGGTTACCAGGGGAAGGAAAGTGGAGGAAATGAGAGATGTTGGGCATAGGATACAAAATTACAGTCATGTAGAATCAGTAAGACCTAGCAATATGATATACAGCAGATGACCATAACTAACACTGTATCCTGGAAATCTGGTAGGATAGATTTTGTGTACGCACACCACATTAAAAAAAAAATAGTAACTGTGAGGAAATATATAGATTAATTATCTTGACTACAGTAATCGTTTCACCATATACATCAAACAACAATATGAATACCTTAAATATATAAATCTTTTTAAAATAAGCACTTTTAAATGCAAAAGAAAATAATGCTATGACCATTCATATACAAGATTTTGGTGGACACATAATCTTGTGTGTATACCTACAAGTAAAATTGCTGGGTCATATGGTAACTCCACATTTAACTTTTTAAAGGTAATGACAACGAGTTTTTTCCCCAAGCAGCAGTTATTGTTTAAGCCAATAATTCAACAGCAACATACAAATTCTAATCAAGGAGAAATAGGAAAATAAAATAGCAATCTTTTAAAAAGCATAGTTAAAACAGTACAAAAGGAAACAAAAAATAAGACGATAAAACCAGTCACAAAACAATCAAACCAACCTAAATTGATTAAATTCACTAGCTACAATACAGACTATAAAACTTCATTTAAAATATCTAGCTATATGCTGTTTCCAAGACAGGTACCGAAAGCATAAAGACAAACAAGTTTTAAGTAAAAGAATGCAAGAGGAAGTACAAGCAAATGTGAAACAACGGAAAGTTAATTGCAACTATGTTAATGTAAGAAAAAATAGATTTAAATCAAAAGACTGAGGGATAGAGTCACTACATTTAATAAAAGAATCAATTTAAAAAGAGATTACAAATATGTTTATGTGTGTGGGAGGAGGTGTATGTGTTCATACACACACTAAAACTTGCATACTATTTCAGAGGATTCAGAGAATTTAAAGGCCTTTCATAAGATCTAAGTTAACAACTCTAGGCTAATGAAACATTTGCCTTGTCATTCTTTACAGAATCATAAAACCTGACACAAAACAACTATATAAAATTTTACATTAGTCACTAGGCATGTCAAAAGAAGGGCTCAGGGGTGCCCGCGTGGCTCAGTTGGTTACACATCTGACTTCAGCTCTGGTCATGATCTCACCATTCTTAAGTTGAGCCCTGTGTCAAGCTCTGTGCTGACAGCTGAGAGCCTGGAGCCTGCTTCTGATTCTGAGTCTCCCTCTCTCTCTGCCCCTCCCCCGCTTGTGCTTTGCCTGTCTCTGTCTCTCTCTCTCTCTCTCTCTCTCTCACACACACACACACACACACACACACACACACACAGAAATAAACACTGTAAAAAAAAAAGGGCGGGGCTCTACTTATAATGCCTTTTTTCTTCTTTAGAACTTATATTTCCCCATAGTAAGATCTCAAATTAAAATGTTCAAAAGCATCATAAGAACAAAAAAGCCAGTGTCTTATTCTCATAGGCAAATGAAGTAGAAAATTAACAGGTTATTATTTATGATGATTACATTTAATAAAAATATATCCTTCTTTCAAAACTACTTTAGTGTTACTGACAAAACTAACAAGATTACTTTCAACAGAGACAACTACAAAAAGCAAACCTTTTGTAAGTTTTTTTGTTTGCCTGTAAAGTAAGTGACAAGATAAAGATAGTATCTCCTATCCTGGCATCAAAGCAGATTTTTTATTTTTAGTAGTTAACTCATTCATTCAAGGTGTAAGAGTACACAAAAAAGATAATTTGCTTACCATGTTTTAAAGTATCATGATCAATAACTTTATTCCAATTTACTAACCAAACATACTGGCTATCATTTCAAACATACACATTATATTGATCCCCTCAGAAGTTATCCATGTGAGGCCAAAGGATTAATTGTGCAAGATGCTGGTAAAAAATAATCTCTTGAAACTGTAAAATATATCCAGAAATTGGTTGCAGGGAATAAAACTGAACAGCTTACCTCATATCCTGAAATTTTTTTGGAGTTATAAATATCCACTTACACAGAAATACACTACACAATTTAATTTCAGCAGGCTATACTTATGGATTTGAATAATAAAATATTAGTAACCTCTCATAAGAATTTTCCATAAACTTGCCAAGATCGTGCTCTTACCTATAGTTTGGAAAACTTCATTCATCAAAGCTTCATTCACTGATAAAGAGTTGACATTTCCAATATGAGACCAACTTTGATATATCGCTTGCAGCAGAAGTGTCTGTGCTCTTGTAGCTTGAATTGTGAGATTTGGAAGTTCAAATATACCTTCAGTTATAGCAATCTGAGATCTTTTGGTCCTACATAAGAAAAGAGAAAGAACAATACGGTAAAGAGCATTTACAAATAACAACATATGAAATGACCTAGATTGTAAGCCAAAAAAAAAAAAAAAGTATATATCAAAAATATTTTAAGTAACAATTAAATCAAATAGATATACAATTTCATACTTTAAAAAATTTTTTTGACTGTTTATTTATTTTGAGACAAAGAGTACGAGCAGGAAAGAGGCAGAGAGAGAGAAGGGGACACAGAATCCAAAGCAGGCTCCAGGCTCTGAGCTGTCAGCACAGAGCCTAACATAGGGCTCGAACTCACGAACCATGAGATCATGACCTGAGAGAAAGCCACTTAACTGACTGAGTCACCCAGGTGCCCCTACAATTTCAGACTTTAAATTTCACTATTTCAGAACCTCTTACAATAAAAAATAAAAATACAAACTAAAATAATGTCCACACATACACATTCATACACACACACACACACACACACACACGCACTCTGTTCAATTACAAGTTTTCAACCAAGACAATCTTCAAAAGTAACAATGAAAATAATACTAGTTAACATCTAAGAAAATTTACTACCAGTCCTGCATTGTTCTAAATGTCTTATATCTATTAGCCCATTGAATCAAATATTATAAAACTATTAAGTAAAAATCCAAAAATTAAATCCAGGGATTCTAATCCAGAGAACTCTATTCTATACCTCCTCTCATAAGTATTTATGAAAAATTTACATTATACCCAGATTATTTGACAATAACACAGAAAAATTTTTTTAGAATCTCTGGGAATATCTAATTCACTGATGTCTTAGTCGTCTGGTTCTTTCTTTGAATGAGGTAACTTGTATAATTAAATTTTCCAAATAACAAAGCTTCAAAGTTAGAAAATACTTAATATGTCTGTGAACAACAAGATGATAAAGTTAACGAAATATGCAAGATAAAGTAGAAAAAAGAAAAACCAAGAGAAAGAAAAAAATTAGGATGCTACCATAGTAGACTCAGCCACCCTACACTTTCTTCAACCCCATAAACCTCTACCCTTTATCATCTTCCCAACAGTATCCACCTAGAGTATTGGGCATCTCTTGTATAAAACCTCAGAGGCCCATCAATCCTACCTCTTATTCCAACCCCTGCTATAAAGACCAATTAATGCAGATTTTTACAGTCATTGCTTAAAGCGACTGAACAGTGAGAGACTCCCATGGGAATTATTTTGTATTCATGTATGGAAAGCCTGGAAATGAATGGATAAATGCTTTCCTTCCTCTTGCTTCCCTGACAATTTTGAGATGCATTTCATAATTTTCTTAGGAAGGTTCCAGGAGATCAAGGATCAAAGAAAAAGGTCTCAAGTAATTGGGAAAAGCCTTCATGAGCTTTGGGACATGGTCAGGCAACATCCAACAGGTGTAATTGCAAGTCCCAAAATAGAGGGGAGAACTGAGAGAAGCGGAACAAAAAAATATTTAAGGCAATAATGGCCAAACTTTTAAGAAAACAACAAACCCCAAGCAGAAGACACTTAAAATCATACCAAAGGTACATTACAATCAAATTGCTGAAAACCAGGGTTAAAGAGAAAATCTTAAAGACAAGCAGAGGATAAAAAAACACAAGTTTAGTTGGTACAAACAAACCAACAGAAACTCCTTTTACAATGCCAGTATTTCCGATACCAAAACCAAAGACACTACAAAAAAGAAAACTGCAGACCAATAAACCTTACAGCCATAGGTGGAAAAGTCCTCAATAAAATATAAGGAAACCAAATTCAACAATACATTAAAAGGATCATATACCACGATCAAGTAGGATTCCTTTCAGGAACGCAAAGATGGTTGAAAATCGACAAACTGACATGATACACCATGTTAATAAAATTAAGGATAAAAATCATACAATCATCTCAACAGATGCAGGAAAAAAAAGGGTGACAACATTCAACATACACTTCTGATGAAAATGAATAAAGTGTGTATAGAGGGAACATACTTCTACATAACAAAGGCCATATATGACAATCCCACAGCTAACATCATATACAATGGTGAAAAGTTGAAAGCTTTTTTTCTAAGATCAGAACAAGACATAGGAACCCACTCTTGCCACTTTTATTCAACACAGTATTGAAAATTCTAGCCACAGCAACCACACAAAAAAAAATTTTTTTGAAGTATCCAGCTGGGTATAGAAGAAGTAAAACCATTTATAGATGACATGAATATACAGAAAATCCAAAGGACTCTACCAGAAAAAAAATTTTTAATAAATGAATTCAATAAACTTGTACAATATAAAGTTAATACACAGAAATCTGTTGCATTTCTGTACACTAATAATGAAATAGCGAGAAACTAAGAACATATCATTTATAATTACATCAAAAATAATAAAATTACTAAGAATAAATTTAACCAAAAAAGTAAAAACCTGTACTCTAAAAACCCTAAGACACTGATGAAAGAAAATAAAAATGACAGAAATAAATGGAAAGATATACCATTCTGATGGAAGAACTAATTCTATTGACATATGCTGTTAATATGTATAAATTATATATTGTTGAATCCTTAAGGGATTAATATTGTTAAAACGTTCATACTACCCAAAGCAATCTACATATTCAATGCAATCCCTATCAAAATACCAATGGTATTTTTCACAGAATGAAGAGAAATAATCGTAAAATTGGTATGGAACCACAAAAAAAAAAAATAGTCAAAGCATTTTTCGAGAAAAGAAGAACAAAGTTAGAAGTAATCACATTCCCTTATTTCAAACTATACTACAAAGCCACAGTAATCAAAAGAATATGGTAATGGCACAAAAAATAGACACGTAAATCAATGGAATAGAATAGAAAGCCCAGAAACAAACCCACAATTATATGGTCAACTAATCTATAATGAAAAAGGCAAGAACATACTATGGAGAAAAGACAGTCTCTTCAATAAATGGTGTTGGGAAAACTGGACAGCTACATTCAAAAGATTAAGACCGTGCCACCTATTTACACCATACACAAAAATAAATTCAAAATGGATTACAGACCTAAATGTGAGACCTGAAACCATGAAAACCCTACAAGAGAACATAGGCAGAAATTTCTTTGACACTTGGCCATAGAAACATTTTTCTAGATAGATATTCTCTGGCAAGAGAAACAAGAGCAAAAATAAACTATTGGGACTGCATTACATAAAAAGCTTTTGCTCAGAGAAGGAAACCATCAACAAAACAAAATGGCAACCAAATGAATGGGACACTTGCAAATGTCAGATCAAAAAAAGGGTTAGAATCCAAAATATATACAGAACTTATACAACTCAACACCAAAAACACAAACAATGCAATTAAAAACTGGGCAGAGGACATGAATAAACATTTTTCCAAAGAAAACCTACAGATGGCCAACAGAAACATGAAAAGGTGCTCAACATCATCAATCGTCAGGGAATGCAAATCAAAACCACAATGAGATACCACCTCATACCTGTCAAATACTGTTATTAAAAGAAGAGGAAGAAGAGGAAGAAGAGGAAGAAAAGGAAGAAGAGGAAGAAAAGGAAGAAGAAGAAGAAGAAGAAGAAGAAGAAGAAGAAGAAGAAAGAAAGAAGAAGAAGAAGAAAGAAGAAAGAAGAAGAAGAAAGAAGAAGAAAGAAGAAAAAGAAAGAAGAAGAAGAAAGAAGAAGAAGAAAGAAGAAGAGGACAAGTTTTGGCATTTATGTGGGAAAAAAATAACCCTCCTGCACTATTGATGGGAATGTAAAGTGGTATAGCTACTATGGAAAACAAACAGTATGGAGGTTCTTCAAAAAATTAAAAACAAAACTACAGTAAGATCCAGCAATTCCATTCCTGGGTATATACCCAAAGAAAACAAAAACACTAATTATAAAAGATATATGCACCCTCATGTTCCTTCCACCATTATTTACAATAGCCAAGATATGCAACCTCAGTGACCATCAATCGATGAACGGATAAAGAAGATGTCTCACACACACACAAAATGGATTACTACTCAGACATAAAAAAAAAAAAGGTAATCTTGCCATTTGTGGCAACATGGATGGTCCTTCAGGGTGTTATACCAAGTGAAGTCAGTCAGACAGAGATAGATAAATACCATGTGATTTCACAAAAATGTGGAGCTTAAAAACAACTGAACAAATGAAACAGAAGCAGACTCATAAATACAGGGAACAAACTGTTGGTTGCCAGAGGAGGGAGGGTGGAGAGGTGGGAAGAAGGGCAAAACAGATGAAGTGGATTAAGAGGTACAAACTTCTAGTTATAAAATAAAGTCACAGTGATGTAAAATAGAGCATAGGGAATACAGTCAGTAAAACTGTAAAAACTCTGTATGATGCCAGATGCTAGCTAGGCTGATCATATTGATCATTTCATAATGTACAGTTGACCCTTGAACAACACAGGGGCTGGGCCACGGACCACTATGCAGTCGAAAATTCACATACAACAACTTTTGACTCTTCAAAGTCTTAACTATTAATAGCCTACTATTGACCTTAAGCCTTACCATTAACATCAACAGTTGATTAACACATATTTTGTATATTATATACTATACTCTTATAATAAAGTAAGCTTTAAAAAGTGTTATTAAAAAAAATAAGGAATAAAATACATTTACAGGACCATACTGTATTTATCAAAAACAATCCGTGTACTAGTGGACCTGAGAAGTTCAAACCAGTCATGTTCAAGTGTCAACTGTATATAAATGTCAAATAACTATGGTGTAAAATTGAAACAAATGTAATATTGTAGGTCAACTACATTTGAATTTTTTGAAAGATAAAACTGAAAACAGAAATACGCAAATCCAAAAACTGGAGATTCAACACTCCTCTCTTCAGTAAGTACTAGAAAAAGTAGAAAGAAAAAGTCACTAAAGGTAAAAAAGACGAACAGTACAACTGATCAACTTGGACTAACCAACTTAACAGGACACACCCTCCCAACAACAGCAAAATATACATTCATCAAGGACATTTAGTCCACAAGAACAAGCCTCAATAAAATTAAAAGGAATGCAATCATACAGATTATATATGCTGATCACTATGGAATTACACTATAAACTTTTAATAAAAGAAAGGTATTTGTAACATGCTCAAATACTTGGAAGTTAAACAAAGAAAACATAACTCAAAACCCAGTCAGAAACAGGATAAAAACATTCACAAAATCAAACAAAAATGTATTTTTAATAATAAAATTATTTTAGAAAAGACATGGAGATAAATTACAGAAAAGGTCAATCTACAATATATATACCTAATCAGTGTTCCTGGAGAAAAAAGCAAAATCAAAAGAAACAGTATACAGCAATATCTAACAAAAGACATTTTGCCTAAAATAAAGACTTAAATCTACATACCAAGCATACAATAAGTCACAGAAAATACTGATTAGAATTGATCATTATCCTATAAAATTATACCAGAAAGATAAAAAATCCTATGGGCATTTACATAGGCAAAGTAATGTGGAGGTAGCAGGACTTCTCCAGAATCTCTCCTACTTTTTGTTATCCTCCCGAATCTGCCTATTGCAGTCTAGTAAAAACAATGTGTGTGCACAACTCACCACTAGAGGAATATAAGATTTAGCATAATAGCCCTATACATTTGAGATACTGAGATAAAACTATAAAACTCTTAGAAACATAGCTGTAAATCTCCATGATCTTAGTTCCATAAATATCGTACCAAAAGAAAAGCAACAAAAGGAAAAAGAGATAAACTGGAATTCATCAGAATTTTAAAAGGTTGTGTCTCAAAGGCTACTATCCAGAAAGTGGAAAAAAGATAATAAAGGCAATGTTTGAAAACCACATAGGTAATAATAGGCTATTGTACAGAATATGGAAAGAACTCTCACTACTCAACAACAAAAAGATATAAATGAAATTTAAAAATGAACTAGAACATGAATAGACATTTCTCCAAAAAAGATAACACAAATAGCCATATGCACATTAAAAGATATTCAACATCATTGGGGAAATGAAAATCAAAACTATAGTGAGCTGCCACTTCACACCCACTAGGATAGCTATAATAAAAGGAAAATAAAAATGGAAAATAATAAGTGTTGGCAAGGAGAGGAACTGTAACCATCATACAAAGGAGGTAGGAGTGGAAAACAGTTAAGCAACTGTGCAAAACAATCCATCAGTTCATCAAAAAAGTAAATACAGAGTTACTATATGACCCAGCAATTATACTGCTACATATATGCCCATGAGAATGGAAACCATGTTCATATAAAAACTCATACATACGTTGTTCACAGCAGCATTATTCTCAGTAGCCCAAAAGTGTGAACGACCCAACCCAACAATCCAAATCAGGAATGAATAAACAAAATATTATATGTGCACACACAAGATTATGTGACCATTAAATGGAATGGAGTACCAGTAAATGCTACAACATGGATGAACCTGGAAAGCATGCTAAATGAGAGAAGCCAAGCAGAAAATGCCACATATTGTATGTTTGTGTTCATATGAAATGTCCAAAATCATGAAGATAGGGGTTTTTTTTGAATTCAGAAAATGTTCTGCAATTAGTGACAATGACTACAAGATGGCGTGAAACTACTAAAAACAAAAGAATTGTACAGCTAAAAATAATTAAAATGGTATATATTGTATTATGTGGATTTTATCTCATTAAAACAAAAAAAAATTTCCCTCAAGTAGTCAGAACTCTGTTCCTAGGAACAGTGGTCTAAGTAAATATTGCTTTCTCTCACTCAAAAATATCAAAACAGCAAAAAGAAAATGACCCAGCTCTTTTAATTAGCATGTCAGGCAATTTAAATAAACAGTTTCACATTAAGACATCTATCACCTTATCCATACAATTTTCAAGTACGTAATGGCACGTAATGTGACTCTACCTAGATTTACCCTTCACGCCACACAATCCTGGTCACATTTTACCAGAAAACCCATTTTACCAGAAAACCCAAGGAATGGAATGAACAGACCAGAAAACAAATATGCACTGAATAAAAGATTCTTTAAACCAAACAGGTAAAACAGCAAAGATCAAAAGAGACAGACAGAAAAACAAAACGGACCCAAGGCACAAATTTATAATGCCATTACAGTTACTTTTGCTTTCCTAACACTGCAGCCATTTTATAAATCATTTTATTTTAATAAGCATTTAAAAACATGATGTTCTCAAAATTCCTTACCAAAAAAAGTTTATTGGTAGTGATACTAAAGAAAAAAATATTTGGAACACCTACGATATAAAAATATACTATTAATCTAACCACTCGATCTTCAGTTAGATATACTATGGAAAGTCCTATGGTGTAACAAGAGCCATATTCTTATAACTATAGCAGTAACTGTTTATAAGGAAAAAATAAAGTGGGATTCTTTTTACAAGTGAGACTTTACTATTTCATAACAAATTCAGCTACTGTATATGGTACTCTTTCAAACCATCATATGTTACATAAAATGGTTCCCAAATGGGTAACGTAGACTTGAATAAAAACTTAAACATACACAAAATTCAATTGATTAATTTATCCTACATTTAGTCTTGCCCAAGGGTAGGAGGCAATTCTCTCCTTCAGACTCAATTTAATTTGACATCAAAGGAAAGAATGCACGTTGTACAAAAGCCAGAATTCGATAATAAACAAATAAACTATCTCATACATGTCGTACATGTCTTTGTGGTTTTATTTTCCAGCTGTAGAGGGCCACAAATAAAAGTAAATTTCATTATGCTTCTGTTAAGTACTCTAGTAGCATCTGAACTAAAAGAAACTATTTAGGAATAATTTAGCAAAAGATGGTAGGTTATACAATGCCCCTGTTAGTGTAACACTATCAAAGAAAAGAGGTTTCATTCTATTTTGTTTTGGTAAATATTGAAATATTTTTAATAACAAATATAAAAAAAATAATAAATACCCATGTATCCACTTCATCAGACCCAATTCAGCTAAGCATAACATCATACCATATTTGCTTCAGAAATTTAATTACAGATCAGTATCTTTTAAAACTTTATTTAAGCTATTTGGGAGACTCATTAAAATGTAATGAATATCAACAATAAAACAGAATTTTCCTTGTGATTTAGGCCACTATGCATTTATTTAATTTCTTCAAAAAAAACAGTTCAATCAAGTTCATATTAAAAATATCTAACAACTTCTGGACTTAACTAGCTTTTTGAAAACTCACTAAACCAACTGTTTAACACTTAAGTTGGTGAAAATAAAATTATTTAACAAATGCTTATTTCACATATCCAGAAGTCCTAGTCTAAACATATGTTCACTTTACAGAATAGGTTTAAAAACTATCGATTCAAACATTACCCTCTAGGGAAAAATAAATCCTAATGTAACTAGTGGAATAAACAACTCATTAAAACTCAACTTGGACAAACTCCAGGGTAAATTTAGGGAAATAGAAACAAGTAGGTCTTGACTGTGTAGTAGCAAAGATTGAAAATGAATATGCCCTAATTAACAAACACTTTAAAAGACTCTGCTTGTGCCATCTACTGACAAATCATAATACAGAGCTGATGAAATTTCTGAACCAATAGGGCATTTCTTTAAAGAAAATTCTTCCTTCGAAATTTTAAATAGAAAATGTGGAAGTAGTTTTTACTACTCGATGCAAAGGAATTAACTTAAACAATCCATTCATGTTCATAAGCAAAATTTTTGCCATACACACACTTGAGGAACAGCCATCCATTCTTTTAAAATCAACACACCTCATAGCAATTGAAAGAATATCCTCAGCAACAGCTGGGTCTAAAGATTTATATAGAGTCCCCAAATGCAAAGCTTGAACCTACAAACTGGTTCCAAAAATGTATTTTTGTTATTACTCATATCCTGCAAAGTAAAATAAGATTAGATCACTTTTTCCAAAATAAAATGAGTAAAAAACCTCACTAACTCAGAAATAAAGCAGTTTAAAAAGTTAAGAAATTTGTATTTAGTTCTGTATACGACTCTTTAACTTACACAATACACCGCATCAATACTCGATGAAGAAAAATGTTTTTAATTAAGTGATAGGTAAAAAGAAAGCTTAAAGCCCCTCTTTGCTCCCCCTGGTCCCACCCAAACCCCTGATAACTACTTAAAGTTTAGCATACACAACTATAGACCTCTACTGATTTTATGCATTCATACACATTTAAATTTTAATGGACGTGGAAGGGTCTATAGCCTGCTTTTTTAATTTTAATTAAACAACATTCTTAGAAATCAAGCTCTTTCTACATTAGTACAGACACTTTTACGTTGATCTTTTTAATTCATGCCTGATAACGGTTTGAATATAGTTTCACATTCATCAGCAGTGTATCAGAATACCCCTTTCACCACATCCCCACCAGTATATTTTTTAATCACGAGTGTAGCATTTGCACATAACTCTAAAATGCAAACTATATCATTATGTTATGAAAATAATTCACTATTTTTCAAATTTCTGAAATATTATTTCAATTTAAATATTAGATAACAGAGAAAAAGGAGTAAAACTTTTATATCACTCAAATAAAAATATAATCAACTTCTGATTAATATGCAATGTCCAAAACTGTACAATGAGCCATGGGTGGTAGCAAATGAGCAAAATACAAAAGGGGCAAAATGTCCCTTCATATTCTCATCATCGCTTAGGTTAATCAATATAAATAATTCACCTACTTAAGGAAAAATATTCAACTACTCAGGAGAAAAGAGAAAGGAAATGTGTTTTATAGAATATATTTTATGTATGTAATACTAACACTCAAATATAACCTTGAGAATTCTGATTACAAAAATCACGAACATTTTAGTTCAAGTTCAGTAACTAAAGTCACTGGCTTTTTCCTTGGGCCAAGAGCACATTTTACACATATTATGGAAGTAAATAGGAGACAGACTTGGCTGTCAAAACCACATACAATCTAAAACCTCATCAATCAGACAACCAAAAAAACAAAGAAATCACTGAAAAAATTACCAGCTGCATGTCAATAAATATTTACTTGTGCCTACAATGGATTCAAGGTTTTGAGGATAAATATCCTCCACAGAAAAAGAAATGGTCCTTACAGAGGTTAAGCAAAAAGAAAGGAGAACTATTAAATAATCACATGAACCAGTGTAAAATTACTTCTATGAAAAGTGCAGTGAAAAACAGAAACAATATCACATGAAGGAATATATTAGGGGAATGTGTCCTAGTCAGACCAAGTGTCAATTTCTAGTATCTATGGGGTGAGTAAAAGTTGTTTAGGCAATTGACTAGTGGAAAAATATGATGAAAGACCTGGCTGAAAGACAACCAAGTGAAAAAGGCAAAAAGTATTGAGGGACTAAGGAAGAAGACATTCAGATGGACAGCCAAGACAGGGTCAGATCATGGAGGGTTTCACAGAATGTTTTAAAGATTTTAATCTTTACTGTAAAAGCTAGAAGAAGTATTCTAGGCAGGAGAAGGACATAATTAGATGTATCTTCCAGAAGCAAGCCAATCAAACAAACCCAGGTACCGATGTAAGAGTCAGAAAAGATGCTCAACATCATTCATCATCAGGGAAATAAAAATCAAAACTACAATGAGATAGCACCTCACACCTGTCAGGCAAAAATTAACAACACAGGAAACAGGTTGTGAGGATGTGGCAAAAGGGTAACTGTCTTACACTGTTGGTGGGAATGCCAACTTGTGCAGCCACTGTGGAAAACAGTATGAAAGTTCCTCAAAAAGTTAGAAATTGAACTACACTATGACCCAGCAACTGCACTACCCAAAGGATAAAAATACGGATTCAAAGGGGGAGCACATGCACCCTGATTTTTATAGGAGCATTATCAACATCAGCCAAATTATGGAAAGAGCCCAAACGTCCATCAACAGACACATGGATAAAGAAGATGTGGTGTATACATATACAATGGCATATTACTCAACCATCGAAAAGAATGAAATCTTGCCATTTGCAACAACATGGATGGGACTAGAGTGTAT
Organism: Neofelis nebulosa; assembly: GCF_028018385.1. NCBI lineage: Eukaryota > Metazoa > Chordata > Mammalia > Carnivora > Felidae > Neofelis > Neofelis nebulosa. Next base: position 45,353,315 of record NC_080795.1, on the reverse strand, counting down.
TACGCTAAGCGAAATAAGTCAGTCAGAAAAAGACAAATCCCGTACAATATCACTCATAAATGGAATTTAAGAAACATTAAAGACGAACGTAGGAGAAAGAAAAAAAAAAAGAGAGGGAGGCAAACCATAAGAGACTCTTAAATACAGAGAACAAACTGAGGGTTGCTGGAAGAGAGGACGGTGGGAAAGATGGGCTAAATGGGTAATGGGTATTAAGGAGGACACCTGTAGGGATCAGCACTGCGTGCTCAGCGTACATGTGTTGTACGTAAGTGATGAATCACTAAACTCTACTCCTGAAACCAAATTACACTATATGTTAACTAGAATTTAAATAAAAACTTGAAACATTAAAAAAAAAAATAGAACATCTCTCTAAATACTTAGATAAGAAAGGAGGAAAGCCTGTGTCTTATTCATAATGAGACTCCAGGGCCTACAACACAAGTTTTCACATGATAGGTGCCAAAATATTATTTCTAAAACAAATAAATGAGTCATTAATCAGTTGAAACTTGAAAAAAGCTAAGTATTAACAGATTCATCGAGGAAACTGGCAATATTTTTTAAAGTTATAAATAATAAAGAACACAAAGTTATTATCGAGAACTTGCTAACAGTTACCAACTTGCTATTGAGGGTTCCATCACCAACTAATTAAAAAATGTCTAGAACCAGATCTCTCTAGGTCTACCATATCACCCTCTGTAATCTTTGATTTCCACATCTTATAAAATCGAGAACACATGACTTGTTTATAATGAGGTTCAAATAAATCCCTGTATATAGTGGAATTAATAAAGTACAAGTGCTATAGAAGAGTATTATGAGGCCGTTCTTAGAGATTACCTCCTGCCTCTAAGTATGCACCATATGATATTTTGGATATGGGGATCTCCAATGATTATTTGTTCCTAAATTTCAAATTAATATATTAAAAAGAGATTAAATCAAACATAGTTAAGAAATTTAGAAGCAATGATAAAAAAACTTAAGCTAAATTTAGTTATTTCTAACCACGCCATTTCCCTTTTAATATATTAATAACTTAGAATTCTTTTGAATATACTCTTACATTTCAGTTCCCAAAAAATAATGAAACACAGACGTATTTCAAAGATACTGTCACTAGAATAAAATGCTGTCACAGGATAATATTCTCCTGCTGTTGTACATAGACAAAACCAAATACTGGGGAAAAACTAGCATAATTCTTCTCATAGAAAGAGATGTATGTAGGCCTTGTAATAATATTCCCCAATATCCAAAAATCAAATTTAAAGTCAATAATCTAAGAATGAATTTTAAATGTTCATTTGGGTACCACTAAACAATTTTACTAAGTTTAAAACTTTTAACAAGAGAAAGAGACGAATCCTATTTGCCCATACAACTTCACACCCAACTGATCATAAAATTCCATGTGGAAAATATCAAGTTTTCCACCAGGAAAATCAAAGAAAACCTCCTGTTCTCATTGGACCAACACTCTCTGGTTGTTAACATGTGTTGCATGCTCTTCATGCACTTAAAAAAAATCAGAGAGAAACATCTAACTGATATAAAGACAGATGTTATTTACCTATAGTGTTTTTTCATGTCTTTTTAATCCCATACACGCACACTCTAAAAACTTAAAGTAGGTATTTTTCAATTGGTCATTTAAACACATTATAAGATCAGAATCAAAACATGACAAAAAATAAAGCCTGAGAGGACTGTTAAATAATAAAAACTGTTCTTTCAAGGGAATTTTTTTCAAACAAGAATGCATTAATATTCTAAGTAAATGTACTTTATATAGTAAAATATAAAATCATTAATACAATGACAAGATTTATAATTTCATAATTGAAAATTATAACTAAAATGTTGCAAAGTGTTGAAATTAACCAAAATAAATCCCAAAACAGCATAAGCAGAGGCTTAAAAGTTAGTACTAAGAGAGACAACAGAACATCTGATGAAAACATGTTCATGTTATTTATTAAGTGTAATAGCAATTTAAATAACAATCATGTTATTTATTAAATTTAAGATTCTGGACTATTACTCCTATAAAGATTACTTAGGAGGTAGTATTTTTTCACTTTAAGATGTTATTAAAAATCATTCAATCAAGATAAATTCACAGAAAAATCAATGACCTCTTTGGAGGGAAAACATTCATAATCGGTAAAGCCTAGATTTATGTCTATTCTCTATTTCCCAACTCCCCAAAAGAAACATAAATAAATACAGGGATTTACACAATAAAACTATTCTTTCTGATATGAACAAACTGGTAGTTGAGACTGCAAATGCAATTTAGGTCAATTTTTCACCCTGATACAAATACAAGGCTGTAAATAAATTAAATGAAATACAGAGAACAGTAAAATAAGTTTTTAAAAAGTTTTAATCTTGTTAAAGATTTAGACTACTGTGCTTGTTGTCACTTAAAATACTTTAGAGTCCTATGATATCTCACATGTTAAAATTAGGTTTCTATTTTTCTTTTATTACTCTCTTAAGCTATGCTTTAAAAAAACACTACCTTCATTGATTTCACTCAATGAAATCAAAATATGTGAATGTGTATATATAAAATCTATTTACAAAATATTTTCTTATGCAACTGAAAATACTATGTTAATGAAAACTGGTATACTTCATGTAATAACCCATTACAGGGCACTTTATAAACTACATCCTACACAACTCTAAAGTAATATGAAAGCTTGGTACAGTTCTATCTAGTATTTTCAGGTGTAGCCATACCTCTAAATACTTTTGTGATTTTTTTCATTACTCATAGCGTTTCTATAAAAGAATATTTTGAGAAATTAAGTATGAAAAATTAAGTATTCACCTTCAAATATTATTCCTCCCCCAAAAAATAAAGATCATCATGAGACTAAACAACTAATCTCTAGAAACAGAAACTCCAAGAGCACTCATATCTGAATATTTGCACTTACTAGGATAAACTAAAATTTAAGATATTCAAGAATGGCACATTTAACTTATGTTTCTCTTCAGAAGCTAGAATATTAGCTTTACAATATTAAAGCTAATCATTTACTTAAAAAATTGAAGATGAACAAAAAGAAGATATACCTACCTTTTCTTCCTTAAACATTAATATGACCTAGTATACTTGTACTTTTTTCTAATGTCTTCAAAGTTTATGTTAGCTGATCTAAAAATGTTTATAGAATTATTAAATTCTACTTTGGTTCATTTTAATTAACATTTATTAAAAATCAATTATATGCTAGGTCCTGGACCATTAAGGCAATTATAAAGAATAAAATCAATCAAGATGCGAAAATTATAAAGTCCTATAATGACAAAACTAGGCAATTTCAAAATGAATTAACTTACCAAAGATTTAAATTCTATTAATAAAAGACCCAGTGCCAGCTATTCATCTCCCTGATAGGAGTTAAATTCTACATTTAAATAAGTTTTAAAGCAATTATCACAAAAATTATGCAAAAGCTTTTATGTATTTGATGTTGAAGAAGGGGCTAATGACACAAAGGACATTCTCAGAACATCCCAAGTCACAGTTGTAGCAACAACTGTAACCAGGTTTGAAAGCCATGCATACAACTCTGGAATTTAAACATTTCTGAATAAGGGTATGGATAGTTATTGGCAAGCCTGAATATATTTTACTTGGTTAAGGAAAGCCACATACAGATGTAGAATGAAAAACAAATTAGCTACTGGCTATGCCAAAGATGAATCTCAAAAACATTATCTAAGTGAAAGAAGCCAGATACAGAATACCACATTTTGTATGATTCTATTCACATGCCATAAAAAATAAATTTATAAAGAAAGTGGTTACCTGTGGCTAGAGCTGGGGATTAACTGTAAATGAGCATGTAAACTTATTGGGAGGGTGAAAATGTTCTAAAACTGATTCATGGTAACAGCTGCATAACTCAGTTAAGGTGCTAGAAATCACTGTATTTACATACCTGAAATGGGTGAATTTACGCTATGTAAAGTACACCTGAACAAATCTGTTTATTAAAGAAAATACAAGTTAGCAAGCCTACTCCTATGGAAGATGCCTTCCTTATAATGCAAACTTAATGCCATCTTTTACAGACACTCCCTCACTAACGGTACTGGGGACTAACCTTGGGTCTTAATCCACACAGATCTAAAACTATTCACTGTATACACTATTCACTGTATGTATATGCATTAATAAGACAAAGATATGTATGAAAGGAGTAAAATAGTTTAGAATATTTTAGAGACAGAGAAAAACTGAGCACTGCTTGGGGAGGGGTAGAGAGCGAAGGACGCACAGAATCTGAAGCAGGATCCAGGCACTGGGCTGTCAGCACAGAACCAGCCTGACACAGGGTTCAAACCCATGAACTGTGAGATCATGACCTGAGCAGAAGTCAGACACTTAACTGACTGAGCCACCCAGGTCCCCCAATCCACCACTAATTAAATGGTTTTCAGTTCAAATATGAATCATTAACAAAATTAGACAGAAAAATATAGACTAATTCAAAAATATTATGCAATCAAAAACTACGTATATGCCTGAAACTAATATAACACCAAATGTTAACTACATTGGAATTAAAATTAAAAAAAGAAAAAGAAAAAAAGAAAAACCCTAGGGTGCCTGGGTGGCTCAGTCTGTTAGGCATCCAACTTCAGGTCATGGTTTGTGAGTGCAAGCCCGCCTCGGGCTCTGTGCTGACAGCTCAGAACCTGGATCCTGCTTTGGATTCTCTGTCTCCTCCTGCTTTGGATTCTCTGTCTCCTCTCTCTGTTCCTCCCCCGCTTGTGCTCTGTCTCTGTCTCTCAAAAGTAAATAAATGTTTAAAAAAAAAAAAAAAACAAAACACCTATGTAAACGTCTCTTTACAAGGCTTAAGACAGTAAAAAGGTCAATTTTATGAAATTAGATTATAAAAGACAATATACACTGCCTCTTAAACCATTTTTTCTCATTTTAGTATTCCCTTAACTTATAGAATGTGTATTTTCTACTGCCATAAAGGCAGGCATTTTGCCAATTTTGTTTATTGGTGTATCTCCATAGCTAAGGCCTTGCAGAGAGTGTCTGGCACATACTGGACATTTGTCACTTACCTGTAAAATAGACCTGAATGAACATAGAACAGTATCAAGTGTGCAAAAAGGCAGACAAACAGTGGACAAACTCAATGGAGTTTTAAGAACAAAAATTGCAACTGAATGCGGAACACTGTTCACAAAACAAGAACATATGCACCCTGTCTTTTCTTGTCATCCTTCCCTGTTTTAATCACCCAGATAAGCATATAAAAGAATCATGAAAAAGTTAATAAAGGACAAACCAAAAAATATGAGCAAAACAAAGAAAAGTTCTAAGAAATATGCAAGGAAATGCTTAATAACGGGAAGGTGGTTACATTAACAAGACCATGCAAGTATATTCCAAGTCACAAAACACAGAATCCTATAAGACTTAAGTTACATCATGCACAGAGCCATCTGGCATGTGGTCCACACTGTTATATACCTGACCTGAGAATACAGCTCAAATAAAATTATTCCACCTTAGTAGATAGTACTAATAAGACCCAGGCACTTGCTTTAAGAAGTTTGATTGAAACTGAGCTTACAAAGGGAGTTAACTGTAATACAAAAGCAGGGCGGAGGGAAGGGGGAAGCTATTTCAACAAGTTATCCAAATCAAAAGAGAAAGCTGAAACAAGAACAATTTGCACTATGTATTTCCCAAATCAAATTTACCATATGATATCATGGAGAAATTTACCAGGATAAGATATTTTCATTATGATCATGCTTAACTCTCTGTAAATGTGAAGACTAATCAAATAAAAAATGCATATTTTGTTTCTTGTAAGGCAGTAAAATTTGGACTTAACACCCTGTCTCAAAAGACAGTAGATTCTTAAGTGCCCAATCTAAAGCTTCAGAACAACAAAAAAGAGCATTTTTTAAGGAAATTAAAGTTTGGATGTGAAATGGATGCATGAATTGAGCCTAAGACAAATGACGATTGCTGTAATTCTCATTCTCAACTGCCTTAAGCTTCTTTAAAAGACCTAGAAAATCTTAAGAACGGTAGAGCCATTGTGTAGAGGCACAATTTCAGCAGTCATTAACACATTTTGATGAGTTTGAATCTTATTTTGATGAATGAATCATACTGATTTATCTGCCTTTAAAGCGGAAACCTGCATCAGCAATGCATGTCCCTTTCAAGAGAATCTGACACAGCTAAACAATGCTGGATTTATAGGAATCTCAGTCTACCCTGAAGTGTCTAGCTCTGTGACCATACACAGAACAGTGTTTTATCTGCTTGGACTTGTTAAAATATATTCACCAGATTGTTGAAATTAATGTTAACATCCACCATTAGAGAAATAATCTCATAATCAGAACTCTAAGTGCTTTGGCTGAATTAACTTACTGAAAGAGCTATATTTCAGTATTCTCTTAGATTTCAAATCGAACAAGTGCGAGCACTAGGCCTATGACAGTATCTCTTTAATGAATAATGCTCACAAAAATAATTTTGAATTCCCTTAATATTATTGTAGTTTAAAAAACCCTCCTGTTTTCCATTAATAAGCACAATTGCTTATTTTAAAAAAAGTGATGAAGCCTATGCTTATGAATTTGACATGACATATATACACGCACAACATACACATACACACACACACACATATACACATACACACACATATATGTGTCAGCCCAGATATATGAGAACCAGGAGGTATTTACAAGTTCATTTTAAAATAGGTACTAATATCCCAATCTTCCTACTGGTTCTGAGACCTACATCCTCCTGAAGCCCATCCTGGATGAAAAGCACTTTGATTTAATCAGTTGTGCATTTGCTTTAATTTTCATTCTATTTAGTATTATTAAAGTGGTCTATAACATCAGTCTATAGACGGTCAAGCCCTGTAAGTTTTGAAGACAGATAAGTATCTTTAAAACGTGTTGTTGTTTTTTCTCATATAAAGTTTGTTTATTTTGAGAGAGAAGGAGAGAGAGCATGAACAGGGGAGAGGCAAAGCAGGCTCCACACTGTTAGTGCAGAGTCCAATGCGGGACACCAACCCACAAACCATGAAATCATGACCTGAGCCAAAGTCAGATGCTTAACCACCTGAGCCACCCAGGCGTCCCTAAAACATGTTTGGTTTTTTTTGTAAGAGAAGACAATTAAGCGGGAAAAGATCTCCCTACAATGTAGAAAATTATAAAATCTTTCTGCAGAAAAACCAATCTAAGTTAGCTATCTCTGTAAATGGTAAAAGCAAAAACTACTGTGAAGATAAACTTGTAAACACAAAGAATTCTAACAAGTTTACCTTTTTCCTCCTCCCCAAAGTAAGAACTATTCCAAATATGCATTTGATCACTTTTTACTTGCTCAAGCTATACCAGTTTTTACAAAAAACTGTGTCAAATGTAAATGATAACGTTTTAAGACAAAAAGCAAAAGATTTATAGAAGAGGTAAACTAAGTTTCTGGCTTGGGAGTTAGATTAAGATAGAGTCTTAACATTAAAAAGCAGTGTTTTCCCATAGAATTGGAGAAAAAAACTTGCAAATCATATACATAATAAAAATTTAGTATAGAGAATTCCTAAGGAGCACCTACACCTCAACAACAAAAATAATCTGAATAGCAGCAATAAAATTTGAATATATATTCCCCCAAAGAAGATATGCAAGTGGTCAATAAGCAATTGAAAAGATGCTTAATATCACTAGTTGTTAGAGAAATGTAAATCAAAACTACTATGAAACACCATTTTATGTTCTTTAGGACGACTATTATCAAAAAAACTAAAATAATGAGTGTTGGTAAAGATGTAAAGACATTGGAACACTTGTGCATTGTTGGTGGAAATGTAAAATGGGACAGCCACCGTGAAAAACAAAATGGTAGTTTGTCATGAAATTAAATATACAATTACCATATGATCCAGCAATTCTACCTCTAGGTATATATTCAAAAGAAGTGAAGACAGGAACTCAAACATTTGTACACCCACGTTCAAAGCACCACTTGGCAATAGCTAAAAGGTGCAAATAACCCAGATGTCCACTGATGGATGAATAAATAAAGTATATACATACATTGGAATTTTTCAACCTTAAAATGGAATGAATTTAGAAGAAAAGAAGGGAGAGAGGGATGAAAGGAGAGAGAGAAGGAAGGAGCAAGTTAGGGAGGACACGAGGGAGGAAGAGGGGGAGGAAAGAAAAATTTCTGACATATGCTACAGCATGGATGAATCTTGAAAACTTCATGCTAAGTGACACAAGTCAGACACAAAAGGACAAATATTTAATGATTTAAGTTACATTAAGTACCCAGAATAGTCAAATTCATACAGAGAGAAAGTAAAAAGTTATCAGGGACTAAAAGTAAGGAGTAATGGGAATTTACTGTTTCCATGGGTACAAAAGATAAAATTTATGTAAAGGAAAAGTGGTGACAGTAGTACAACAATGTGAATATACTTAATGCCACTGAATTGTACACTTAAAAATGGTTAAAATGGTAAACTTTCTGTTTTGTATATTTTATCATACATAAATTAAAATAATAGTAATAATAACTTTTAAGTAGTGTGGTACAGTTGAAGGAGCCCTGAATCAAGAAAGGGAGGATCACACTGCAGCACTGATATTTACTGTGTGGTCTTAAGTAATTTGAACTCTCCCAGACTCAGTCTTTTCATCTTTGAAATGAGAAGATTGTAATAGATGATGAAAGGATTTCTTTTCAGTTCAAAATATTCCATGAAAGCACGTTCCAGATCCAAGAACTGAAGCTAACAATCAGGCTGCTGCCACTCAAGTGGAGGTAGCATCCCAACTAAGTCTTACCAGTTTTAAGACATTCTGTTCAAGACAGTATTTATCACAAAAGCAGATGAAAATAATCATAGCTCTGGAACAAAGGGAATTAAAAACCTCTATCTCCAGGGGTATTAAAAACCCCAACTCTATGTTCTTGAGGTTCAAACTGTGGTATTATAAAGAACAGGGCAGTTGAGCAACGTGATGTTGAGCCCTGTGGGGTGGGTTACTTATCCTCTATGTTTGCTGATAAATAAATATTGGCTTTTTTTTTTTTTTTATCTTGAAGGGCCTAGCCTCCATTAAAGCTAAAAGCATTTATTCTAGTGTTATTCTGAGCTAAAGCAGGAAAATGGCTGCTTCAGTTTTTGTTTCAGGGAGGCAAAAAGATCAGTATCTGTTCTCTTAGCCTTTACACACCACGTCAATTACCATGAGCCGACTAACGCCAAATTTCCTAATTAACACTGAACTCAAACACAGATTCCCAGCAACACCTTCCTCAAACAAAGGAACTGTTCAATAACCTCATGAGCCAAAACCAAGACATACACCAATGTGTTAAATAAGGAATGGGTACTTAGAGGGATCCCTCAATCTTGTAAAGAAACGTGTTTTCCCACCTCCTTATGTCTATGAAAATGACTCATGACACATATAAGCAATGATTAGGAAAGAGAAGAAACATGAAAGCAAATTTTGACTCAATAAAATAAAGAACTCTAGAGCTGCCCAAAAATGAATCTGGTTGCCTCTCTCTGAATAAAATGTTCAACCCATGGATAAACAACTATAAATCAAAAGCTGCATCATAGACTGATAAATTGAGATAATGTCTAAGATTCCACCTAACCCTATTATCTACAATTCTATGAGATCATTACAATAATATCTATATACTATTAACTGTATACTAGGAGATACTAGGAGAGTTCAGATTTATTAGCTGTATTATCTCAACTGTCCTCTCGATACATAGAAATCCACTTTTACTACAAGGCAAGAAGTACACTGAGCCTCTGGAGATGATTAACAAAAGATAATGTACATCTTCACACCTTCAGGTAAGAAAGGCACCAAAGACTTTAGAATCAGATAACCTTCCATGAGATTCCTTGCCCAGACACTGTGTGACTTGGGACAATTTATGTAACCTCCCTGAGCTTTAGTTTATAACAGAGAATATCATCTTAAGCTCACAGCGTTGTTAATGAAAACTTCATTAAAGTACCTAACAACCTAACACTATATAAAAAAGTATTTTCTTTCAAATCGTATTCATTCTTTAATAATCTGCTTAGAAGTTACCATCTTCACGTTCTCCATGACTTGCTAAGCCAAAATAATTTTTCTCAACTTCCAAAGTATGTTGCACCTATCTCTCTATAAATGAGATCACATTTTTGAACCCTCAATTATAGGAGAAAATGAACTTAAGACTATGGTATAATTGCAATTTAACAAGCCTGGTGAGGAATAAATGGGGTTAATGAATATTTCATTAACTAGTTTAACCTTTTTTTTTTAAGATTAAAAAAGCTCAGACACCCTTAATCATGTACAAGTCAAGGCCCAAAAGGAGACTTCCAAATTCCTCTCCCACTGTACCATTCTCAGATCCAACAGACCAACCTTGACTTTGTTCAGACAATATTATCCCCATAGAAACTTCTGCACCCCAAACAATCTCCTGATGTCTAGATATCTACCCAATTCAACCAATAAAACCCAATTGTACTGCCACTTTCTCTCTGAAACCAACCACGATGTCGCAGGGAAATTTTCTACTTTCTTTAAACTAACAGGACATTTCGCTTAAGCCTCAATTTTGCCATTGAAAGACAAATGTTTTCTTGTGTGTGTAGTGTCCTCTCCCACTAGACTAAGTTTTCATGCTCTGTGGATATCCCTTACCCTCACTGCATTCTACTGTATTCTTTCCCCAATTCCAATATGTACCACAATGCTTATCACAACATAGAAAACCAAAAAATATTTATGAATGACATCCAATCTCCCAAACAACTGAAGCTTCTTAAGGAAAAGGGAAAATGGCAAAGGAATAAAAAATAAATTGACACACACTTTAGATACTTATTTTTCAATTAAAATTACAGATCAAAAATGTGTAAATGGTCAGTGTTCATGTAATAGACTACTGCATAATGACAAAAGCAAACAATCTAAAAACTACATTCTGCTGTCTGAATCTCCCAAACATTACTTTCAGTGACAGAGGCCAGTCAAAAAGGAGAATATGTTGGATGATTCTATTTATGTCCAAGAATAGACAAAACTAATCTATATTATTAGAAATCAGAATAACAGTTAACCCTGCAGGAAGGTAAGTGAGAGAGGCTTTTGAGATGCTGATAATATTCTGCTCCTTGATCTTTCTGCTGGTTACCAAAGGTCCAATTCACTTAGGAAACACCATAATTTATGCACTTTTCCATAAAATATTAGTATTTCAATTTAAAAGTTTGGTAATAAAGTTAATGTGTTTATTATAGTTTCTCTGTTCTGAAAAAAAAATGTTAACTCCAAGAATGTATCTAGAAGCCTAAAAGCATTATCACCACAGTAGAAATTTTTAAAATAAGTATCTACAAGAGACCAAGCCTTAATCCTACTTAGAATAACCTTATAATACTTTATTGCCCTTTAACCAATACTTTATTGCCTGCTTTTAAACATCCTCTTACTAAACAGAGAGAAAAATTAAAATTTGAATTAACTGCTCAAGACTCCTGTCATTAAATATTATCATCACTATGTCTTTCCCACTATATCCTACATAATTTAATCCTGTTCTAAGGGACTAAAAGAATTAAAAGTTAACCTGATATAAAGTAATGAAGAAAAAAATTTTTTGAAATGTTTATTTATGTTTAGAAACTGTGTAATACAGAAAGATAAAATATGACCAAAATATTTTGAAAAAAATAAATTCCAAGAAACTGGAGTTTAGTGTTAGCTTGTTAAAATATATTAACAGGAACATTCATACAGGAAAAAAATAACTTATTTTCAATGTTAGTTAAACCATATATTTCTAAAAATTAGCAAAAATGATTAAAATAAATGTTAGTCTGAAATTTCACATATGATTAGCATCAATTTAGACATTTTTAAACAAAAAGTATAAAACTACTTTTCTGTTTTATATAAAATCTAGATTTCCATTACTAACTTACACATTCCAACTAAAATTTTTTTCAGTGTGGTATAAGGGTTTTAAAATCCATGGCCTATAGTAAATATGCTCTTCTTATTGAATAGATAGGTAGGTAGGTAGATAGATAAATATAAATATACATAACATCATACATGTGCTTTAGGAAACTGGAATATAATTTTTAAAAATTCAAATGAAACGGCTTGTATGATTTGAGGCAGGGAGATACCATACTGGGAACAGAATTGACATTAAATGATACAAACAGGGTGCCTTACTAAAATAATCCTCACTCACTACATGAGTTAAATAAAATTCTCAGTTCTCATATGATTTTGATTTAATGCAAGCACTATATGATATATTTTATCTGGGATCTTATTCATTTCATTTAACTAAAATACGTATCAATTTAATGAGTTTTACATGTATTACTTTCAATTTAGAGTTGCTAAGAACAAATTATAGTTTATGGTCTATTAATTATGGAAAATAATATAAAGAAACTATTTCAAAGCAAAATACTCACATAAAGCATAGAAAAATATCACTCGAATATCACAGAAGTGGTCTTAACTACAAAAAATCAAGTTACTTCCAAATATAAGCATTGTGTGATCTCATGCTTTTAGTATTTTAAATGGAATATTTTCTTCTAGATGTCAGCAGGCATATTTTCAACCACATTTGACAATACTTGCAGTAAGTCCTTCACATCCTTAAACTAAGCCTTGCCTATTTAAATACTCAATTTTTTTCATATGAAGGCTATAATTCATTTTGAAAATTTTGGCTTTAAAAAAAAGCTAAGTATTTTCTAAGGTAAATTGCACCATTTCTAAAAATCTCAGTATTATAATGATAAATAAATCAGCACATAACTGAGATAACAGTACTTACAAACATCTATTAAAGTTGATAATCAACATACCAACTGGGACATATCCCATGGTATTTCTTAATAGATTGGAATATAAAATTTGGCTCAAATACAACATGTTATATATATACAAGTAAAAAGTTAAAAAGTAAATCTCTATACAACATAATATATGACACGCGTGGAATATGGATGACTAAGGACAAAATTAAACTTATCAAGAGAAAATTAAGAATGATCATTTAATAATGGTTTCATTTTACCAAAAAAAACTGGTTCCAAGACTTAGTTAACTGCAACTTCTATATTTTTTTAATTTTCTGGATCAATAGGCAAAATTTTTGAAGATGTGAGCAATTTATAAATTTCATTTTAAAAGTTATTAAAGAAATATATTTTTAATAAATGAAGTACTTTAGATAAAATATATTTTCTAGAAGTCATGTTGCTTTTCATAAATAACTAATAGAAATTAACAATCTGTAAAAATTAGCTTACTAATTAGGATGGGAAAGCAAAGATATATTCCATCCAAATAATAAAAGTAATCTAAATTTTAAAATGTAGAACTATTTCACTAGAATATATTTCATGTTTTGAAACCTTTTTTCATACCTTCAAGCAATTTTCTATTTAATATATTAAAGTTTGTTTTCAACTAAAATTTAAGAAGTCATAACTACAGGCTTTCTTTCTATAAACCTCTTTCAATTTAAAGAAATACGACCTCCAAATAAAGTAACCCAAAAACGAGTGAAAATATGATCTAATATCCGTTTCTTTTAAAATACATTAACTACAGACATATCAAATGTCTAATCTATGTTATGGGTATACTTTTCTCAGTGCCTATGAATACACATGAAATTGTTATTTAGGTGACAAATACTTAGGCTTTGATATTAAATGGCAACTTTTAAAAATCTTTGTCCATATCCTCTTAAAAAGGCAAAAATAAGGTACTTGCCCTTACAGTTACTAGTACAGTATGAAGCAGCAACAGTTTACTCTAGTTGCAACATGGATTAACAGTTATTACCCCGACAACAGTTAACATTACCACAAGAGAGACTATGATCTAGTATACTTCAGGCATTAAAGAGAGATTTTTAGTGTCTCAGTAAAAGACAGAAGAACCGCAGATGTTTTTCTAAGGTTTTGTATAAAACTAACACACTTGCATAAGAGACACGACTGAGTTTTTTCCCCTTCATAATACATGAAAATTGCCATAAGCCATATTTTAACATAATACTTACCAGCATGTGGGTAGTTTCAGAAGTTTAACATAAAGAGCAGTGCTAAAAGAGGGAATAATGGGTACAGGTAAGCAGTAAGATCCCCTACAATCCAAAGATGTCAGTCCTGCCTGGAAACCAAATATCTGAAACAAAAAGAAAAGATCCAAATGTTCACAAAGTTTTAATAAGCACAGGATGAAATACGTCAGTTTCAATTTGCTCTACAACAGCTGCACACTAAATATGTTCCAATGTCTTTTTCCACTTTCCAAACATCAACATTTTCTTTTATTCAATTTAACATTGACTAAATCCAAATTAAGGGATTTAAACATACAGTATTTTTCATGTCCCTGAAAGATCACTGCTTCTTACTAACTCTAAGTTTCACATTTTGTTTCTAAACATAATTATTATTTAGTGTTTTATTGTCTGCTAAAATGCACACACTTTCTAGTAATATAAACTGCCTGTATTGTGCACATTGTAAAAATTAGTAAATTACTGTTAATATCATTTAATGCCTAAAAAACATTAATTACGACAAAAACAATCATAAAAATGTATTTTGCCTTCAACTTACATTATGCACACACAAAAAGGATACCCAAATATATCCTAAAATGTTACAAAGTACCCCTTTCTTTTGTGAAAATTGTATGGCTAATGTTTTCACCCCAGGAAATTTGGTACATGACATACACTACTCTTCATATGTTTATACTTAAAACGAGATCACACTCAAAAATTTTAAAAGCATTCCTTAAAATTCCTGAACAGTATATTTGCTTTGAAGGAAGAACCAATATAACATCACATTTTATATGAACCACTATAGAGAACTTACTACAAATGAGTTCCAATTCGTTCCAATAATATAAAAGATAAACATCTCAAACATAAAACGCTAACACACAGGGATACAAAACAAAGTTACTGGTTTCCAACAACATACTAAAGTAAGTTAACCCTAACACTTATCTTTCCTTATTATTTTTTACTCCTTGGATTCATAAAGCACTGAATTTCCTATCTCTAGGATTTATATTAACTGATAAGTTCTACAATGAAACATGTTTAAGATTGTTCAATTTTCAAAAATACTTTCATTCAATGAACTTACAAACTAATGATCAATTTCTTAAAAAAGTATTAAACTATTCCCAAATGGTTTCAAAAAGCTATCATGTCTCTATCATTCATCAAACTGACAATGTCAAATCATTTCCTTTGAAGTCAGTTTTAAGTGAACAAAATAATTTTTTAGAAATGAGACATTAGTTAGAATTACATATTTTTAAAGAAAAACTCCATTTCAAAAGACCTACCTAATTACTATCAAAGAAAATGAAAGTGAACACCTATTAATTCCTGTAAATCTTACTGTCACCACGTGGCAAGAAATACAGATTGAGAAAAAAATGTTTCTAATACTTAAATGATCAACCTTGAAAATTAAGTTATCCACATCCATTCTCTTTAAAGACTTGTTCTGAGCAATACTGTATGCAAAGAATTTTTAGGCACCGTGCAATTTCAGCATTTCACATTTCCTCTAAAAGGCCCATTGTAAAAGATTCTAAACTTTACAATTACTATGCCATTTAATAAAAAACATTTTAAAACATTGCCCAACCTCCAAATATTTCTAGACTGTGAATAAGGTTAATATTTTATCATATTACATTATCTGTGTCCAACTAAGAACTCTCTCAAGGCACTAATATTCTATAAAATGCCCAAACAGTATAATCACAGACACTATCAGTAATTATACTCAGATGGAAACTGGGTGTAGAGGAGATCCCTGCTGGATGTTTGCAGAACTGCAAAAGACTCTGGGGAAACCATACCTTATTCTGTAATATTTTTTTTAAACTATTATTAAATTTGTATGCTGTTCAGAGACACTTCTAAGAGAACATTCAGGCAAATATAATGAAAGAGGGCCTACCTACTATATCTAAAGCAATTATTTCAGGGCAGCCTAGGTGGCTCAGTATTCAGGTGAGTGTCTAAATCTTGATTTCACCTCAGGTCATCATCTCACGGTCATGAGATCAAGCCCTACATAGGGCTCCAGGCTGGGAGTGCAGCCTGCTTAAGATTCTCTCTTCCTATCTCCCTCTGTACCCCCAAAACACACTCTTTCCCTCTTTCTCCCCCCAAAAATTATTCAAAATAACCAATTTCCAACTCTCTTTTTCATTTTTTAATATTTATATATTTTTGGGAGACAGAAAAAGACAGTGCAAGCAGGGGAGGGGCAGAGAGAGAGAGGGAGACACACAATCCGAAGCAGGCTCCAGGCTCCGAGCTGTCAGCACAGAGCCCAATGCGGGGCTCGAACCAACAGAGCATGGGATCATGACCTGGGCTGAAGTTGGACATCCAACCAACTGAGCCACCCAGGCGCCCCCAACTCTCTTTTAAATTAGCACTGCTAGGAATTTATCCAAGGGATACAGGAGTACTGATGCATAGGGGCACTTGTACCCCAATGTTTATAGCAGCACTCTCAACAATAGCCAAATTATGGAAAGAGCCTAAATGTCCATCAACTGATGAATGGATAAAGAAATTGTGGTTTATATACACAATGGAATACTACGTGGCAATGAGAAAAAATGAAATATGGCCTTTTGTAGCAACGTGGATGGAACTGGAGAGTGTGATGCTAAGTGAAATAAGCCATACAGAGAAAGACAGATACCATATAGTTTCACTCTTATGTGGATCCTGAGAAACGTAACAGAAACCCATGGGGGAGGGGAAGGAAAAAAAAAAAAAAAAAAGAGGTTAGAGTGGGAGAGAGCCAAAGCATAAGAGACTGTTAAAAACTGAGAACAAACTGAGGGTTGATGGGGGGTGGGAGGGAGGGGAGGGTGGGTGATGGGTATTGAGGAGGGCACCTTTTGGGATGAGCACTGGGTGTTGTATGGAAACCAATTTGACAGTAAATTTCATATATTAAAAAATAAATAAATAAATAAAATCCAGCACGCAAGGAAAAAAAAATTAAAAAAATAATAAATAAATGATATTACTTAAAAAAAAAAAAAATTTACAATAACGAAGGGTCGCCTCCGTGGCTCAGTCCGTTAAGCGTCCGACTTCCCCTCAAGTCATGATCTCACCATTCATGTGTTGGAGCCCTGTGTTGGGCTCTGTGCTGACAGCTCAGAGCCTGGAGCCTGCTTCGGCTTCTGTGCCTCCCTCTCTCTCTGCCCCTAACTCACTCGTATTCTGTCTCTGTCTCTCTCAAAAATAAACAAACATTAAAAAAAAATTTAGGGGCGCCTGGGTGGCTCAGTCGGTTAAGCATCTGACTTCAACTCAGGTCGTGATCTCATGGTTCATGAGTTTGAGTCCCGCATCGGGCTCTGTGCTGACAACTCAGAGCCTGGAACCTGCTTTGGATTCTGTGTCTCCCTTTCTCTCTGCCCCTCCTCCGTTCACGTGCGCGTGCTCTCTCTCTCTCTCTGTCTTTCTCAAATATAAATAGACGCTAAAAAAAATTTTAATTACAGTAATGAAATACATAGATTTATAATACCTACTTAACTAACTTGTCCATAGCCCTTAACCAACATTACAAAAACTTTATCTAGAAAAATGGAAACAGAGTATAAATTGAAGTTGCTTTCACCAAGGATAGTTTATATACTCAGAAACAGAGTAAAAGTACTGAACACTGCAAACTAATCATCTGAACCAGCAAAAAACGTATGAAGCTGTAAGTGTAAATACCAATAAAAATTTTAGCTGAAGGAAAGGTCACCTTGAATAAGATGACTTATACATCACATTAAATGAACAATTCAACATGTAGTGCCGCCTTTTAAAAAATCCAATTAGAATATTAAAAATTTATCATCTATATTTTAACACTTTACAATGTCCTTGAATTAACATAAATAGAAGAAACTGTAGATTTAGAAATATAAAAAATTTCTAGTAAGTTTTTAATAAAATTACTATGCTATATTATAATTTTCAATAATAAAAGGCAAAAAGTATAAAAACACACTAACTGTAAATGACAATGAAAACATACTAATTGTGATGTAAAATAAATCATTTTTATGCTATTGTCATTTTAAGACACCCGGTACAATAGTATAACCAACATCCTAAAGATATGTCCCTTTCTTAAAGGGGACATAAAAAATGAAAAAAAAAAATCAAGCATTGACTTCATGATGAAACTTCATCCATAAATCTGTTGCATTTCTATCACCAATAATGAAGCAGCAGAAGGAAAAATTAAGGAATCAATCCCATTTACAATTGCACCAAAAACAATAAAATATCTAGAAATAAACCAAAGAAGTAAAAGACCTGTACTCTGAAAACTACACAATAATTATGAATGAAAGTTAAGATGACATAAATAGAAAAATATCCCATGCTCATAGATGAAAACTAATATTGTTAAAATGTCTATCCCACCCAAAGCAATCTACATATTTAATCCAATCCCTATCAAAATACTACCAGCATTTTTCACAGAGCTAGAAAAAAACAATCCTAAAATTTGTATGGAACCACAGAAGACCCCAAATAGCCAAAGCAATCGTGAAAAAGAAAAACAAAACTGGAGGCATTACAATTCTGAACTTCCAGTTATACTACAAAGCTGTAGTGATCAAGACAGTGTGGCACTGTTAACAAAAATACACACTTAGATCAATGGAACAAAATAGAAAACCCAGAAATGAAGCCACAACTATATGGTCAATTAATCTTTGACAAAGAAGGAAAGAATATCCAATGGGGAAAAGCCACTTCAGCAAATGGTATTGGGAAAACTGGACATGAACATGCAGAAGAATGAAACCAGACCACTTTTTTACACCATACACAAAAATAATTCAAAATGGATTAAAGACCTAAATGTGAAACTTGAAAACATAAAAATCCTAGAAGAGAACACAAGCAGTAACCTTTTTGACATCAGCCATAGCAACTGCTTTTTAGATACGTCTCTGAAGGCAAGGGAAACAAAAGCAAAATAAACTTTTGGGACTGCATCAAAATAAGAAACTTCTGCAGAGCAAAGGAAACAATCAACAACACTAAAAGGCAACCTACAGAATCGGAGAAGATATTTGGAAATGACATACCCAACAGTGATTTAGTATCAAAAATATATAAAGAACTTATCAAACTCAACACCCAAAAACCAAATAACCCAAATAAAAAATGGGCAGAAGACATGAATATGTATGTCTTTTTCCAAAAAAGACATCCATATGGCCAACAGACACATGAAAAGATGTTCAATGTTGCTCATTATCAGAGAAATACAAATCAAAACTGTAACAAATACAAATACAAAACTCAAACCTGTTAAAATGGCTAAACTCAAGAACACAAGAAACAACAGATGCTGGCAAAAACATGGAGAAAGGGGAACCCTCTTGCACTGTTGGTGAGAATGTAAACTGGTGCAGCCACTCTGGAAAACAGTATGGAAGTTCCTCAGAAAGTTAAAAATAGAACTACCCTACGACTCAGCAATGGCACTACTAGGTATTTACCTAAAGAATACAAAAATACTAATTCAAAGGGATACAAGCATCTCAATGTTTACATAGCAGCAGCAGCCACAACAGCCAAATGATGGAAAAAGCCCAGGTACTCACGGACTAATTAATGGATAAAGATGAGGTATATACATATACACACACAATGAAGTATTATCATACAGCCATAAAAAAGAAAGAAATCCTGTCATATGCAACAACTCAGATGGACCTATAGGTTATTACACAAGTAAAATAAGTCAGAAAAAAATACCAGATGCTTTCACTTCTATGTGGATTTTAAGAAAGAAAACAAATGACCAAAGGGTGAAAAAAGAGAAAGGCAAACCAAGAAACATGCTCTTAACTATAGCAAACAAATTGATGGTACCATAGTGGAGATGGGTGGGGGAATGGGTTAAATAAGTGATGGGATTAAGGAGTGCACTTGTGACGAGCACCAGGTGTTGTATGGAAGTATTGAATCACTATGTTGTACACCTGAAATTAACATTACACGTATACTAACAGGAACTTAAATGAAACCTTTTTTAATATTTAAAAAAAATATATAAAATAGCACAGCTGCTATTCATAATCATATGCTGTGTATTTAAAATTAAACATGGAGGGGCGCCTGGGTGGCGCAGTCGGTTAAGCGTCCGACTTCAGCCAGGTCACGATCTCGCGGTCCGTGAGTTCGAGCCCCGCGTCGGGCTCTGGGCTGATGGCTCGGAGCCTGGAGCCTGTTTCCGATTCTGTGTCTCCCTCTCTCTCTGCCCCTCCCCCGTTCATGCTCTGTCTCTCTCTGTCCCAAAAATAAATTAAAAACGTTGAAAAAAAAAAAAAAAAAAGTTTAAAAAAAAAAAAAAAAATTAAACATGGAGCACCTAGGTGGTTCAGTCAGCTAAGTACATCTGACTTTCGCTCAGGTCATGATCTCATGATTTGTGGTTCGAGCCCCACATCAGGCTCTGCACTGACAGTGTGGAGCCTACTTGGGATTCTCTTTCTCTCCACCCCTGTCCCGGTCTCTTTCTCTCTCAAAATAAATAAATAAACTTAAAATTTTAAAACCAAAAAAATAAAAATAAATAAAATTAAATTAAACATAAAATTACAATATTATTTAGCACTCCATTTCAGGCTATATATAGAAAATAAATAAAATCAGTGAAGTTAACAGGTAATGTGGAAATAACCCAAGTGTTCATCAATGAAAGAGTGTATTTACAAAATGTGGTACATAAATACAATGTAGTATTATTCAGACTCAAACTGTAAGCAAGTTTAAATTATGCTATGACATGGATGAATCTTAGAAACAGTATCTTAATAAAATACAACAGTTAAATGGACATTCATCATATGATTCCACTAATATGAGGTACTAAGTAGTCAAATTCATAGAAACAAAGGGTAGAATGGTGGTTACCCAGGGACAGAGGAGAGAGAACTTGGAATAATTTAATCAAGTTTTAGTTTGGGTTCATGAGAAGATTCTGGCGATGGATGGTAATGACACTTGCACAATTATGAACGTAGTTACTCTCCTGAACTATACAACTAAAAATTCTGCAACTGGTAATTTTTATGTTTTTTTGTTTTCCTTTGTTTTGTTCTTTAAGTAATCTCTACTCCTAATGTGGGCCTCAAACTCACAACCCAGAGATCAAGAGTTGCATCCTCTACCGAATGAGTCAGCCAGGCACCCTGGTAATTTTTATGTTAAGTGTATTTTACAAAAATAAAAAAAGTAAAACAGTAAAAAAAAAAAAAAAAAAAAGTTAATCCATTTACAGAAATACATTGGAATAAGCAAAAACTAAAGAAAGAAGGATTATAGTGAAAATTCTACAGAATAATGAGCATTTGGGGAAGGAAAAGCCTTCAGGAGGTGGAATCAGATCTATTTGATTAAAAACTGAACTTCAGAGCTAAAACTGCTTAGATATTAAATAAACCACTTCATTTCACATATGGGAAAGTGAGGTCCAATAAGGATAAAGGACTTCTTCAAAACTCCATATTGCCAGAACAGCAATTTGATGCTTCATTTGAGTTAGCTCATATATTAGCTCACAATTTCACTCTGCCTTGCTTCCTCCCTCCACTTCCTCTTTCCCCTCTCAAAAAAGTATGCTAGATTCTCCACTTATTCTTTCTTTTTTAATTTTTTTTAATGTTCATTTATCTTTGGCAAAGACTGACAGAAAAACACAGTACAAGTGGGGGCAGACAGAGAGGGGGCCACAGAATCCAAAGCAGACTCCAGGCTCTGAGCTGTCAGCACGGAGGCCGATACAAGGCTCGAACCCATGGACCACGAGATCATGACCTGAGCCAAAGTCTGACACTTAACCCACTGAGCCACCCAGGTGCCCCTCCACTTAATTCTTAAAAAACTTTCTCACCACTATCTCTTCTCCAACCTTCAGTAAAATTCCATTTCTCATCTTTAATCAGCAAGTATCTTGACAGAGAAGCCTGGAGAATGCTGCATTTTTTTTCATTGCCTACTCATTCTTTAAACCCTCTAAATCTAGTTTTTGCTCATGTATCCACTGAAACAAAAAAACTCTGGACTGAAAATGACAATTACGTTTTTTTTCTTATGGAGAGAAATTAAATATTTTCTCCTCACTTAGCCCACTAACAATTTAACTGAGAAAATAAATCATTTTTTCATTACCCAGAATTTTTAAAATATGAATACTGTCATTCTGTCAACTACACTTTTTTAAATATAATTTATTGTCAAATTGGCTTGTCACCTACACTTTCAAAGAAACAAAATCCTTCAGAATACCTAATGAATGCTTGTAACTCAGTAACAGACAATTCAAAAATGGGCAAAAGATCCGAATAGATATTTCTCCAAAGAAGATATATCTAAATGGCCAATAAGCACATGAAAAAAAAAAAAAGTTCAACATCACTAAACATTATGAAAACATATATCAAAATCAGAACGAAATACCATTTTACGACCACTAAGATGAATAAAATCAAAATAACCGACAATAACAAGTATTAGTAAAGATGTGAAGAAGTAAAAAATGTGGTGGTAGTAGAACAGGAAAAACAATTTAACAATCCTTTTGGGAAAAAGTTCTGTGCTTCCTAAGAATGTTAAAAATAGAGTTACCATTTGACCAGACAACTCCACACCTAGGTATATAATCAAAAGAAATGAAAACCTGTCTTCACACAAAAATCTATACACGGATGTTCATAACTACATTGTTCATAATAGCCAAAAACTAGAACCAACACAAATGCACATCAACAGATAATTGGATAAACAACATACAGTATATTCATATAATATTATTCTTCGGCCATAAAAAAGGAATAAAATCCTGATACATGCTACAATATGAATGAACCTTAAAAGCATTATGCTAAGTGAAAAAAGCCAGACACAAAACAGCATATGCTGTAGGATTTCTTTTATATATGTCGAGGGGGTGCCTGAATAGCTCAGTTGGTTAAGCATTGGACTCTTTGATTTTGGGCTCAGGTCAAGATCTCACGGTCATGAGATGCAGCCCCAGGTCAGGCTCTGCGCTGGGCGTGGAGCCTGCTTGAGATTCTCTATCTTCTCTCTCTCTTTCTCGCTCTCCCTCCCTCTCAAGAGAAGAAAAAGAAAAAGAAAAAGAGAAAAAGAAGAAAAAGAAAAAGAAGAGAAAAAGAAAAAGAAAAAGAAAAAGAAAAAGAAAAAGAAAAAGAAAAAGAGAAAGAAAAAGAAAGAGAAAGAGAAAATGTCCAGAATAGGCAAATACATAGAAACAGAAAGTAAGTTAGTGATTACAAGGGGTAGGAGGGGAGGAGTTAAATTTGGGATGTCTCCTGTCCACTTGTTTGTTATACCTTTATCTACTTGTTATACTTCATATATCTGAGAACAATCTTTAGCATTATTTTGTTTTCTTCATTTACATATATGGTGCCATACCTATGTATACCATTACGCTTCGTAGGATTCCCGCCAAAAATTACACTGGAGAGAGCTATCCCTGTGAGCATATCCAGACCTCCAGTTGTGTATATTTCCATATGCAAAAATTTCTCTGGGGCAGGGGTCAGCAAACCACAAGTCAAATTTCACCCAATGCCTGTTTTTGTACTGCCTACAAGCTATGAATAATTTTTACATACAAACATTCATAATCCATTTGGTGACAGGGAACACTAAGTGGGAACCCCAATGAGGTGAAATGTTACCCCAAGAAAAAGAATTCCATTCTTCTCATTAGTAAAACTGTATTATGAAAAAAGTGTACACTAAAACATTTTTACTTTCATCAACTCAAAATCTGTGGAAATTTGTTCTCTTATTATTTAAGTATTATATAAGATACTAAATTTTGTATCTTGGTCCCCAAAGTCTAAAATAGTTACTGTCTGATCTTTTAAAGAAAAGTTTGCTGACCCTTGCTTTAGGATAGACATTGAAAATTGGAATGGATGGGTATGAGGCAGATTTTTTTCAAATTAGATCCTGCAGAAGTACTCTCCAAAATGATACCAATTTATACACTTACCAGACATGTATAAAAGCACCATTTCTCCAAACCCCCAGAGAATACTATTTTGTTGAGGTTGAAAATTACCAAATCTACAAACTCCAAGGGTTTTGATTCTACTATAATTTCTTTGATCTCTCTGAAACATCTGCCATAGCTGATCCTTATGAGTAACAAGGCCTAAAATTTATATATTATTGTAGTTTATAGGGTGTTTTCATGAAGTTACTTTCTTCATGTTTCAATCATCAGATGCTTTGCAATGTCCTTGCTACTTGATGCTACACACAAACACACACACACACACACACACACACACACACACACACATTTAAAGGATGGGTTTAGCAATTAAACAGAGAGGACTTGATAAGACATACAAAAGTAAGTTCAATCTGCGAGTTTTCTTCACACTCCATGCAAACTCTCCCAATTAAAAAATTTAATTATAGGGGCACCTGGGTGGCTCAGTCAGTTAAGTGACTGACTTCAGCTTAAGACATGATCTCACAGTTCATGGGTTTGAGCCCTAGCACTCTGTGCTGACAGCTCAGAGCCTAGAGCCTGCTTAGGATTCTGTGTCTCCCTCTCTCTCTGCCTTTCCTCTGTCACAGTCTGTCTCTCTCAAAAATATTTTAAATAAACATTTAAAAAAATTTTAAGAAAAAAATAAAAATAAATTTAATTACATTAAATTGATGCTACACACCATTTCACCACAGTCACTATAGTTAAATTTAGGTATACAAAAGTAAAACTTGAGCATTTAAGTATTTAACTGAAAATTACTTAAGGCCTAAAATGCCACACACATGAAAAAAAAGATTTAAAACCTCTACTATAATATTTTAGCACTATAATAGGAAAATTTATCTTTGGAAACCTTCTCAAAGGTTATAGTAATTATGCCAAGTAACATGAACTGCTATAAACTTTACAACAAATCAGTATTTTGAGTCAGTTCCAAACAGTCCAAATAAAAACTAAAACTCTCTATACCAAATCCTGAACATTTAAAAATGTACCAGGCCACCGAACAAGCACCCAAAATACAATAACATATTCAAGACTCAAGGGTTTATATTTTAAAGTATTCAATATTCTTAATGTCAATGACAAGTTTTTCTACATATAATATTCTTGCTCTGCCCAACAACAAACTTCCTGGAATACTTAACTTACCCATTATAGATAGCTCTAGTCAAATTAACCAAAATATAAAAGACAACTTTTATGTGTAAAAGCAAAAGACCTTTTCCCAAAACATAAATTTATCTAGATTATACTAGAATTAAGTGAGCTTTCAACTTATTAACAACAGTAGTAGTAAACAACAATCCCAGTAACTTTTATGTCAGTATGGAGGACAACCACATTGGTGACCATTGGCTTTGGTGACCATTCTCCTAAAGGATGGGACATGCCTTATTCATCTTTAATGCTGAGTGTCTGCACTATGTAAAGAACTTAATATTTACCAAACTGATGACCCCTACGTAAGCAGAATACCTTGGAAAGGTTAGTGAACTGCCTAAAATTAGTCCTGTTTCAACAAAACAAGGCAAATATTCTGAACATTATAATCTGGTATTCAAGTCATAAAAATATTTGGAAAAATACACTTCAGTGAATTACAAGAATGAAAAAAAAAAGCACAAATATAAAATATTACCTATATATCTAGCTTTCAAAAATACTTTCTGCTACTCTCCACATGACATAAAACACTGTGATAAATAATTCCAATAATGGCTCCTGTGAATCACACTTTCCTGTGTCCACACCCCTTTGAAAGAGGGTCACTCTCATCAAGGGAGTAGAGTCGCCACCATCTTCTTAAAAATGGGCTTCACATGGACTTCTAGGAAATCACATCATTCTACTCTACATGGTTTGAAAACAAATTTCAACATCTTAAACTAGAGGTGATCTAAAACTGTTACATTTATATTGGTTTCTTTATGCCCTACAAATATGTAAATATTTTAAAACTTTGAAACATGGAACAATAAAGCATAAACCAATAAAATCAGGAATATGCTTTTGGAGTTCTCTAATTTTGGAGTCCTTTACATGAAATTTAGTGCATCTAGTACTTATGCTTGAATTCAAGTTTGTATAGTTTGCTTTAGTCCATAAAAGAATTTGATTAGATATATGTTGTCTCTACTTAAACTATACATCTGTGTTTGCTTAGCAAAACTACTTATTACTCAACATTTGGGTTTATTTATGTACCTATACTGGAATGCATTATTTATGCATTATGCCTCCCAATAATTTCTGTAATTTGATTTAAACCATTAAAGGTTCTCCTTTTGTGTCAAGAAATTAACATCAATTCAGTAAGAGGAAAGTAACTAAAAAAAACAAATGTGCTAATCCTTTATAAAGCATTATCTCACAAAAATGCTCCCCTCAAAGAAATCATAAGTTTTTTAAAACATACCTATAAAATGGGGTGCCTGGGTGGCTCAGTTGGTTAAGCATCCGGCTCAGGTTGTGATCTCACAGTTTGTGAGTTCGAGACTCAAGTCAGGCTCTGTGCTGACAGCTCGGAGCCTGGAGCCTGCTTCAGATTCTGTGTCTCCTCTCTCTGCCCCTCCCCTACTTGTGCTCTGTCTCTCTCTCAAAACAAATAAATAAATATAAAAAAATTAAAAAAAAAAATCCCTATAAACTAAGTGGTCCTTCACACTAATAATTACCATCGGTGACATACAAAATCTTCAAAAATCATAATTAACATTATCTTATAAACATCAAGCTATTAATCCCAAATAAATGAAGAAGTAACTTCAAAAGACGTACACTTTTATTTAATTATGTTGAATAATGAATATCTATTATATATCATTTAAATCTCATCTTATGGGATACTAACTCTGAAGTTACAACTCCAGGAAAAAAGCTATTTAATTAATTCTCCGAGAGCCAAAGAGGTACTAATAAACAAAATTCACTTTTCTTACCTTAAGGTAGCAGTGTGCATAGCAATAATGAAGCAAATTATCAGATGGCTGAGTAAGATTGCTGACCACATGCACCAACTGTTCAGCATACATTGGCACAGAATGTTCCAGATTAATTTTATCCACCAGTATCTGAATGGATGGCAAAGGCCGAAGAGACTGGAAGTTTGTAGTATTCATGAAGTTACTTGAGTTCTAGAAAATAACAGAGTTCAATTTATATTTCAGGAAAACAGTGATTGGCATGCAATCCCCTCTATATAAGTCTCAGACTAGCATTTTTTGCAATGTTATCAAATCAATCTACAAAATGATGACTTTCTGTGGGACTCTTTTACCATAACCAAATATAAACATCTTCTACATATTTTTAAGTACGTCCTAGATTTCAAAAAATGTGTATTTATTGTAAAATTATTACTAACCATTTAGCTAAACTTTTTATTTTTCAATCAACTGGAAGAGTTCACTATGTGTGCTTCAACACATTTAAAGGTATTTTCCTATGCTCGACCATTCCTAAATATTGTCCTAGGTATCTCAGAGCCAGCCACCATTTGTCTTCTTATCCTTTATTCATATTTAGATGACTAAGAAACCAATAAGACTACTCACACAAGAAGTAAAATTTGCAGGATGGAAAAATCCCTGATCCATATCTACTAAAAATAACATGCTAAAGGCTCATAAAATCCTAAGAATTTTGCATTAGTCTTGGTACTTTCAGTGTTACAGAACCTTTCCAAGCTTCCAAATAAATGCAGGTAGGTTGCAAGATGTCCAGAGTATGAACCCTGATTAGCAAGCAACCCCTTTGGGTCTTAGAAATAACTTAGTCCCCTAAAATGCCATACTGTCATTCTCAAAGAGGTACAGTATGACCTTCCATCCAGACGTACATGAAAATACGTGTGGCAAGAGTGGCTTCACAGTTTTGCCTGTCTTTCATTGTCACAATAATTGGGGAGCAATACTAGGATTTAGCAGGCACTGGCTAAAGATGGTAAATGCTAATGCAATACTTATCAACTCCAAAAAGCCAACAGTGCCATTACTCACAAACACTGTGCCTAAAAGTGACTAAGTTGAACATGGTTGAACATGCTTTTCTGACTATTAGTAATTTTTAAATGACACTTATTAAGAAATTACTTTTTCAAGTGATTTTATTTTGGATTACTGAGGTATAACATATGGTAAAGCATACAAACATTAAGTGAAGAGCTCAACAAAATTTTACATCTGTAACCACCACCCATTTCAAGCATTCTAGAAGGCTCTCCTATATCCCTTCCCAGGCAACATATTGGATCGCCACCAGAGGTAGCCAATACTCACTCTCATTACAATCACCACAGATTAGTTTTACCTATTCTTGAACTTTACAGAATCACACAGTACATACTTATTACTGCCTGCTTTCATTCAACATACCATCTATAAGAATTATCTACGTTGTTCTATTCTTGACGTTAACACTTATTATGAAATAACCATTTCTAAAAATGTTTCTTGGTCTTAAGTACATCTTTTTCCATCCCATTATTTCTAACTTGTGCTATAGTTTTCAGTGCCAGAATGTGTGATTCTTTTTTTATGGATCGAGGTCTCTTCTGAAACCTTCTACCTTTTTGTCTCTTTCTTGAACTCATTAACCATAGTTGTTTTGAAGTTCATGTCTAGTATCAATACACTTTTTCTCCATTGACATTTTCCCCAGACAATCTCTTTACCCAGCAATACAACTGCCAGTGGATGACAGGGCACAGATACACAAAATGAAACTACTGTATCATAGGCAACTGACTTCCTGTCATACTTCCACAAATTCTTCTCAAAGTTAGGATACTTTTTCCTTCTATCATTATCATTATGTAGATATCAAAAGAAATATAGCCAAAAGAATAAAAATAACAAATAACAGCTTATTATGTATATGGCAAATGCAGAAAGCAATACATTGTGTATGGCCTAAAACAAATATTAATCATCCAGGAAGTCCTCACTGACAACAACAATAGTAATTACTATTGTGTTCTTAATATGTGCAAAATCATTCATGTGCATTATCTCATTTATTATTAAAAATAATTCTAAGAGCTAGGTACTGTAAGGGAATACCTCTGTGCCACCCTGACAATCTTCCACAAATCTACGTAGACCACACAAAGGCAAGATGCAACCACAGCAGACCTAAGCCTTGGTAGAACATCCCATGACTCTCAGACCATGAGAAGATAGGTGGTCTTGCAAAGAATTTTTTTATTTTTTCTAATGTTTATTCAATTTTGAGAGAGACAGACCATGAGCAGGGGAGGGGCAGAGAAAGACAGGCACAAAATCTGAAGCAGGCTCCAGGCTCTGGGCTGTCAGCATAGCCCGACGCGAGGCTCAAGCCCACGGACTGTGAGATCATCACCTGAGCCACAGTGGGGGCACCCAATCAACTGGTCCAGTCTTGCAAAGATCTTCTAAAAAACCACTTCTCACCTTCTTCTCTTGAGGGAGACTGCTAGTAGCATCCCTCATTCAGGTGAGACACAGAGTTTCCACTTACCCCTCTCAGGGTACAGCTGTAGCTATACAACTGCTTAGATGAAGTGTGGAATTGAACTCTTGACAACAGGGTACCCTACCATGTGTGCTGCATGTCATTTTGGCCCTCTGGTTTCAAGGTCGTCCTGAAAGGGACACGGCAAGCTGACACCATTAATGATTTGTTTTTGCTGTCTATATGTAAATAATAAACCATCTGAATCTACCTAGGCTTGTTGCTTCTTTACTAGCTAGCTGAATCTGTCAGCCCACCTGAAAAATGGTTTTTTTTGTTGTTTTTCAGAAATAAGTTTAGAAATAAAAGCAAGGTGTCATAGTTTGTATATGGACTGACCTCTAGACCCATGCTCTTCAACATTTCTTTATACAGCCTTACCTTGAGATTTAAAAATATGCATATATATGCATATACACATACACACACACAACTTTCTAAGAATTAACAATCATAGTTACATTGCTTTAACATCACCATGGATAAGTATATAAGCACATATTCTTTTACTCAATCACCTTCCTTACAATAGCATAGGACCTACAAATATGCATATATGAGGAAAAAAGTAGTAAACTCCAAAATATACCTTTTCTCCCATAATGACAGGCAACAAATGATCCAACAAGTTGAATTCAGCCATGAAAATAGTACAGGTACATTTGAGGAGAGTAATACTTGTATGTCGGGTAGGAATATATTCCTCCAAAGATGCCACTTCTTCAGGATTCAGCGTGGTTTCATTTTGATCCTTAATATCTAAAATGAAATAATACAAATATAATAAAAAATTGTTTTAAATAATTTTTTAAATGATTAACTGGTTCCCAAATTTTAAGGTCAAATTGTATTTTTCTTTACAACAATGAAACAGTTGAAAAATAACGTTAACTTTAACAAATACAAGTTACATTACTATAGAATATAAATTTATGTCTTTACTATATAAAAATTTACATATTTTATTTTAAGATATTTTTAATATTTTAAAGAAATTTTTAATCTCTTTTGTTAAAAGAATAACAGCTTCTGTTCATTAAAACACCATTAAGATAATGCAAAAGCAAGCCACAAACAGGGAGAAGATATTTGCTGTAGATAGATAGATGGACTTAGAGCATACTATCAAAGGACTCAGAGCATACTAAAAAATGTTTAATGCAAAACCACATAAAAATCATTAATGAACAATTCAATAGAAAAATAGGTGAAAAAAACATCTGAACAAGCAAAAGATAATATATCCAAATGGATAAAAATTCTATCAAAAGCTAGATAATATCATCAGTTATCAGATAAATGCAAATGTAATAGCATTGCAGACCCATTAGAATGGTTAAAATGAAAAAGACTACTACTAAGTGCTGGCAAGCATGCAGCAAACTTTTTACATAGCCACATAGCAAATATTTTATGTTTGTGGGCCATATAGTGTGTCACAACTACTCAACTCTGCCACTGTAGCACAAAAGCAGCCACAGACAATACATAACTGAATGAGCATGATTATGTCTTAATAAAACTTTACCTATAGAAACTGAATATTAAATTTCACATAGAGTTCATGCGTCATAAAGTGTAATTCTTTTTTTTTTCCAACCATTTAAAACACAAAATCCATTATCAGCTCATCTGTTGCACAAAAAGAGGCAGTAAGTCATAGTTTGCCAGCCCCCAGTCAAGAGCAATTAAAACTCTTCAAACCGCTGATAAGAGCATAAAGTGGTTTAACCACTTGGGAAAACAGTTTGGAATTATCTTCTAAAAGTGAACATATGCAATCCTTTTACCTAAGTGATTCCACTCTTCCATGCCCAAAAGTACACATTTACCAAAAGGCATGTACTAGAATGTTTGTGGCATCACTATCATAATAACCAAAAACTAGAAACTACTCACCAACATAATGGATAATTAAGTTATAGTATATTCATATAAAGGGATACTATATAACAATGAAATGAATCTCATAATTTAAGCTCAAGCCAGTGACAAAAGATACATACTGTGTGATTCCATTTACATGAATTATAAAATAAGCAAAATAACTAAATCCATGTTAGAAGTAAAGAGAATGGTTTCCCTTGGGGTCAGAGGAGTAACCAGAGGAGAGCACAAAGGGGACTTCTGAAGTGCTGTTAAGTCACCATTTCTTGAACAGTTACACAAATGTGGTTAAGTCTGCAAAATTCACAGAACTATACCCCTACACAATAGTTTAAAAATGGAGAATTAAGTACTTAAGATTAAATACATATGCACTCATATCAAGTAGCTCTTACTTTGCACAGTTCTGACATGTATGAATGAATTTGTTATCTTGTTTTAGTTAAAAATGCCAGTTCCCCCCCCCAAAAAATAGTTCCACAGTATAATACTGTATATTATCAGTATATACAGTTACCACAGTATAATAACTAAAGTACAAGACTTACTACTAGTTCTTCTTTCCATAAATCATAACATAAAGAAAAAATGTGCATCATGATCAGTGATCAATCATGTCACTTCTTTCAAAGTCTGTCAGGTTTGGTTACTGGTATCTCATACCTGCTATTTAACTATGTATAGACAGCAAAGCATGTAGTTGTATTGCCTCCTTGTTTACCAGTGATAAACCTACGTGACATTTTGCAAAAATGTGTAATTTAAACAGAACTGCCAATCAAAGATGAAAGTGCAGCAAAGAAACATACTGGTAACATACAAGGAGTTAGGGAAGAAACAGGTGACTGTGGGAATATCAACAGCATATCATTGGAAAGACTCTTGCTATGTAGCTAGGGGAACTTAGTGAAGACAAACTGATGTTGATGAAGAAAGCGGTTGTGATAAAAAGAATGCAGGTATCTGAAGATGTCCCAGAAGATACCCCAAGCAAAACACTTCCCATTAAAGGAACTCTCAGAGGTGTTCACAGCATTGAAAGTGTACAGGAATCTAATCCAAACTTGTAAGTGTAACAATTTGCTAAAATACAGGAAAGATGATTACTCTATATTCTAAATTCTATGACAAGCACCATTTAAACCACTTTTTTTTTTTACAAAGAAAACTGTTTCTTACTATTCTCTTACTATTCTCTTTCTATTTTTTTCATTTCTATACATTTATACCAATAGTAAGAGAGGTTTTCGTGTTTTGACAGAAATATCCAAAAGTGTGAAACAATTTCAATTTGTGCATACACACACACACACACACACAATCATGTTTTTGAGATGATAAACGGCTTCAGATAAAAATTCATGTTATATATACGTGTGTGTGTGTCTGTATGTGTGTAGGGCATAATTCCGCTGTAGAAGAAACTGCTAATTACAACCTTTCTTTTAGCAACAAAACCCTCTGAACTTTAGTATTGAAACTCCCAGAAACTATACTTTCCAGCCTCTCCTGCCGTTAGCTATAGGGACGTGTTACTAAGTTTTGGTCAATGGGTGACAGAGCCATATTACGAAATGAAACTACATACCTACCATTTTCTCTTGTTCCCCCTTTCCTGTTGATTCAAATTCAATATTGTAATGGTGGGCCAACACTTACCATATAGAGGAGACATGTCTCAGAGAATGGTAGAATAACAAGACAAAAGGAATTCTGGGTCTAAGACAACCTCCTGGAACAGTTACCCTAATCCACTAGAGCACCTACCAGCTTGGACTTTTACATGAGAAAAACAAATTATGTACTAATTTTTATGCAAACCTAAGTTTTCATTTCTCTGGGATAAATGCCCAAGAGTACAGCTGCTAGGCTATACGGTAGTTTAGTTTTTAAAAGAAACTGCCAAACTGTTTTTAGAAGTGGTTCTATATTATAAATTCCCATCAGGGATGAATGTGTGATCCAGTTTCTTCACATTCTCCCTGACATCTCCCAGTACTATCACTGTTTTTTATTTTAGCCATTCTATACATACTATCCTAACACTTCTAAGAGTGCCTGTAATGGAGTAAGCATTCAAGCAAAGTGCAAAAATGAATGCATAAACATGTCAAGCACTTAACTATGCACTAGGCACTGTGTTATATGCTATTACATGCACTAAACTTTAAAAGTTGGTCCTATTAGTGTAACATTTAGAATAACAGTAAATTGCAATGACAAAAGTCAAATAAAGAAGTTCGAACAACAGCAAAAGTTTATTTCTTTAACACAACAATCTGAGTCTAAGGGACCAAGAGTTGACATAGTGATACCATGCTACCAAAGACCTAGGTTGATCCCACCTTGTTCTGTCATCCCAGAATGCAGCTTTCATCTCAGGGTCTAAGCTAGCAGCTCCAGCTCCTGCCATTTTAATTTTTTCCAGCCAGAAGG
Organism: Neofelis nebulosa; assembly: GCF_028018385.1. Classification (NCBI taxonomy): domain Eukaryota; kingdom Metazoa; phylum Chordata; class Mammalia; order Carnivora; family Felidae; genus Neofelis; species Neofelis nebulosa. Next base: position 45,319,245 of record NC_080795.1, on the reverse strand, counting down.
AAGGGGTAAAGGAAAAAAGGCAGGCTTGCACTTTTCCTTTTAAAGTCATGGCCCAAAAACTCACATAAACTTCTGCTCCTATCCTGGTAGCCAGAACCTTGAGGCATAGGACTATACTTGGGATATATGGATATATCATCTTTATTTTTATCATAAAAATTTCTATCATAGAAACTTCTTTTACCATAAAATAGGAGGATAAAAGGGGCGCCTGGGTGGCGCAGTCGGTTAAGCGTCCGACTTCAGCCAGGTCACGATCTCGCGGTCCGTGAGTTCGAGCCCCGCGTCAGGCTCTGGGCTGATGGCTCGGAGCCTGGAGCCTGTTTCCGATTCTGTGTCTCCCTCTCTCTCTTCCCCTCCCCCGTTCATGCTCTGTCTCTCTCTGTCCCAAAAATAAATAAAAAACGTTGAAAAAAAAAATTTAAAAAAAAAAAAAAAAAATAGGAGGATAATGGATATTGGGGAAACAATTTATCCAGCTCTGTCACAATAATTTAATTAAACTCATTAGAAAGACAGAGAAATGGAAAATCAGTAATGTTCCTTAAATTCCCTAAGGTAGTAAGAAGGAGTCAGAATTCAAACCATAGTCTAACCCCACAAAGGTCCTTTACTATGCTATTATGTCCTACTCTCGAGTGCTGTATTTTAGGAAACTATGATACCTTCATGCCATGTAGAAGAAATTAGGTGTACAGCAAATTCTTTTTTACCAATAAGACCTCAGTCTCCTTAAATGCTAAATTTGTACATTTAGAGTCCATCTTCATGTCTGTTCCTTAGAATCCAATTAAGGGAAGAAAATTATATTTCAGGAACATATACTGGAAAGAGTACCAAAAAGGTGTGGCAATGAAATACTGACAAATACTGGCAAATAAAGTACTTATACAATTTCTAAATCTTGACCTCTCCCATAACTTCTACACACATGTATATTCTTTAAATTAACTAAAACCATGAAAATCAAATAGGCAAACTACCTAAAAAGTGTAATTTAGCAAAAATAGAACAAATTGGATTATAAAATCATTCAAACCAACAACCAGGAGATTTAAAATTAAGCCAAAAACCAACCTGGTTTTAGTCCACTGTACGGTTCATATTCATGTTCCAATGCACAAACAATCATTTTCAAAATTCGATGTACTGCACTGCTATCCAAACGAAAGTCTACAGGACCTATAACAAGGCTTTTGGTAGACTTCTCCTGAACTACTCCCATATCTTCACTTTTCCCTGAAGAAAAGTCTTGTTGATTTGCAGAACCTATAAAAAGCCAAATCTTACATCAATATTTTAAGCAATCAGATATACCAATTTAAATATTACTCTTTTCTTATCTTTTTAGCTTATAGCTTAATGCCTTAAAACCAATTCTTCATTGGCTGAATACATGGAACACTGACCATATATATTTTTCTCCATACTGATGGGACAGTATTACCATCAAAAAAAAAATTGATTCAGATAAAAACTATCCCTGTAATCTATTTAATATTACAAGAAGTGCTATAAAACTCGAACAATCATTCTTAGAAAACTATTCTCTAAAATCTAACTGGCTAATATCCAATAATTCTATACACAATACTATTACGTTGACTGGAAAACATGAGCAAAGGAAGTTGCATTTTACTCTTTTGGAAGTTTCACTGAAAAATAGATTGTTTACAATTACATGTTCACAAGGTACTGTGAGAGTTGTATAGTTGACCATGGAAGTGAACTAGAGGTACTACCTGCTTTAAACTTTTTCCAGAATAAAATTATTATGGGCATGATTCATAGTGCAGAACCCAAGTTCTTCAATCCCTTATCTCCCCATATATTGAGGAGGAACCAGAGGCTATCTTCTAAGAAAAATCTTGGCTCTACCTACAAGTATTTCTCCTTACCATGCACACTCCTTATACTAGAGATTCAGTTTTTATACATAAACCATCTGTTATAAGTGACAACATATGGTAATTTATAAATCTTTTTTTTATTTTTTTTTAATGTTTATTTCTGAGAGAGCGAGAGAGAGAAAGAGCACAAGCGGGGAGGGGCAAAGAGAGAAGGAGATACAGAATCCAAAGGAGCCTCCAGGCTCTAAGCTGTGATGCTGACACAGACCCTGATGCAGGGCTCCAACCCATAAACCATGAGATCACGACCTGAGCCAAAGCCAGACGCTTAACCACCAGCCACCCAGTAATTTATAATTCTTAAGCCATTCTTAGTTTATTCAAACAAAAATAGGAAAGTAAGGCTTCCCAGCACTAATACCTTTAGAATCTAGAAAGGCCCTATTAAACACAAAAGTTATGTATCTACGCCTTCCAATAACTTTTTCAAGAATACATTTCTGTAATTTTAAACAAAGGAGTTCAGTTCAATCTTTAGTCTCAGTGCCACAGACAAAAAAGAAAAAATTATTCATATATTAAGGTGGACCACACACAGACTTAACTAAATCAAATAAAACATACAAAGTTAATCTTACACATGATACGCATATATAATATATATATATACATAATAAAAATATAAATACATATAGACAAATAATACTGAGTCACATTAGAAATTAGGTAGAAGGGCACCAGGATGGCTCAATCAGTTGAACATCCAATTCAGCTAAGATCATGATCTCACACATTAATGGATTCAAGCCCCACATCAGGCTTTGCGCTGACAGCTCAGAGCCTGTTTCAGATTCTGTCTCTCTCTTTGCTCCTCCCCCATTAGCACTCTCAAAGTTAAATATTAAACATTTCTCTCAAAAATAAACATTAAAAAAATTTTTTTTAATTAGGAATAAATAACATGCCATTCACATAAAGAATCACTGCCTTCCAGAGCTAAGCCAGGCAAACCTGTTAGGAAGGGTAACTTGAAGACAACAAAAAAAATTTTGGTTATAAATCACAATATACAAAATCACAGAAAATGTTCTGCGTTGAGTTCCATAAGGGCTATCAGGCTTCCTAAATGAACTTAATATTATCAGAAGACCCTTTTTTTTGGTCATCAAATTGTCTCTAAAGTAATAAAAGCCCATAAGCATCTATTTTTTTTCCAGGTAATACAACTTGATTCCAAGGCAGTTTAAATTTAGATGCCAGTGGCTTGTCTGAAATGTAAAACTGCAACAGGCTTTTTGCTAAATCTTTTCAGCAAGGTATTTTTTTTTATTTATTTATTTTTTTTTTTAATATATGAAATTTACTGTCAAATTGGTTTCCATACAACACCCAGTGCTCATCCCAAAAGGTGCCCTCCTCAATACCCATCCCCCACCCTGCCCTCCCTCCCACCCCCCATCAACCCTCAGTTTGTTCTCAGTTTTTAACAGTCTCTTATGCTTTGGCTCTCTCCCACTCTAACCTCTTTTTTTTTTTTTTTCCCTTCCCCTCCCCCATGGGTTTCTGTTACGTTTCTCAGGATCCACATAAGAGTGAAACCATATGGTATCTGTCTTTCTCTGTATGGCTTATTTCACTTAGCATCACACTCTCCAGTTCCATCCACGTTGCTACAAAAGGCCATATTTCATTCTTTCTCATTGCCACGTAGTATTCCATTGTGTATATAAACCACAATTTCTTTATCCATTCATCAGTTGATGGACATTTAGGCTCTTTCCATAATTTGGCGATTGTTGAGAGTGCTGCTATAAACATTGGGGTACAAGTGCCCCTATGCATCAGTACTCCTGTATCCCTTGGATAAATTCCTAGCAGTGCTATTGCTGGGTCATAGGGTAGGTCTATTTTTAATTTTCTGAGGAACCTCCACACTGCTTTCCAGAGCAGCTGCACCAATTTGCATTCCCACCAACAGTGCAAGAGGGTTCCCGTCTCTCCACATCCTCTCCAGCATCTATAGTCTCCTGATTTCTTCATTTTGGCCACTCTGACTGGCGTGAGGTGGTATCTGAGTGTGGTTTTGATTTGTATTTCCCTGATGAGGAGCGACGTTGAACATCTTTTCATGTGCCTGTTGGCCATCCGGATGTCTTCTTTAAAGAAGTGTCTATTCATGTTTTCTGCCCATTTCTTCACTGGGTTATTTGTTTTTCGGGTGTGGAGTTTGATGAGCTCTTTATAGATTTTGGATACTAGCCCTTTGTCCGATGTGTCATTTGCAAATATCTTTTCCCATTCCGTTGGTTGCCTTTTAGTTTTGTTGGTTGTTTCCTTTGCTGTGCAGAAGCTTTTTATCTTCATAAGGTCCCAGTAATTCACTTTTGCTTTTAATTCCCTTGCCTTTGGGGATGTGCCGAGTAAGAGATTGCTACGGCTGAGGTCAGAGAGGTCTTTTCCTGCTTTCTCCTCTAAGGTTTTGATGGTTTCCTGTCTCACATTCAGGTCCTTTATCCATTTTGAGTTTATTTTTGTGAATGGTGTGAGAAAGTGGTCTAGTTTCAACCTTCTGCATGTTGCTGTCCAGTTCTCCCAGCACCATTTGTTAAAGAGACTGTCTTTTTTCCATTGGATGTTCTTTCCTGCTTTGTCAAAAATGAGTTGGCCGTACGTTTGTGGGTCTAGTTCTGGGGTTTCTATTCGATTCCATTGGTCTATGTGTCTGTTTTTATGCCAATACCATGCTGTCTTGATGATGACAGCTTTGTAGTAGAGGCTAAAGTCTGGGATTGTGATGCCTCCTGCTTTGGTCTTCTTCTTCAAAATTACTTTGGCTATTCGGGGCCTTTTGTAGTTCCATATGAATTTTAGGATTGCTTGTTCTAGTTTCGAGAAGAATGCTGGTGCAATTTTGATTGGGATTGCATTGAATGTGTAGATAGCTTTGGGTAGTATTGACATTTTGACAATATTTATTCTTCCAATCCATGAGCAGGGAATGTCTTTCCATTTCTTTATATCTTCTTCAATTACCTGCATAAGCTTTCTATAGTTTTCAGCATACAGATCTTTTACATCTTTGGTTAGATTTATTCCTAGGTATTTTATGCTTCTTGGTGCAATTGTGAATGGGATCAGTTTCTTTATTTGTCTTTCTGTTGCTTCATTGTTAGTGTATAAGAATGCAACTGATTTCTGTACATTGATTTTGTATCCGGCAACTTTGCTGAATTCATGTATCAGTTCTAGCAGACTTTTGGTGGAGTCTATCGGATTTTCCATGTATAATATCACGTCATCTGCAAAAAGCGAAAGCTTGACTTCATCTTTGCCAATTTGGATGCCTTTGATTTCCTTTTGTTGTCTGATTGCTGATGCTAGAACTTCCAGCACTATATTAAACAGCAGCGGTGAGAGTGGGCATCCCTGTCGTGTTCCTGATCTCAGGGAAAAAGCTCTCAGTTTTTCCCCATTGAGGATGATGTTAGCTGTGGGCTTTTCATAAATGGCTTTTATGATCTTTAAGTATGTTCCTTCTATCCCGACTTTCTCAAGGGTTTTTATTAAGAAAGGGTGCTGGATTTTGTCAAAGGCCTTTTCTGCATCGATTGACAGGATCATATGGTTCTTCTCTTTTTTTTTGTTAATGTGATGTATCACGTTGATCGATTTGCGAATGTTGAACCAGCCCTGCATCCCAGGAATGAATCCCACTTGATCATGGTGAATAATTCTTTTTATATGCTGTTGAATTCGATTTGCTAGTATCTTATTGAGAATTTTTGCATCCATATTCATCAGGGATATTGGCCTGTAGTTCTCTTTTTTTACTGGGTCTCTGTCTGGTTTAGGAATCAAAGTAATACTGGCTTCATAGAATGAGTCTGGAAGTTTTCCTTCCCTTTCTATTTCTTGGAATAGCTTGAGAAGGATAGGTATTATCTCTGCTTTAAACGTCTGGTAGAACTCCCCTGGGAAGCCATCTGGTCCTGGACTCTTATTTGTTGGGAGATTTTTGATAACCGATTCAATTTCTTCGCTGGTTATGGGTCTGTTCAAGCTTTCTATTTCCTCCTGATTGAGTTTTGGAAGAGTGTGGGTGTTTAGGAATTTGTCCATTTCTTCAAGGTTGTCCAATTTGTTGGCATATAATTTTTCATAGTATTCCCTGATAATTGTTTGTATCTCTGAGGGATTGGTTGTAATCATTCCATTTTCATTCATGATTTTATCTATTTGGGTCATCTCCCTTTTCTTTTTGAGAAGCCTGGCTAGAGGTTTGTCAATTTTGTTTATTTTTTCAAAAAACCAACTCTTGGTTTCGTTGATCTGCTCTACAGTTTTTTTAGATTCTATATTGTTTATTTCTGCTCTGATCTTTATGATTTCTCTTCTTCTGCTGGGTTTAGGCTGCCTTTGCTGTTCTGCTTCTATTTCCTTTAGGTGTGCTGTTAGATTTTGTATTTGGGATTTTTCTTGTTTCTTGAGATAGGCCTGGATTGCAATGTATTTCCCTCTCAGGACTGCCTTCGCTGCGTCCCAAAGCGTTTGGATTGTTGTATTTTCATTTTCGTTTCTTTCCATATATTTTTTAATTTCTTCTCTAATTGCCTGGTTGACCCACTCATTCGTTAGTAGGGTGTTCTTTAACCTCCATGCTTTTGGAGGTTTTCCAGACTTTTTCCTGTGGTTGATTTCAAGCTTCATAGCATTGTGGTCTGAAAGTATGCATGGTATAATTTCAATTCTTGTAAACTTATGAAGGGCTGTTTTGTGACCCAGTATATGATCTATCTTGGAGAATGTTCCATGTGCACTCGAGAAGAAAGTATATTCTGTTGCTTTGGGATGCAGAGTTCTAAATATATCTGTCAAGTCCATCTGATCCAATGTATCATTCAGGGCCCTTGTTTCTTTATTGACTGTGTGTCTAGATGATCTATCCATTTCTGTAAGTGGTGTGTTAAAGTCCCCTGCAATGACCACATTCTTATCAATAAGGTTGCTTATGTTTATGAGTAACTGTTTTATATATCTGGGGGCTCCGGTATTTGGCGCATAGACATTTATAATTGTTAGCTCTTCCTGATGGATAGACCCTGTAATTATTATATAATGCCCTTCTTCATCTCTTGTTACAGCCTTTAATTTAAAGTCTAGTTTGTCTGATATAAGTATGGCTACTCCAGCTTTCTTTTGGCTTCCAGTAGCATGATAAATAGTTCTCCATCCCCTCACTCTCAATCTAAAGGTGTCCTCAGATCTAAAATGAGTCTCTTGTAGACAGCAAATAGATGGGTCTTGTTTTTTTATCCATTCTGATACCCTATGTCTTTTGGTTGGCGCATTTAATCCATTTACATTCAGTGTTATTATAGAAAGATACGGGTTTAGAGTCATTGTGATGTCTGTATGTTTTATGCTTGTAGCGATGTCTCTGGTACTTTGTCTCACAGGATCCCCCTTAGGATCTCTTGTAGGGCTGGCTTCGTGGTGACAAATTCCTTCAGTTTTTGTTTGTTTGGGAAGACCTTTATCTCTCCTTCTATTCTAAATGACAGACTTGCTGGATAAAGGATTCTCGGCTGCATATTTTTTCTGTTTAGCACACTGAAGATATCGTGCCAAGCCTTTCTGGCCTGCCAAGTTTCAAAGGAGAGATCAGTCACGAGTCTTATAGGTCTCCCTTTATATGTGAGGGCACGTTTATCCCTTGCTGCTTTCAGAATTTTCTCTTTATCCTTGTATTTTGCCAGTTTCACTATGATATGTCGTGCAGAAGATCGATTCAAGTTACGTCTGAAGGGAGTTCTCTGTGCCTCTTGGATTTCAATGCCTTTTTCCTTCCCCAGTTCAGGGAAGTTCTCAGCTATAATTTCTTCAAGTACCCCTTCAGCACCTTTCCCTCTCTCTTCCTCCTCTGGGATACCAATTATGCGTATATTATTTCTTTTTAGTGTATCACTTAGTTCTCTAATTTTCCCCTCATACTCCTGGATTTTTTTATCTCTCTTTCTTTCAGCTTCCTCTTTCTCCATAACTTTATCTTCTAGTTCACCTATTCTCTCCTCTGCCTCTTCAATCCGAGCCGTGGTGGTTTCCATTTTGTTTTGCATTTCGTTTAAAGCGTTTTTCAGCTCCTCGTGACTGTTCCTTAGTCCCTTGATCTCTGTAGCAAGAGATTCTCTGCTGTCCTGTATACTGTTTTCAAGCCCAGCGATTAATTTTATGACTATTATTCTAAATTCACTTTCTGTTATATTATTTAAATCCTTTTTGATCAGTTCATTAGCTGTTGTTATTTCCTGGAGATTCTTCTGAGGGGAATTCTTCCGTTTGGTCATTTTGGACAGTCCCTGGAGTGGTGAGGACCCGCAGGGCACTTCCCCCGTGCTGTGGTGTATAACTGGAGTTGGTGGGCGGGGCCGCAGTCCGACCTGATGTCTGCCCCCAGCCCACCGCTGGGGCCACAGTCAGACTGGTGTGTGCCTTCTCTTCCCCTCTCCTAGGGGCGGGATTCACTGTGGGGTGGTGTGGCCCGTCTGGTCTACTTGCACACTGCCAGGCTTGTGGTGCTGGGGAGCTGGCGTATTAGCTGGGGTGGGTAGGCAAGGTGCACGGGGGCGGGAGGGGCAGGCTTAGCTCGCTTCTCCTTAGGTGATCCACTTCAGGAGGGGCCCTGTGGCAGCGGGAGGGAGTCAGATCCGCTGCCGGAGGTTTGGCTCCGCAGAAGCACAGAGTTGGGTGTTTGCGCGGAGCGAGCAAGTTCCCTGGCAGGAACTGGTTCTCTTTGGGATTTTGGCTGGGGGATGGGCGGGGGAGATGGCGCTGGCGAGCGCCTTTGTTCCCCGCCAAGCTGAGCTCTGCCGTCCGGGGGCTCAGCAGCTCTCCCTCCCTTTGTCCTCCAGCCTTCCCGCTTTCTGAGCAGAGCTGTTAACTTCTGACCTCCCAGACGCTAAGTCGCGCTTGCTGTCGGAACACAGTCCGTCCGGCCCCTCCGCTTTTGCCAGCCCGACTCAGGGGCTCTGCTTGGCCGGCGAGCCGCCCCTCCGCCCCGGCTCCCTCCCGCCAGTCCGTGGAGCGCGCACCGCCTCGCCGCCCTTCCTACCCTCTTCCGTGGGCCTCTCGTCTGCGCTTGGCTCCGGAGACTCCGTTCTGCTAATCCTCTGGCGGTTTTCTGGGTTCTTTAGGCAGGTGTAGGTGGAATCTAAGTGATCAGCAGGACGCGCGGTGAGCCCAGCGTCCTCCTACGCCGCCATCTTCCGGAACTTCTTTCAGCAAGGTATTTACTGAACCCACACTCAATATGTTTGGGTCAATCCAGCCCCCTGAATGTTTGGCTACTCTTATTAAGAGTCAACACAACATCCACATAGCCCAATGAAAAGAAAGGATTTACCAGTCTCCCTAGGACAGCTAGAAGCAACAGCATCTACACTGCCCCTATCTTCCTATATTTACTTTTATACCTACTGATAGAAAACCATTCTTCTTCCTATTCTGCAAGCTATCAAAACAACTCCACCAAGCATTTGTACTGTCAATGCACACATATTGTCCTCTTTCACTAGAGATTCACCTACTTTCTTCACCCACTGCTTCTCATTTAAGTTTGCTTGTAACTTCTACCTTAGGAGTCTTTTTTTTTCTTTAAGGAAAAAAGAGTCTGTTTTAGCTCTACTCTATGAGCTAGAAAATTAATCCCTACCCAACATAATGCAGGAATCAAGAATCCTTCTATTCCAGCATTCCTTTCAATTAATACCAACACTGTCCCAAGACATCCAGATTCAAATAGGCAATGAACCATGATGCCTCTCTCTCATCCTTTCCCTCAATCCAGTAACGGAAGTATTTCAATTTTATAGTTCTCTAAAATTTTCCTTTTGTAGGTTACATTTTCATCTATCTTTTATTTTAGGTCCATAAAAACATGTGCAATAACTTCCTAAGTTAAAAAAAAAAAACTAGAAAGGCACTAGTCCTAGTAACAAATATTCAAACAGTTATATGAAGAAATATTTCAATTTAGTTTATAAAACACTGAGTGCTTTCAGGCAGCATAACAAAAAACTGTCAGAAGATGCTTATCAGTATCAAGCAGTAGCACAGGAAACTTATTAACTGAATTTTTATTTATATGCCATTTCATAATGTGGGTAAAGTACTAACTGCTACATCATTTATCACAACAAAAATAAATGTAAGTTTTTTGGTACTGCATACTAGTTTCTTGCATTAATTAGAATACTATCATGAATTTAAACACACCAATCAAATCTAGCTTCAAAATTTCAGAATTCACTACAAACGTTGTGAAATTATTGGTTTAATGTGCATTTAGATACTTAGATTAAATTTAGGGTACTTTTTTGATAATTTGGACTATACAAACAAATAAATGTCAACTGACACCAAACCAAGCATTTTAGATAAAATATTTCTTTAAACTGTTTAATATTAACCTCTTGTGAGAATTCAAAATACTTTTCTTAGGTTCACTCTACAAATTTCTTGCTTCAAGTAATCAAAGAAAGAAGAAAATCTGAACACAGTAGTTATGAATGCAGGCTGTACAGTCTGACTGGCTGGGTTCAAATCCCACAGAATAGGTGTATAATCTTGACCAAGTTACTTAACTTATCTAGGACTGGCTGTTTTCATCACTTGTAAAATGAAGATGAGGTTATCTACCTTTAGGGTTATTATGAGGACTAAATAAGTTAATACACGTGAAACACTCAAAATAGCACCTTCCATTTAAAACCATTTAATAAATATTCATTACTATTATCACCATCATCACCACCACTGTATTATAAATGAATATAAAACCACAATGAGAAACAAACATAAACAGAGTTACCTAAAAGCAGGCAAGGAATAAACAAATTATTTGAATAAATGAATACATTTTTCAAGTACATGCGACATTCACAAATTAACAGTGAAATTTTATCAAAAAACATCCCTGTTTGCATAACTGAGAAAGTAGATGTGTAGTAGGAGACCAAAAACAAGAAGTAATTACCACAAATCTCACAACAGCAGTTTCCTCTGCTGAGGCAGGGAGGAGAATGTGATAAAAAAAAAAGAAAAAGAAAAAGAAAAAGAAAAAAGAACATACAGAATGCATATTGGATACGGACACTGTCCTACTTCCTGGCTTGGTGTGGGGAATACACAGGGGTTTCCTTTATAATTCTTTGCTATTCTGTACATAAATGTATGTTTGTATGTTATGATCTAATAGTTTGTTTTTAAAAAGTTAAGGACTAAGGGACGCCCAAGTGGCTCAGGCAGTTAAGTGACCAACTCTTGATTTTGGCTCAAGTCATGATCTCACGGTTCATGAGTTTGAGCCCCACATCAGGCTCTGCGCTATCAGCACAGAGCCTGTTTCAGATTGTCTCCCTCTCTCTCTCTGCCTCTCCCCCATTAGCACTCTCTCTCTCTCTCTCTCTCAAAAATAACATTAAAAAAATTTTTGTTCAGGGAGCCTAGGTGGCTCAGTCAGTTGAGCGTCTGACTTCGGCTCAGGTCATGATCTCACGGCTAGTGAGTTCAAGCCCTGCGTTGGGCTCTGTGCTGACAGCTCAGAGCCTGGAGCCTGCTTTGGATTCTGTGTCTCCCTCTCTCTCTGCCCCTAACCCACTCACATTCTGTCTCTGTCTCTCTCAAAAATAAACATTAAAAAAAATTTTTTTTAATTTAAAAAAATTTTTGTTTTAATTAGGTATAAATAGCATGCCATTCTCATAAAAAACCACTGCCTCCCAGAGCTAAACCAGGCAAACCTCTGTCTCCCTCTCTAACCCTTCCCTGATTTCTCTCTCAAAAATACATAAATTAAAAAGTTAAGGACTCAGATATTTATAACATTGTATATACTACTCATGGAAATGGAAAATATGAAAAGTTTAACAGTTAAAAAAACTACCAGTTTCTCACACAGACCATATATAAGCACTGTAGCAAATATAAACTGTTTCCACAGTATATGTACAAATAAAATTTTCAGTGCTCAGTTTCCTTCCTTGAAGGACAGCTACTTGATACTCCACCTAACAAGATACCTGATCCACAACACATGCATAAGACTCCATTCTAAGCCAGCAGAAACCTACCATTTTACATTTGGTAAATCCAACACTATAGCAATTTATAAAGTTCTTAGAACACAGACTTCTGAGATGCCCTTTCCTATACACAATTGGCTACTGAACATCTTAGCCTCAATGTCCACAGGTAACTCAAAACACATCTTTACCAAAGCACCTGGTGGCTCAGTCGATTGGGCATCCAACTTTGGCTCAGGTCATGATCTCACAGTTCCTGAGTTCAAGCCCCACGTGGGGCTTGCACTTGTCTGCACAGAGCCCACTGCAGGTCCTCTGTCCCCCTCTCTCTGCTCCTTCCCAACTTGTGCTCTCTCAAAAATAAATAAAACATTAAAAGAAAAAAAAACCTTTTTTTCCTACAAAAATCCTTTCTTGTTTCTATCTCCCTTAGTGGCTATCCTACCCTCCGAGATCAAAATCAGATACACAATACAAATTTATCTTTAAATAAAGCAATGCAAAGGCAGTGAGTGAAGGTTTTATGCACAGAATTAAATCAATCTGAAACAGTGAGAAGCAGGAAGCCAGTAAAAAAAGCGATTAAAATCTAAAGAAAACAGCATATTGGATGAGAGTGGTAACAGTGGAGTTTACAAGAAGTAAATGAAGATAGATTTTTGTAGATGAATGTTGACAAAATGTGTTGATGAACTGGATGCTAGGAAAGGAGGAGTGTGTCATGAGGATCCCTAGGTTTCTGGCTTGAGGTACCAGAAGATAGAACAATGTTCCAAGATTGAAACTAAAAGAGAAGCAGTAGGTGGTCATAGGGATTTTAATAATTCCATTTGAATGTATTCACTTTTGAAGTATTTGTGAGACACATAAAGAAGTAAAAATGCCACGTATGCATTGGATATTTAATTCTAAACTGAAAGAAGTTTAAACTAAAATTACAAATATGTGCATGAACACATAAAAGGTACTTGGATCCATGGAAAAGAATAAAATAACTTCAGGAAAGAGTTTAGGGAAAAAAGTAAATCCAAGGTTTATCAATGAGAACAACATTTAGAAATCCCTTACAAAAAGAGGAAGCAGAAAATTACTGCTCTTTCCTTACGTTTCCATCTAACAAAACTTCAAGATCCTTCAAGATCAACTTCTCTGTGAAGTCTTTAACCCCACACATAAAAATAGTCACTTTCTGACCTAGACCTCTCTTAGCTCTCCATTTATACTACTGTTCTTAACGTGCTGTATACTATAATCGCTTAAGTTCATAAACACCACCTATTGGTTTCTTGAGAAACGCTTTGGTCTTCTTAGCATTCACTATATCTAACTCATCACCTAACATACAGAATCAATTATTAACATATGAAAAATTACAAAGAAATGAACGTATTTTCGCTAAGCTTTCAATATGAAAATAGAATAAGCACAATATAGTATATTGACAAGCACATAAAATATCAGTTAAACTTTTAAAAACATCATTTGCTAATAAAAATAAAACATATAATAAAATACTATGTATCCACAGTCTCCAGAAGCATTTATTTCCACTACTCTGCTTGAAATAACAGTTTTTTTAAATAAGATCTACATAACCTTCAAAATGTATTTAATACCTAAAGGGAAATGTTTATGCTTTTGGACAACTTAATACAATATGAAATTTGATGTATCAAAATTTTAGTACTTGGTACATAATAGAACTAAATCTAGTTGGTTATATAAATTCAGTTGGTTATATATAAGAAAGGATTAAAAATCTCAGGGTCTAAGCAAATTCTAACATGATATTAAAATTACACCATTCCCCAAAGTAACAGAAGGTAAATCTGATGTAATAGATGACAACCAGTCAAGGACCAACTGATTCTGAAGAGTCTTTTGTTTCTCTTGTTCAAAGAAAAGCAAATGTAAAGGAAAGAAACTAGTACCTTTGCCACTGATGTTCTCCATTGTATACAGGTAATCCATGTAAAAAGCCCCAAACCTTTGCATTCCAGCTATCTCAGTGTATGTCTCCTGCCAACAAAGAAAAGCAAATAGAACACACATTGTATAGAAGTTGAGTTTAAAACCTAACAGGTCAAGAATCAGACACACATCCTTACACAGAATGTGTATCAAATCAAAGAATTACCAAAACAACAGAGGCTAGCCAAAGGATTCACTTCTAAGAAAGGTAATGTTAACTCTACAACAGGACATCCATAATTCTACTAGACCTTTTGAACACTTTATCAATGTCTGGTTAATGAACACCTGTAATGGAATAGGATAGTATACCCTTGACCTTTATCAACATCACAAAACTGTCTAATAATATATATACCCTCAAATATATTTAATCCTTAAATAATCCAGTACACTTAAATGAAACTTAAATACTAAAGATATACTAAAATATGTATAATGTATGTAAGTATGCAGATTAAAATTAAATTCTTTATAAAAGTAAACATAGCAAAAAGAGTTAAAATATATTTTATTTATTCTATTATATTAACCTTCAGGTAACCTTTTTTTGAATGTTTAAATTTATTCCATAGAAGTACACGGATTTTATATGAAAAATTCAAATAACACTAAGATTACATACATAGTAAAACGTGAAATTCTTCATCTCTTCCCATTTATCCCCTACACAGAGGAACTAACATTAGAAGACAACGCTACAAGTTTCCTCCATGACTATCTTAACTTTAGAGAATGGATAAACCAACTAACTGGCTACATACTATATATAAGTAGAGATCTTTGGCACTCTTTAAACTTTTCTAGATGTAGAAACTGGACAAAAATACTCTAAATGTTTCAATGAACAACCATCATTTAGAATATATTACTTGAGAAGAAAAATGGCAATCCCAACTATTCACACAAAGCATCCGCCCTAACAGAGCCTAGAAACTGGCTCAACTATATACTCTCTAACCTTATGATGGGCTGCATCCAAGATGAATTCTGCACGAGTACCATTATTTTCTGGACTTCGGTAATCAAACAATGAGTTTGTGAGGTATGTCAAACCTTTCATACTCAAATTTTCACCACAAATGAAGAAACAGGCTTCCTGAAAATAAATACAAAAATTTCTTAACAGGAGGAAAAATCATTGAACTGCTAAAGAAAATAAAACCTTGGTTTTATAATACCCATTTAGTAGTCACTACAACTTGAAGTCCTATAAAAAGACAAGGAACGTTGTCTCCATTTTTCACTGCCTATATTGGCAAAGAACATTTTAACAAACCAAAAAGGAACTCCAAGTGGCTGCCATAAACAAGAAAGAAGAAACATTTATGAATTGAAAAGTATTTGGAACTACTGTCCAGGTGTTAAGTGCTACCAACTTTCTAAATTCCCCTGAGCTCTATAATTTCTTATAGGGGAAAACAGTAAAGTTCCTCTTTTAAGCCAAAGATATATGTAGTCTAACAGATTTTTTGGTATGGTTAAACACTTCAATAAGCACTTCATTATCCCTGTCTTTTATCCAAAAAGAAGAAGGAGGAGGAGGAGGGAGGAAAGGGAGAATTTGACTTACAGTTTCACTTCTATTCATATTCTCTTCAAAATCTTTAACACCCATAATTCCTTTAAGGCACATGGCTCTGCAACCAACAAAACCAATCTGGCAATCAAAAAAAGGCTCTCCCATCATAAGGGCCTATAAGAGAGAAGGAAACATTAGAACCAAGAATTTGAATTTCATAAAAATGTTATATATAGGCTTTTCTTGTAAAACTTCTAAATTAGGAAAAACAACTTCTTTAGGATTATGGCCTTTGCAAATTTATTCTCCTCAGATCATAACCCTATTAAGAAATATCTTACTTGTCTCTGTATCCTCAAATCTTTGTATCCTCAATGACTGGCACCTTACGAACATTAATCTACACATATATATGAGCTCACACAAGTTAAATGAAGAAAATGAAAGGATAAATTAACATTCCATATTACAATAAAATCTTTGTTAAATATTTCAACCAATACTACTGATGACTAAAATAGAATTATAAAACCATAAATGTACTTTAAACATACCACTTATGATAAAAGCTTGCATTTATTAAACATTAAAGGCCATTCAAAAAGTTTTAAAAATATATGTTCAATGTTGAAAGATTACCTCAACTGTAGTTCCTTCTTGTTCCCAACACAATACTTCTTTAGATTTAACTTTCTGAGGGCTATAATAACTACTCTCAGCTTGCATTTCAGTGAGCTAAGAAACAATGTAAGAATATTAAGTAAAATTAGTATTAGGAAAGCAATAAGCTGTCATTATTATGATGAATTGATGGAAACAGGGCCAATTTTAAGATTCAGGAAATTTAATTATTAAGCAGGAAAACAGGTGCAACAAAAACAGCTGTGACAGATTATCCATGGTATAAAGGTTGAAAATGCGAGTCTAAACTCACATAGAGAATTTAATGCCATCTTATTTTATTTAACTTCTTTAACAATATTGCTTGAAAAGGTAAAGTTGTGTATAAGTCCCATAGTTATATAACTATTCATACATTCTGCGAAAAATTTTATGTATTTTAACCTCAATTCAATATACATTCAACCAGGTTTAGTTCAATCATTTACAAAATTTCTCCCAAAGTTTCCATCAAAAAGGAAATTATGAACAGACACAAAGAGATTCAACAAAACTTATTCTAATTCTGTGAGGGAAGTAGGTTCGTGGGTGTTTACTTTCAACGTTTGTGTCTCATAGAATGTCTCAGACTCATTCAGTGATGCAAACACTTAATGGGTGACAGCTGGGTAACAAGTACTAATCAAGATGCTGCCAAAACAACAACTCTTGCACCCCTGAAGCTTACAAGACATTACTTGTATGTATCCAAAAACGAGATAAATTATCTTCCAAAGGTACTTTTCTGAATGCAGTATAGTATCCTGGTTTGGATCATGTTACAGAAAACAACTTTATAAAATGCGATTAAACTCTGGAATTTAACAGTAATGCCCCAGTGTTGGCTTCCTAGTTTTGACAAATGTACTATGATAGCATAAGATGTTAATAGGGAAACTGAGTAATGAGTATATGTGAACTCTCTGTATTTTGCAAGTTTTCTGCAAATATAAAACTGTTCTAAAATAAAGGGGTTTTTTTTAATTTTTTTTTTAATGTTTACTTATTTTTGAGAAACAGAGACATAACATGTGCGAGGAAGGGGCAGAGAGAGAGGCAGAGACAGAATCTGAAGCAGGCTCCAGGCTCTGAGCTGTCAGCACAGAGCCAAACGCAGGGCTTGAACTCACAAACCGAGATCATGACCTGAGCTGAAGTCGGACACTTAACTGACTGAGCCACCCAGGTGCCCCTAAAGTTTTTATTTTTTTAAAGGTATTCTGCCATGTTTGCTAATGAGACCCTTCCTTAAACTCCTATGCAGTGGATGGATTTTTCAAACGGGGGCACCTCAGTTAAGCGCCCAACTTCAGTTCAGGTCATCATCTCGCAGTTTATGAGTTTGAGCCCCACGACGGGCTCTGTGCTGACAGGCCCAGCCTGGAGCCTGCTTCAGATTCTGTGTCTCCCTCTCTCTCTGCCCCTACCTGGCTCGAGCTCATGCACGCACTTGCTTGCTCTCTCTCTCTCTCAAAAACAAACATTAAAAAAAATAAGTTACAAAAACAATATTTAACTTTGGTCAAATAGAACTTACTAAACCAAAAAGTTATTTTAAGCATGATAACTTCTTTATACTTAAAATCAACTACTTATTCTCATTTCTTAATAGCAAAGAGTTTATTACATATGAGCCCTTATTTCTTAGATGCTTCTAGAACTAGTATACACAATGTCGTTATTTTAAAGTACAATTCTATGAAATACTCAAGTAAAGTCAGTATTTTAAACTTGATCACCCTTCAGCTGTCTACAATTATTGTAGAGAAAAAGCAATTAATTGATTAAAAGGACTCAAACATTACAAGAACAATTTTCAATGTGATTTTTAAAACGCTACATTTAATTTGGCATGATTTTTGTTGGATACGTATCAACTGTTCAGAATGCTAATGTAGAAACACGACCTTATTTTCTGACCAAAATATGAACCACAAATTAATTCCATACATTCTTTAAGTCCAAGCTGAACAATGAACTCTAATGTTTTCCTCCTAAATATCAACGGATTTCCCTTAGAGAAACCTTAGAGACATAAATGTTCGAAAAAAATTTTAAATGTATTAACTAATGACAAGTACTGCCCCAAAAGTCTATAAAAGTTTTGTATATAAATACAAACTATTCTGACTCAGTTTAATACAATTCTTCCTATCAATGAAGAGAAATATACCAGAATAATTTCAAATTTAAAAGTAAATAAACAAAACTCACCAGAAAAGATAGAACTTTTGCTAGCAATCCCTAACTTCCCTCACAAACTTAGATTAAAAGTAACTTTTTTATCATCTAAAACTGGCAATAAACATATGCTTTCACAAATATGTGGAATTTAAAAACGAAAACAAATGGGGCACCTGGGTGGCTCAGTTGGCTAAGCACCTGACTTGGGCTCAGGTCATGATCTCACAGTTCATGAGTTCAAGCCCCAGGTCAGACTGTATGCTGACAGTTCAGAGCCTGGAGCCTGTTTCGGATTCTGTGTCTCCCTCTCTCTCTCTGCTTCTCCCCTGCTCATGCTGCTCTGTATCTCCCTCAAAAATAAATAAACATTAAAAAAATTATTTTAAACCAAGACAAATGAACAAACAATAAGAAGAATCAGACCATAAATATAGAAAACAAACTGACAGTTGTCAGAGGGGAGGGGCTTGGCGAGGGGAGGCGATGAGCAAAATGGATGGAGGAGATTGAAATATACAGGGTTCTGGTTACAGAACGAATTAAGTCAAGGGAATATAAAAGGTACACCATAGGGAATATAGTCAATGATACTGTAATAGCATTGCATGGTGATATTTGGTAGCTAGACTTGTGGTGAGCATACCATAATGTATACAGATGTGTAGAGAGATGTGGATTCATTTCATTGTACACCTCAAACTAATGTAACATTGTGTTTCAACTATACTCAAAAAACAATTATACCACTAAAAACTATAAGTATAATGTAAGTTCTCTAAATAGTTCATTCATGCTGCTGTTACTAAGATATGTTTATGTATCTTTTAGAACTTAAGCTTGAATATTTATACTTACAAATAATGCAATTACAGTTGTTGCCAAAACATCTATTAAAAGCAGAGATGATCATATAATTAAAAAATTTTAATAAACTAAAAAAATAAAACTGACAATATATGTAATAATTGCTGGCAACAGTGGCTTTTTTATTATATATTTTAAAGATTTTATTGTTTTATTTTTAATTTTACAGACTGATGCATAGTCCCTTTCAAAGCTGTATCAGTGAATTTTAATTGTGAAATTAATAAAAAAAATGTGTTCCCTAGAAGAATTCAGAAAAAAATGATGTCAAAATAGCACAGCTCTTTTACCATTTTTGCCCCAAATTTTATTACCAAAAAAAAATCTTTTAAACCAATTAAGCTCAAATTTTGTTAAAACTCACTTTCTACATTTTTCAGGGTTTGTCATATTAGAAAATACTTAATGCTTTTAATTAGAAAAGTCTTTAAAGACTGTTTAAAATATTTTTATCTAGGGGCACCTGGGTGGTTCAGTCAGTTGAGCGTCCGACTTCGGCTCAGGTCATGATCTCTCAGTTCACGAGTTTGAGCCCCATGTTGGGCTCTGTGCTGACAGCTCAGAGCCTGGAGCCTGCTTCAGATTCTGTGTCTCCCTCTCTCTCTGCCCTTACCCCACTCGTACTCTCTCTTTCTCTCTCTCTCTCAAAAATAAATTTTAAAAAAAACATTAAAAAAAATTTTTTTTAATTAAAAAAATTAAATATTTTTATCTACCATCTGCTGTAGTTATAAATTGCATAGCAAGATACTTCAGTAGTTAAACAACAAGTCAAATTAAAAACACCATGAAGCAAAAACTTGATTTTTTTTTCTGTGCAACACTTCCAGTATCTAACAAGTTACCTGGAATACAACGTCACAGGTTGAACACAGGTGTTTACCTCCTTCAGAAAAATGCCTCCACAATAAACCAACAAAGACAAATAAAACTGAAGAAGTATAATCTAAAAAAGAATCCCAAAATTTTGGAAGATGGAAAGCAGACGAGGAGATACGTAGGATGGATAAATTTATTTACTTGTTCAATATATACCAGGCAATTTCCAAGAGCTGGAGATACCTTTTCAAAGTAGCCTTTTTTAAAAACTACCACTTGCTGAGTTTAGTATACTACCAAAATAGAATATCCACAATCTTCTGAAAAGGCTATTATTCTTTCACTCACTGATAAACATTTGGGTTGTTTCAACTATTTTTCTAGGATTTTTGTTTTATTTTAAGTAATCTCTACACCCAATGTCGGGCTCAAACCCACAACTCCAAACTCAAGAGCCTCATGCTCTCCCAACCAAGCGAGCCAGGGACCTCAGGTTGGTTCAACCTTTTGCCCATTGTGAATAATGTTTTCATGAACATTCATGTATGTCTATTTGTTTGAGTACAGTTTTGACTATATACCTAGGAATGGAATTGCTGAGTCATATAACTCTATGTTTAACTTTTTGAGGAACCACCAAACTATTTTCCACAGCAACTATACCATTTTACATTCCCACCAGTGTTCCCATTTGCTTTCAGCCAGCTCCAACTAAGATTCTGCCAGTGTCAAATCACTGCTCTATTCAAGATCACCAACAATTCCCACAATGCCAAATCTAATGATCCATTCTCACAAATGACCTACTCTGTCAACTTTAAAACATTTATGGCACTCAGCTTCCAGACAGACACTCTTGGTTTTCTGCCTAACTTATTTTCAGTTTCCCACACTATTTTTGCCTCTTCTTTCCAAATACTTAACACCACAGTGCCCCAGAGTTTGGCCCTAGAACCTTTCCTTTTTTATATCTACACTGATTCTAGTCTTAACAAAATCTTCTGAAATTTATATACCCAGACCAAACTTCTAATCTGAACTCTAGAGAGGAAATAATTTTATGAAGTAAGGATTGCTAGACTATCTTACATCTACTAAGTGTAAAACAAACTTTCAACTAGATTCTTTCCAGAAATCAAAATTTATGCATTAAAGATGAAAGAAATACAAACAGCAAGAAAAAGGAAACCTACTTTGAAAGTTACAGTTGCCTTTGTGCAATAAAATCCTATAGACACAATAGGATCCTTCAAAGTCTGTGCTTTTTGCTGATGCATGGCTGATGTAGGATCATTCCCAAGGAAGTCTTCCTCATTATCATCATAACTCACAATTGCAGGCACAAATGACCAGGCCCAAGACACCCATCCCTGTGGCTGCTCATCCTCTTGCTGTGAATACAGCTCTTGGCCTTTGTACTGAGCAGGATACTGCACATCTATTCTTGTTTCATCTTCAACACCTAGCAAAATAAAGTCATTTTAAATAAATCAAGAGGATTTGACTAAAAGGGAAATTAGGAATATAAATTCTATAAAAATATTTCTTCCATATCCTTGTTTTGAAATATAAAGTATGAACAAATTATACACTGGCTATTATTATTTGAAGCCAGTAATTTAGCATTACTACTTTCAAGTTTTTATATGTTGTACTACGTTAATCCCCTTACAGAGTCCACAATTAATGTTATATGGGGAGTAGTTTATAACATAATTTTAAATGACCTGATAAATACAAAGAATAAATTCATTCTTTAGCATTCCATTAACAACTACCTTCCAAAAATAAGGTGCTAAGAAACTGAGTTTTCTCAGAAACGTAGTATCAGAAATATCTAAGAAAAGTTCTTTATTTTCTGATGCACCCAATAAAAAAAATGTCAAGCACTCCTAGGCAAAATGCATCCCCCACCCCAGGGCACCTGAGTGGCTCAGTTGGTTGAGGGCCCAACTCTTGATTTCAGCTCAGGTCATGATCCCTGGGGCATGGGATCAAGCCCTTCATCAGGCTCTGCACTGAGCATAAAGTCTGCTTAGTCTTTCTCCTTCTCTCTCTCTCCCCCTTCCTCCTTCCCTCCCTTTTCTTTGCCCCCTCCCTCCCTCCTCTTTGCCCCCTCCCCCCCTCATGCTCTCTCAAAGAAAAAAAAAATGCAAACTCCCCCCCAAAAAACAATTATCCCTAAGAGCAAAGTATTATAATTATTCTTTATTTTTTTTAAGTAGGCTTCATGCAGATCTTGAACTCATGACCCTGAGATCAAGACCTAAGCTGAGATCCATAGTTGGATGGTTAACCAACTCAGCCACCCAGGTGTCCCTATAATAGAATTATTCTTATGATATTAAAAAAAATGATAGTGTTGGTGATTATTAGTGGGTAACATAAATTATCTTTTTGATTCTACATATGAAAAAATTATAGCAAAGAACTTTCATGTAGTTAGAAATTGACAAAGAATTTAAATCCCAACCACTCCAGGGTTGCCTGGGTGGCTCAGTCAGTAAAGCGTCCGACTTTGGCTCAGGTCATGATCTCACAGTTGGTGAGTTTAAGGCCTGCATCAGGCTCTGTGCTGACAGATCAGAGCCTGGAGCCTGCTTTGGATTCTGTGTCTCCTGTTCTCTCTGCCCCTCCCCCACTCACATTCTGTCTCTCTCTCTCAAAAATAAACATTAAAAAAAATTGTTTTTAATTCCAAACACTCCATTATGCCACTTTCATCAAGACAAACTCCATCCCAGTCTCTCACCGTTACCCTAACAATACAAAAAACACATATCATCATGCAATTTAGGGGGAAAAATCACTTTTTACAAAATTAATGGCATAATTCAAGCATATTTACTGTCCAGTGAGAAATCTATAAAACACACACTCCATTAAATACCATCTTCATATAGATCCACTGAATCTGAATTTCTAGTCAGTTTTCTAGCTAGAATAACTTCATAACTTTTTTAATCCTTATGACAGGAGACTCTTGGAACATATTATACTTACAGGTTATGAAACATGGCCATTTATCTTCATTCATCTGAGAAGGAAAAGACTTACTAAAGTAGTAACTAAAGAATCTAAAATCCAGTACCACAGCCATTTTACTTAAATTATAAAAGGTACAATCCAGAAAATATTTTGTATAATCTTGCTGTTTAACCATAAATATTTTATCAGTTTCTTTTTTTTTCAACGTTTTTTTTTTTTTTTTTTTTTAATTTTTTTTGGGACAGAGAGATACAGAGCATGAACGGGGGAGGGGCAGAGAGAGAGGGAGACACAGAATCGGAAACAGGCTCCAGGCTCCGAGCCATCAGCCCAGAGCCTGACGCGGGGCTCGAACTCACGGACCGCGAGATCGTGACCTGGCTGAAGTCGGACGCTTAACCGACTGCGCCACCCAGGCGCCCCTATTTTATCAGTTTCTATTGAGGAATAAAGCCTGTTATTAACTGCCCCTGGTAAGATCTCAAATTGGTCATCATCAATGAATATCATCTCAGTTATAAAACAAGTCAGGTCACCTCAACCTCGTTAGCAATGACAAGGTTGAGTCAACTCCCAACCTGTGTTGTCTAAACGATTAAAACAAAGGAAGTATCCACTGCTTGATCTTGTGAAACAAAAGAAACATCACTAACAGAGCTCTGAAAAATAGCCACTATAATTTATACTTAATATGAATTAAAAATTAAGAGGGATTTTGATGAAAGATGGTTCTGAAGTTTCAAATCTTTGCTGTTTTGCAAAAAGAATGAATTAGAGCCCTGAAATGAAAAAGGCATCTCCCTAAGCTCTGGTTAGAATTTCCTAAAATACTCTCTTCCTTCAGAACAGTGCATCTTTTTCTTTTCATATTTAGTTATTTTGAGAGAAAGAGGGAGAAAGTGAGTGGGGGAAGGGCAGAGGAAGGGAGAGACGGAATCAGAAGCAGGCTCCATGCTGTCAGTGTGGAGACCAATGCGGGGGGCTCAATCTAACGAACTGTGAGATCATGACCTGAGCCCAAATCAATAGCCAGATGCATAACCGACTGCCCCCAGAACAGTGCATCTTAATCTGGGCCTTTTGATAGAATTTAGGAACTTCATGAATTTCAATGAAAAAAATATATTAAGTATTTAAAATATAGCATGTTTAATTATGAAAGTAACAAATCACAGTTGCGAGTTTAATTATTAATACAAGTAACAAATCACAACTGCATCGCCATCAATTGTAAACCCTACAAAAATCAGATATATCAAGTAACAGTTGTGAAGTTATCTCAAAATACCATTTACACACATTACTCCTTGGAAACTATGATAGTTATTAGACTTGCTTGTAACTGTCATTAATGTATTAACATAGAAGCACATGTTAAAAAAACAAAAAAGATAAAACATAGGAAATAGTATTTTTCAAAACTAGGTATCAGGCAGTTTAGCCAGTGAGTCCTGAGACATGGGAAACAAGAAAAATGAGGTGTATGTTTGTGCCACCATACCACCTCGACAGAGTTTCTAAACCAGGGATAAGAAAGAGGAAATCCAAGAACTCGGTAGTCTCCTCGGATGAGAAGACAGAGTAGTGAGTCCAGGGAGACTTAAGTTTGCAGGGCAGAGTACCAAACAAGAAAGACCTGTTCAGAGAGAGTGAGTGAGCAAGCGAGCTCTTTATACCTGCAGAGGGTCCAACTCCAGTCTTCAGCTAAGTATTAATCAGTTCATGCAAGAACTACTGAGGCCACGAAAAGAACCACAAGAAAAAAGCAAAGAAAATAATCCTCAAGACTGAACGCAAAATTGGGAATAGTTTGTGTTCTCAGCAGGAAGAAAGAAAAAAACATCAAGAAATAACTCAAAAGGCAAATTGTGGCAGTAGTGGGACAAAACTGGCCCCAAGCTAATGGTGGTTCTGATCTCAACTAAAAAACATTTAAACCAAAAACAAAACAAAACAAAAACATTTAAAGCAAGCCAAGTGAATTATTTCCAAGGAACTTCACTTTTTGCTAGCATACAAATATATCCAGCACCCAACAAGATAAAATTTACAACGTCTGGCATCCAATTAATAATTACCAGGCACATGGAGCACCTGGGTGGTTCAGTCGGTTAGGTGTCCAACTCTTGATTTCCGCTCAGGTCATGACTTCACGGTTCACGAGTGAGTATGGAGATTGGGATTCTCTCCCATTCTCTCTGCCCTTCCCCTGCTCATGCTCGTTTGCGCACATGCTCTCTCTCTAATTAAATAAGTAAAAATTTTTTTTAAGTTTTTAATTTAAAAATTAACAGGCATGCAAAGATGTAAGAAAATACAACACAGATGAGGGGGGAAAAGTCAGTCATTAGAAAAAGACCTAGGTATGATACAGTTCATAGCATTAGTAAACACGGACATTAAAATGGCTATATAAATAAAAAGACATTTAAGAAAGTGTAAACAAGGAGAAATATGAAAGGTTTTAACAATCCAGAGATGAAAAATGCAGTATCTGAGATAAAATATAAGTTAGATGTGATTAATAGCAGATTAGATACACAAGATTAGTGAACTAGAACAGAAATAGAAACTCTCAATAATGAATCAAAATAAAAGGTAAATGAACAAAAATGAACAGACCATCAGAGAGCTCTGCTGAACTTCAGGCAGCCTAATAGACATGTAATTACTGTCTCCAAAGGAAAGAGGAGAACTGAAAAACATATTTCAAGAAATAATGGGGGCACCTGGGTGGCTCAGTCAGTTAAGCGTCAGACTTCAGCTCAGGTCATGATCTCACGGTTCGTGAGTTTGAGCTCCACATCGGGCTCTACACTGACAGCCGAGAGCCTGGAGCCTGCTTCGGATTCTGTGTCTCCCTCTCTCTCTGCCCCTCCCCTTCTTGCACTCTCTTTCTTTCTCTCAAAAATAAATAAACATTTAAAAAAAAAATTTTAAAGAAATAATGCCCACAATTTTTCTAAGTATATATGAAAACTATAAACCCACAGACCTAAAAACCATAATGTAACATGTAGAAAGGATACCATGGCATATCAAAATCAAGATGCTTAAAACCTTCTAAGAGGTTCATAGGCTTACCAGAGTATCCGAGGAATCCACAGCACCCACAATAAAATAATCCCTGCTTTACACAGAAGAGAAAACTAATTTCTACTACTCTGCAAGCAAATACTAAAGTTGCTTTCTCCCTTTATTAACACAGAAGAAAAATCTAGTCACCTCTTGATGACAGAACAGTTAAAAAAGGAAAATATGAAATTTACATTTAATCAAAATTTAAAACTCTCCGCTCAAGGCACACCTGGTGGCTCAGTTGCCTTTGGCTCAGGTTATGATCTGAGTTTCAAGACCTGCATCGGGCTATGGGTTGACAGTGAAAAAACCTGCTTCGGATTCTCTGTGACCCACCCCCCCCCCCAGCCCCTCCTCCACTCTTGCTCTGTCAAAAATAAATTATCATCAAAAAAAAATTCTTAAAACAAAAAAACACTCTGCTCAAGAGACACCTATTTAAAATTTTGTTTTAATGTTTATTTTTGAAACAGAGAGAGACAGAGCATGAACGGGGGAGGGTCAGAAAGAGAGGGAGACACAGAATCGGAAGCAGGATCCAGGCTCTGAGCTGTCAGCACAGAGCCCAACAGGCTCCAAGGTGGGGCTCAAGTCACAGACCATGAGATCATGACCTAAGCCAAAGTCGGAAGCTCAACCGACTGAGCCACCCAGGTGCCCCAAGAGACACCTATTAAAAATGAATTAGCCAAGTCACAGGCTGGCAAAAAATATTCCCAAAATATGTATGTGACAAAGGATTTGAATTCAGAATATATAAAATAAATCACAAATCAGTAACAAAACCCAAATAAAAGTTAACAATAAGCCAATATCTAACATACTCTTCAAAAAGGTAAATATATTAATAGTCAATAACTACTTGAAAAACTTCAAAATAATTGCTCATCAATGAAATGCAAATTAAAACCACATTGAGATATCACAACCACATCCATCACATTGGCAACAAGTAAAAAATGACTGGTAACACCAAATGCTGGTAAAGATATGGAACAATTGGAAATCTTATACAATGCTGATGGGAATGCAAAATGGCACACATTTCAGAAAAAAAAAAAAAAAAAAAACCTGATTACTTTCTTTAAAAAAAAAAAGAAAGAAACCTAAACATATACTTCCACTGTTAGATATCTACACAAAACAAAGAATAGCACATGTCTACAAGAAACTTGTAGAAGAATGTCCAGGACAGCTTTACTTATAATAACCAAAACTGGAAATAGCCCAAATATCCATCAACAGGAAAATGGCTAAAATACACTATGGTATATCCATAGAATGTATATAGCAATAAAAAGGAAAGAACTACTGATATATGCAACAACATAGATGAATCCCCAAAATATTGTACCTTCAAGACAGTGAAAATATATGAAACCATAATGATGGACACATGCCATTACACATTTGCAAAAATCCATAGAATGTAAAATACAAAGAGTGAACCATGTGTCACCCTGGAGGGGATGTTGATAATGTGGGAAGCTATGCATGTTAGAGTGCAGAGAGTATATGGGAAATCTCTACCTACCCTTCGATTTTGCTGTGAACCTAAAACTTCTCAAAAAAATAAAGTCTTAAGTAAAAAAAATAAATAAATAAAAAGTAAAAAAGGATATTATGCTTAATGAAAGAAATCCTTTCACAAGAGTTTATACTGTATGATTTGATTTATATGAAATTCTAGAATTAGCAAAAAAAAATTTTTTAATTCAGAACAGTGTTTGCCTGAGTGAAAGTGGGGGGGTGTGCAAATGATTATAAAGGAGCAAAAGAAAACTTTTTAGAGATATTGATAATCTTTACCTTAATGATATTATATATCACACAGGTGTACACATTTCACAAAACTTGAATAATATACTTAAGATTTATACATTTTGCATGCCTGGGTGGCTCAGTTGGTTAAGTGTCCAACTTCAGCTCAGGTCATGATCACAGAGTTAGTGAGTTCAAGCACAGAGCCAGCTTCAGATTCTCCGTCCCCCTCCCCCCATCACACCCCACCCCCACACACATGTGCTCTCTCTCTCTCTCTCCCCCCCAAAACAAGCATTAAAAATAAAGATTTATGCATTTCACTTTGCAAATTACACCTTCAAAAAAATTAAAAGAACCATTAAGAAATATAAATGCTAGTTAACAATACAATGCTGAAGTCTAGGGGTGAAGTATACTGATGTCTAAGTTACTTTGAAAGGCATCAAAAACACTGGTTGAACTGATGAAGAGAAAGGTTAGATGAACAGCTATGTGATAAAGCAAATTTAGCAAACTATTAAGTGTAGAATCTCAAGAATGAGTATATATATGGGTGTCCACTGTATAATCCTCTTTCAACTTTTCTATATATTCGAAATTTGTCATAATAGCATGTTGGAAAAAAACTGAGGACCCTCTAGATGCTAGGTTTTGTTCTAGATATAAGATGCTGTTCCTGTTTCAGGAGTTCATTGTCTAACAGGAATTCACTCTCCAGTGTAAAATAAACGTATAATTTATACCTACATATACTCATGTTATTCCCTAAGCTTTTAAGTTATTCCCTAAGCTTTTAAGCAGATATTCTTAATAAGTTATATTTTAAATACTATGAAATTTGGCCTTTAGAAATGTACAATTCAGTGGTTTTTTAGTAAAATCACAAAGTTGGGCAACCATCATCACGATCTAATTTTAGAACATTTTCATCACTCCAAAAAGAATACCTCTACCCGTTAGCAGTCACTCCCCATTCCCTCCTCCTCCAAACCTACTTTCTGCTTTTACAGATTTGGCTATTATGGATGTTTCATATAAATAGAATCATACAATGTGTTCCTTTCTGACTGGTTGCTTTCACTTATGATATTTTCAAAATTCATCATGTTGCAGCATGTATCAGTTTTTCATTCTTTTGTATAACTGAGTAATAGTCTAGTGTATGGATATATCACAATCGTTTATCCATTCATCAGCTGATGGACATGAAGGATGTTTCACTTTCTGGTTATCATGAATAATGCTGCCATTAAAATTCACATATGAGTTTTTATGTGGACATTTGTTATCAATTCTTTTGCATATAAACAAAACCTACGAGTGGCATCAATGGATCATGTGGCAACTCTATGTTCAAGTTTTTAAGGAACTAGATTGTTTTCCAAAGCAGCTATTCCATTTTACATTCCCATAATCAACATAAAACTTCCCTACAATCTTGCCAACACTGGTTATTATTATTGTGTCTTTTGATTAACGTCATGTTATTGACCTTGAAGTGTTATCTCACTGTGATTTTGACTTGCATTCCCCATCATGACTAATGAGGGTGAGCATCTTTGCACGTGCCTGTTGGCCATTTGCAAACCTTTTGTGCATAAATGTTTATTCAGGTATTTTCCTCACTTTTTAATTGGGTTACCTGTTCCTAAGTTTTCGATATCTTTTTCTAAAGGCCCAAACTATGGCAATTAATTATATTCTCCAAATCTTTCCTGAGCCTCAAGCCCAATGCCAAGTCAATGATTCTTTTCAACATCTGTTTTCTTCGGATCATTCATACTTCTATTGAATTAAACATCCTATCATTCTCCCACACCATACTAAACTAACTATTCGTATGTCTGTCTGCTCCACTGTACCTTAAGATTTTAAAGGAAGAGAACGCACCTTTTTATCTGTGTTTTCCCAGATGACCAATATTCAGTACACTCAGTAGGCTTCAGTAAAAGTACATTGAACTAAATAACTGAAGTTAACCCACTAGTATCCTTCAATGAAATATATACTCCATTAATAAGGTTCCAATTAATTAGCTAGGAACCTTCCAATGAATCAATTAAGTATAACTGTAGTTGTTAAACAGAATTACATATTATAATTAAGTATATCTAATTCTGTTATAACTCTTGGTAAGCCTTTGCAAAAAATTACCAATACCCTAATTTACTAGAAAATGTCAACGAATTGTGCTACCTTAACTTTTTGTATAACATACATTCTGAACATTTATACCTATTAGAAATATTAAACTTACTTGTTAGCATTTAAAAAAGAAAATCACAGTAATATGCAGTATGTAAAAAAAAAAAAAAAAAAATCAAAGTAGTGTCAAACAACCAAAATAAAATCATTCCATCATGTTAGAACACTGCACAACTCGGTATGTTTTATTTTTTTAAGTTTCATAATGGTGAAAACACTATGCGAACGATAGTTCAAAAAAAAGCTTGTTAGATTTACCTGTAATGTTTCCTAACATATCTTTACTGTGACAGGTAGGATCTTCTGTTTCTCCATCTTTAAAATTGCCTATTTCCCCGTAGTAAAGAGCAATCCCAAGTTGCATTATACGGATAAACATAGGCAGTTGTTGATCTGTGATGGAAAGTTTCAAACTCTCTACTAAAGTATGAATCTATATTTGAAAAAACAAACACATCAACAAAAAAGCATGTTCAAAGGAAGTAATTAATACACGTAAATGTTAAAAGTTCTAAAATAGAATACCATAAGAAAAAAGTAATGTCCCAAACATTTCCAACATGTAAGCTAAAACAGTTGACTCTAAAATCTTAGAAATTAAAACAAATTTTGCTGTAATGACCACTAAAATTTAGGTAGAAACTGTATTAAGCCAAACTATATAAATACAAATAGAAATGGTAATGAAAAGATGTGGTCACTCTAGACTTTCAAATAATTTTTCCAGAAATAAAGTTAAGGAACCAAAATATCAACTCTACAATATGAAGAATACAAAATCACAGAGATTTCTGTCACATCAACAGGAAAAGTTTCATATCACTTTAGTAAAACCTTAATCACCCTTTCCAGTTCTATTAACCAAAAGAATACATACACATCCTAAAAACTTCTGTTAAGGGGGAATATTACTAACATTACAATATGGAAGTATCAAAATAATAAAATTTTGCCAATGGAAAACTAAGTGTCATACATGCTCAGAAGAGTTTTTCCAGACAAATTTTTAAGAGATTTAAATAGGACATAAAATGTATAACATGAATTATAAGAAATAAACAAGATTAATTACTAACAAATAGAATATATAGCAATCAAAGTTATTCTTATAGAAAGACATTAATGGAATATAAACATAGCCTCAGTGTAATGGTTCCCTGTTTTATAAACATGGAATAAAACCAATTAAGCCATAAAGTCTCTTGGAAGGTTAATTTTGACTAACTGATATTTGAGGGTCTATAAAACATGAAAAAGTATTAGTAATCATATTTTGGGAGTTAAAGGCACAAAAAATTGTATTTGAAAAGGAAGAAAGTTGTAAAATACTATTTTTAAATATGAGTACAGGTTTCTTAAAATGGACTTAAAAATCATACACCAAACAGACCAAGAAGAGGTAAGAAAAGGCTTAGGAGCAGGAGGGTAGAGTATGCAGTGCAGGCCTGCCAAGCTTGAAATTTCTCTAACACATCCTTCTAAACTATTGTATGGCACCAATAGCACCAGAGATAAGCCATCTTAGCAGAATCAGTAACAAAGAATCAATCCTTTATATTCATATTTATATATAATATATATATGAAATTACACAGACCTAATATACCTTTAAAATATATAAGATGCTGCATATGCTTTAGTGAATGTTTTATATATACAGTATTTTATATATTTTATATACAATAGATCTAAATATCTTTTAAATCAGTAAGACTAATCACTAATAGAAAAATGGCCAGGGGTGCCTGGTTAGCTCAGGCAGTTAAGCAGCCAACTTCGGCTCAGGTCATGATCTCGCGGTCCCTGAGTTCGAGCCCCGCGTCAGGCTCTGTGCTGACAGCTCCGAGCCTGGAGCCTGCTTCAGATTCTGTGTCTTCCTCTCTCTCTGACCCTCCCCTGTTCATGCTCTGTCTCTCTCTGTCTCAAAAATAAACAAACGTCTAAAAAAAGAAAAAAAAAAAAAAAAAAAAAAGAAAGAAAGAAAAATGGCCAGAGCACCTGAATGGATTTTTCAAAGAACAAATGGCCAGTGGACAGATTTTTAAAAATCTAACTCCAGTGACAAACGTTAATTAAAATCTATTTTCTTCGGGCACCTAGGTGGCTCAGTCAGTTAAGCGGCCAACTTCGGCTCAGGTCGTGATCTCTTGGTTCGTGAGTTCAAGCCCCACATTGGGCTCTGTGCTGACAGCTCAGAGCCTGGAGCCTGCTTCAGATTCTGTGTCTCCCTCTCTCTCTGCTCCTGCCCTGCTGACACTCTGTCTCTGTCTCTCAAAAAGTGAATAAACGTTAAAAAATATTTTTTTAAAAAATTTTATTTTGTTTAACAAGTTGTCCTGTTTTTAACATGATCATATTTAAGGACAGGCACCCTCCTTAATGTTCACGAATATATACACTAGTTAAATTTATCTGCAAATAGTTTTGTAATACAGAACACAGGTCTTAAAAAAAATTTAAGCTAGGAGCGCTGGGGTGGCTCAGTCAGTTAAGAGACCGACTCTTGGTTTCAGATCAGGTCATGAGCTCAGTTTCCTGCATTCAAGCCCAGCATTGGGTTCTGTGCTGACAGCATGGAGCCTGCTAGCGATTCTGTCTCCCTCTATCTGCCCCTCTCCCACTTGTGCTCCTTCTCTCTCACAATAAACTTCAAAAAATTTTTAAGCTCATTAAGAAGATATTTGCAACTAACCAAAATATTTCCTAAAGAATTAATCAGAAATGTGTCAAAGATTTACGTCAGGCTTTCATTGTTCTAAAAAATTTTTTTCAAAAGCAAATTTTCAAAAACGGGAAATGTTAAATAAATTACATACCTATATAATCCATATCTCATATGACACAAACTCTAGGACATATTTGTCACAACAAAAATTATAAAAGGCCTACCCAAAATATAAATAAATTCAAAATGACTTAAATATACATGAGAGCCTGAAATGAATAATTAGGGTATCTGGAATAATCTGGGAAATACTCGCTCTTTGAGATGATCAATGAGGTTAACCATGTGCATTTAGTACATACGTCCTAGGAAAAGGAATTCCAAGAATGATAGGTCTAACTCAAAATGACAAATTCTTACATCACAATGGTATTAATAAAAAATTCAATCTTATTTCAGTTGAGCATAATGGTATCTCATATTTGGTGATTTCCAGAGTCAAAAACCACATGTCAATAAACTTATTTATATTAAGGTGCTTTTTACAATGACATGTCATGGCTAGTCAATTTTGAGAACATAAATTTTATATGCCAACACCAAGTTTTCCCCAAGTTAACTTATTTTTACTTTCCTCTAATTTAGCCACATTCTAAAATGTATAATTACATTTGTACTATTATCAATAAATTTATTTTAAACAATAAGGCATCCATGTATCCATCACTTGCTTTCAAACCTTGAATTTACCCGTAACATTCCCCAACATTATTAACAGATTCAAGACAAAAGAAGGAAAGTAAGCCCATTAACCTGAGACACAGGCATCAATATCATTAAATCAATACTCTTCTATGCTTATCGTTGGCAAAATGCTAATTCAAAACTAGAAAGAAAAAGTAACAGAATTTCAATAAATTAATGTGCACTCTATATAATGGGGAAAAAAGTAAAACACTGATCACTAAAACACTACCAAAGAAAAACAGGTGGATTTTGTGAATAAATATAGGAAATTTACATAAAATAGAAAGTTATATGTTTTTAAAAATATAAAACAATAATTTCTACAGTCATACACAACCAGGAACAGTAGTCAATACCTGTGTTCAGACTCAGGGCCAGCTTTTCCATTACAGCACTTTAGTATTCAAAGGCATGTAACTCAACAATGAAAATTCATTCAACAGTAGCAGTTACTAATAAGATCACAAATGGAATTCTTTTTCAAAAACTGATATACAGAGACTTAGAAAACTGTTATATAATTAAAGAACACAAGATTTACACTTAGAGACTTAACTATACACATTGAAAATATATTCTGATATCTTAGAGAACAAATTTTCACATTTATCAAAAGACATAACCTGAAAAATTCCTATATGGTAAGATTTTAATAACATTTGAAACCATACATGAAAAGCTAAAATTCCCTGAATCAATAAGCTAAGATATTAAGTTAGCATTAAGCCTTTTAAAGTTATCTAAGAAAGATGGGTAACAACTACAGTTATGAGATAACGTTAATTAAATTATAAGTATTGAAAAATACAATGATATTCATCCACTAAAATTACACTTTTCATAGGATCTCCTCTATCTACTTAAAAGAGAAAAACACTAATAAACAGTTGGACAAACTACAAAGGAAACTATAGTCACAGAGGGGGGAAAGTACCCAAAATCCCTTTACTAGAACACATAATGCAGAAAGTTATAATGTATAATAAACAATATAACATAAAAACTATAAATAGAAATAAAACTCTCACAAAAACTGGTATATACCTTTGAGATTAATAATTAGCACACACAGGAACCAATGAATTAGCACACCAAGAACCAAAAGGAAGACATGCAATTCAACTACTAGAAAAAGAAACACCTACTTTAATAACAGATGGCATCTTGGAATTTAGGTTATCATATGTGAAATGCAGACGAGTTCTGAAGGAACATTTGTACAATAAAGGATCCTGGTAAAATTCAATTTTACCACTAGCATTTCGTTTATCCAGACAAACCGTACAGTCAGAAAAATTGATAACCTTTCTCAGCACCAGATCAGTTGCTAAAAGAAAAGGAAAACATTTTAATTAAAAAGGAAAGGGGAAAAAAGGCAACTATTTATTGGTACAAATGGTAATAAAAATAATAGCAGAAATAAGATTAACACAGCATTTAATACATGATGCCAGAACCTATGCAAAGAATTTCTCGTTTATTATTTAAATCCTCCAACAACCTTATGAAATAGGCACAACAGTACCCATTCTAAGTATGAAGAATCAAATAAAATACAAAGAAATGAAGTAGCTTGTCCCCATTTTGCTTGGTGTCTAACTGTAAGTTTAAGAGAAAATTTATGAAAAATTTTGCTACATTTCACTATCTGCAGTGAGATACCAAATAACTTAGATAAAATTCTGGAGAAACCAAATTTAAAAAAACATTCTGAGCAATTGTATTTCATTTACTATCTCACACCAAAAAAACTTAACAGCTTCTCTAAACCTGCACCCTCAGGTATGGTAGCCACCAGTGATATGTGATTTAAATTTATATATATATATTAAAATTATCTAAAACTAACATTTCAGGTCCTCAGCTACACTAGCCACATTTTAAGTGCTCAATAGTCACATGTGGCTAGTAACTACAATACTAGACTGTAAAAATATAAAACATTTCCAACATCACGGAAAATTCTAGTGGACACCACTGCTCTAAATAACTCATGAAGAAATTACCAAATTACAAACAGTATACAGTTTGTTTTCAAGAGAATAAAAATGAAACAACTGCTGATAAAGTATCAAGCTAGAAAATGAAACCTTTAGCAAATGAGTAGGTTTATTCCTAATAAGCAATTCCTAGGTAAATGTTAGGCCCAAATCTATTTGGTCAGTGATTTTAAGCTAGCAGCTGTGCACATGCTATGGTCATGGGAATCTTCAAAAACAGTAAAATATGCTTGAGTCCATTCTTTAATAAAACTACTTCTGAGTATATTCTAGTGGTGACCTCTAATTCACCTTTTAAATTTTTTTTGGATTTAAGTTTTTAAGAAGTAAAAACTAAAGAATATGCACATGTGTGGAAATAGTCAAGTTTTATCAGCAAATGAATTTTAAACGTTAGTTGAAAAAATACCCAAACCTTACATATTATTTCAATTTACATGGAATATAAATAAATGATTTAGTTGCTGATATTACATCCATGTACACAAATTAAAGAAATTTTGACAGAACTAGAAATGAAAGAAACCCGCTAGATATTTCCTTCCCTCTCTTCATGATAATGATTTATGGAGTATTTGCTATTAGATAATACACTAAGTCTTTTACATCTGTTACCTTTTAATACTTATATGCCTCTGTTTAAAAGATGTGAAAACTGAGGCACAGTAAGGGGAAACAGTCTAATGTTAGTTTATAAAGAACAGAGCTGTCATTCAAACTCTGGCAACCTTACTCAAGAGTGCACGTGTTTATTACGCTAAAAGAACACAAAGTGGTCGTATTTCAAGGGTATTCTAGAAAATTATTATTCACTGACAAAGGATATTATTAAGTTTGAAATCAATACTTTTCTTAAACACTAACAGCAACTACCTTTTTTAAACTTTACAAAATGAATTCTAGTTCTGGTACTTTAGATAATGTGCTGCAATTTAATCTGTAAAATGGGCATAATAATTATGTCTGTGTAACTCTGGAGCACTCTAGAAAATGATTTGGCAATATTTTGAAAATGTGAAATTCGCAATCCTTCCATCTAACAAACCCACTCCTCGGTGTATGTCCTTAAGAAATGCTTATACATGTGCATGAAAAGGTATGTACAAAGATTGCTAACAGGACTGTTTGCAACAGTAAAAATCTGGAAATATCCCAAATGCCCATCATCAGGAGAACAGACAATTAAACTTTGGCATGACTAAGTAGAAGATTATTCACAAGTAAAAATAAGTGCTCTGTAATTACATGCAACAATATGGAAAAATATGCAAAGCGTAACACTGAAAACAGGAAGTCTTTGAGGTTTTATTCAAACCTCAAACTCCCAACACAGAGCACACTGTTTTTACATAGTTCAAAAATACATGTAATGTATTATTTATGTATACATCCACATCTGATACTTTTTTATTGAGGTAAAATTCACACAACACAAAATTAACGATTTCCAGTGACAATAAAGTAGTCTTTAGTACATTGACAATATTACAAATCCATCACCACAATCACTTTTAAAACTTTTTCATCATGTCAGAAAAGGAATTCTGTACCCTAGAGCTATAATTCCTCCAAACCCCTCCTTGACCTCCCACTCCCCAATCCTGAAGCAGTCACTAAACTACTTTCTGTCTACACAGAATTGCCTATTCTGTGCAGTTCATATAAGTGGAATCATACAATATCCACCTTCTGTCTACTTCTTTCACTTAGAACATTTTCAAGGTTCATCCATGTAGTACCATACACCAGTACTTCATTCCTTTTTATAGCGCAAGTCTTCGTAAGCAATTAAATGATAAAATTTAATATAGCAGTTAACTCTAGGAGGAAGGAAGGGGATGGGATAGAGAAAAATAGATTGGTGGGAGTAAACTACTGTAAATGTTCTAAATATTCAGAGGTAGTTGCTCATTATAATGTTTATAACAAATATGTTACCTAAATCCCTTTGTAAATATCAACTGTTGCATTAAAAATTAATAAAAGGGGAAATAATAGTACATATCTCAGAGGGTTAAAGGGTTAAAACAAGATAATGTAGAAAGCATAGCACCAGGCCCAGCAGTTAATAAGCACTGCTTATTAACAGTGAAAGACACTATTTTTGCTGTTTTTATCACCACCATCATCATGAACTTTCAGGTGGTAGGATACTTGATTTTCTTAAATCATCACGTTGGTAGTAATAATTCATTTTACAAATGATTCACCCAAGGTTATACACAAAGTTAGTGGCTGAACGAAGATTCAAATGAAGATGCCCTAACTTCCAATCCAAGACTCTCTATAAATCACTGTTATTTCCCAAAGTAATATTGGCATTACTTGTATATTAAAACTATAGGTGAAATTTCTACCCATAAAATGTCAACACATTCAATCAATCCTGCATTATCCACTTCTGCTTGTTTTCTATTTTCCATAGTTTTTTCCTTGTGGCCTTTGTATGGAATATTTTTTCAACAGAAGATGAGAGGGAGGCATTAACAATGTCTCAGAAACAGTGCTTGGGACTTTGCATATACACTGATTTATGCCTCACAACATTATTCTTCATTTTCAAATGTAAAGATCGAGGGGCACCTAGCTGGCTCAGTCGATAGAGCATACAGCTCTTGATCTGAGGGTCTTAAGATCGAGCCCCACATTGAGTGTGGAGCCTACATAGAAAAAAAAAAAAAAAAAAGTCAAGACTGAAGCTTGGAGAACACACAAACATGAGACTATATCCAATTCTGCTGGTTCCTAGTTGTATGCCTAAACTAAGCAAGTTAAGTAACCTTGAGACCAAAATTTCATTTTGCTTTCCTTACAGTAGGACTTAAGATGAGTAAGTGAATATATAAGCAAAGGAATAAGGATATCATCATGTTACAGAGTGAGAATTTGAGAAGATAAATGTAAATACTAACAGCTCATTTTCTCAGCACTATGTACAAGATACACATACAGGTGCTTTCAGTGCTCTAATGTATTTAATACAGTAACTCTAAGCAAGCTCTTAGTTACCCCCATTTTACAAAAGAGGAAACTAAGAAATGGTAAAGTAACTCACCCAAGGTCATAGATCTCTACTAAGTAGGACAGCCAGGATCCAAACCCATGCAGTCTAACTTCAGTGCCAGCACTGTTACCAAATACATACCCTGGCAAGTCCTAGATAAAAGGTGCTCACAATACTCTCCTCACTACCTTTTCAAAAAAAAAATGTATACTTCTTACCCTATCAGAACATGTATCAACAAATATTAGGATTTATTACTAATTCTTCTGACAAAACTAAGATGATCCATAAGTCCCAAATATGCTCTGGAATATACTAACCTAAAACATGTATCAGTCAGATCTATAGTTTTGCCATTACCAAGCAATGCAAAATCAAAGTGTTCCTTTTCCTCCTTCAAATCCATTAAAAATATTAACTGTTTTTATTATTACAACCCATAGCATTGTAAAATATAATACACTTGAAATATGCATGCGGTAAGAAAGAGTAAAACATAAAAATATTAAAAATTGAGTTCCGGATTTGTTAATCTGAGGGTCTATTAACCCCCTGCAATTGTATGCTAAATTATTTTTTATATGTTCATTTTCTAGGCTGAAGGCAAAAAGCTCTCATTAGATTTATCAAAGAGCCAGTTGGCCCAAAACTGGTTTAGAAACCAAAACAACTATTTCAATAATGGAAAAATCGAAACTCTTTTTAGTATTTACTCACCAGAAATATCCATGAATGCACGATCCCATAATTCACCTACTGTATAGCATTCTGCAGAAGTGATATTGACTGAAAGAACAATATCATCTTCAACATATTTTAGTATGAGATTATTTATAACAATATTTACATTATTTACAACTCGTCTAATCAGACTCTGCACATAACCTACAAAATAGGAAAAAAAAAAAAAGGATTCAATTAGCCATAAGTCTATCAATAAATAATTATTCTAAAAATGTTACTGAACTTATTAATGTATATGATAGGCGGATATCATTCGGCATATTACACAAAGAGGAACCTAACAGTCAGTCAGATAGGTAGACAGGCTTGCACAACTGACACAGCTATTATGTAGCAGATCCACCACCAAAAAAACATTACAAAGAAGTTCTATACGATGAAGTGTTCATATACTAAGAGAAATCACAGAGACTACACCTTTTTAATAACATAATACTATATCCCATTCAGTAATAATCCTATATTCAGTAGTTTGTCTGGCTTCTGCCTATTTAAAAACATTTTCCCAACTGAAAAAAATTACTACATGCTGATTATTCAATGTATTGAAGAAGAATTGCTTCTTTAAGACTGTTTTTGAGCCAGCTGCCATCTTTTCTTCCTACTTCTAATAGCCATAAATATATTCAAAAGTTAGTCTGGCAAGAGGAAAGATAGGAGAAATATGACCATCATAATGGCTTCAAGTGCTTCCACTTACTAATATAAAATAATGAACTAGTGGAAAGGAGAGAATATAAATGAGGAAGAAAATGTAGACAGAATTTAAAGAGGTGAAAAAACACAGTGAATAAGAAAAAAGAAAAGTATTGAAGGAATGAATAGAGAAAACCATAATGAGAACACAAGGAAGAATGAGAAACAAATTTAAAAAAAAATCAAAACAGAACCAGTGAACATTCTTTTTTATCCCTAGCAGCCTAAAATCTCCAAACTTTTAATTTCATGCTTCTGTGGGATACTCCATAATCTCATAAGTTTCTCACGCAATAAATTTGAATATAGACACATTAGTGAGGAATTTAATTGAAAATATAAATAAAACTAAACATAAACAGCATTTTTAAAAACACAGGAAGAAGTGATTTCACTTGATTTCCCACTATAAAACCTATTTAAAAGCTACTTAAAATGTCAGCTATTTCATGAACTATCTGCTTGTATTCAGAACTTAACTGGACAAAACAGAATCAACTTCTGTCAGCAGCTGATATTATTAACATCTATAATAACTGCTGAGAGAAAGCCTATTTAAATCTATTCAACCATAACATATTTGCAAAAACCCACTACTTCATTCATTCCCAAAGGATACAAATAGGAAAGAAATGTAAAACAACTAAGATCAAGTTTTCCTCATATATGGAAGCTATTAGCAGCTTTTAGAGTGTCAATATGCTACAATATGTCAATATGCTACAAAATTAATATACACAGTATCAATAAATTGTAAGGTATAAATATTTTTATAAGAGTAAATGCTAAAATAATGCTTAACAAATTAAGCTTCTAAAAGAAATTTTAAATATCAAAAGTTTCAATCTTGTAATGTATATTCCCGCATGCTATTACTACTCAACACAGATGTTAAAAATAAAAATAAAAATGAACATCCTGTTTCTAAGAAGTCAAGAACATGACTAATATTGGTTCTCCTATTTCTGAAAAACATGTCATCAATAAGGAATTTATAAAAACCTCTTAAGAGTTCAGGAGTTTTTATTACCTTCAAAAGAAAAACTCTGAAGGATAGAACTGGAGAAAATAGATAATGCAAGAGAATAGAAACATAATACTGTAAATGTATTTGAACAGACAGAACACTAATGATAGATTTTCATCTATTTTTTAACATCTTCCCTCAGTTTCTCATTATAAAACTAGCATACATGTTGAGATGGATAAGCCAATTCACCAAAGGTAAACAATAAAATATCTAAAAAGAACTACTCCCAGAGACTGTTTCCTTATTAAAAATATAATACCAAAGTAACAGTAACTAATGGAAAAAATGATACACTGTTTCCCTAATCCCGCATATAACTTAGCTTTAAGTGAGCTATAGAAGAGTGTCAAATAGCAGATCTACTAGCTCTCATCACTAAATATTTAGGAACTCCCTCAGAGTATATCTGTTCAGATGACATAACAATAATCCAGGTCTTTTCCACAAGCATCTAAAAATGTAAGGTCACTCTGGGAATAGAACCTACAGATGTCATACTGGATGCCTCTAAAACAACACCCTGTTAGTAATCAACCTTTCCAGAAATTCCTACCATTATCCAACTCTCTCCCACCCACAAATCCCATTCCTCCAGACACATACATCTATGCCCACAGGACCAAATAAAACACTATGAACTTTCACTGACTTCGCTCATGCTCTTCTCTGGTTTAGAATATTCTTTGTCCATTCTCCCTATTCATTATAGGCCCAGTATAAATGTCCTCTCCCCTACATCCTCTTCTCCAGTGTCCTCCAAAACCTACACAATATTAAGACCACCTCTACCACTTTTCTTAGGCTTAAGTTATTACTGCCATTTGTGTATGATTAGATATAATTATTTTCTCTGTTAAACTATGAAATCCTAGAGAACAAAGACTAGATTTTATTTATTTATCTATCTATCTATCTATCTAATACTACTAAATTAAATGACATGTAACAATTTTGGTTACAAAGACAACAGCTACAATCTATCCTGTTTTCACTGGAAAGGCAAGTTGCTGAAACTCAGAAATTGCATGGTTGATGACTTGGTTACCATACCTAAAAACATTTTTGTGTACAATTTGAGGGTTGTGAAGCATCATGTAGGCAACTTATGTTCAAATTACTACAGGTAAAGTTCTTTTTAACATTCTTGACTTTTTCTTTAATTTTAAAGAGAGCACAAGAGAGGCAGAGGGGGAAAGAGAGAATCTTAAGCAGGCTCCACACTCAGCATGGAGTCTGATGAGGGGGGCTATGATCCTGGGATCATGACCTGAGCCAAAATCAAGCGTGATGTTCAACCAACTACCCCATTTATGCACCCCAGTACTTCCCATTTTTGACAGGTAGATACTGACTTGCATTATTTTCCTATTCAAGAGCCACCCATCCTTCAAGGTTGTACAACAAATGACTACTGGTAACACCAAACTTTTCTCAAAAAGTATCTCTAGATCTACGTAAATGTTCAAACCTCAAAATTATAACCACACCCATAACTTTGCCCTAGAAAATTCTGAGACCAGAAATTCAGCTCTACCATGAAAGAACCTTAACATGGTTCCCAGGCAGGATAAGGCTGCCAGAAAAGAGTCCTCAAATAACCATATGAGTCAAACTTTAAATAAAATGATTTACCATTATCCAGCTGGATTCTCAAATTATCCCTTTTTTTTCCCCCTTTGGTAAGATTAACTTTAACTGCTCTGCCTCCCAGTAATTGCCCAACAAGTTCAGTTACTTCCTAAGCAACTCCTTTACGGTGATTTATGTTGGCATAAAAGAGGATACTAGTCCTCCTGTTAGGTAAGGCAGGAAATCACTTGTTAATCCAAAAGCTACCTTAAAGTTAAAATAGAATGCAGCTCTGTTTTATGCTTCTAAAAATAGTATTTCTTCAGTTATTTTTATGTTTTACAGTCTATGCTCCCAAAAATAGAACAATTTTCACAATTCTGACTGTAAGGGTAAATTCTAATAAAGGCTCTAAAGGATCTTTAAAAGTCTGCGACCTGTTTTGAGTAGATTCAATTTAGCCAATAATTTTTTATCTGTGAAATCAACAACTGACAAAAGCTTTAAATTCATCATAAACAAGCTCTTTCTTAAAAGAAAAAGATGTGTAACAAGATTTAACCATTAAACCTAAAACCGATTATTCTTTGCCAGGATACTGGTGGAGAATATTTAATACAATGAGCTGAGCTCATATAGGAATTTTTTAAGGGATATGCAGTCAGAAATTTGGAGAAGTAAAAGGACTGCCCATTTAATAAACAACAAAATAGGGTTAGTTTACATTTTAATTCGCCAAGGATTTTTCCCAAGGAGTTAATTAGTAGGCAAAAATTTAGAAAGTTCTGGGGCGCCTAGGTGGCTCAGTCAGTTGAGCAACTGACTTCGGCTCAGTCACAATCTCACGGTTTGTGGGTTCGAGCCCTGCATTGGGCTCTGTGCTGACAGCTCGGGATCCTGGACCCTGCTTCTGATTCTGTGTCTCCCTCTCTCTCTAGGCCCCTCCCCTGCTGATGCTCTGACTCTGTCAAAAT
Organism: Neofelis nebulosa; assembly: GCF_028018385.1. Classification (NCBI taxonomy): domain Eukaryota; kingdom Metazoa; phylum Chordata; class Mammalia; order Carnivora; family Felidae; genus Neofelis; species Neofelis nebulosa. The sequence goes on along the minus strand of NC_080795.1, from coordinate 45,275,832 downwards.
TAAATAAATGTTAAAAAATAGAAAGTTCTGGAGGAAATTCAAGGGGAAGATGGTAGCAGAGGAGGACACTGGGCTCACCGCGTCCTGCTGAACACATAGATTGCACCCACATCTGCCTAAATAACCCAGAAAACCACCAGAAGACTAGCAGAACAGACTCTCCAGAGCCAAGCATAGACGAGAGGCCCCCAGAAGAGGGTAGGAAGGGCGGAGAGGCGGTACGCCCTACCCGGACTGACGGGAGGGAGCCGGGGCGGTAGAGGGGCAGCCCGCCGGGCAAGGCAGAGCCCCTGAGTCTGGCTTGCAAAAGCGGAGGGGCCAGACAGTGAGTTCTGACAGCCAGCGGAAGTTAACATCTGGAATGTTATAACTCAACAGCTCTGCTCCGAGAGCGGGAGGGCTAGAGGACAGGGAGGGAGAGTTGTTGAGCCCCAGAGGACATGGCTCAGCTTGGCGGGGAACAAAGGCGCTCGCCAGTGCCATCTCCCTCGCCCATCCCCCAGCCAAAATCCCAAAGGGAACCAGTTCCCGAGAGGGAACTTGCTTGCACCTGGCAAACACCCAACACTGTGCTTCTGTGGATCCATCCCTCCGACAGGTCGGCCTCCCTCCCGGTGCAGCAGGGCCCCTCCCAAAGAGGACCACCGAAGGCAAAGCTAGCTGAGTCTGCCCCTCCTGCCCCTGTGCACCTTGCCAATCCACCCCAGCTAATACGCCAGATCCCATCGAAGCAGCACCACAAGCCTGGGAGTATGCAAGTAGCCCAGACAGGGGCCATACCACTCCACAGTGAGACCTGTGCCTGGGAGAGAAGGTAAGGTACACACCAGTCTGACTGACCCTGGCAGTGGGCTGGGGACAGACATCAGGTCTGACCGCGGCCCCGCCCACCAACTCAAGTCACTCCAGACATCACAGCGGAAGAGCCCTGCAGTTCCCCACCACCCCAGGGACTACCCAAAATGACGAAACGGAGGAATTCTCCCCAAAAGAAACTCCAGGAAGTAGCGACAGTTAACGAACTGATCAAAAACGATTTAAGCAATGTAACAGAAAATGAATTTAAAATAATAGTCATAAAATTAATCGCTGGGCTTGAAAAAAGTATAGAGGACAGCAGAGAATCTATTACTACAGAGATCAAGGGACTAACAAACAGTCAGGAGGAGCTAAAAACTGCTATAAATGAGCTGCAAAATAAAATGGATGTGACCACAGCTCAGATTGAAGAGGCAGAGGAGAGAAAAGGTGAGTGAGAAGATAAAATTATGGAAAAAGAGGAAGCTGAGAAAAAGAGAGATTAAAAAATCCAGGACTATGAGGGGAGAATTAGAGAACTAAGTGACACAATTAAACGTAATAACATACACATAATTGGGATCCCAGAGGAGGAAGAGAGAGGGAAAGGTGCTGAAGGTGTACTTGAAGAAATCATAGGTGAGAACTTCCCTGATCTGGGGAAGGAAAAAGGCATTGAAATCCAAGAGGCACAGAGAACTCCCTTCAGACGTAACTTGAATCGATCTTCTGCACAACATACCATAGTCAAACTGGCAAAATACAAGGATAAAGAGAAAATTCTGAAAGCAGCTAGGGATAAACATGCTCTAACATATAAAGGGAGACCGATAAGACTTGTGACCAATCTCTCTTCTGAAACTTGGCAGGCCAGAAAGGAATGGCAGGAAATCTTCAATGTGATGAACAGAAAAAATATGCAGCCGAGAATCCTTTATCCAGCAAGTCTGTCATTTAGAATAGAAGGAGATAAAGGTCTTCCCAAACAAAAACTGAAGGAATTCATCACCACTAAACCAGCCCTACAAGAGATTCTAAGGGGGATCCTGTGAGATAAGGTACCAGAGACATCACTACAAGCATGAAACCTACAGACATCACAATGACTCTAAACCCGTATCTTTCTATAACGCTGAACATCAATGGACTAGATGCTCCAACCAAAAGACACAGGGTATCAGAATGGATAAAAAAACAAGACCCATCTATTTCCTGTCTACAAGAGACTCATTTTAGACCTGAGGACACCTTCAGATTGAAAGTGAGGGGATGGAGATCTATCATGCCACTGGAAGTCAAAAGAAAGCTGGAGTAGCCATACTTATATCAGACAAACTACACTTTAAATTAAAGGTTGTAACAAGAGATGAAGAAGGGCATTATATAATAATTACAGGGTCTATCCATCAGGAAGAGCAACAATTATAAATGTCTATGTGCCAAATACGGGAGCCCCCAAATATATAAAACAATTAATCACAAACATAAGCAACCTTATTGATAAGAATGTGGTAATCTCAGGGGACTTTAATACCCCACTTATGGCAATGGATATATCATCTAGACACAGGATCAATAAAGAAACAAGGGCCCTGAATGATACATTGGATCAGATGGACTTGGCAGATATATTAAGAACTCTGCATCCCAAAGCAACAGAATATACTTTCTTCTCGAGTGCACATGGAACATTCTCCAAGATAGATCACATACTGGGTCACAAAATAGCCCTTCATAAGTATACAAGAATTGAGATCATACCATGTACACTTTCAGACCACAATGCTATGAAACTTGAAATCAACCACAGGAAAAACTCTGGAAAACCTCCAAAAGCATGGAAATTAAAAAACACCCTATTAAAAAATGAATGGGTCAACCAGGCAATTAGAGAAGAAATTAAGAAATATATGGAAACAAACGAAAATGAAAACACAACAATCCAAACACTTTGGGATGCAACGAAGGCAGTCCTGAGAGGAAAATACATTGCAATCCAGGCCTATCTCAAGAAACAAGAAAAATCCCAAATACAAAATCTAACAGCACACCTAAAGGAAATAGAAGCAGAGCAGCAAAGACAGCCTAAACCCAGAAGAAGAAGGAAATCATAAAGATCAGGGCAGAAATAAAGAATATAGAATCTAAAAAAACTGTAGAGCAGATCAACGAAACCAAGAGTTGGTTTTGTGAAAAAATAAACAAAATTGATAAACCTCTAGCCAGGCTTCTCAAGAAGAAAAGGGAGATGACCCAAATAGATAAAATCATGAATGAAAATGGAATTATTACAACCAATCCCTCAGAGATACAAGAACTTATCAGGGAATACTATGAAAACTTACACACCAACAAACTGGAAAACCTGGAAGAAATGGACAAATTCCTAAATACCCACACGCATCCAAAACTCAAACAGGAAAAAATAGAAAACTTGAACAGACCCATAACTAGCAAAGAAATTGAATTAGTTATCAACAATCTCCCAACAAATAAGAGTCCAGGACCAGATGGCTTCCCTGGGGAATTCTACCAGAAATTTAAAGCAGAAATAATACCTATCCTTCTCAAGCTGTTCCAAAAAATAGAAAGGGAAGGAAAACTTCCAGACTCATTCTATGAAGCCAGCATTACTTTCATTCCTAAACCAAAGACCCAGCAAAGGAAGAGAACTACAGCCCAATATCCCTGATGAATATAGATGCAAAAATTCTCAATAAGATACTAGCATACTGAATTCAACAGTATATGAAAAGAATTATTCACCATGATCAAGTGGGATTCATTCCTGGGCTGCAGGACTGGTTCAACATTCGCAAATCAATGTCACACATCACATTAATAAAAGAAAAGATAAGAACCATAGGATCCTGTCAATTGATGCAGAAAAAGCATTTGACAAAATTCAGCATCCTTTCTTAATAAAAACCCTCGACAAAGTCGGGATAGAAGGAACATACTTAAACATCATAAAAGCCATTTATGAAAAGCCCACAGCTAACATCATCCTCAATGGGGAAAAACTGAGAGCTTTCCCCGAGATCAGGAACACGACAGGGGTGTCCACTCTCACCGCTGTTGTTTAACATAGTATTGGAAGCGCTAGCATCAGCAATCAGACAACAAAAGGAAATCAAAGGCATCAAAATTGGCAAAGATGAAGTCAAGCTTTCACTTTTTGCAGATGACATGATATTATACATGGAAAATCCGATAGACTCCACCACAAGTCTGCTAGAACTCATACATGAATTCAGCAGAGTCGCAGGACAGAAAATCAACGTACAGAAATCAGTTGCGTTCTCATACACTAGTAATGAGGCAACAGAAAGACAAAGAAACTGATCGCATTCACAATTGCACCAAGAAGCATAAAATACCTAGGAATAAACCTAACCAAAGATGTAAAAGATCTGTATGCTGAAAACTATAGAAAGCTTATGAAGGAAATTGAAGAAGATATAAAGAAATGGAAAAACATTCCGTGCTCATGGATTGGAAGAATAAATATTGTTAAAATGTCAATACTACCCAAAGCTATCTACACATTCAATGCAATCCCAATCAAAATTGCACCAGCATTCTTCTCGAAGCTAGAACAAGCAATTCTAAAGTTTGTATGGAACCACAAAAGACCCTGAATAGCAAAAGTAATTTTGAAGAAGACGACCAAAGCAGGAAGCATCACAATCCCAGACTTTAGCCTCTACTACAAAGCTGAATCATCAAGACAGCATGGTATTGGCACAAAGACATATAAACTAATGGAATAGAATAGAAACCCCAGAACTAGACCCACAAAAGTATGGCCAACTGATCTTTGACAAAGCAGGAAAGAATATCCAATGGAAAAAAGACAGTCTCTTTAACAAATGGTGCTGGGAGAACTGGACAGCAACACGCAGAAGAATGAAACTAGATCACTTTCTTACACCATTCACAAAACTAAACTCAAAATGGATAAAGGACCTGAATGTGAGACAGGAAACCATCAAAACCCTAGAGGAGAAAGCAGGAAAAAAACCTCTCTGACCTCAGCCGCAGCAATTTCTTACTCGACACATCTCCAAAGGCAAGGGAATAAAAACCAAAAATGAACTATTGGGACCTCATGAAGATAAAAAGCTTCTGCACTGCAAAGGAAACAATCAACAAAACTAAAAGGCAACCAACGGAATGGGAAAAGATATTTGCAAATGACATCAGACAAAAGGCTAGTATCCAAAATCTATAAAGAGCTCACCAAACTCCACACCCGGAAAATAAATAATCCAGTGAAGAAATGGCAGAAAACATGAATAGACACTTCTTTAAAGAAGACATCCGGATGGCCAACAGGCACATGAAAAGATGCTCAGCGTCGCTCCTCATCAGGGAAATACAAATCAAAACCACACTCAGATACCACCTCACACCAGTCAGAGTGGCTAAAATGAACAAATCAGGAGACTATAGATGCTGGAGAGGATGTGGAGAAACGGGAACCCTCTTGCACTGTTGGTGGGAATGCAAACTGGTGCAGCCGCTCTGGAAAACAGTGTGGAGTTGCCTCAAAAAATTAAAAACAGACCTACCCTATGACCCAGGAGTAGCACTGCTAGGAATTTACCCAAGGGATACAGGAGTGCTGATGCATAGGGGCACTTGTACCTCAATGTTTATAGCAGCACTTTCAACAATAGCCAAATTATGGAAAGAGCCTAAATGTCCATCAACTGATGAATGGATAAAGAAATGGTTTATATACACAATGGAATACTACATGGCAATGAGAAAGAATGAAATATGGCCTTTTGTAGCAACGTGGATGGAACTGGAGAGTGTTATGCTAAGTGAAATAAGTCATACAGAGAAAGACAGATACCATATGTTTTCACTCCTATGTGGATCCTGAGAAACTTAACAGAAGACCATGGGGGGGGGGGGGGGGGGGAAGGTTAGAGAAGGAGGGAGCCAAAACATAAAAGACTCTTAAAAACTGAGAACTGAGGCTTGATGAGGGGTGGGAGGGAGAGGAAGGTGGGTAAGGGGTATTGAGGACAGCACCTGTTGGGATGAGCACTGGGTGTTGTATGGAAACCAATTTGACAATAAATTTCAGAAAAAAAAGGAAGGAAGGAAGGAAGGAAGGAAGGAAGGAGGGAAGGAAGGAAGGAAGGAAGGAAGGAAGGAAGGAAGGAAGGAGGGAAGGAAGGAAGGAAGGAAGGAAGATTCTGGAACCATCACATCACTCCAAGTAGAATTAGAAACATTCAGAAGTAAAATATCTTCTCTTGGCACCTTCTCCAGCTGTAGCAATTAATCTATGCTAAAGCCAGAGGTATTATGGAGACTTGTTACATGAAATTCAGAATATATAAAGCATCAGCATTAACATCACTGTAACACTAGTTTAAAATGTTTAATCAATTGAAATTTAACTTAGAACATATCTGAGGAGGAGGGCTATGAAATGCTGTACCTAACACCAGTCTGTTAGTAGATGGTGCAAGAAGACTGTCAAAACTTAAATGTTAAACCCAACAGAAAGCCTACAAACCTTTGGCCCAGAAAACAAATATATACTAACATCAACTATACCTCTGAGAAAAAGAAATGACTGATGAATAAAATCAAAAGAGAAGTGACTGATAAAAACAACCCCTAACTTAAAAAGGCAACAATGCACTCTGGCCACGGGGCTGATAGGTCACGATCGTGGTTTCTTCTTCATTAAATAGTTACTAAGCAACTGCTATTTGTAAGCCACTACTGTTCTAGGTAAATAAATATTTCAGGAAATAAAACAGATGGTGATCCTCCTGGTGAATTCTATAGTTTACTGAAACTCAGAACAATCTAGTGTCTTTACTGTTAATCAAGAAGGAAGGGGAACTGGGGCGCCTGGGTGGCTCAGTCGGTTAAGCGGCCGACTTCGGCTCAGGTCATGATCTCGCGGTCGGTGAGTTCGAGCCCCGTGTCGGGCTCTGTGCTGACAGCTCAGACCTGGAGCCTGTTTCAGATTCTGTGTCTCCCTCTCTCTGACCCTCCCCCGTTCATGCTCTGTCTCTCTCTGTCTCAAAAATAAATAAACATTAAAAAAAAAAAAAAAATTTAAAAAAAGAAGGAAGGGGAACAAAGAGACTATGGGAAAGCAGAGGCATGTCTTTGCTCAGACAGGATGTAAGAAAGAAACTTTAGGAACAACCTACTGCAAAAGAGCATCAAAATTTGAACAGAAGACATTTTGGAGGGCTCTGGACTCAATGTGTTCTTATGTTATGAAGCAAACCCACATACACATGTACTCTAAGTATTTTAGGACACTAAATACTAAAGTGTATATTCTACAATTGGCTACAAAAATGATTAATAACAAGTGTAATTTTGGCCTTAACAAGCCCATTCAGAAGTTACCTGGTGGTAAATCAGGATCTGTGGGAGCAGCCTGCTGAATTCTTCGGGGTTTTACTGATGATTTCGTGTTCTCCGTAGTACTACGGTTGGTAGAATTAGAACCACAGCTTTCATGGTCATCCTATTTTTAAGAAAAGTAAAGTATCAATCATCACTCAAGAATTAGGAGACATATTTCAGTTAAATATATAGCTTAGGGTTACTAAATTTGATTAGACTCTAATTTTATTTTTTAGCTCTAAAAATCTGTATACCAAACAATTCTTATAATTTGCATTCTCAAACACTGTTTAAAAATAATGAGTACTTTAAACCACAAATTCTTCCTTTCTTGAGTATCTAAACAAACCAACTGATAACGTCAAGAAATCCTTACATATGACTTTTGCAAAAAAAGACTATTAAACAAAGCTTTAAACACTTGCCATTTGAATACAAAATAAATGGAAAAGGTCTTAATTGTCTCCTGTTTGTTGTTTCCATGGTAAGACCCCCAGTATTGTGTGTGTTAAGAATCCAAGCTGTCTTCTTAATCACCTTAATGATTAATCTTAATAATCCTTAGAATCCTTTGCATCCTATTATTTTTACTGAATTATTATTCTCATTAAACATAAGGCTTAATTGGGTTTTGATATGGATAGCAAAAACTTCAACACATTTTCAAAACATATTCCTTTATACAGTGCAAACAGTACTCTTTTCTTACCTTGATTCAACAAGTTTATATAATGCTCTTATGTGCTAATTGTTGAATGTACAAAGCGAAATTAGATATAATACTAATTTTCAGAGTCCACTAAAAACATATATAGCTTGTTTTACAGAGTACTTTATTTTTAAGTTAGGAACAGAAAGAACTATTAAGAACTATTTGTAAGAACTAGAGAGGTCAGGCTTATAAAAGTATAGGAAAGTTTTAGGCTAAGATTGGAGGTTACATAGAAGGAAACCATTAGCAAAAGCAGCATATATGTATGTAGCATGTACAAGAAATAATGATTAGTCAAATAAAGCCAAAGTATACAATGTAAGGTGAAAGAACCACTCCAGAAACTAAAGGCATGAACCAGTTCAGTAAAAGTGAGATAACATTAAGAACTATAAAGATGCGGGGTGCCTGGGTGGCTTAGTCAGTTAAGTGCACATGCTCTCACTCTCTTGCTCTCTCGCAAATAAAAATAAACATTAAAAAAAATAAAAATTTAAAAAATTTAAGATAACTACAAAAATGTTCTCAGTCTTCATTCTACTTGGCCATATTTCAAGATTTGGTAATTAGGATGCCAATAACCAATAAGAAAGGAGATTTAGTAGTTCTAGTAGAGGAACAAGAGTAGGAGCAGTAAATGAATAGTTCAAAAAGTGAGTAAGAATTTAAAGCGTGAATAATAAACAGAGATTGCCCCTTCAAGAAGACAGGCAATACAGGAAGGAAATAGATTGGGTAGTAATATGAGGTAAAAGCATCAGCCATCTTCTTATTCCCATTTTGGGGATAAAAGAGCACATTTTGGGGCATCTGGGTGGCTCAGTCGATTAAGCATTTGACTCGATTTTGGCTCAGGTCATGATCTCAGGGTTCATGAGTTCAAGCCCCACGTTGGGCTCTGTACTGACAGTGCAGAGCCTGCTTGGGATTCTCTCTCTCTCTCCATCCCTCCCCCATTTGTGCATGCTCTCCATCAAAATAAAATAAACTTTAAAAATAAAAAAAAAAAAAGCAAGTTGCCTTACATACAAAGGATAACTGATGGTGCATTGTGCCTCACCAATTTATTAATCAATAATAAAACTATTTGATAATACAAGAATGGTGAGGAATTCAGTTTTCTATTTTACATATTTGAAGAGAAAAATTCAAGAAAAGATGGAAAACCACTAAATTTACCAATCTAATAAGATACTAAAAGAAAATAACAATGATAAGACCTTTAGACAACAAAATTTTTATTCAATGCCACCCTAAGAGAACAATTATATAAGATGAATCTTTTATAAGACAACACAGCTTCAGAGGCTAGTGATATATTAGCAAAAGAAAAAAAAATGTTTGAAACTTCAAGACAAGCAGACAGTAACAGATTTGCTATCTTAAAAAAATTTTCACATGAATTTATGTCATTTTAACTTAATGCAAACCAAACTTCACAGTGTTTCATTCTAAAAAACAACTTCACTATTCAATCTTTATAATGACATCTTCTGTTATTTTGGTGGAATGTTATAGTCTCTAAATACTAAAGGACTACTACTATGAATAAAACCTTACTGTAATTACTTTTAGTTCAGCTTACATCCTTAAAAATGTCTGTAGTCATACACTTCTGCACAACGTTAACATTAAAACACACTATTAATTTTTGAAACATATGGTTGTCTCAAAAGCCCAGAAGTAAAACATGTTCATTAAAGAAATGTGAAAAAGTTCCAAGTGAACTGCCAAAACTAGCATAATTATGAAAATATTTAACACTGAAACCATCTGAAATCACATACTGTATATAGATTACAGTGATGTCATAATAAACATTCCAGCCAAAATGCACTAAAACTACTGCAGTCCAATAAATCTGGCATACATGAGATGACAAACATTTTAAAGTAAGAGAACAAGTTTTTATTTTTTAAAAGTGATTAGCAGCAAAAAAAGGGTAAAGTGCATAGACTAAATATAAGATTTCAAATAGTTAAAAAAAAATAGGAGTGAAGAAAGCTTCCCTACAAATTACACATTTTTATTATTCAAAAGAAAAAAAATAATTTGCTTAAAATTTGTAATAATCCTGAAATTTTAGTCACTTTAAAAATGACCATTAATCATGGTACTTACAGAAATCTATACTATAAAACAAATACTACCAAATGTGCAAATGCAAATCTTTCTTAATTATAGTTAGGAAATTAGGGTTGCATATATAATTAGAAAATAATCCTTTTCATAATTTCACCTAGTTTTCATTTCAACTACATCTTAATTGCATCAGTTACAGATCAGCTTCCATCCAAATCCTACCTCAGCCAAATTAAATAAAAAGCAAAACAAGAATTACAATATTTACTATTAAAATTAGAATTACTTCCATCATTATGAGCTCACTATCTGCTTCCAACCAGTATGCATCATTTTTTAACACATTTTACTTCATTGAAAGTCTCTAATTTCTAATAAAAGATACCCTGTTCTCAAAAATACAAACTAAAATGTTTTGAGGTCATTTTTAACCCCAAACACATTACAGTTATATCTATTATTTAGGTTGCAATTTTCCCAAAATGTCTGGTAAGTACATTTCATGGTAAAAGAATGTTTTCTCTTGGGGACCACATAGCTATTTCTGAAAATACTGCCCTTTGCTCCTCATGAAACAAGCAAGAATGTCATTTCCTTACAAAAGTTCCTAACAGAGGGAAAATGTGGTGAACACCATATGTATGTAAATACATCCATTACCTTCATACTGACAGATGATAGGATCAGGTTGCATACTTTTCACCTTAGCCCTCACAAGGGTGAGTCAGTTAAAACTTGAAACCCATCAACTCCCAGATTCACAATGGTATAAATAAGATTGAGGATAGGACTTAAAACAGGTGGCTGAATCATTTCAACTCCTTGGTTAAAAATAGACCAAGAGACGGGGTGCCTTGGTGGCTCGTCGGTTGAGCATCCAACTTCAGCTCAGGTCATGATCTTACGGTTCATGAGTTCAGGCCCCGCATCAGACTGTGCTGACAGCTCGGAGCCTGAAGCCTGCTTCAGATTCTGTGTCTCCCTCTCTCTCTGCCCCTCCCCTGGCTCATGCTCTGTCTCTCAAAAATAAACATTAAAAAAATTTTAATGAAATAAAAATAGACAAAGAGGTTAAAATGCAACAAAGAATTGAAGGGAAAAAAACTGAAAGGCAGCATCAATAAGTGATGTGCTTTAAGCTCTTCAGCCTCATGGCATGCAGACAAGCAGAAAAGAATGAAGGCTTACCTGAATGCTCTGGTCACCAAAAAAACCTGAATGAAATACAGTGAAGGGCCTTGCAAATGAACTGATACAGAGCTTGTAAGGACATGCACCTCTACCCTCTCCAGTAGCAAGTACAACAGCAATTGTCAGATGCAATAAAGAATCTCTAAGAGAAACCCTGAATTCCAGAGTCAGAGAGTCAAATAAAGTCACCAAAGAAGAGGTATATTTGGAGAACACAAGAGCAAGCCCGGGAAAACACATTCACTCACCTTCATGGTCAAAATTAGAATCTCTGACTCACGTCTACCCTGACAGCAATATTAATCAACTTAATTTTAGTCACTAAAAAAAGTACCTTGCACATTTAAAAGAAGGAATGTGTATGCCCCCAATGTCTTCACACATCAACTGCAGCCCACAGAAGAGGCTGCTTCCATCTTTTCTCCCATCAAGGGTGAGAACATGAGGTGAGGGTGGGCAAGAGGAGAATGCTGTTGATGCCCCCCCTTACGTTATTTTACTTGATCCTCCCAAAAGGAAGAACAGCTAATCTGACAAGCCAAAGCTAAATATTCATTAAGCCACGTTTTAATAATGAAAGACATCACTGTACTAACTGTAAACACCTGTGTGGTGGGGCCTGTCTTCTATCTCTGAGATCCATGCTACTCAAGTAACAGGACCAGAGCCATTTATGCCAGATTAGCCTATCTCTCTCCTGCCTTCTTTTCAAACACACAGAGCCACCTGAACCAGAATACTTCCCCAGCCAGAAAACAAACTGTGCTGGTTAACAGCAACACATTTAAGGAAAATCTGTTGTGTATTATTGCCTATGACATCCCCTTCACTCTTATCACTAGGCATATATAATTATTGCCAACCTCTCCTCTTTTTAGAGCACTGGATTGAAGTGGTTAGACCTACTCATATTTGAAAGGTGAAACAGGCAGAAATTAATGGAAGAAAGACCAAAGTATATATGGAGGCATTCTGGCATAAAGCACATTCTGCTATCTAATTTTTACCAGAATTCACTAGGGGGCTGGAGGAGACTGGGTGCTTGACTAGATTAATAAAACTGTGCTTTGTTTTCTTACAAAAAACTTCCTTCAGCAAGAAAGAACTGAGCAATGTGTATGTATGTGTTAGCCACTCTGAGAGAAAACATGTAGTATAAATAGATGGTACCCTTATCCAGGTACTTTACTTACCTACTTCAGGAACAATCCTTATATGCATAAAAAAATTAAAAGTAATGTACGTTAGTCGGCAATCATATGTCACAAAGAAACACTAACGACCTTTACTGAACACTTCGATGTGCCAGACCAGGCCTTAAATATTTTAAGAATGAAATTAGATCTTAAGAGGTCCCAAGGTCAAAAAGATAAGAAGTGACTGAGCTGGGATAAATACCCAGATCTGTCTGTCTGAAAAACTCCTCCTATGAGCTCTTTCCTGAACTTGAAACAAATACCAACAGCAGGGAGAAAGAGAAGGCAGAGAGGGAGGAAAAAGAGACAAATAGAAACTTTTTTTTAATTTATGACACTTCCAATGTGTCACCTACTGCTAATGACATTACACTCATCTCTTTATCCTCTTAACAAAGCTATGAATTAGACACTGTTCTCCATGCAAAAGTATCCCCGTTTAATATTTTTTTATATTCATGTATTTATTTTTGAGAGAGAGAGAACAAGTTGGGGAGGGGCAGAAGAGAGAGACACAGAATGTGAAGCAGGCTCCAGACTCTGAGTTGTCAGCACAGAGCCCAATGCAGGACTCAAATCCACAACTGTGAAATCATAACCTGAGCCAAAGTCAGATGCTTAATGAACTGAGCCACCTAGGCACCCTAAAAGCATTCCCATTTAAAGATAAGGAAACTAAGACATAAAGAGATGGTTCAAAATCACACTATCGCATTGCATAATCCTAACCACAGTTGGTCTACTTTCTCCCTATGAGAAAAGGCCAACTAACAGCACATATATTAGGAGAAGGGATTGAGTACAGTGAGAAGGGATTGTGCACAATCCCTTTAGTCAAAAAAATGTCACAAAGGACTTGAGGTTTGAAAAGCCTGTCCTTAGGCTTGCAATCTGTATAGTCTGTTGCAACTAAATTCTACCACTGCCCGTTGAAAAATGAAAACAGCCACAGACAATATGTAAACAAATAAGACTGTGTCTCAAAAAACCTTTATTTACTAAAACAGGTGGTAGGCCCATGGGCCATAGTTTCATTACCTCTGCTTTAAAACGTTTGTCTTAATAAAAATGCACAAGATAAACATTTATTCAACCTGAAATTGCATTATAACACAGTGTTTTCATCATGTAAGGCCAAAATCTCAGACCACAAAAAATAAATATAAATTTTGAGGGAATCTATAAAACAACTAGGGAAGAAAAAACACAGAATTTTTGCTTGTCAAAAGTACTGCCAAAAAGACAAGGCATTTCCACTGTTATCCCTTTGGCCAATTTTTGATGAAGAAGTAAATGTTTAAAAAGAGAAAGGAAAGAAAGCCAAATGGCAGTAAGAAAACTGGCTGAAGATTCTAGGAGCCCAAAAGAAAAAAAAGTAAACATTTCTGCAAGGAAATAATATATGTAACTACAGCATTATTATCAAAATAGCATATTCTAAACATATGCAAATGTAAAAGTTAAAATTTTGCCAACAAATAAGATATAAAAAGTAACCTGGAAAAAGATATATAAGCATGGGGGCAGGGCAGGGGGGTGGAGGGAAACATCTTCTAATCATATGTAATTCCAAAAGGGAGAAATTCCCAGAATATTCTCATATTCTAATAACGAAAAAATGCATTTCAGATAAATTTTCAGGAAGCACAGAATTTTCCCAATAGTACCATGAGTACCTTCTCAATAGTACTACTAAATCCAATTGAGATTTTTAAAATTTTTAAAGGTTTTAAAGGAGTAACAAAGATTTTAAAGTGTTTAATTATATGCTATTACAACATTAACAAGTATAAAATTCACAAATTCTTAAGTATTCAGACTATAATGACTCATTTCACTTTAGCTATCAATGGGACACTTACTCCTAAAAAAGTGGTATAATATTAAGTATGCTGCCTAAAAAAAAAAAAAAGGAAAAACTCAAGAGCCATAATGTTTACCATATTTCTGTTTCATAAAGAAATACTTGTTTATTTTGTATTTGAAACCCCTTCACATCTACTCTATACTTGAGTGTCGATTTATACTCAGATACTTTAAACAGTGATTAAGATATAAATACCTTTAACTGTTATAAGAGAACAAGGTATTCTTTTCCATCAAAATATTATAATTTATATATCTAATAAACATTTTTTCAGAGCCAATACTCTAACATTTTAAAGTTTGTCTCATTTGAAAAAGAATAATAATTTATTTCACAAAGGTGTATCCAATCTTACTGGCTTTTCTCTGATATATGACAATTTTCTGTTAATGTGAACTACTTAATAGGGAAACCTCAAAATAACATTTTCCCTTTCCATTACATTGCTATTTGCATTGTAAATATTAGAATAATTTTATTTAATACTCAATATTTCCTATTTTCCCTATAAAACAAATGCAGAGGCAAATACTAGTGTTACTAAATAAAATATTGAAGTTGAGAATGAGATCTAATTTACAAGGATCTAAATTACAAAGATCTAATTTGCATTTAGACAAATTGAGGCAAACAATAAAACCTGCCAAGAGAGCTAAAGAGTACACTAATGTTCAGGTGTGAGCCTAGACTTCAGGAAGAACTCAACAACTAACCGAACATTCAGGAGCACCTCTACGTATGCAGATGCACAAAACAAACATCAACACCAATTGAGAGTCTCTCCTTAAAATTATTCCATCTTTGAACAACGTGGGTAAATTTAATTCTCTACCAAAAAGATATCAAATCTGAATACTGTAGTATTTATAATCATCTCAAATTCTACAATTCTACAAATTCTGTAATTCTACAAATTCTACAAATTGTAGAATTCTCAAATTCTACAATTCTAATAGATCATTGTAGAAGTTTGATAGAGACAGGGCGCCTAGGTGGCTCAGTTAGATAAGTGTCTGACTTTGGCTCAGGTCTTGATCTCATGGTTCGTGGGTTCAAGCTCCATGTCAGGCTCTGTGCTGACAGCTCAGAGCCTGGAGCCTGCTTCGGATTCTGTCTCCCTCTCTCTCGCTCTCTGCCCCATCCCTGCTCACATTCTCTCTGTCTTTCAAAAATAAATGTAAAAAACATAAAACAAATTAAAAAAGAGTAAATGGTTGAGTAGATTAAGAGAAGGAAAGACTCCATTAAGTCTAGACATAAAAAAAGAGTCTGAAGATAGTAAAGTAGAATGGAGGTGGTAGAGGATCACATTCAGAATTCTCTGCACACTGCAGTACAGGAGATAAAAGTTGGTAAGTAGAAAAAGAAAGAGTCCTCAACTTCAGAGTATTATATATAAAGGAATGTATTTTAAAAGCAAACAGGTGGGGCGCCTGGGTGGCGCAGTCGGTTAAGCGTCCGACTTCAGCCAGGTCACGATCTCGCGGTCCGTGAGTTCGAGCCCCGCGTCAGGCTCTGGGCTGATGGCTCGGAGCCTGGAGCCTGTTTCCGATTCTGTGTCTCTCTCTCTCTGCCCCTCCCCCGTTCATGCTCTGTCTCTCTGTCCCAAAAATAAAAATTAAAAAAAAAAAAAAAAAAAAAGCAAACAGGTAAGTCTTACACTGTAAAATAATATTCTGAATAACTATTATGGGTACAAACAATGCAAGAAGCTTTATATTCATTCTGCACAATCATCACAAAAATCCTCTAAGATACTGTCATTTTCATTTAACAAATGACAAAAATAAAGTTCATATGGATAAATAGCTTATAAAAAGTGAAAATTTTTGACAAATATTAGAGAGTTTTTGTTAAAGTCTTGGAAAAGTTCAAAAAAGGAAGGAATTACTTTAAGCTATTTCTATTACTCTCACTAAAATCCTTTCATCTTCTTACAGTTGGCCATTTTTCTCTCATCCCAACTCTTGCTATTCTCTTTTGAATAGAAAATAGAGCTACTACTACAAAAGCCCTAGTCATAAGCAGGTAAGTAGGAGTTAACCCAAAGGTTAAATCTAGAAATCAGAATTGTTAAGCAAAGAAAGCAGCAAAGACTTTCTCAAACACAAGCTGAAAGAATTTGCATCAAGATGAAATGGACTACAAAAATATTCAAGGAAGTTCTTCAAACTTAAGTAAAATACTGCTACATGAAAAATTTGATCTACGTAAAGAAATGAAGAATGCCAGAAGTAATTAAATGGGTAAATACAACAGACACTTTATTTTTTAATTTCTTAAAACACTGTTCAAAGCAATCATAATAATAACAGCATACCACTGATTTATAATATATATTGAAGAGTCATAACAACATTAGCACAAATGATGGCAAGGAATAAAGAGAAGCATACTGTTATAGGCATACTAAAGTAAAACACAATATTTACATTATCCATGAAGTGAAATATTACTTAAGTAGATAAATTAAATACGCATATTGGTAACCCTAGAACAGCCACTAAAAAAATGAAGAGATACAGCAAATAAACCAGTAATGAAGATAAAATGTAATGCTCAAATACAGTCAGCTAATCCAACAAAGGCAGGAAAAGAAAAAAAGGAACAAGAATTAGCTAGAACAAATAGAAAACAAAAAGACTTGAGACCAATCTTACTAACAACTACATAAAATGTAAACAATCTAAAACACTCCAATGAATAGGCAGAAATTATCAGACTAGTAAAACCCAACTATAATCTGTCCATATTGCAAACTCAGTTCAGATGTAGACTCAGTAGTTTCTGATTACTAAATATCCCAAGTTTAAAAAAAAAAATCATGGCAAAATGAACAAGTTCAAGAAAAAAAAAAGAAAATCAGCAGTATCTAATCATCAGAAGGAAAATCAGAGAACCGTTGCATTTTATGAATTGAAAGGGAACCTATAGACTAGCTTGTGAACCAAACAGAAAAACTCGAAGCTGCAGTGTTCTTCGTTATTGTTAATTCCAGACAATACACAGAGATGGCTTAAGGCTAAAAGGGAAAAGAGAACACGGAACCATCAGCAAGCTGAAAAGTACTAAACCAGCATTGTTTTCTGTCTGCAGCATTTTGACATATAAATTATAGTGTCCACAACATGGAATATTATAACTAAGGTTATAGTGGCACTTCTATTACAATCCCGTATATTCACATTCATTCATAACATTCTTAGAAAGTCCTTCATTAAAACAAAAGACTTCATTACTTGTTTGAATTCAAATGTGACTTTTCTTCTTCCTAAGACAGAAGAGCTAGGAGAATAAAAATAGCATTTTTAGCTCAAAAAAAAAAAAAAAAGAAAAGAAAAAAACCTTCCCAAGGATAAAACACACACAACAGGATCCTTCAAAAACATCAAGCATGGCAAACAAGAATTAAAACTCCTTCATTAAATTATATAAAAAACTTTTTATTTAACCAAAACCCACTTTATGCCAAGTTCAGTTTTCATATGGCATGTATTTTAAGCTTATACATGACACAATAAAAGATCCTAGTATATGCAATTTTTTTAGCAAGCACAAAGCAGTTTTTTAAAGCAAAAGTACACTCCCAAGGTGGGAGAACAGGCAGGTTCTACAAGGTGGAACTGGCCCCTAGGTTGCTTTGGGATTGGATATTACTGGGTCTCTCTGGGCTGGAAGGAACTGTGACATACAGTGGGGTGGTCTCTAATGCAAGCTGCTTCCAATCATTTGGGGGAACTCCTTCCACAGGTTGGGAGGGGGCTTTTTTGACCCTATGAAGTTTCTACCGGGACTATCAGGGCAGCCTTTCTCCACAACAGGTTGGAGGCAAGGGTGCGGGGGGTTAAACAGCAGTGCAAATGCATGATTACTCAGGGACAGAGGTGGAAGGGGGAGAGTGTAGGCTCTGCACTTGCAGCTCTTAGTCTGTCAGCCCCAAGGTCTGGGAAGTCATAAGGTCAGGATGTTGTGCCCCTGGGCTTTTGATGTGTAAGCTATTTATCACCATCTTTGCCTCCAGCTCTTGTCTCTATCATTCCCCTTTAAGGATTCAGGACTCTGGCTTGGGGGCAATTCCTTCCACTGCTGGTATCTAGCATGTCCTAACATGTCCTCCTCCCTCACCCCCCTACCCCTGCTAAAGAAACAGGGACCCAAATCACTGGCAAAGAGGGCAATGACCACTTTGGCTGCTTCAAGCTGAAGCAGGGCATCAGGGAGTTTGGGCTCACTATTCTTGCTGTCAGGTAGGAAGAATTTCTAGGTACGATATCCATTCACGAGTCTCATGTAGATGAAGGTGTCCTGAGTACAGTCTGGTGGCCTTGGTGTAGTTCCAGTTAAGAGTTTTATTGCTTCTAATCTGCCACATCCATCTTTACTGATGACTCCAGTCCATGGATGGTTACTTGTTGCAGTGGGGCCAAATGGAGTAGAGGACCCCTTCAGTCCATCACCATGTGTGGGGTAGCAGTTTCTGAACTGGGTGTCCTTTTACCTCAAGGGCAGTTAGCCACGCAGTGTCCTGTCTGCTGACATTTAGGACATTGCGGGTGGGGGGGGTCTCTTACTCGGATATTTTCATGCCCAGTCCTCCTGCAGATCAGGCATTTTCCTGATCCCTTTTTTAGGATGCAGTTGGGCATTTTTGAAGCAGGTTTGGCCCTACAGGGCCGCTAGCAATTGGGCCTGACTGCCATATTTCCTTTTCTCTTTCTTCCAAGCCTTAGCCTCTTCCTCTTGGTCCCTGTTGTGTAAGACATTAGATGATGCTGAAAGAAGTTTTTTAACACTGGGGCCCAGGTTCTCTTACCAGTTTTGGCAGATTCCGCCTGATATTTGGCAGACTAAGAGAAGAATTTGCCTTTTAGGATGACCGTTCCTCAAAAGACTGTAGATCACGGTTAATATATTTAGTCACAGCCTCAGAGTCTTTCTAGAAAGGCAGTAGAATTCTCATTTGGCTCCTGGGTGACTATAGCCACCTTAGAGTAGCTGATAGCTTTTTGTCCACTGGCTTTTAACCCTGACTTAACACAGATGAGAAATTGATCCCACTCCCATCTTTCTGAAGGTTGGTCATAATCGCATCCTGGATCCACAGGCAGGGACAGCAGTCTCTCCTACTGGGTATCTGGTATCAGAGAGGTGAAGACTGTTAGCATACACCCTGGCTTCCTTAAGAACCATTCCCTTTTGGGTCACTGGAAGAGCCTGTCCTAAGATGATCATCATTAAAGAACTAGATCATTATAGGGGCGCCTGGGTGGCGCAGTCGGTTAAGCGTCCGACTTCAGCCAGGTCACGATCTCGCGGTCCGTGAGTTCGAGCCCCGCGTCAGGCTCTGGGCTGACGGCTCGGAGCCTGGAGCCTGTTTCCGATTCTGTGTCTCCCTCTCTCTCTGCCCCTCCCCCATTCATGCTCTGTCTCTCTCTGTCCCAAAAATAAATTAAAAATGTTGAAAAAAAAAAAAAAAAAAAAAAGAACTAGATCATTATAACATTATCTTCCAAACAGAGGAAGGGATAGATGTGTTATAAAAGGTCATGAAGAGAGGAGGGAGAGTTAAGATGGCAGAGAAGTAAGAGAACCAGAATTTCCCTTGTCCCACAAACACAGTAGTATTGAGGTCAGAACACTTGGAATTTCAGGAATCCAGGCTACTGAGTGACAGAAACATCTCCACCAATGTACGGAGACAGCTTAGGGGACAAAGATGCATGTTTGCAAATTGAGACAGATAAAATGGGCAGCGTAGGCACAGAAAGAGGGAACACCTCTGGTCAAGAGACAAAAGGAAGAGAAAGAGAGGCTGTGGAAGTGTGGGATTGTATTTGGACAAGAGAAAAACCTGTCCAGACCACAACCAGGGATTGAAAAATCCAGAGAGCCAGTTTCTACCTTCCAAACAGACTTAGGAGTCAAGATCAGAGTTCTCAGGGCTGTGCAACTTTATCCGGACTGAACCCACAGCTGTGTGTGTGCGCCCAGCAGGGAGGGGAGCAATCTGGGGGGTGCACTGGGAGACAGAAGTCCCTCCCTTGAGTCTATGGGAAGAGGGTAAGACATCAGGTTTTGAATTCCAGCTGAGCGCCTAGGAGAGGCGGGAGACTGTGGAGCAGGACAAGCTGGCCCACCCGTGCTGCTCTGTGAAAACTGCCTGAACAGCATGGTTTGAGACACCCAGTCTGGGAGGAGAGATTAGGGTGTTGCTATTTTTCTCCCCATCACCAACACGATGGGGCTTCAGAGAACAGGTCAGCGACCCCCAGTGGAACCAGGACCCACTTACACCAAACCCCACCCCTCTGTGCCTGTTAGCTGCTTATCTACTGGAGACTGACACTAACCAAACTAGAAGGCCTCTCCTGCAGACCAACACAGCCACCAGTTCCAACGTACCAACAGACAACTGTCCTGTGGTTTTGCATTTTCTGATTTGGTTTTTGGTCAATTCTTATTATATATATGTATACTTTTCTTCTTTCTCTATTGTTTGTTTAATCAGGCATTTTGACTATTCTTTTCACACCTTTTCTATATCTCCTCTTCTTTATTTTCATCTCTCTCTCTCTCTGTCTGGATTGAGACTTACAGTTTCTTTGATTCTCTTCCTGGTCCTTTTTTTCTGCCCGTCATTTCTCTTTGTATGGGATATGCTTCTTCTTCCACTCTCCCCCTTTTCCAATTTTTCCAGAGTTACTTCAACGAACAAATTAAAGCATACACAATGAAAGGTCCAAATCACCAACCACTACAAGTAGGAAGATAAAGCAACCAGAGTCACAACAACAAAGTGCAAGCGACACACTGCAAAAACATTTCCTGAAGTGCCAGGCCCCAGACAGAAAAGTACTCACAGGTGCAAGGCATATAACAAGCTATTAAAACACATACAAGACAGAAAATTAGCCAAAATGATGAAATGGAAGAATTTTCCTCAAAAAAAATTCCAGGAAGAAATGACAGCCAGAGAATTTCTCAAGAAGGATATAAACAATATATCTGAATATGAATTTAGAGTAACAGTCATGAGACTAATAGCTGGGCTTGAAAAAAGCATAGAAGACAAGAGAATCTATTGCTCCAGAGATCAAGGACCTAAGAAACAGTCATGAGGAATTAATGTTATAAATGAGATGCAAAAAAAAAAAAAAAAAAAAAAACAAACAAAAAAAAACAACCAGATGCAGTGACAGCAAGGATGGAAGAACTAGAGGGGAAAATAGGTGAAATAGAAGATAAAATTATGGAAAATTATGAAGCTGAGAAAAAGAGGGATAGGAAATTACTAGATCATGAAGGGAGAATTAGAGACCTAAGTGATTCAATGAAATGCGGTAATATCCGTATCATAGAAGTTCCACAAGAAGGAGACAGAGAGAAAGGGACAGAATGTTTATTTGAATAAGTTATTTCTGTGAACTTCCCTAATCTGGGGAAGGAAACAGATCCAAGTACAGGAGGCACAGAGAACTCCCTTCAAAAAAATCAACGAAAACAGATCAACACCATGACCTATCATAGTGAAACTGGCAAAATACGAAGATAGAGACTTCTGAAAGCAGCTAGGGACAAACGGGCCTTAACCTACAAGGGTAGACACATAAGGGTATTAGCAGACCTGAACTCTGAAACTTGCCAGGCCAGAAGGGAGTGGCATGAAATATTCAATGTGCTGAATAGGAAAAATATGCAGCCAAGAATCCTTTATCCAGCAAGGCTGTCATTCAGAACAGAAAGAGATAAAAGACCTCCCAGACAGAACAATAACAAAAACAAAAACATAAACTAAGGAGTTCATGACCACTAAACCGCCCTGCAGGAGATCCTAAGGGGGACTCCGTGAGTGAAAAGCAGCAAAGACTACAAAGGACTAGAGACATCACCACAAGTATGAAACCCACAAAGAACACAATGACATTAAATCTGTATCTTCCAATAATCACTCTGAATGTAAATGGACTAAATGCCCCGATCAAAAGACACAGGGTGTCAGAATGGATAAAAAAAAAAAAAAAAAAAAAAAAAAAATCCATCTATATGCTGCCTACAAGAGACTCATTTTAGACCTGAGGACACCTGTAGATTCAAAGTGAGGGGATGAAGAACCATCTACCATGCTACTGGATATCAAAAGAAAGCTGGAGTAGTCATACTTGTATCAGGCAAAGTAGATTTTAAACCAAAGTCTATAACAAGATATAAAAAGGGGCATTATATCATAATTAAGGAGTGTAACCATCAAGAAGAGCTAACAACTGTAAATGTTTATACCCCCAATGTTCAAGAACCCAAATATGTAAACTAATCAGAAACATAAGTAAACTTATTGATAATACTGAAATTGTAGGTGATGTTAATACTCCACTTACAACAATGGACAGATCATCTAGGCAGAAAAATCAGTAAGGATACATCGGCCTTGAATGATACACTGGACCAGTTGGACTTAACAGATATACTCAGAACATATCATCCAAAAGCATCAGATTACACACTCTTCTCGAGTGTACATGGAACATTCTCCAAAACAGATCACATGCTGGGTCACAAATCAGCCCTCAAACATAAAAGGATTGAGATCACACCATGCATATTTTCAGATCACAACATTATGAAACTTGAAATCAACCACACGAAAAAATTTGGAAATCATCCAAATACATGGAGGTTAAAGAACATCCTACTAAAGAATAATGGGTCAACCAGGAAATTAAAAAATTTAAAAATATACAGAAGCAAATGAAAATGAAAACACAACAGTCCAAACCCTTTGGGATGCAGCAAAGGCAGTCCTAAGAAGAGGAAAATACATTGCAATCCAGGGCTACCTCAAGAAGCAAGAAAGATCCCAAATACAGACCCTAACCTCACGCCTAAAGGAACTAGAAACGGAGAAGCAAAGAAAACCCTAAGCCAGCAGAAAAGAAGAAATAATAAAGATCAGAGCAGAAATAAGTAACATAGAATCAAAAACAAATAGAACAGATGAATCCAAGAGCTGGTTTTTTTAAAGAATAAACAAAAGTAATAAACCCCTAGTCATACTTCTCAAAAAGAAGACAAAAGACCCAAAAAGATAAAATCACGTATGAAAGAGGACAGATCACAACCAATACCACAAAAATACAAACATTTATTAGAGAACACTATGAAAAATTATATGCCAACAAACTAGACAATCTGGAAGAAATGGACAAATTCCTAGACACCCACACACTACCAAAACTCAAATGGGAACAAACAGAAAATTTGAACAGACTCCTAACCAGCAAAGAAATTTAATCGGTTATCAAAACTCTCCCAACATCAGGGCGCCTGGGTGGCTCAGTCCGTTGAGCATCCGACTTTGGCTCGGGTCATGATCTCGCGATTTGTGAATTTGAGCCCCGCGTGGGGCTCTGTGCTGGACAGCTCAGAGCCTGGAGCCCCCATCGGATTCTGTGTCTCCGTCTCTCTCTGCCCCTCCCCTGCTCACATTCTGTCTCTCTCTCTCAAAAATAAATAAGCTGAAAAAAATTTTTGAAAACAAAATTGAAAAAAAACACAAAACAAAACCTCTCCCAACAAATAAGAGTCCTGGGCCAGATGGCTTCCTAGGGGAATTCTACCAGACATTTAAAATAGAGTTACTACCTATTCTTCTCAAGCTGTTCCAAAAACCAGAAATGGAAGGAAAGTTTCTGGACTCAATCTATGAAGCCAGGATTACCTTGATTCCCAAACCAGAGACCCCACTAAAAAGGAGAATTACGGGCCAATATCTCTGAAGAACATGGATGCAAAAATTCTCAACAAGATACTAGCAAATCAAATTCAACAGCATATAAAAAGAATTATTCACCCAAAAAACAAACAATCCAGTGAAGAAATGGGCAGAAGGCATGAATAGACACTTTTCCAAAGAAGACATCCAGTTGGCCAACAGACACATGAAACAATGTTCAACATCACTCATCGTCATGGAAATACAAATCAAAACCAGACTGAGATACCACCTCACACTGGTCAGAGGGGCTAAAATGAACAAATCAGGAGACTATAGATGCTGGAGAGTATGTGGAGAAACAGGAACCCTCTTGCACTCTTGGTGGGAATGCAAACTGGTGCAGCTGCTCTGGAAAACAGTGTGGAGGTTCCTTCCTCAAAAAATTTAAAATACATCTACCCTATGACCCAGCAATAGCACTGCTAGGAATTTACCCAAGAGATACAGGAGTGTTGATGCATAGGGGCACTTGTACCCCAATGTTTATAGCAGCAATTTCAACAATAGCCAAACTATGGAAAGAGCCTAAATGTCCATCAACTGACGAATGGATAAAGAAGATGTGATTTTTATATACAATGGAATACTACTTGGCAATGAGAAAATGAAATCTGGCCATTTGCAGCAATGTGGATGGAACTGGAGGGTATTATGCTAACTGAAATAAGGCAGAGAAAGACAGATATCATATGTTTTCACTCATATGTGGATCTTGAGAAACTTAACACAGACCATGCGGGAGGGGAAGGGGTAAGAAAAGTTACAAACAGGGAGGGAGGCAAACCATAAGAGACTCTTAAATATAGAAAACTGAGGGTTGATGGGGGGGGGGGGGGAGTGGGTGATGGGCATTGAGGAGGGCATTTGTTGGGATGCGCACTAGGTGTTGTATGGAAACCCATTTGACAATAAATTATAGAAAGGAAAGAAAGTATTCACCCAGATCAAGTGGGATTCATTCCTGGGCTGCAGGGCTGGTTCAATATTCATAAATCAATCAACGTCATACATCATGTTAATAGAAGAAAGGATAAGAACCATATGATCCTGTCAATAGATGCAGAAAAAGCTTTTGACGAAATACAGCATCCTTTCTTAATAAAAATCCTTAAGAAAGTCAGGATGCAAATACTGTGAAAACTAAATTAACACTTAAGAATTGAAATAATATGGAAAATGTTTATGTGTTCATTAGAAGGTAGAAGAAAAAATTGTATACATTAATAAGAGCTGTATTACCTTTTGTTAATGCAAGAAAAGGGCTCGTTTAATCCATGTTTAAAAGGACTCTAATATTTTACCACAGTTTTTAAAAATTTTTAAATATATATCAAATACATATCAAAAGGAAGAAAATGGATTATCTTTCAATTGTGATGTTATATGTAAGATGCTTTCGCTACTTTTCTTCAATTTGCAAATTTCCATTAAAAATATGTAAGCTTTGTAACTGGTAAAAAATAAAATAATCTTTTTTAAATAAAAAATTAAAATAATCTGGAGAGTGATTTATGATTTATTCTATTTTTTCTTACTATAGCTGTACAAAGTAGATTACAGGTATTCTCTCCCCCAATAAGTGAAAATAAAATCAAATTCTATTTGCTTATCCAAAGTCATATGTCCAGTATGTGGAAAGAAATAAACCATACTCATTGCCCTTGAAGTTTTCCAATTTAGACAGAGAGATATTCATTAAAAAAAAAAAAAAAAACAATTAGAAGATAAAGTTCTATCATTATCAGCAAGAAAGTAGTAGCAAATTAAAGCTAGAATATGTCTTTTTAAATAATACCTGGCATCATAAGGAATTACACTAGATAGGCAGAACAAAAATGTTTTAAATGATGATGTCAAGCTAAACAGCTTATCCACATGTCAAAACAGAGCTTCAATAGAATTTAAGAACACAAATCATTTTTAACTAAGTAAATTAAACATTTAAAACATCTACTGCTTTACAAATGATGGGCTTTTTTATTATATTGTTATAGCTACATAAAAATATCAACACAATACTTCAGTTTGGAAAAATGTCAAACTCTATACATAAACTGCAATATCTAATTTTGCATATCTTGGGAGATTTTTATCACTGCCAATTGCAAACAATAATAAAGCAAGTGAAATTAAATACAATATTCTCTTTTTGCCTTTTCATGTAATACAAGTAAAATTCAATGTTGTCAGAGAGAATAACACACAACTATTATATACAATTTCTGATCATCTATGTGCCAATCGAAGAGAATAGCAGTGTTGAAACGCAATGGAAAACTAAGAAGAATTTGTATTTAATTTTTGATTACACTAATTGAAATTTTTTTGTAGATTTGCCTCTATTAAATTTTCTTATGCTAATATTAAAATTAGTCAAAGTTCTCTAGAGAATATAGGAAAGCCAAGGGCAAAACATAAATTGTGAAATTCACCAATCAAGTAGATTACATAAATAGTGAGGAATTGAATTTTCCAGTGGATTTTTACATGAGCAAAAGACAGTTTAAGATACCGCTTATACTAAACTTAAAGGTATTCTAACTTGCCAATATATTAATGGGAATAGAGCATCTGGACTTATTAATAAGACAACAAAAATGGTACTCAAATCTTTCTCATCTACTACCCATGTGCATAAATAAATTGCTTATTAGACTTCTTTAGAGGCTACCATAATAAATAATACAGTGTCAGTATGGCAAGCTACAAATGATTTAGAGAAACTGAAATAGGAGAGAAGAGAAGTGATCCAGGAGGAAAGGCTAAAAGGATTGAGAACTGTAAAAGCAACAGGAGAGTAGCCATTAATAAATTTTAAGCACAAGAATTAAGCAATCCAGCCAACAATTTAGGAATATCATTCCTAGAGGCAGTGTGAAAAATGATGCCTAAATATTCAAGAGATAGTATGGGCGCATGGGTGGCTCAATCGGGTAAGTGTCCAACTTCGGCTCAGGTCATGATCTCGCAGTTTGTGAGTTCGAGCCCCATGTCAGGCTGACAGCTCAGAGCCTGAAGTCTCCTTCAGATTCTATGTCTCCCTCTCTCTCTGCCCATCTCCTGCTCCCTCTCTCTTGCTTTCTCCCAAAAATTAATAAACATTAAAAATTTTTTTTAAAAAGATAGTACAGCAGTAGAATCCAGAGATTGATGAATAATTGAGTAACAGCAATGCAGAAAATTAAGGATGGCCTCGGGGTTTCTGGTTTTGATTGAAGGCAATTAATGGAACTGTTCACTCAAATAGGAAAAATATATAAGGAGAAAAAGGATTTGAGGTTTAAGATTAATTCAATTTGGAATATTCTATAGGACATACAAGCAAAGATCCGTTTTGCTCTTGGTGTTAGAACTCAGAAAGTAAGACTGGACTCTCAGATAGAATTGTATAAATTAAGCACATATAATAACTAAATCTACAGGGAATAAAATTATCCAAGGACAGAAGAGGATTAAAATATTGAACATGTAGGAAACTCCAACTTAAATTTTGGAATGGGTGGCAGAAGTCACAAGACAAGCCAGAGAAAGGGTGCAAGAGAGACAGGGAAAGAATCAGAGGAACCACCAAAGTGAAGTTTTCAGAAACAGATCAAAAGTATCAACTATCCCAGTTGAATGAGGATTAAAAAGTAAATGAAAAGTGTCCACTGTATTTTGCAACAGTGATGGACTAGTGACCACTGCTGAAGTGTTTACAATGGCATCATGGAGGCATATTCAGTAAAGTGTAAATATTAACTTCTAAATTTAAAAAAGGGTAGAAAGATTGATACAGATTAGAAGTGGATAAAACCTTCTCTACTTATAGATGACAGGATTGTCTAAGAAATGATTACGAATCCAGAAATAAACTCTATAGACAATTCTATAGATTTTCAGTAAGGGTTATAAGAGCATTCAATGGGCAAGGAATGGACCCTTCAACAAATGATCAGATAACTAGAGAACCATACACAAAAAAATAAAGTTGGACCTTTATACAAAATTTAACTCAATATGGATTGACAATTGAAATATAAGAACTAAAAATTTAAATCTCTTAAAACATAGGGGGAGATTTTCATGACCTTAGATACAGCAATGGATTCTTAGATAGGACATCAAAATCATTAGCAACAAAACCAAAAAATGGTTATATCAGACTTTACCGAAATTAAAAACTCTTGTGCAAAGGAAATTATCAAACAACCTACACAATGGGAGAAAATACTTGCAAATGATATCTACTAAGGCCCTAGTATCCAGAATATATAAAGAATTCAAAACTCAACAACAAAAGACAACCCAATTTAAAACCAGCCAAGAGCAAATAAAAGATGTTCAACATTGTTAGCACATTGGTAAAAAGAAAAAGAAAAATCCTGACTGAATGGAAATAAAGGGAAGACATGTATGCTCTGAATTATAGAAATTCTCTAGATCTCAGGAAAGTTCTACTAGGGGGAGTAGACACTGGTATAGAATCCAAGAAAGATTTACTATTCTACACTGAAAAAAATAATTCTGAAGCCTTTTGTCATAAGCAGACATTCAAATTAAAACAGCTGTGTCCTATCTTTGATTTTATTTTTTCATATGTATTTTGAATGAGAGAGAGAGTGCGTGCTCACACATGCATGAGCAGGGGGGTAGGAATAAGAGGGAGTCAGAGAATCCCAAGCAGGCTCTGTGCTGTCAGCACAGAGTCTGATGCAGGGCTCAATCCCACAACTGTGAGATCACAACCTGAGCCAATACCCAGAGTTGAACATTTAATTAACTACGTCACCCAGGCACCCCCCCCATCTTTGATACTAGTTTGATCTGACACAGACCTTCTAAAAAACAAAATAAACCTAAAAGATGAAACTATAAAAAGTGTTGAAGCAACACTACACAAAATGTCACAATTAAGAGTAACAACATATCATGGCTCAATCAGGCCACCAAAATCTATAGACCATCAGGACTAATTTTTTTCTTAGTAATACTTCAAATCAAATCAATCCTGGATGTGTTCAACATTTGGGTCCCAAGAATTAAACTAAATCCTACTTTCAACCTATGCAAATGCAAGTATGGTACAAAAAGGTAAAACAAACCTATTGCATTACCAAACTTTTCCAAACTTACGGCAGGAGTTTTCATCACTCAATGACTGCTGAATATCTGAGAAAAATCTTAGAGGAAATTAATTTGTTGCTTAAAAGACTCAGAAGATATTGTAACCACATACATAGGAATTAGAATAGGAAATTACACAAGTTTAATAAACTGTACAGCAAATCTAAAAGCCCAAATATTAATGAACCAAAATTTGATTTAAAATAAACTGATTACTGGCTTTTGATCTAAACATGTGTTTAAGAAAAGTGTACTTATGGGAATCAGAAAACAATTTCTGAGTTACAATGACAAACATGAAAATATTTTCACTTTAGTTCACATTCTAGCAGAACCTGCAGGTACATGAAATAATAGTACCTACATTTTTCAAAAGACGTGACAGATGATTCTGCAAACTTAAAGGATGACATCAACCATTAGAAAGCATTATGCCTATAATTAAGTAACAAAACCTGCTGAGATGATTTTCAAGCAAATTAAGCCAACAAAAGAAAAGCATTGAGAGTGTATATAAGGGACAGTGAAATCAGATGGCAGAGTAGAAGATACCAGCACCAACATTCAACCCCCCATAAAAACAACAATTAAACGACAGCTATCCACAAATGAAAACATCCCTGGAAGGGCACCAGAGTCCAATTAAGAACCTAGAGCAACACAGTGGAGAAAGAGAGAAAGAGAGAGAAAGAGAAACAGAGAGAAAGAAAGAACGAAAGAAAGAGCAAGAAGAAGAGAGAAAGAGAGAGACAGAAGGAAGAATCTAGAAAAAGAAATCACCAGGGGGATCAGCTTAGAGATGTCTGCAGAGAGCTGACAAAGAAGGGCAGCTGTTTTCAGTATCAGCCACAATATGGATCCCATCATCTTTTGCAACTGAAGACCTCAAGGGCCCTCAGGACAGCCATAGACTCCCCCCAGTTTTTGCAGTTGAGGGCTCCATATATTATTTTTTGGAGGACTCCAGCACCCTGCTCCATAGGACATGGGCAAGCTTTTGTCACATGACCAACTGCTGTCACCACCACAAACCCCTGGGAGAAGACACAGCTGCACTGCTCCCCGATGGAGCTGCTACTGTGCGGCTCCAGAACCAGGGCTGCAACTGTACCCCCGAAACTGAAGGAAACCTCAGACTCCATAGCCACATCTGCTCCATGTAGGTCTACACATCTGACCCTGGCTCCATGCATGATGCCACTCAAGACCCTGGTAACACAGCTGTTCCAAGTATACCCCTATCTCAGGTACTAGAAAGAGCCAGCACCCCTGCAGGCCAGCCAGCACCTAGGACCCTAAAGCCAGCATCTTTCCTCACAAACCTGTGAAGACCTCAGCTCCACAACACTCACTGCATGCCCACATCTCGAATTTCAAAGCCACCACCAATGCAAGCCACCCAAAGGCCTGGACTCCATCATCTCTGTGGTTCCCCCACAGGCACCTTTCCATCAGATGTTGATTCAAAGGCACACGCTAATCAGGCCTGGCGCCAAATCGTATACTTTCAACCATGACAAGCCCCATCAGAGAAGAGGTATCAGAGTTCCCCAGGAGCATTTGCCTCTGAACACCCCAACGCCCTTGCCATGGCTGTTGACACCACAGCAATACGCCATTGAGGCCTCCTGCAACCTTTACTGATGCTGACCTCAGCTGATTGAGCTGCACAGACTATAAAACTAGGCCTGCCACAGACCAAAACTACCTCATTTCAGCCAGCCAGAGCCCTTGTACCCACCCACAGGTAAAGGTCTTCCCCTACCAAAATCATTCTGTATAGAAGAGACGACTGCTTCAAACATGTACGCATCAATGTAAGTCTATAAGAACACACACACCCCAAGGAAACAGGACATCACCAATAGAACAAATTTTCTAGTAACCAATGACAAAGAAATGGAGATCTACAAATTTCCAGAAAAAAAAGTTTTAAAGAATTGTTCTAAGGAAGTTCAGTGAACTATAAAAGAAGACAAAAACTCAATGAAATCAGGAAGACAAAATGTGAATAAGGAGTTCAACAGAAAGACAGAAATCATGAGAAAAGAACCAAGCAAAGTCTGGAGTTGAAGAATACAATAATTTAAAAAATTTAATACAGAATATCAACACCGGATTTGATCAAGCAGGAGGATCTGTGAACAAATCATCTGAAATGGTCCATTCAGAGGAAGAAAAGTAAAAAAAAATTTAAGAGTGAAGTAAACTATGTGAATTACAAGATACCATAAAGCAAAACAATACTGACATTATTGAAGTGCCAGGAGAAGAGCAGTAAAAGGACAGAAAGCTTAAAGAAATAATAGCAAAAACTTCCCAAATAGAAGTAGTAAAGATATGGACTTCCACGAACATGAAGCTCATAGGTCTCCATACAGATTCAACCTGAACAGGACTTCAACAAAAGCCTATTACAATAGAACAGTCCAAAATTAACAACAAAGAGAAAATTTTGAAAGCAGCAAAAGAAATTTCATATATAAAAAAAAAAAAAAACATAAGGCTATCAGTGGATTTCTCAACCAAGAGAGAGTGGGATAATATATATTCAAAGCACTGAATATATCTTGTTTGGCAACCAGGCAAAGCTATTCTTCAGAAATGGTCAAGAGTTTCCTAGACCAAAGAAAAAAACAGGAGGGGCGGGGGGGGGGGGGGAGGAGTAGGTTAGGGACTTCATCACTAGATCTGCATTAGTTAAAAAGGAATTCTTCAAGAGGAAAGGAAAAGAGGTTAAATAGAGAACATGAAAACCTATTCAAGTATAAAGCTCACTGGTAAAGTACATCAACTAAGAATACTCTAACACTGTAACAGTAGTGTGTACAAATCACTTTACTATGAAGGTTAAAAGACAAAATCTTAACAATATAGCTAAAGCAATTTGTTAATAGATACACTATATAAACAATGTCAATTGTGACATCAAAAACAAAATATGGGAGGGTAGTGATGAAAGGGTAACATTTTTGTATATGATAGAAGTTAAGCCTTTATCAGCTTAAAATAGATTATAACAGAGGTGCCTGAGTGGCTCAGTCACTTGAGCATCCAACTTCGGTTCAGGTCATGATCTCATGGCTTCTGAGTTTCAGCCCTGAATTGGGCTTGCTGCTATTAGTGCAGAGACTGCTTTGGATCTCTGTCCCCCTCTCTCTCTGCCCCTCCCCTGCTCACACTCTCTCAAAAGAAAAATAAATAAATAAATAAATAAATAAATAAATAAATAAATAAATAAGCATTTAAAAAAGTAGATTATAACAGTTTTATGTAAGTTCATGATCACATAAAAAAAAAACATATTATTATATACACAAAAATAAAGAGAAAGGCATCAAAGCATGCCACTATAGAAAATCATCAAAACTCAAAGGAATAGAGAAATAGACAAAGGAAATGCAAAACAATCAGGAAACAATAAGATGGCAATAAGTCCACACTTATCAATAATTACTTTAAAGGTAAAGTGAATAAATTCTCCACTCAAAAGAAATGGAATGACTAAATGGATGAAAAAAAGGGGGGGGGGGGGACTAGGTGGCTCAGTCAGTTAAGTGTCTTGATTCTTGATCTCAGCTCAGGTCTTGATCTCAGGGTCACTGAGTTCAAGCCCTCCATTAGCACCACACTAGGCATGAAACCTACTTAAAAAAAAGAGGGAGAGAAAAAAAGGCCCAACTATATGCTGCCTAGAACAGACTCACTTCAGCTTTAAGGACACACAGAGGCTCAAAATTAAGGGATGGAAAAAGACATTTGGTGCAAGTGGAAACAAAAACATAGCAGGGGTAGGTATAATTATAATTAGACAAAGTAAACTTTAACTCAAAAACTGTAACAAAAGACACTGATAACAGGGTCCATTCATCAAGAGGATATAATCCCTGTAAATATATATGTACCCAATATTAAAACACCTAAATGTATCAAACAAATATTAACACATCTGTAGGCAGAATTATACAGCAACACAATACTAGTAGGAGACTTCAATACCCCACTTTCAACAATGGACCCAGAGACAAAAAAAATCAATAAGGAAATACTGAACATGAACTATACTTTACACCAAATGGAACTTACAAACATATACAGAACATTTTATCAAACAACACAATACACATTCTTCTGTGCACATCCAGGATAGAACACATTGTTAGGTCACAAAACAAGTATTAACAAATTTAGGAAGACTGAAATCAAGACCGAAATCATACTAAGTATCTTTTCCAACCACAATGAAATCAGAAATCAAGAACAGGAGGAAAGTTGCAAAATTCACAAATATGTGAAAATTACACAAGCATGCTTCTGAAACAATGTGTCAAAACAAGACTTCGAACATGAAATAAAAACTAACAAGATACAACCAAAAATGCAAGCACAACATACCAAAAAATTATGAATGCAGCTATAGCAATTCTAAGTGGGTAGTTTACACAAATAAGTAGCTACTTCAGAAAAAACAAAGATTGCAAATAAACAACCCAATGTTATACTTCAAGGAACCAGAAAAAGAAACTAAGCCCAAAGACAGCAGAAGGAAAGAAATAACAATGATCAGAACAAAAATAAGTAAAATAAAAACTAGGAAGACAAGAGAAAAAGATCAACAAAATAAGTTGGCTTCTTAAAAAGAATTGACAAGCCTTTAGCTAGAAAAGACCAATAAAAATAATCCAAAATTAAAGAGGACACTTTATAACTGATACCACAGAAATATAAAGGATCATAAGAGACTACTATGAACAATTATACACCAACAAATTGCATAACCTAGAAGGAGTGAATACATTTCTAAAAACATAACCTAGAAACATAAATCATAAAGAAAATAAAATCTGAATAGACTCACAACTAGTTAGGATGTCTATCAATAATCTATAATGTCCCAAAATTCAGAGGGGAAAATGGCAGCAGAGGAGGAGGACCCAAGGCTCACCTCATCCCACAAATACAACTAAATAACTATCAAATCATCCAAGTGTGCGTTGGTAGTATAGTGGTGAGCATAGCTGCCTTCCAAATCATCCTAAATACCCCAGAAATCAATATGAAGACTGGCAGAACAAATTCCACAACTAAAAGTAGTAAAGAGGCCACATTGAAGAAGGTAGGAAATACAGATACAGAGTTTGGGAAAGAAATGGATGATAGCCACTGCTGTAGTAGGAAATGAGCCCCAGTTATGGAGAAGGGTAAGAGACAAACAAGCACACAGGTGAGCACAGGAGGAAAATGAATCTCCATAGCAACTGACTTAGAAAGCAAGAGGGCCCAAATTTCTTTGGGTTCTGGCAACGAGCAGGGCTTAAAGCCTAGAATTTTAAAGGTCAGTGTGCTTGGCTCTGGGATAGCTCAGAGGACATTGAGGCTGCTCTTGGAAAAAAAGGCAGGGCAAACAGCCCACAGACATACAGCATGGAAACATCAGATCTCAAGAGTGCCTGGGGCACCCAGTGTGAAGATTAGTTGCTCATCTTGGAGATTGTCCCAGAAAGGCAACATTCAAGGAGACCCCACCAGGAATACAGAGGCTGGCAGGCACCATTTCTCTCCCCTGCCACTCAGCTTGAGCACAGAACCACCTGCAGAACCAGCTCAGCGCCCACATTCAATACTTAACCCTTACACAAAGCCCCACCCACAACACTTCTGTGCAACCACCCTTCCCAGTCACACTTTCGTCAGAGTGGAGGGCCCCCTTCCCCAAAAGACCAGCCCAAACCCCTGCCAACAATGTCTCCTGACTCAGGAATGCTGCAAGTCTTCAGTTCCAGCAGCAGAGGCAACAAGTCTCATTTCAGAGGCAGACCACAGCACACCTCGTTAAAACACATCATATGCAGGCCAGGGACCAAACACTGCCCACAAAAGGCAAAGAGAGAGCCTCTGAAGATGACTGGCCTGAAAGATAAAGCAGCCAGGACTAAACAGCAGGGCACATGAACCACACACTGGAGACATTCCAGGAAGCACCATGCCCTGGGGAACAGGGAATACTACGCAACTGGGCACTACAAAATCTCTTTTTAATAAGGCTTTACGAAAAGAACAGGAGATATAACTGCCTTTCCTAACACACAGAAAAAGGCACAGAGACTGAGACAAAATGAGAAGCCAGAGAAATTCATCCCAATTGAAATAACAAAAGAAGGCCACAGCCTCTGGTCAAAGCAAAACAGAGAAAAGTAACACAGCTAAATAAAAGTATTTAAAGCAATGATCATAAGAATACTCATGGGAGTTAAGAAAAGAGTAGAGGACATTAGTGAGACCATTAACACAGATATAAGGAATAACATAACAAAGATAAAGGGTACAGTAAGCCAAATGATAAACACCTGATGTAATGAATGGGCTGGAAGAAGCAAAGGAATGAATGAATGACACAGAAGAAAAGTAATAATAGTGATCAAAGTGAATAAGAGAGAAAAAGTAATTACGTAAAATGAGAATAGACTTAGGAACCTCAAGTGACTCCACCAAACAATAATATTCATATCACAGGAGAGCCAGAAGAAGAGAGACCAAAGAGGACAGAGAGTTTATTTGATGAAATAATACCAGAATTCTTCCCTAATTTAGGGAAGCAAAAGAGGTCCAGATCAAAGAGGCACAGAGAACACTCAACAAAATCAACAAAAGCAGATCCAAACCAAAATGTATTGTAATTAAGATGGCAAAATATAATAAAGAAATATTAAAAGGACCAAGACAAGGGGCATGTGGCTAGCTCATCTGGTAAAGCATACAAGTCTTGATCTTGGGGTTGTCCTGAGTTCAAGCCCCACGCTGAGTCTACAGCTTACTTAAATAAAAAAAGAAACTCTAGGAGCACCTGGGTGGCTCAGGTGGTTAAGCGTCCTACTTTGGTTTCAGCTCAGGTCATGATCTCATGGTTTTGTGGGTTCGAGCCCTACACGGGACTCCATGCTGACAGGGCAGAGCCTGCTTGGAGTTCTCCTCCCTTTCTCTCCACCCCTCCTTTACTCGCACTGTCTCTCTCAAAATAAATAAACTTAAAAAAAAAAAAAAAACTCTAAAATAACAACAATACTTATTAAAACAAGAAAGCAGCAAGACAAAAGGAGACAGCTACATACAAAGGAAACCCCAAAATGCTATCTGTGGATATTTCAGCAAAAACTTTCTATGGCAGAAAAGAATGGCAAGTTATATTCAAAATGCTGAATGGGAAAAACCTGCAGTCAAGAATACTCTATATAGAAAGGCTACAATTTAGAATAGAAGGAAAATAAGAGTTTCTCAAACAAAAACTAAAGGAGTTCATGACAACTAAACCAGCCCTACAAGAAATATTAATGGGGAACTCTGGAAAGGCCAAAAATGACAGTATGAAGGCAGAAAACACAAAAGCAATAAAAATGAATATTTCTGTAAAATAGCAGTCCAGAAACTCACTAAATAAAAGGATGTAAAATATGACAGCATATACATAAAACATGACGAGGAGAGGAGTAAAAAATGGGTTCAAACTTCAACACCTATTAACTTAATATAGACTGCTATATGCAGAATATGTTACAGACAAACCTAATGACAACCACCAATTAAGAACTAATAAATATGCAGGGAATAAAAAGAAAAAAAGCCAAATACAGTACTAAGAAAATAATAATAACCAGCAAGCCATGGATCAGAGAAAAAAATCTTCAGAAACAGCCACAAAACAAGTAGTAAAATAGCAATAAATAGATATCAATAATTACTTTAACTGTAAATGGACCAAACATTCCAAAAGACCCAGGGTGACAGAATGGATAGAAAGAAACCAAGACTCATCTATCCATACGGTGCCTACAAGGGACTCATTTCAGACGTAAAGGCTCCTGCAGATTCAAGTGAGAAGATAGAGAAATATTTATGATGCAAATGCATGTCCAAAAAAAGCCAGAGTGGCAATACTTATAACACACTAAATAGACTTTAAAATAAAACCATAACAAAAGACAAAAGAGACATTATATAATAACAAAAGGCACAATACAACAAGAAGATCTAACAATTATAAATACTTAAGCCCCTATTATCGAAGCATACAAGTACATAAATAGATATAAAACAGTAACAAAGGAACTAATCAATAAAGCTCAAGTATATAAAACAATAATAAAGAAACTAATAGTAGGGAACTTTAATACCCCCACTTACATCAATGGACAAGTCATCTAAATAAAACTCAACAAGGAAACAACATTGAATGACTTTGAATGACAACTGGACCAGACGGATTTAACAGATTGAGAACATTCCATCCTAATACAGCAAAATATGCACTCTTTTCAAGTGCACATGTAACATTCTCCAGAAAAGATCACATATTAGGCCACAAAACAAGCCTCAACAAATTTAAATAGATATGTCATACCATGCATCTTTTCTGACCACAACACTATGAAACTAAAAGTCAACCACAAGAAAAAATTTGGAAAAACCACAAATACATGGAGGTTAAATAACATGCTACAAAACAATGAATGGGTCAACCAGGAAATAAAAGAATTAAAAAGTACATGGAAACAAATGAAAACGCAATGCCTCAAAACTTCGGATGCAGCAAAAGCAAATACAGGCCTACCTCAAGAAGCAAAAATTCTCAACCTAACCTTACACCTAACAGAGCTAGAAAACTTAACCCTACACAAACGAAGCCTAAAGCCAACAGAAGAAGGGATATAAGATGAGAGCAGAAATAAATGATACAGAAACAAAACAAAACAAAATAAACAGAAGAACAGATCAATGAAACTAGGAACTGGTTCTTTGAATAATTAGCCTGACTTATCAAAAGAAGAAAGAAAGGACCCAAATAAATAAAATCACAAATGAGACAGGAGAAATAACAATCAAAACCACAGAAATACAATTATAAGAGAATATTATGAAAAATTATATGCCAACAAATTGGACAACCTCAATAAATGAATAAATTCCTAGAGACGTGTAAACTACAAAAACTGATACAGGAATAGAAAATTTGAACAGATAACCAGCAAAGAAATAGAATCAGTAAGCAAAAAACTCCCAATAAACAAAAGTCCAGGACTAGATGGCTTCACAAAAGAATTCCATCAAACATTTTAAAAAGAGTTAATACCGATTCTCAAACTTTTCCGAAAAATAGAAAAAGGAAGGAAAACTTCCAAATTCATTCTATAAGGCCAACATTACCCTGATACCAAAACCACATAAACACCACAAAAAAATAAATAAAAAACTACACGCTAATATCTCTGATGAACATAGATACAAAAATCCTCAACAAAATACTAGCAAAACAAATCCAACAATACACTGCAAAAAATCATTAACCAAAAAAGAAAAAAAAAAAAAAACCCACAATCAAATGGGATTTATTCATAGGTTGTAAAGGTGATTCAAAATTTGCAAATCAACGTGATATGTCACATCAATAACAGGGTAAAAACCATATGACCCTTTCAATAGAAGCAGAAAAAGCATATGACAATGTACTGCCACCTTTCATGATAAAAACCATCAATAAAGTAGGTTAAGAGGGAACATACCTTAACATAATAAAGGTCATACATGAAAAACCCACAGCTAACAATCATCCACAATGGGGAAAAACTGAGAAGCCTTCCTTAAGATCCAGGAACAAGACAAGGATGGCAATACTCACCACTTTTAATCTACACAGTACTAGAAGTCCTAGCTAAAACAATCAAACAACAAAAATAAAGAGCATCCAAATCAGTAAGAAGAAGTAAAACTCTATTTGCAGATGACATGATATTCTTACAGAAAACTCAAAAACTCCACCACAAAAAATGTTAGAATACACAAACTCAGTAAAGTCACGGGATATAAAAATCAACATACATTAGCTGCATTTATATATGCCAATAATGAAGCAGCAGAAAGACAAATTATAAAAACAATCTCATTTACAATTGCACCAAAAATAATATAATACCTAGAAATAGACCTACCCAAAGAGGTAGAAGACCTGTACTCTGGAAACTATGAAACAATGAAGAAAGAAACTGAAGTTGACACAAAGAAATAGAAAGATGTTCAATGCTCATGGACTGGAAGAATAAATATTGTTAAGTTGTCTATACTAACCAAGTCATCTACAAATTTAATGCAATCCCTATCAACATACCAACAGCATTTTTCACGGTGCTGGAACAATCCTAAAATTTGTACGGAACCACACAAGATCCCAAATAGCCAAAGCAATCTTGAAAAAGCAAAGCAAACCTGGATGCATCACAATTCCAGACTTCAATTTATATTACAAAGCTGTGGTGATCAAGACAGTATGGCACTGGCATAAAAACAAACAGATGAATGGAACTGAACAGAAAACCCAGCAATGAACTCATATAGTCAATCTTCAACAAAGCAGGAAAGAATATCCAATGGAAAAAAAGACAGTCTCTTTAACAAATGGTGCTGGTAAAACTGGACAGCTACATGAAAAAGAATAAAACTGAACCATTCTCTTTTCAAATAGACAGAAATAAACTCAAAATGAATAAAGACCTAAATGTGATACAGGAAACCATAAAAGTCCTGCACAGTGAAGAGAACAATCAACAAAACTAAAAGGCAACCTTCAGTATGAGGAGATATTTGCGAATGACAAATCTGATAAAGGGTCAGTATATAAAATCTATAAAGAACTTATCAAACTCAACACCCCAAAAAATAACAATCCAGTTTAAAAATAGAAGACCTAGACAGTTTTCCAAAAAAGACATCCAGATGGCCAAAAGACACATGAAAAAATGCTCGGTATCACTCATCATCAGGGAAATGCAAATCAAAATACAATAAGTTATCACCCTTCACACCTGTCAGAATGGCTAAAATCAACAGCACAACAAACAACAGATGTTGGTGAGGATGTGGAGAAAGAGGAACCCTCTTGCACTGTTGGTAGGAATGCAAACTGGTGCAGCCACTCTGGACAACAGTATGGAGTTTCCTCAAAAAGTTAAAAATAGAACTACCCCATGATCTAGCAATTGCAGTACTAGGTACTTAAAGAATACAAAAACACGAATTAAAAGGGATATGCACCTCAATATTTATAGCAGTGTTATCTATAATAACCAAATTATGGAAACAACCTAAGTGTCCATCTACAGATGAATAAAGATGATGTGGGATATACATATGCAATGGAATATTATTCAGCTATAAATAAGAATGAAATCTTGCCACTTACA
This sequence comes from Neofelis nebulosa, assembly GCF_028018385.1. Taxonomy (NCBI): domain Eukaryota; kingdom Metazoa; phylum Chordata; class Mammalia; order Carnivora; family Felidae; genus Neofelis; species Neofelis nebulosa. Next base: position 45,235,484 of record NC_080795.1, on the reverse strand, counting down.
ACAATATGGGTGGAGCTAGAGAGTATAATAGCTACGTGAAAGAGGTCAGAGAAAGACAAATACCGTATGATTTCACTCATGTGGAATTTAAGAAGGAAAACAAACAAGAAAAGGGGAACAAAAAGGGAAGGACAAACCAAGAAATAGACTCTTAACTGAAGAGAACTGATGGTTACCAGAGGGGAGGTGGATAGGAAAATGGATTAAAGAGTTGACGGGGATTAATAAGTGCACCTGTCATAATCAAAATAAAAAATAAAAACTTTAAAGAAACGAAACAAAGCCCCAAAAAAATACTACACGGGTGAATTATACCAAATATATACAGAAGAATTAATGCCAATCCTTCTCTAACCCTTCAAAAAATTTGAACAGGATGGAATACTTCCAAACTCATTTTAGGAGTCGAGCATTACTGTAATACCAAAGCTAGACAAGAACACTGTAAAAAAAGTATGGCAAGTATCCCTGATGAATAAAGATGTAAAACTTCTCAACAAGAGGGGCGCCCGGGTGGCTTAGTCAGTTAAGCATCCGACTTCAGTTCATGTCATGATCTCACAGTTAATGGGTTCAACCCCCACGTTGGGCTCTGTGCTGGCAGCTGAGAGCCTGGAGCCTGCTTCGGATTCTTTGTCTCCCTCTCTTTCTCTGCCCTTCCCCCACCCATGCTCAGTCTCTCTCTCTCTCTCTCTCATAAAATGAATAAATGTTAAAAAAAAATTCTCAACAAAATATTAGCAAACTGAATTAAACAGCACATGAAAAAACTCATAGAGCATGATCAAGTGGGATTTATCCCTGGGATGCCACGATGGTCCAATATACACAAACTAATAAATATAATACATCAAATTAACAAATGAAGGATAAAAATCATACCATCTCATTATGTGCAGAAAAAGCATCTGGCCATAATCAACATCCTTTCATGATAAAAAAAAAACTCTCAACAAATTAAATATAGAAGGAATGTATTTCAACATAATAAAGGCCATATATGACAACATGACAGCTAATATCATACTCAGTGGTGAAAAGCTGAAACATTTTCCTATAAGAACAGGAATAAGACAAAGATGCCCACACTCCACCACTCAACATAATTCTGGAAGTATTAGCCAGAACAACTTGGAAATAAGAAGAAATAAAAGGCATCCAACTGGAAAGGGAGCAGTAAAATTATCAGTTTGCAGATGACAGTGTCTTACATATAGGAAATTCTAAACACTCCTACAAAAAAAAAAACTAGTAGGACTAGTAAATTCAGTAAAGTTACAAGATACAAAGTAAATACTATACAAAAATCAGTTGTGTTTCTATAAGCTATTAATGAACTATCAGGGAAATTTAAAAAGCATTCCCATTTACAATAGCATCAAAAAAAAAAAAAAAATACCTAAAGTGATCTACAGATTCAATGCTATCCCTATCAAAACTTCAATGGCATTTTCTCACATAAGTAGGAAAAATAAATTCATATAGAACCACAAAAAGATCTCAAATAGCCAAAATAATCTTGAGAAAAAAGAACAAAGCTGAAGGAATCACATTTCCTGATTTCAAATATGTTACAAACTATATAGTAATCAAAACAGGAGGTACTAACAATAAAAACAGACACATAGGGGCGCCTGGGTGGCTCAGTAGGTTAAGTATCCAGCTTGGACTCAGGTCATGATCTCACTGTTCCTAAGTTCGATCCCCATGTCAGGCTCTGTGCTGACAGTTCAGAACATGAAGCCTGCTTCAGTTTGTGTCTCCCTCTCTCTCTGTTCCTCCTCCACTCATGCTCTGTCTCTCAAAAATAAATAAAACATTAAAAAAAATTTTTTTAAAAGACACATAGATCAATGAAACAGAATTGATAGCCCAGAAATAAACCCATACATATAGGGTCAACTAATCATTAACAAGGGCACCAAGAGCACACAATGGAGAAAGGATAGTCTCTTCAACAAATCATGCTGGGAAATTTGGATATTCATGTACAAAAAAAAAAAAAAAAAAAAGAAGAAGAAAATAGACTCCTATCTTATACCAGTTACACAAATTAACTCAACATGGATTAAAGCCTCAAGTGGAAGACTTGAAACTTCACAGATACTAGAAGAAAACATAAGGGAAAAGGTTCCTTGAAATTGGTCACAGCAATTATTTTTTGGAGACAAGACCAAATGTATAGGCAACAAAAGCAAAAAAAAAAAAAAAAAAAAAAAAAGACCACACACACATACACACAAGTGGGACTACATCATATTAAAAAGCTTCTGTACAGCCAAGGAAACCATAAACAAAATGAAAAGCCAACCTGTGATATGGGAGAATATATATTAGCAAGCCATATATCTGATAAGGGGTTAGTAACAAAATTATGAAAAATCAACTTCTAAACTATCAAAAAACACTCTAATTAAAAATGAGCAAAGGAACAGAATAAACTTTTCTAAATAAGTTACACAAGCCCAGGGCACATGGGTGGCTAAGTCAGTTAAGCATCTGACTTCAGCTCAAGTCATGATCTCACAGTTCATGGGTTTGAGCCCTGCATCAGGCTCTGTGCTAAGCCGTCAACACAGAGCCTGGAGTTGGCTTCGAATTCTCTGTCTCCCTCTCTCTCTGCCCCTCCCCTGCTCGCGATAAGTATCTCCCAAAAATAAAGAAACATTAAAAAAAAAAACATTAAAAAAAAGTTTGGGTGCCTGGGTGGCTCAGTCGGTTGAGCACCCAACTTTGGCTCAGGTCATGATCTCGCAATCTATGAGTTCAAGCCCCACGTTGGGCTCTGTGCTGACAGCTCAGAACCTGGAGCCTGTTTCAGATTCTGTCTCCATCTCTCTCTGCCTCTCTCTCTCTCTCTCTCTCTCTCTCTCTCTCAAAAATAAAATAAAAACATTAAAAAAAAATTTTTAAGTTACACAAGTCCAACAGGTACCTGAAAACACACCGAACATTAGTAACCATCAGAAAAATGCAGATCAAAACCACAATAAAGTATCATCTCAAACCTCTTAGGATGGCTATTATCAAATAGACATGAGATAATGAATGCTGAAAAAAGGGACCCTTTGTACAATGTTGGTAGTAATGTAAATTGGTATTATCATTATGGAAAACAGTACAGACGTTCCTCAAAAATTTTTAAATAGAACTACCAAACTTAACATTCAAAAAACAAATAATCCGGTGAAGAAATGGGCAGAAGACATGAATAGACACTTCTCCAAAGAAGACATCCAGATGGCCAACTGACCCATGAAAAAATGCTCAACATCACTCATCATCAGGGAAATACAAATCAAAACCACAATGAAATACCACCTTACACCTGTCAGAATGGCTAACATTAACAACTCAGGCAAGAACAGATGTTGCCAAGGATGCAGACAAAGAGGATCTCTTTTGCACTGCTGGTGGGACTGCAAACTGGTACAGCCACTCTGGAAAATAGTATAGAGGTTCCTCAAAAAATTAAAAACAGAACTACCCTACAACCCAGCAATTGCACTACTAGGCGTTTATCCACGGGATACAGGTGTGCTGTTTTGAAGGGATACATGCACTCCCATGTTTATAGCAGCACTATCAACAATAGCCAAAGTATGGCAAAAGCCCAAATGTCCATCAATGGATGAATGCATAAAGATGTGGTATATGTATACAATGGAGTATTACTCAGCAATCAAACAGAATGAAATGTTGCCATTTGCAACTACGTGGATGGAACTGGAGGGTATTATGCTAAGTGAAATTAGAGAGACAAAAGTCATATGACTTCACTCATATGAGGACTTTAAGAGACAAAACAGATGAACATAAGGGAAGGGAAACAAAAATAACATAAAAACAGGGAGGGACAAAACACAAGAGAGTCATAAATATGGAGAACAAACTGAGGGTTACTGGAGGGGTTGGGGGAAGGGGGATGGCCTAAATGGGTAAGGGGCACTAAGGAATCTACTCCTGAAATCATTGTTGCACTATATGCTAACTAATTTGGATGTAAATTTAAAAAAATAAAAGATAAAACAAGTTAAAAGAAAAAGAAAAAAAATGTAGGAGAAAAAAATAGAACTACCATATTATCCAGCAATCCCACTTCTGGGTATATATCAAAAGAAAACAATATCACTATTTCAAATAGATACCTGTACTCTCATGTTCACTGCAGCATTATTCACAATAGCCAAGATATGGAAATAACCTAAGTGTCCATCAATGGGTGAGTGGGGACACGGACAGGAGGGAGCGCGCGCGCGCGCACACACACACACACACACACACACACACACACACACACACAGGGAAATATTATTCGGCTGTAAAGATACAGAAATCCTGCCATTTGCAACAACATAGATGAAACTGGAAGGCATTGTGCAAAGTGAAATAAGCCAGACAAAAACAAATACGGTGTAGAATCATTATGATTCCACTTAGTGTAATCTAAAAAAAAATAAAATAAAAACATGTCAAACTCATAGAAACAGAATAACATTTGACAGGTCCCAGGTGAAATGGGCAATATTAGTCAAAGGGTACAAACTCCCAGTTACAAGCTGAACACGATCTGAGATTCCAATGTATGGCTTGGTGACGATAGTTAATGATACTATATTATATACTTGAAATTTGCTAAGAGTAGATCTTAAGCATTCTCATGTTTACAGCAGCACTATCAACAATAGCCAAATTATGGGAGGAGTCCAAATGTCCATCGATGGATGAATGGATAAAGAAGATATGGTATATATATATACAATGGAGTATCACTCAGCCATCAAACAGAATGAAATCTTGCCATTCGCAACTATGTGGATGGAACTACAGGCTATTATGTTCAGTGAAACTAGTCAGCCAGAGAAAGACAAATATCATATGACTTCATTCATATGAGGACTTTAAGACACAAAACAGGTGACCATAAGGGAAGGAAAGCAAAAATGTAAAAACAGGGAGGGGAACAAAACATAAGAAACTCTTTAAATATAGAGAACAAACAGAGGGTTAGTGGAGGCATTTGAGAGGGGGGATGGGCTAAATGGGTAAGGGGTTATTAAGGAATCTACTCCTGAAATCATTGTTGCACTATAAACTAACTTGGATGTAAATTAAAAAATAAATTTTTTTTAAAAAGCACATAAACAAAAAGCTTTGTTCCTTTTCACTAGTTTTTACTAATATTTTAAAGTTTTGGTTTAGATAAAAAGATTTTAAGTTTTTTTTTTTTTTTATGAAAAGTATTCTGTAAACAGACTTGAAGATGGTTACATTTATCAGGTCAAAAGATTTTAAGTTTTTCTTTTCTTACTTTCTAGGTGATCGAAAGATCAGAATAAATAAGTTCTTTAAAAACAAATTTACTACTACTCTCTTCAAGCTGAAGAAGCCTTTTTTATAAGACTTACTAATACAATGAGCAAAGAAAGCATATACACTAGAATAAGAACTATGTAGCAAGTTTTGCCCTATTTTACAGATGAGACCCACAGAGGCTAAAAAGCAAGAATATGCAAAAGGATAGGAGCATTTAGTTAATGCTGGATCCACAGGTATTTCTATGATTACACTAGAGTGAGCTAAACAAATCAGTCCTGGACCACTGACAATATGTCATGAATAAATTTCTGTAAGGTCCAAAACAAAAACAACAGTTCACAAGTAACAAAATCTGAAGAATCTAAAAGGTGGGTATGATGACAGATGTCTCTCAGAGTAAAGTTAAATATTCTCAGTGAAATATCTGTCAAAAATAATTCAGTGTGGACATAAAGGTGGCCTTTATTTTACCTAACACAACAACTTGGGTCACCTTGTCAATGAAAAAAAATCTCTATAAAACTACTTACAGAGACATGTTAAGGCAGTATATTGTAACTATTATCACTAGAGTCACCCTCAATCATAATGAATCTCTGTTTCTAAGTCTCCTTAGAAGATTATACAAATATCTTGGCAATGCTTTTCAAGGCACTGATGGATAGGAAATCAACAAATGTTGTTAGAATTAAATTGAACTTTACAGACTAGACGTGCCTTCTTATCAAGGCATTTAGCAATATATTTTTATAATGACCTTTTCAGAATTAGACCTCAGATTTCTAACTTTTAAGTTGTATTTTATTACATTCTCAAGTATCAATAGTATTTTTAACAGATTCATAATCTAGAACTCTAAACAATCCCTTCATTTAACCAACCATCACACACTAATTGTATTTACAAAGTATGTTCTTCATTTTGATTCTACAATGTAATAACTTGAAATAATTTAATATGGGCTCATTCAGTCTTATTAGTACATGTGTAATTTTTAACTTAATTTCCTACACTAGTCAAAACTTAAAATAGGAAAATAAAGTGTTTAAAAATATGTTTCATCTATACTGTCTTCCTGAAAAATTAATTCCAATCACTAACCTAAGTATTACTCTCTGGGGATGTACACTACTGAATAATTTGTCCAAATGTCAACTATAATTTTCAAAAATCCTTTCTACCTCAAAATTTTAAACATCTGCAAAAAATACTTATTTTGAGAGTAGTTTACATTCATGACACTTGACCTTTTGCTGTACACACCACAAAATTCAAGTCTCAAATACCATGCAAGCAGGAAATCTGATCATTCCTGCAGTAGCCATCTGCATGGTCCAATATCAAATATTAGTTCTAGGTTACACTAAGTCATGTGTTACAAATCTTTTCTGCAGCCTCTATAATTAGTCGTAATTTGCCTCTTTTAAAATGTGTTTCTTATGGGACATCTGGCCTTGAAACTTCCACCTTCCCATTGAAAAAAATAGTGTCTGGATTTTCTTTTTCTCTTAATATGGAGCACTCCATGGGTGGTATAACCAAGTCCAGACTTTAAAAAAAAAAAAAAAAAAAAAATGTAAATTCCAGGAACAGATGATGATTAAGAACCATTTGAGAATTACCAAATATAAATGTAAAATAAAACTTTTGCTGTAATATAACTATCTCACAGATTTCTAAATCAATCTCCCATGTATTTTAAGTTTACAAAATAAATTCTCATGGGACTATAACATCGGTCTACTTACTTCCAGAAACTATATCAGTTAAATTGGATAATAAAAGATTTGGAATCAAAGATTTCATACAAGGAAAAAAAGATGAGCCTAGTGGGTTGATATGAAACTCAAAGTATCTTCTTAAAATAGGAAATGATTTTAACATCATAAATAACCTTAATTTCACAGATACCGAAGTTATATTTAGGATACACTAAGATTGCCTTAATGTTTAATAAATTAGTAATTTAAGTGTAACAACTTAATAATACTCATCAACTCATTTGATTCTAGAAAACATTTTTATTTTTTTTTTAACATTTATTTTTGGGAGAGAGAGCACACACATGTGCGTGCGAGATAGGGAGAGTCAGAGAGAGAGGAGACACAGAATCTGAAGCAGGCTCCAGGCTCTGAGCTGTCAGCACAGAGCCTGATGCAGTGCTCGAACTCATGAACTGTGAGATCATGACCTGAGCCAAAGTCAGACGCTTAACCAACTGAGCCACCTAGGCACCCCTAGAAAGCATTTTTTAAACCTGAAAGTAAAATATGAGCTAAGGAAAAAGTAATAAAAATAAAAGACACTACTTTTATGTAAGATGAAAATGAAAAAATTTATAATATGTTGCTATCAGACTTATTAGCTTTCCAGATTAATTTTTGCTAGAAACTGTAAAAGTATTACACTTTTACAAGAAAAAAATATTAAAAAATAAATGTAAGATGGGCCAAAGAAAAGGAAGTCAGAAAAACAAAAAAGAAAACAAAGAATCAGTTTCTGATGCCAAAACTTCAAAGAAATTTGATAGGTTTCTTAAATTCCACGTATGAGTGAAATCATATGATATTTGCCTTTCTTTGACTTATTTTGTTTAGCATAATACTCTTTAGTTCTATCCATATCATTGCAAATGGCAAGATTTCATTCTTTCTTATGGCTAAGATTCCATAGTATATATACACCACAGCTTCTTTATCCATTCAAACCAGCAAAGGGGGAAAAAGAGAGAGAGAGAGAGAGAGAGAGGAGAAAGAGAAAGAGAAAGAGAGAAAGAGAGAAAGAGAGAAAGAGAGAAAGAGAGAGGCAAACCAAGAAAAAGATTTTAAAATATAGAGAACAGTTACCAGAGGGGAGGTGGGAGTGGAGAGGGGTGAAATAGGTGATGGGGATTAAGGAGTGCACTTGGGATGAGCACATGGTGTGGTATGTAAGTGTTAAACACTATATTGTACACCTGAAACTAATGTAACACTGTACATTAATCAACTAGAATTAAACTAAAAACTTAAAAATTTTGACATGAAGGTAAATTCAAAATATTTTCATCTCAAAAAATGAGAAATTTTAATCTCATTTAGAAATGTCACGTAAACAAAAAAATTACACAGGTCTTTGGCAAAAATTCAAAAACCTTCACCTAAAAATTGGACACAATGAAGTCCCACTGTTAGCTGATACAGATAATAAGCCATCTACATGATCCCTATGATAGTTATGATTACATTAAGTAAAATTAGTATGAAAATATCCATTAGAATGTTTATCCAAATTTAAGACAACCTTTCATAGTTACTTGTGACTTTACAATATGTTACTTTAATAAGCATGTGAGAAACAGTTAAGTATATGTAAGCTTTAGATAAAGACATATCAAACACTAATAACTATTAAAATTGGTTAACATAAACAACTAGATTCAATAACTTCTTACCTGTATTCCATCTTTAAGTTTCAAAATGCATTCCATTGTATTGATGGTAATTACCACTGGTTCTGAACCAAGCTTTGTCCATGGTACATGGATCCTCAACTCATGAATATGTCCACTTAAAAAAGTGAATGGTAATTTCAATTCCTTAAAACAAAATATTAAAGGTTAGTAAGTGCTTAATTTTTTCATTCTAATATCCAAATTACTTTCTGAAAAGAGAAATGAGGTTTCTAAAACAAAAACATTTTCAGAAATATTATTCAACAAAAAGTACCAAATAGTTTGTTAAACTATAGTTAAAGATACAACACAAAAATGTATTGTACAAGTTACTTTTAATAAGCTGCTTAACCTGCCTAGGTCTCCATTTCTTTTTCTGTTGAATGGATATAATATACAATACGTGGTACATAATAAAGTTTCATACATGGTAGTGGCTGTAATAGTCTTAACAGACAGCATTAATTGAGATAACTGAATGGCATATTGTTTAAAACCTCCATCTAAAAAATATGTATTTAAAATGTGTTTTAAACAAAACAGGATCGTAAGGCAAGTTAAAAGGGTATGGAGGGAGCCGAGTTAGAAATAGGAGAGTGACCTAAAAAACAATTAACCTTGAAAAATAAAAAAAAAGTATTGAGCTTTATCCAATTAAAGATTGTACCTAGATACTATCTGGTCATAAAATTTAAATGTTTTCTGACTGGTTTCATTATTAGAAAAAAGGTTACAAATGAAAACATAAATGTCACCATAATCACTATATATCAGTAATTTGTTTCACTGATAAAATTTTTGTTACAAATCAACAAAGGAAAAAAATAAATTGTAGATTACAATTCAATCACATTTTCCCGTTATTTTAATTCTATTTGTGAAAGTTAAGATATACATTATTCATTCATCCAACAATTGCCCACCTACTTAGTTTAGCAACATAGTTAGCAATACAGTTAAACCTAAGCAGTATGGCAAACCACTGGGCAACTTGTTTAATGTATCTGTGTCACAGTTTCTTCATCTGTAAAATTTAGACAACAATATCACTGAGGATGAAATGAACTTACATAAAGTGCTTAGAATATTATCTTCCTCAAAGAGCAATTATTATAAAAAAGGTAACAACAAATGTGTGGGCCTCATGTATGTCCTAAGTATTTTTTCTTGCAAGAGCACAATACTAAAAATCCATTTCTACATTATTCTAGTGGTGTGTCACAATTTAAGTATTTACCATTATTACATTAATTTGAAAGATGCAGTAGTTTCAAGTAAAAATCAACTGGCACATATATTTTGATCAGTGTCTATAACAAAACAATGTTTACCAAGCACTTACTATATACCAAGCACTTTACCTGCATACAATTATTTAATCCTTAAAAGAGCCCTAAAAGGTAAATACTATTATTCAACAATTTTACAGATAAACAATCTGAGGCATTTAAAGGTCAAATAACTGCCCAAAATGACACATTCTGGAAAATCAGGACTCAAAACTGGAAAATATGATGTCCTTGCTCTTCACTACAACTATACTGCATCTATACTTCCATTATGAGCACTTAATACTCTCCATTGGCTATGCACTATTTGGACAATGAGCCCATGATATTGCCATCTCTACCACTTTCTCATGTGTATAACAATGATACATTTGTGAAATGGCTACCAAAGTTGCAGTTTATGGGTACAAATTGGGTTTTCTCAGGAAGAAATTGAAAAAGCACAGGAATCAAGAAGTCAGTATCATCAGAATGCTACTAATCAACTTAACTACTATCTAAACACTAACACAAGAGGCAGCATTCTATATTTGAACATGGAATTTTAAACCGTATCACCCATGTTGGAAATCCAGTTGAAGTCAAACATTTATTAATCATCTGACCATAAGCAAGATCATTTCCGTTTCCTCAGAGTTGTGATAAATAAATGAGAATACATTTATGTCTCATAAAAGACAAAACACAAATATTGTTATAACAGACCATCTTTTTTTTTTTTTTTAACATTTATTTTTGAGACAGAGAGAAACAGAGCATGAACGGGGGAGGGGCAGAGAGAGAGGGAGACACAGAATCTGAAGCAGGCTCCAGGCTCTGAGCCATCAGCCCAGAGCCCGACGCAGGGCTCGAACTCACGGACCGCGAGATCGTGACCTGAGTTGAAGTCGGACGCTTAACCGACTGAGCCACCCAGGCGCCCCAGACCATCCTTAATGTAACTATATAAACAATTTTCATTCCTTTTACTTTAAGATATATAGTACAACTTTAAAATATTTTATTCACTTATAACCATTAAGAAATACATTGTGAAAAACACATTCCTAAAACCAGAACATCTATGACTGCACAAAGTTTATTAGTAACAAAGAATTTAAGAAGGGGGTTGAATTGTTCTCAAAAACCTAATTCTAGGTGGGCTATCACAAAATATTCTAAAAGAAAACAGATATACTTTAAATTTAACAAACAACAAAAGCAAATATAGACAAATCTTAAAAACCTTTAGGCAGCAAAGAAAACATTCAAGAGAGTGAAAAAGCAACATATTGAATGGGAGAAACTATTTGCAAACCATGTTATCTAATAAAGGGTTAATATCTGAAACAACAAAAAGTAATCAATCTAAAAATGGGTAGGGGTGCCTGGGTGGCTCAGTCAGTTAAGCATCTGTCTTGGGCTGAGGACATGATCTTGCAGTTTGTGAGCTGGAGCCCCGCATTGGGCTCTCTGATGTCAGCGCAGACCCTGCTTCGGATCTTCTGTCCGTCTCTCTCTGCCTCTCTCTCAGAAATATTTAAAAACTAAAAACTTAAAAAAAATTTTTTTAATGGCTAAATGACTGGGGTACCTGGGTGGGTCAGTCAGTCAAGCTGATACTTGATCTCAGCTCAGGTCATGATCTCACAGCTTGTGGAATTGAGCCTCACATCAGGCTCTATGCTCACGGCACTGAGCCTGCTTGGGATTCTCTCTCCCTCTCTCTCTGCCCCTCCTCTTCTCACTCTCTTTCAAAATAAATATTTTTTTTTAATGGGCAAATGACTGAATAGACATAGAATATAATACAAACGGCCAATTAGTACAACATATGAAAAGATGCTCAACATCACTAACCAGGAAAATGTAAATCAAAACCACAATGACCTACCATCTCACACCTATTAGAATAACCACTATCAAAAAACAAAACGTAACAAGGGCTAACAAGTATGTGGACAAATTGGAACTTTTATGCCCTATTGGAGGAAATGTAAAGTGATGTAGCCACTAAAGAAAACATTATGGGGGCGCCTAGGTGGCGCAGTCGGTTAAGCGTCCGACTTCAGCCAGGTCACGATCTCACGGTCCGTGAGTTCGAGCCCCGCATCAGGCTCTGGGCTGATGGCTCGGAGCCTGGAGCCTGTTTCCGATTCTGTGTCTCCCTCTCTCTCTGCCCCTCCCCCGTTCATGCTCTGTCTCTCTCTGTCCCAAAAATAAATAAAAAACGTTGAAAAAAAAATTAAAAAAAAAAAAAAAAGAAAACATTATGAAAGTTCCTCAAAAAATTAAAAATAGAGCTTCCATCAAAAATCAGTTCTGAGTATATACCAAAAAGAACTGAAAGCAGGATCTCAAAAAGATATTTGCACAACCATGTTCACTGCAGCATTATTCACAATAGTCAAAAGGTGCACGCAGTCTAAATATCCACTGAAAGATAAATGGATAATGAAAATGTGGTATATAGAATCAAATATTATCTTTAAAAGAGGAAATTCTGTCTTGTGCTACAACATGAACATGTTGAAGACATTATGCTAACTGAAATAAGCCAGTCACAAAAAGACAAACATTGTAGGTTTCTATTTATATAAAGTATCTAAAGCAGTCAAAATCTTAGAAAATAAAATCATGATTGCCAGAGGCTGCAAGGGTATGGGGAGGAAAATGTAAATTGTTGTTAAATGGTTATAGAGTTTTAAGTTTTGAAAGATGAAAAAGTTATAGAGATCTGTTCAACAATGTGCATATAGTTAATTAACACTGTAATACTTAAAAATGGTTAAGATGATAAATTTTTTGTTATATGCTTTTTACTACAAAATAAAAATGAATACAGGACAGGACTTCAAGAATTCCGAGTTAGGAAGCTGGCAAATCCTCTTTCCAAAAAGCAATGACAAAACTGGACAAAGTTGTTAAAAATAACGGAAAATCAAGGGCAATAGCGAAGTCTAGCCTCAGGTCACAATATTTGTTGGTACAAGCAACAAAACAGCAGACTTGCCAGAAAATTAAGATAGATATCGTGAGAACAAAATAGCCAAAGATGGCCTAGCTATGATTTCACATATCCCTGATAGTCTGGAGAGCTACCTGCATTTGCCCCATTGTGCTTACTCAGAGGAAAGGGAACTAACAAGCTACTCACTCATGGTTGACCAAGAGGCTGTGTAAATCCAGTAAGTTAAAAATATATAGATATGGATATATATATATACACACACACACACACACACACATCTATATATATCTATATATACACATCCATATGTCGATGTGTGTATATATACATCCATATGTCGATGTGTGGATATACACGTCCATATTTCGATATGTCCATATGTCGATATATACATATCCATATATTGATATATAGATAGATGGGTCAGACTTATAAACTCCCTAAACTGAGAACATTATCCAGTCTATGCATATGTCCCATGACAAAGAGTGAAAGACTTACTGGTTCAATGGTTTAAAAAGCCTCTAGCCAATCACTAGCTGATGACTAAGCTATAGTGACCCAGAGTAATCCCTAGAAAGCCAGAGTTTAAAACACAAAGAATTGGGGGATGGGGAGTGGAAAAATATCAACCTTACAGGCCACACATTACAGGGGCAACACCACAAATGTAGTTCAGGCAAGTCACTGAAGAAATAAATAAACCAACAACACAAGAGATAGAGGAAATCAGAATTCAGAGTTGCTACAACTTGTTATCTAAAATGCTCAGTTTTCAACAAAAAACTATGAAACATGAAAAGTATACAAAGTAAATAGAAGCCGTCTCTGAAGGTAGTCAACTAAAGGACTTAGTTCACAAAAACTTCAAAACATCTATTATGTTAAAAAAAAAAAAAAAGAGGAAACCATATTTAAATAATTCAAGGAACATAAGACAATGGTTCATCAAATAGAAAATATCAATGAGACAGAAATGACCAAGAAGAACCAAGTGGAAATTAAGGAATTGAAAAGTACAATAAGTTAAATCAAAAATTCACTTAAAAAAACTCACAATAGGCAAAAAAACAAAAAACAAAAACAAAAACAGAAAATCCACACCCAGACACACCACAGTGAAAATGTCAACAGCCAGACAAAAAGAAAATCTTGAAATAAGAGACAAAAAATAGCTAACTTCTCATTACAAACAATAATGGCAAGATGGTACTCGGAGGAAATTTATAAAAGCAAAAAACAAAAAACAAAAAACAAAAACAAAAACCTGTCAACCAAGAATTCTATATCCAGCAAAAGTATTCTTCAAAAGTGCAGGCAAAATAAAGGAATACCAAATAAACAAAGACTCTGCTAATTCACTGCTAACAAAATACTAGAATTTCATCAGACTGAAAAGGAGGAACACCAAATGGTAATTCAAATCCACACAAAAAGCGTCAATGAATGTTATTTTACATAGATAATTATTAAAGGACAGTATAAGTTTAGTTTTCTCCTGATGTAACAGGCCATTCCCTAAAACATAATTATAAAATTATACTATTGAAATTAGAATAACACAAAGATGCAATTCATAAGACAAAAATACAAAGAAGAGGGAAGAAATGGAGCTATAATGGAAAAAGTTTGTGTTTTAATATAACAAATTTAGCATTAATTTCAAATAGACTGTTAAAAAATGGATGCATATTGAAATCCTTTGAGCAACTACTAGGAACAAAAAATAATGTGAAAATTAAAGGAATTAAAATGAAACACTAAAAAATATCTACTTAAAGTAGTAAAGAGGGCTCCTGGGTGGCTCATTCAGACAAGTGTCCCAACTCTCGATTTCAGCTCAGGTCATGATCTCATGGTTTGTGAGATTGAGCCCCATATCAGGCTCTGCACTGACAGCACAGAGCCTGCTTGGGAGGCTCTCTGTCCTTCATCTGCTTGTGCTCTCACTCTCTCTCTCGAACACTTAAAATAGTGAAGAATATGAGAAAAACAAAAAAGACACAAGACACATTGAAAATAGCAAAATGGTAAGTGGAAATCCAACCATGTGATTAAAAACATTAAATGTGGAGATATTAAACACTCTAACAAACGCAAAGACTGTCAGACTGGATTTTTAAAAAGATCCAACTACATGTTCTCTTCAAGAGATATACTTTAGGAGCACCTGGGTGGCTCACTTGGTTGAGAATCAACTCTAGATTTTGGCTCAGGTCATGATCCCAGAGTTGTAGGATCAAGCCCCAGTTCAGGCTCTGTCCCTGGCGTGAAGCTTGCTGAAGATTCTCTCTCTCTCTCCCTCCACCCCCTCCCCAACTCATACGTGCTTGCTCTACAAAAATAACTTAAAAAGAGAGACATACTTTGGATTCAAAAATAGGTTGACAATTAAAAAAAAAAAAAAAAAGGTTTTTAACAAATAATTTTTTTTTTTTTATAGATACATTGGGGATTGCCAGAGGCACAGAGTGATAGAGTGGAGGGGAGGCAAAATAGGTGAAAGGGGCCAAAAGGTACAAACTTTGAGTTATGTAATAAATAAGTCATGGGGCTGTAATGTACAGCATGGTGACTTTAATGATACTGAACTGTATATCTGAAAGTTGCTGAAAAAGTAAATCTTAAGTTCTTATTACAAAAAAAAAAAAATTGTTAACTATGTATAGGGTGACAAATGTTAACTACACTTATGGGGGTAATTGGTCTTTTTGGAATATATAAAAATATCAATGGCACCTGGGTGGCTCAGTTAAGTATCTGACTCTTGATTTTCATTCAGGTCATGATCTCACAGCAGTGAGATCAAGCCCCATGTCAGGCTCTACGCTGGGTGTATAGCCTGCTTAAGATTCTCTCTCCTCCCCCCCCCCCCAGCCCGCCCCTCCCCTGTTCACTTGCTCTCTCAAAAAAAAAAAAAAAAAAAAAAAAAAATCGAATCATTATGCAGTACACCTAATATTACACTGTTATGTCAATTATCCCTCAATCAAAAAACAGAAATTGGGAGTGCCTGGGTGGCTCAGTCAGTTAAGCGTCCAGTTTCAGGCTCAGGTCATAATCTCATGGTTCATGAGTTCAAGCCCCATGTCAGGCTCTGTGCTGACAGCACAGATTCTGACCTGCTTCAGAATCTGGGTCTCCCTCTCTCTCTCTCTGCCTCTCCCCTGCTCACACTCTCGCTCTCTCTCTCAAAAATAAACATTAAAAAAACAACAACAGTAAATTAGACTCCAAGGAAGTCATGTGATCTAGTTTCTTGCCTGGAATACCTGAAATCAGGACATTTTCTTGCTATTTAGGGAAACGGTATAGATTCTCTTTTAGGCATACACAGTATTTTCATTTCTATGATCTTAGTTTCCAGCAGTGTTTCCGTCTCCCTGTTTTTCATATGACTGTTTTCCAATGTGAAAATTTTATCCCAGTCATGGCCTGAAATTGCAATGAACAAAATAAAATTTGAAAAGAGGTAGTTAAAGCTAAATAACATGCCAGTAAAACTTTTAAAGAGATGGTACCAGGCATGAACAACACAAAAATATAAGAATTAAAATTTAGTGTATTAGGGGAAAAAATATATATATTCATATATATACACTCACATGTACATTCATATATATACTCATATATATTCACATATACTCATATATAACCTACAAATATACATATATATTCATATATGTATAAAGCAAACAGCAACCACAGTACAGCTGGAGTAATTACATTTTATCAAACAAAACAGACTTTGAGAAAAAAATTATTAAACACAAGATACTTGATAATGACACAGAGGTCTGTAAAACATATGTGAGCATAGCAACAGAACCCCAAAATACATAAAACAAAAACAAACAAAAGTAAAAAGAAAAGAAAAATAGTTTAACAATCATAGACTTTAATAATCACTCACAATAATGAATAGAAAGAAAAAAAAATCAATCCAGATATGGAACACTTGAACAATACTATCAACCAATCAAACCTGCAATCTATAAACCACTCCATCCAGCAAATGCAAAATACACATTCATTTCAAGGAAAATCAGAAAGCATCTGTGCTAAATGAACATACAACATACAAAAATTTATGGGATGCAGCTAAAGACATGTGTAGCTGTAAACGCCTATAAGAACTACCTCAAACCATTAACCTACACTTCTACCTGAAATAGAAAAACAAGCTAAACCCAGGTAAACTAAATAAGTTAACCCAACCTAAACAAGAAAAAAAAAAAAAAAAAAAAAAAGACCACAATAGGCAGGGAAGTGGGAGGGCATATGCAGTCAAACTGTTGTAAGATTGTTCAGGAAATGGTAAAAGTACTAAGACTCTAATAAGTCAAATATGCATTTTGTAACCTTTAGGGTAAAACTGAAGCAATTCTTAAAACAGTATGATTAAAAAGACTAAAGCAAGAATGACTAGCATGAAAGATGGACACATTTCAGAATGGTTTTTAAGTATGTTGAAAAATAACAGATCACTTAAATTTGTGTACACTTAACAATTTCTAGATATACAAGGTGGAAGTTGACAAAGCTAAGAAGAAAAATAAATACATAATCATAGTTGAAGATGTTAACATACCTCTCTTACTGATAGAACAAGCACACATGAAAATCCACATGGATTTAAAAGATTTTAAGAACTCATTAACCAATTTGAAGTAAATGACATTTATGGAAAAATACAGCAACAACTGCAGAATACACACTTTTTAATCACCTGTACATGGAACAATTACAAAACCAGACCATACAATAATTCATAAAGTATAATGGATTAACCTGATATAGAGACTATGCTGACAACACTGGAATTAAACTAGAAATCAGTAACAAAGATAATTAGCAATTCCCCAAAGGTTTGGAAATTAAGCAACACACTTCTAAAAAACCCATGGATCAAAGAAAGTCAAAATGGAAATTAAAAATTTTTTGAATAATGAAAAACACAAAACTCTGTTACGTAACGCTAAATAGATGGTAAAGGGAAAAAGTCTATAGCATTAAATGCATATATTTCAACAGAAAAAGGTAGAAGAAGAAGGAAAAAAAAAAAAAAAAATCAATGACCAAAGTTTTCATCTCAGGCGCTAGAGAAAACAACAGAAGATCAACTCCAAAGAAAGTGGAATGGAAAACAAATGCCAAAATAAAAAATTCCATGACAAAAGACAGCAGAAAAAAGAAAATTAGAAAAATCGAAGTTAGTTCTATGCAGATAAAATTAATAAAATCCCAGCAATACTGATGAAGAAAATGGAAATCACCAGTATCACAAAGGAAAAAAGGATATCACAACAGATCCTAGATATTTTTTTAAAAATGAGTCAACTTTAAACTGGACCAAAAAGCCAACTCTATGGTTTTACATATGACAATTTTGATCAGGGGCTGGGAAACTTTTTCGGTAAGGCCCAGATAGCATATATTTTAAGTGTCTGCAAGCCATGCACTCTCTGTCCTATCTACTCACGTCTGCCATTTTAGTTTGCAAAAGCAGCCACAGATAATATGTAAGCAAATGAAAACAGCTGTGCTCCAATAAAATGTTACTTTAAAAAGTGGGCCCATTGTTTGCTGATCTCTGATTTTGAAGAAATGGAGAAATTCACTGTAAAACATACCTAACCAAAACTAACAAAAGATGAAAAATCTAAAAAGTCCTAGATCTTCTAAAGAAAATAAATCAAGAATTTAAAACTTTCCAAACTGAGAAAACTCCTGACCCACGACACCATGACTCATTTTCCCTAACATTTAAAAAACTTACAAAAGAACAAAGTTGGAGATTACACACTTCCTGATTTCAAAACTTACTACAAAGTTATGGTAACCAAAACAAAGTGATACTGATACAATGACAAACATACACACCACCAAGGGAACTGTATTGAAAGCCCAGAAATAAACCCTCAAATCTATGGCCAGGTGATCTTCAAGGGTGCCAAGACCATTCAATGGGGAAAGAACTTCAACAAATGGTGTTGGTAAAACTGGATTTATAGAAACAAATGAAGTTAGATCTTTATACCATATACAAAAATTAACTCAAGATGAATCGAACACCTAAATGGAAAGCTACAACTATAAAGCTCCAAGAAAACAAAAAGCTTCATGACACTGCACTTGACAATAATTTCTTAGATAGGACACCCAAAGCCCAGGCATCAAAAGAAAAATATGTTGGACTTCATCAAAATTTAAAACTTTTCATCAAAAGACAGTATCAATAGACTTGAAGGCAACCCACAATGGGAGAAAATATTCATAAACCATGTTTCTGATAAAGGACTGGTAATCAGAACATATAAATAATTCCTACAACCCAATAACAACAAAAAAAACAGCACAATTTTAAATATGAGCAGAGCACTTGAATAGACATTTCTCCAAAAATATACACATAGCAAATAAGCACATGAAAAGATGTTCAACAGCAAGCATTATGAAAATGCAAATCAAAACCACAATGAAACACCATGTCACACCCACTAGGATGGCTGTAATCAAAAAAAAAAAAAAAAAAAAGTCAAAAACAACAAGTGTTGGTGAAGACAGTGAGCAACTAGAGCCCTTGTACATTGCTGATAGGGATGAAAAATGGTATAGCCACTGTGGAGAATAGTATGGCAATTCCACAAAAATTTATTTTTATTATTTTTTTTTGAGAGAGAGAGAGAAAATGAGGAGGGGAGGGGCAGACAGGGAGAGGGAGAGAGAGAATCTTAAGCAGGCTCCACACCCAGCACGGAGCCCAACACAGGGCCCAGCTCTCACAGCCATGAGATAATGACCGGAGCTGAAAACAAGAGGTGGACACTAAACTGACCGCGCCACCCAGGCACTCCTCAAAAATTTAAACACAGAATTTCTATACAATCTAGCAATTCCACTTTTGGGTATATATCCAAAACAACTAAAAGGGACAAAAAATAGGTATTTGTACATCCATGTTTGCAGCAGCATTACTCACAACAGCCAAAAGGCAGAAGCAACCCAAATGTACATCAATGGATGAATGAACAAATTCTGGTATACACAATGGACTATTAAGTCATTATTATTAATGGACTGAATATTAAGATTATTCAGTCTTAAAAAGGAAGGAAATTCTATACATGCTACAACATGAACGAACCTTGAACACATCATGCTAATAAGTTAAATAAGCCAGTCATAAAAGGATAAATATTGTAAGTTTCCATTTGTAATGTTAAGAGTAGTCAAAGTTCATAAGTTCATAAAAACAAAAAGAATGGTGGTTGCCATTCTAGGTGGTTACCTACCAGGGGCTGGTAAAAGAGAACAGGGAGTTAGTGGCTCAATGGATCTAGAGGTTCAGTTTGGGAAACTGAAAAAGTAATGGCTGTACGACAATGTAAATGTTATCAATGCCACAGAACTATACAATAAAAAATGGCTAAAATGGTAAATTTTGGCATGTATATTTTACCAAAATGGAAAAATATCTTACATAGACTCATTATAAAAAGAGGAACTTCTTTGCAAATAATTTAGTGGAATCAATAAATCTATGATAATCAAAACCGGATAAGGACATTACAAGAAAAGAGAAATCACAGACCACAATCATTTATAAACATAACTGATACAAAACTAAATAAAAAGGGTGCCTGGGTGGTTCGGTTGGTTCAGCGTCCAACTCTTAATCTTGACTCAGGTCACGATCTCACAATTTGTGTGACAGAGCTCTGCACTGGCAGCCCAGAGCCTGCTTGGGATTCTCAATCTCTCTCTGCCCCTCCCCTGCTCTCTCTCACAATAAACTTTAAAAAAAAAAAAAAAAAAAAAAAAAAAACTGGAGCACCTGGGTGGCTCAGTAGGTTGGGCATCCAACTTCAGTTCACGTCATGATGTCACAGTTATTGAGTTTGAGCCCCACATGAAACTCTCTGCTGTCAGACAGAGCCTGCTTAGGCCCCTCAGTACCCTTTCCTCTCTGCCACTCCCCTGCTCATGCTCTCTGTCAAAAATAAACAAAGACAGGCCCACCCTGACCAAACAATGGAGGCCATTAACCCAGTGCTGTTCTATGAACCAAACTTGGACATCTGATCACTATATTCCACTACCCAGTAAGAAATGATAAAGAGACGTATCTAGAAAGAAGTTGCTGCGGCCAAGGTCAAAGAGGTCCAGTGAACAGCCTTCTGAATGTTACTTTAAAGTCTCCCTCAAGCGATATTAATCAGAAGATGGCGGCGTAGGAGGACACTGGGCTCACCATGTCAGCTGACCACTTAGATTCCACCCACATCTGCCTAAATAACCCAGAAAACCACCAGAAGACTAGCAGAACAGACTCTCCGGAGCCAAGCATAGACGAGAGGCCCCCAGAAGAGGGTAGGAAGGGTGGGGAGGCGGTGCACACTACGACTGACAGGAAGGGAGCCAGGACAGTGGAGGGGCAGCCTGCCAGGCAAGGCAGAGCCCGAGTCTGACTTGCAAAAGCGGAGGGGTCGGACAGAGTGAGTCCTGACAGCCAGCAGAACTTAACATCTGGAATGTTATAAGTCAACAGCTCTGCTCCAAGAGCGGGAGGGCTAGAGGACAGGGATGGAGAGTTGTTGAGCCCCAGAGGACACGGCTCAGCTTGGCAGGGAACAAAGGCGCTCGCCAGCAACATTTCCCTTGCCCATCCCCCAGCCAAAATCCCAAAGGGAACCAGTTCCCGACAGGGAACTTGCTTGCACCTGGCAAACACCCAACACCGTACTTCTGCGGATCCATCCCTCCAGTGGCAGGTCTGACTCCCTCCCGGAGCCGCAGGGCCCCTCCCAAAGGGGATCACTGAAGGAAAAGCAAGCTGAGCCTCCCCGTCCCGACCCTGTGCACCTTGCCAATCCACCCCAGCTAATACGCCAGATCCCATCGAAGCAGCACCACAAGCCTGGGAGTATGCAAGTAGCCCAGACAGGGGCCACACCACTCCACAGTGAGACCTGTGCCTGGGAGAGAAGGTAAGGTACACACCAGTCTGACTGACCCTGGCAGTGGGCTGGGGGCAGACATCAGGTCTGACTGTGGCCCCGCCCACCAACTCATGTCACTCCAGACAGGACAGGGGAAGAGCCCTGCAGTTCCCCACCACCCCAGGGACTACCCAAAATGACGAAACAGAGGAATTCTCCCCAAAAGAAACTCCAGGAAGTAGCGACAGTTAACGAACTGATCAAAAACGATTTAAGCAATGTAACAGAAAATGAATTTAAAACAATAGTCATAAAATTAATCGCTGGGCTTGAAAAAAGTATAGAGGACAGCAGAGAATCTATTACTACAGAGATCAAGGGACTAACAAACAGTCAGGAGGAGCTAAAAACTGCCATAAATAGGCTGCAAAATAAAATGGATGTGACCACAGCTCAGATTGAAGAGGCAGAGGAGAGAAAAGGTGAGTGAGAAGATAAAATTATGGAAAAAGAGGAAGCTGAGAAAAAGAGATAAAAAATCCAGGACTATGAGGGGAGAATTAGAGAACTAAGTGACACAATTAAACATAATAACATATGCATAATTGGGATCCCAGAGGAGGAAGAGAGAGGGAAAGGCGCTGAAGGTGTACTTGAAGAAATCATAGGTGAGAACTTCCCTGATCTGGGGAAGGAAAAAGGCATTGAAATCCAAGAGGCACAGAGAACTCCCTTCAGATGTAACTTGAATCGATCTTCTGCACAACATATCATAGTCAAACTGGCAAAATACAAGGATAAAGAGAAAATTCTGAAAGCAGCTAGGGATAAACATGCTCTAACATATAAAGGGAGACCGATAAGACTTGTGACCAATCTCTCTCCTGAAACGTGGCAAGCCAGAAAGGAATGGCAGGAAATCTTCAATGTGATGAACAGAAAAAATATGCAGCTGAGAATCCTTTATCCAGCAAGTCTGTCATTTAGAATAGAAGGAGAGATAAAGGTCTTCCCAAACAAAAACTGAAGGAATTCGTCACCACTAAACCAGCCCTACTAGAGATCCTAAGGGGGATCCTGTGAGATAAGGTACCAGAGACATCACTACAAGCATGAAACCTACCGACATCACAATGACTCTAAACCCATATCTTTCTATAATAACACTGAACATCAATGCACTAAATGCTCCAACCAAAAGACACAGGGTATCAGAATGGATAAAAAAAAACAAGACCCATCTATTTCCTGTCTACAAGAGACTCATTTTAGACCTGAGGACACCTTCAGATTGAAAGTGAGGGGATGGAGATCTATCATGCCACTGGAAGTCAAAAGAAAGCTGGAGTAGCCATACTTATATCAGACAAACTACACTTTAAATTAAAGGTTGTAACAAGAGATGAAGAAGGGCATTATATAATAATTACAGGGTCTATCCATCAGGAAGAGCAACAATTATAAATGTCTATGTGCCAAATACGGGAGCCCCCAAATATATAAAACAATTAATCACAAACATAAGCAACCTTATTGATAAGAATGTGGTAATCTCAGGGGACTTTAACACTCCACTTACAACAATGGATAGATCATC
Organism: Neofelis nebulosa; assembly: GCF_028018385.1. Lineage (NCBI taxonomy): Eukaryota > Metazoa > Chordata > Mammalia > Carnivora > Felidae > Neofelis > Neofelis nebulosa. Next base: position 45,211,954 of record NC_080795.1, on the reverse strand, counting down.
TACACACAGGATCAATAAAGAAACAAGGGTCCTGAATGATACATTGGATCAGATGGACTTGACAGATATATTAAGAACTCTGCATCCCAAAGCAACAGAATATACTTTCTTCTCGAGTGCACATGGAACATTCTCCAAGATAGATCACATACTGGGTCACAAAACAGCCCTTCATAAGTATACAAGAATTGAGATTATACCATGTACACTTTCAGACCACAATGCTATGGAAGCTTGAAATCAACCACAAGAAAAAGTCTGGAAAATGTCCAAAAGCATGGAGGTTAAAGAACACCCTACTAAAGAATGAATGGGTCAACCAGGCAATTAGAGAAGAAATTAAGAAATACATGGAAACAAACGAAAATGAAAATACAATCCAAACACTTTGGGATGCAGCAAAGGCAGTCCCGAGAGGAAAATACATTACAATCCAGGCCTATCTCAAGAAACAAGAAAACTCTCAAATACAAAATCTAACAGCACACCTAAAGGAAACAGAAGCAGAATAGCAAAGACACCCCAAACCCAGCAGAGAAAGAGAAATAATACAGATCAGAGAAGTAAACAATATAGAATCTAAAAAAAACTGTAGAGCAGATCAATGAAACCAAGAGTTGCTTTTTGAAAAAATAAACAGAATTGATAAACCTAGCCAGGCTCTCAAGAAGGGAGAGGACCCAAACAGATAAAATCAGGAATGAAAATGGAATTATTACAACCAATCCCTCAGAAATACAAGAACTTATCAGGGAATACTATGAAAAATTATATGCCAACAAACTGGAAAACCTGGAAGAAATGGACAAATTCCTAAACACCCACACACTCCCAAAACTCAAACAAGAAGAAATAGAAAGCTTGAACAGACCCACAACCAGCAAAGAAATTGAATCAGTTATCAAAAATCTCCCAACAAATAAGAGTCCAGGACCAGATGGCTTCCCAGGGGAGTTCCACCAGACGTTTAAAGCAGAGATAATACCTATCCTCCTCAAGCTGTTCCAAAAAATAGAAAGGGAAGGAAAACTCATTCTATGAAGTTTAGAATTCTATTCATTCCAGACTCATTCTATGAAGCCAGCATTACTTTCATTCCTAAACCAGACAGAGACCCAGTAAAAAAAAAGAGAACTACAGGCCAATATCCCTGATGAATATGGATGCAAAAATTCTCAGTAAGATACTATTGAGCAAATCGAATTCAACAGCATATAAAAAGAATTATTCACCATGATCAAGTGGGATTCATTCCTGGGCTGCAGGGCTGGTTCAACATTCGCAAATCAATCTCATACATCACATTAATAAAAGAAAAGATAAGAACCATAGGATCCTGTCAATTGATGCAGAAAAAGCATTTGACAAAATTCAGCATCCTTTCTTAATAAAAACCCTCGACAAAGTCGGGATAGAAGGAACATACTTAAACATCATAAAAGCCATTTATGAAAAGCCCACAGCTAACATCATCCTCAATGGGGAAAAACTGAGAGCTTTCCCCGAGATCAGGAACACGACAGGGGTGTCCACTCTCACCGCTGTTGTTTAACATAGTATTGGAAGCGCTAGCATCAGCAATCAGACAACAAAAGGAAATCAAAGGCATCAAAATTGGCAAAGATGAAGTCAAGCTTTCACTTTTTGCAGATGACATGATATTATACATGGAAAATCCGATAGACTCCACCACAAGTCTGCTAGAACTCATACATGAATTCAGCAGAGTCGCAGGACAGAAAATCAATGTACAGAAATCAGTTGCGTTCTCATACACTAGTAATGAGGCAACAGAAAGACAAAGAAACTGATCGCATTCACAACTGCACCAAGAAGCATAAAATACCTAGGAATAAACCTAACCAAAGATGTAAAAGATCTGTATGCTGCAAACTATAGAAAGCTTATGAAGGAAATTGAAGAAGATATAAAGAAACAGAAAAACATTCCATGCTCATGGATTAGAAGAATAAATTTTGTTAAAATGTCAATACTACCCAAAGCAATCTACACATTCAATGCAATCCCAATCAAAATTGCACCAGCATTCTTCTCAAAGCTAGAACAAGCAATCCTAAAATTTGTATGGAACCACAAAAGACCCCGAATAGCAAAAGTAATTTTGAAGACCAAAGCAGGAGGCGTCACAATCCCAGACTTTAGCCTCTACTACAAAGCTGTCATCATCAAGACAGCATGGTATTGGCACAAAAACAGACACAAAGACCAATGGAATAGAACAGAAACCCCAGAACTAGACCCACAAATGTATGGCCAACTGATCTTTGACAAAGCAGGAAAGAATATCCAATGGAAAAAAGACAGTCTCTTTAATAAACGGTGCTGGGAGAGTTGGACAGCAACACGCAGAAGAATGAAACTAGGTCACTTTCTTACACCATTCACAAAACTAAACTCAAAATGGATAAAGGACCTGAATGTGAGACAGGAAACCATCAAAACCCTAGAGGAGAAAGCAGGAAAAGACCTCTCTGACCTCAGCCGCAGCAATTTCTTACTTGACACATCCCCAAAGGCAAGGGAATTAAAAGCAAAAATGAACTATTGGGACCTCATGAAGATTAAAAGCTTCTGCATGCAAAGGAAACAATCAACAAAACTAAAAGGCAACCAACGGAATGGGAAAAGATATTTGCAAATGACATATCAGACAAAGGGCTAGTATCCAAAATCTATAAAAAGATCACCAAACTCCACACCCAAAAATCAAATAATCCAGTGAAGAAATGGGCAGAAAACATGAATAGACACTTCTCTAAAGAAGACATCCGGATGGCCAACAGGCACATGAAAAGATGCTCTACGTTGCTCCTCATCAGGGAAATACAAATCAAAACCACACTCAGCTATCACCTCACGCCAGTCAGAGTGGCTAAAATGAACAAATCAGTAGATTGCAGATGCTGGAGAGGATGTGGAGAAACGGGAACCCTCTTGCACTGTTGGTGGGAATGCAAACTGGTGCAGCCGCTCTGGAAAACAGTGTGGAGTTGCCTCAAAAAATTAAAAATAGACCTACCTTATGACCCAGCAATAGCACTGCTAGGAATTTACCCAAGTGACACAGGAGTGCTGATGCATAGGAGCACTTGTACCCCAACGTTTATAGCAGCACTTTCAACAATAGCCAAATTATGGAAAGAGCCTAAATGTCCATCAACTGACGAATGGGTAAAGAAATTATGGTTTATATACACAATGGAATACCACATGGCAATAAGAAAGAATGAAATATGGCCCTTTGTACCAACGTGGATGGAACTGGCTAGTGTTAAGTGAAATAAGTCATACAGAGAAAGACAGATACCTTACGTTTTCACTCTTATGTGGATCGTGAGAAACTTAACAGAAGTCTATGGGGGAGGGGAAGAAAAAAAAAGAGGTTAGAGAGGGAATGAGCCGAAGCACAGAGACTCTTAAAAACTGAGAACAAACTGAGGGTTGGTGGGGGGTGGGACGGAGAGGAGGGTGGGTGATGGGTATTGAGGAGGGTACCTTTTGGGATGAGCACTGGGTGTTGTATGGAAACCAATTTGACAATAAATTTCATGTTAAAAAAAATAAAATAAACATTAAAAAAATAAATTAAACAAACATTAAAAAAACTAAACAGAATTTAGCAAATCAATGCCAACCACATATAAAAAGGTCAATATATAGTAAGTATGGGTTTTATACAAGGAATGCAAACTCCATATAAAAATTCAATGTGGGGCGCCTAGTCGGGTAAGCGTCTGACTTTAGCTCAGGTCATGATCTCACAGTTCATGGGTTTGAGCACTGCATCGGGCTCTGTGCCGACAGCTAAGAGCCTGGAGCCTGCTTCCAATTCTGCATCTCCCTCTCTCTCTGCCCCTCCCCCGCTCGTGCTTGCACTCTCTTTAAAAAAAAAAAAAAAAACACTAAAAAAAATAAAAATAAAAAAATTATAACTCAATGTAATTCACCACATTAACAGAATAAAAGAAAATGTACTAAAATGTAATCTCAATTACACTAAATGTAGTATTAGATAAAATTCAAATCCATTCATGATTTTAAAAAACTTGTAAAAAGGAAGAACAAAAAAGTATTTACGTTTAAGAGTATTTATAGCTAGTAACATGCTCAATGGTAAAATACTGGGCACTTTCCTGCTGTAGTTGGGAACAAAGAAGAATGTTAATTTTCTACCCCACAGTGCAATAAAGAAATAAAAGGTACAAGCACTGGAAAGAAAGATGTAAAACTGTCACTATTTGCAAATGGCATGACCGTGTACATAGGCAATCCAAAAGAAAAGACCAAAAACTGTTAGACAAGTCAGAAAGGCCAATGAATGGAAGGTGAATATACTAAAACAATTCTATTTCTGAGTACTGATGACATACTTAGAAAATAATTTTTTAATTTTTATTTAAATCTAAGTTAACATACAGTGTAATAATGATTTCAGCAGAAGTTAATGATTCATCACTTACATATAACACCCAGTGGTCATCCCAACATGCCCTCCTTAATGCCAATCGCCCATTTACCCCATTCCCCCAACCTACATCCCTCAAGCAAGCCTCAGTTTGTGCTCTGTTTTTAAGTCTCTTATGGTTTGCCTCCCTCTCTGTTTATCTTATTTTTCCTTCCTTTCCCCTATGTTCGTCTGTTTCTTGAATTCCACATATGTATGAAATCATATGCTATTTATCTTTCTCTGACTTGTTTCACTTAGCATAATACACTCTACTTCCATCCATGTTCTTGCAAGTGGTAAGATTTCATTCTTTTCGATCACTGAGTAACATTCCATTATATGTATATATGTATGTATGTGTGTGTGTGTGTGTGTGTGTGTGTGTGTGTGTATAACACATCTCCTTTATCCATTCAGTCAATGGACATTTGGACTCTTTCCGTAATTTGCCTATTGCTGATAGTGCTTCTATAAACACTGGGGTGCATGTGCCCCTTCAAATCAGCATTTTTGTATCCTTTGGAATAAATACCTAGTTTTTATTGCTGGGTCATAAGATAGTTCTATTTTTAATTTTTTGAGAAACCTCCATACTGTTTTCCAGAGTGACTGCACCAGTTTGCATTCCCACCAACAGCACAAAAGTTTTCCCCTAGCTCTACATCCTTGCCAACATCTGTTGCTTCCTGAGTTATCAATTTTAGCCATTCTGACAGGTAGAAGGTGGTACGTCGTTGTGGTTTTGACTTGTATTTTAGAAAACGAAAAATTTTTTAAATGCTGCTTATAACAAAAGATCATATTTAATGATATATGTGCAATGCTTCTCAGAAAACTTCAAATCATTGCTGAGAAAAATTGAAGACCTAAAAATACACAAAGTAATGTTCTGCACATGGATTTAAAAACTCACTATGTCAACACAATATGTGTTAAGGTTAATTCCTCCCAGAGTAATCTGATTTGATGTAATCGCAACAAAAATGTCAGTGGGTTTCCCCTTTGGAGGAAAATTAATTCTAAAATTTACAATTTGAAATTAAAACATATATGGAAATGCAAAGGACTTACAACAGTTATGACAAGGAAAAAAGAACAGTTACACAAATTACACTATGAGATACCAAAATGTACTGTAAAAGTCAGTATGGTAGTGACACAAGAATAGACTAATGGGCTACAGAGCAGATACAGAGTTCAGAAATCCACATACATTTGACAACCTGATTTGCAACTAAGACTTCAATAGAAAAAGAATGGTTCAACAAGTGGTGTGAATCAACTGATTATCAAAGAAAAAAAGGTACATCTTAACCTCTACTTCACACTTATAGAAAAATTAATTTGGATAAATCAAAGAAAATAAAGCTTCTAAAAGAAAACAAAAAGCAATATGCAAAAACAATGAAACTGGACCACTTACTTATACCATACACAAAAATAAATTCGAAATGGATTAAAGACCTAAATGTGAGACTTGAAAACATAAAAATCCTGGAAGAGAATGCAACAGTAACTTCTTTGACTTAGCCATAGCAATTTCTTTCTAGATAAGTCTCCGGAAGCAAGGGGACTAAAGTACAAATCAACTATTGGAACTTCATCAAAATAAAAAGTTTCTGCACAGTGAAGGAAACAATCAACAAAACTAAAAGGCAACCTACAGAAGGGGAAAAGATTGCAAATGACATCCAATAAAAGGTTAGCATCCAAAATTTATAAAGAACTTATCAAACTCAACACCCAAAACATAAATAATCCAATTAAATAATGGGCAGAAGACATGAATAGACATTTCTCCAAAGAATACGTACAGATGGACAACAGGCACATGAAAAGATGCTCAGCATCACTCATCATCAGGGAAAGGGATAAGGCATCCTGATAGCTATAGCAGCATTACCAACAATAACCAAATTATGGAAAGAGACCAAATGTCTGTAAATAGATGAATGGATAAAGAAGCAATGTGTGTGTGTATACACACAATGGAATATTACTCAGCCATCAAAAGAATGAAATCTTGCCATTTGCAATGACATGGATGAAGCTAGAGTATATCATGCTAATTAAAATAAGTCAGAGAAAGACACATACTATATGATTTCACTGATATATGGAATTTAAGAAACAAAAAGGAGCACAGAAGGAAAAGAGACGCAAACCAATTAACAGACTCTTAACTATTGAGAATAAAGTAATCGTTACCAGAGGAGGGGGAGGGGATGGGTGAAATAGGTGATGGGGATTAAGGACTGCACTCATCATGATGAGCACGGGGTGATTCAAATAAAAATACCACCCCCCCCCCCCCCCACACACACACACAAGAAAAAACACAAAGAAAACAAGAGAATATCTTCATGTTCCTGGAATAAGCAAATATTTCTTTTTTTTTTAATTTTTTTTTTTAACGTTTTATTTATTTTTGAGACAGGGAGAGACAGAGCATGAACAGGGAAGAGTCAGAGAGAGGGAGACACAGAATCCGAAACAGGCTCCAGGCCCTGAGCTGTCAGCACAGAGCCCGGCGTGGGGCTCGAACTCACGGACCACGAGATCATGACCTGAGCCGAAGTCGGCCGCTCAACCGACTGAGCCACCCAGGTGCCCCAGCAAATATTTCTTAAACACAAAAGAAAAGACTGAAAACTTAGACCTCAATGAAATTATGAGCTTCTATTCACCCAAAGATAACTTTAAGAGACTAAAAAGACCAGCCACAGACTGGGAGAAGATACTGTAAAACATACTTGGCAAAGGACTCATTTCCAAAATATGTAGAGAACCACTACACGTCAATTAAAAAAAAAAAAAAAAAAACCCAATTTTTTAAAAAGGCGAAAGAATAAAGGCTTTACAAAGAAGTATATCCAAATAGCCATAAGCAGCATATGAAAATGTGCTCAACATCATTAGTCATTAGGGAAATGCAATTTTCTTTTTAATTTTTTTAATGTTTATTTATTTTTGAGAGAGAGAAGGAGAAAGCACGTGCAAGCAGGGTAGTGGTGGAGAGGAAGGGAGACACAGAATCTAAAGCAGGCTCCAGGCTCTGAGCTATTAGCACAGAGCCTGATGTGGGGCTCAAACGCACTAACAGTGAGATCATGACCTGAGCCCAAGTCAGACGCTTAACCAACAGGGCCACCCAGGTGTCCCAGGACATGCAAATTTAAACTGATATACCACTACACACCCACCAGAAAGGCTAAAATTAAAATAACAAACATACGAAGTAATAGCAAACATTCAAAGTAAATGGACCTCTCATACACTGTTGGTGAGAATGTAAATTAATAAAACCACTTTGGAAAACTATTTGGCAGTATCCGTCAAAGTTCAATATATACACACATACACACACCCTAAGTATACACCTAAGGGAAATTTTCCACCAAAACACACGTACAAGAATGTTCACAAGAGCTTTCTTCATAATAGCCAAAAGTAGAAAGCATCCCAATGTACATCAATGGAAAAATAAATTGTGAATCTTTAGCCAATGTAATCCTACAAGGCAATACAAAGAACTACAGCTCCTGCAACAGCATGGGTTGACCTTAGCCATAAGGTCAA